>NC_083797.1:1130084-1730084 GCF_015708825.2 Lethenteron reissneri
TGTGATAGTTCATTAGAACCGCTTTTGGAGTTTAGTTTTGTCTTTTGTACCTTCGATTAGCGTGGCCGGCTACGTACGGTGCGAAAAAAGTTAAACAATCATACGTAGAGTATGGGCCTCTATGGTTCTACACGAGTCTCTGGATCTCTATGGGTCTCTATAACAGGTTCACTAACCACTGCGCCACCACTCCCTTCGCACATACATACAAAACAAAGATCACCCGTATAACTTTAACGGACTGTTGGGGCAAGTGCTGTTCGCGAGAACCTATGAAGGCCGGCACGGCACACGAGGGGTGGGTGGCCAGCACCCGCCCGGCCGCCTTTGTCTCCCCAATGGCGACGTTTACACACCGCACCAGATACTCATTTGAGGGTGAGTCGACCTAGGGGAGGCCCGGACCCGGTTTAAATCATCGTCTCCGCTGTCGGCGGCCCTGAGCGGGAACAACTCTCGGGTCGCCGGGTTCCTAGCGTCGCGGCGTAGCGCTCACCGCTCCCCTACAGCACCACCACCACGCACATGTCCGGAGATTCTAAATTAAGCACACATCTAATTATACTTAATGATGCATTGTATGACAGATTTGCGTAATTACGGCTCGTTCTTTTGCACGTTTTTAATAATTGAACGGGTCCCATTGGAGTCTATTAAGACACGATAGCCGTACACGGCTTACTAATGGTCACGCGTAATCAAGAAGACTGCTGCTGATGATGGTGAGTGGGTCACGTGTCGGCCGTGTGTGTACACATACACACACACACAGGTGTGTGTGTACGTACACACACACGGGTGTGTACGTACACACACACACGGGTGTACGTACACACACACACACGGGTGTGTACACACACATACACACAGGCACAGGTGTGTACACACACACGGGTGTGTACACACACACACACGGGTGTGTACACACACAGACACGGGTGTACATGCAGGTGGGATGGGTATATCCCCAGGATATGGAGCAATTCGTCCGTGACCAATACACACACAATGTATATATACATTGTGTATGTATACATAATGTGTGTATACACAATGTGTATATATATACATTGTGTATGTATACATTGTGTGTATATACACAATGTGTGTATGTACATGCTGTGTATGTATACATTGTGTATATACACAATGTGTGTATGTACATGCCGTGTATGTATACATTGTGTGTATATACACAATGTGTGTGTACATGCTGTGTATGTATACATTGTGTGTATATACATAATGTGTGTATGTACATGCGGTGTATGTATACATTGTGTGTATATACATAATGTGTGTATGTACATGCGGTGTATGTATACATTGTGTGTATATGCATAATGTGTGTATGTACATGCCGTGTATGTATACATTGTGTATATATACATAATGTGTGTATGTACATGCTGTGTATGTATACATTGTGTGTATATACATAATGTGTGTATGTACATGCCGTGTATGTATACATTGTGTATATACACAATGTGTGTATGTACATGCTGTGTATATATACATTGTGTGTATATACACAATGTGTGTATGTACATGCGGTGTATGTATACATTGTGTGTATATACACAATGTGTGTATGTACATGCCGTGTATGTATACATTGTGTATATATACATAATGTGTGTATGTACATGCCGTGTATGTATACATGTGTATATACATAATGTGTGTATGTACATGCTGTGTATGTATACATTGTGTATATGCATACTGTGTGTGTATGTACATTGTGTATATCAGTTTAACACGTAAGGAAGCTTTCGCCACCAATGTTATTCATCATAAAAGTGTTTGGGGTTAGATCGTCGCAAGTATAAATGTGTCGTGACCCTCCACCACCCGACACAGCCGGCAAGGTTTGTCACGTAAACGACGCGACAATTAGTTTACTCTCCAGCCCACCGGTGTGCTGGAGAGTAATTAATTATTACTAATCTATTATATAATTACAATAACCCCCCCCCTCCTCCCCCACCTCTGATCTCCGCCTCCTGATGGGCCCAGTGATGAGGTCGTCTTGCTGCGCGATGTAAGATCATAAACAGGCGGATTGCTTCACTATTCTGTCTAATCGGGCCATGCTGCTGGTTGATCTACTTACCAGCGGACACGTCACGATGCCCGCATTGTGAATGTTGTGGATTTACTCTCCAGCACACCGGTGGGCTGAAGTAGTAAACTCATTGTCGCGTTGTTTATTTACGTGACAAACATTGCCGGCTGTGTCGGGTGGTGGAGGGTCACGACACATTTGTACTTACGGCGCTCTGACCCAAAACGCTTCACTGTGACTGGATATATCCCTTAGTCGGCACCACCCCCACTGGCATCGCTTTAGCGGTTTCAAATGTCTCAAAGCGGCCAATCTGAGGGTGATTGATGCGACAAGCGTCGCCTGAAACGAGTGTGGAAGAGGCGGGGAGGCCGATTGGGGATTCCAAGTCAGCCCCTCCCGCGTTGGCCGTGTGATTCAGTCGGCGTGGGCTGTGGCCTGGCAGTCTCACTGTGGAACCGTCCACGTCTGCGCCACGGTGGCTAGGAGATTTCAACTACCTCGCCTGGTATGCAGGAGGTCGTGGCTTCCATCACGACCCTGACGCCTGCTGTATAATTGGAGTGTGTGCGTATCTCTCTCTCATCATCACGGTGGCTAGGAGATGTCAACTCCCTCGCCTGGTATACAGGAGGTCGTGGGTTCCATCACGACCCTGACGATGCCTGCTGCTGTATAATTGGAGTTTGCGTCCCTCTCTCTCATCATCATCACGGTGGCTAGGAGATGTCAACTACCTCGCCTGGTATACAGGAGGTCGTGGCTTCCATCACGACCCTGACGCCTGCTGTATAATTGGAGTGTGTGCGTATCTCTCTCTCATCATCACGGTGGCTAGGAGATGTCAACTCCCTCGCCTGGTATACAGGAGGTCGTGGGTTCCATCACGACCCTGACGATGCCTGCTGCTGTATAATTGGAGTTTGCGTCCCTCTCTCTCATCATCATCACGGTGGCTAGGAGATGTCAACTCCCTCGCTTGGTATACAGGAGGTCGTGGGTTCCATCACGACCCTGACTCCTGCTGTATAATTTGAGTTTGCGTGTCTCTCTCTCTCATCATCATCACGGTGGCTAGGTGATGTTAACTACCTCGCCTGGTATACAGGAGGTCGTGGCTTCCATCACGACCCTGACGATGCCTGCTGTATAATTGGAATTTGCGTGTCTCTCTCTCTCTCATCATCATCACGGTGGCTAGGAGATGTCAACTACCTCGCCTGGTATACAGGAAGTCGTGGGTTCCATCCCGACCCTGACGCCTGCTGTATAATTGGAGTTTGCGTGTCTCTCTCTCATCATCATCACGGTGGCTAGGAGATGTTAACTACCTCGCTGGTATACAGGAGGTCGTGGGTTCCATCACAACCCTGACGATGCCTGCTGTATAATTGGAATTTGCGTGTCTCTCTCTCATCATCATCACGGTGGCTAGGAGATGTCAACTCCCTCGCCTGGTATACAGGAGGGTCGTGGGTTCCATCACGACCCTGACGCCTGCTGTATAATTGGAGTGTGCGTGTCTCTCTCTCTCCCCGTCGTGGATTGTTTTTCTCGAGTCCTCCGGTTTTTTCCTTCCACATTTCGAAGCAACATCACGGCGCTTAGTGTACTTTGGCTGCTGCTACAGATGTACACGCGACGGTGATGATCAGCCCCACTTGGTTGAGCTATCATTTGTGATCAGCCCCACTTGGTTGAGCTATCATGTGTGATCAGCCCCACTTGGTTGAGCTATCATGTGTGATCGCCAGCTCCCTTCTGAAGAAAGTGCTACACAGCAGCGTAGTGGACACTACCCTGGCGACGTAAACATAGTTTAGTTTAGACGACCAGGAGATGATCTACCATGAGATCAACTTCCATGAGATCAATTACCATGAGATCAATTTCCATGAGATCAACTTCCATCAGATCAACTCGTGGACTACAATGAGATCAACTACCATGGGTATTTGACCATACTTCACAACGTTTGGTGGGTACGAGTCGGCAAGCGTAGAAAGTGTAGGGGGCCATATCCGTGCAGTACAATCATTGATGCCTCTGCGTTGCTCATATAATCTGATTCTGATTGAACGACGGAGACCCGCAGCCTGCACCACGTGTTGCGCAGCGAGGTGCTCACTCATCCAATCACGAGGCAGCCTCGAAACCTGCTTAGCTTGCTACGTCACGGGCTTCAACGTCGCAGGGCGTCGTTAACCGAACCTGAATCGATTTCGGTACACACGCACACACACACACGTGGTAGGATGGAGCGCACCAGGAACACGAAAGGTGTTGTTTTTCTGAAAAAAAACGTGAAGGAAACGGAGCGAGAGGACGACCCTCACACAGAGAACGGCTCGTGACGACGTCGAAAGAGATCGGTGGCAGAAAGACGCGGCCACTGCTTGAGCCACGTGAGCGCGACAAGACGGAGAGGAAAGTGGACACGACACATGACGACACATGCAGGGGACACACACCCACTCCGGCCTGCCCGCCTAGGGGACACACACCCACTCCGGCCTGCCCGCCTAGGGACACACACCCACTCCGGCCTGCCCGCCTAGGGGACACACACCCACTCCGGCCTGCCCGCCTAGGGACACACACCCACTCCGGCCTGCCCGCCTAGGGACACACACCCACTCCGGCCTGCCCGCCTAGGCGCCCGTGGGGGTCGCGATGAGGATGAGTCGGTGCGGGGTTTGGGTTTGGGGCGACTCACGAGGAAATCCCATTTGGCCGCTCAGAGCAATGGGTGCGCGCTCGCGCGGGGCACGTGACGGCTGGAGGGGTCGAGACTAAGGACGGAGCGGCAGCTAAAGGATGGAGAGGGGGAGGGGTAATGGGGGGTGGGGGGTGAAGCGGAGATGCAAAATCAGCTGGAAATGAGGCCTCCATCTCGCAGTGGATAGATCATGGTGATACGGTGAGAGATATTCAGGAGAGCTTCACGGGGCTTTGTGTAATTTAGACTTAATTTTATTATTCAAGTTCTGTCAATCAAGCGTAATACATTAATACGTGGTGCGTGTGTGCGTGTTGTCTGTGTGTATCCTGTGAGTGTATTGTGTGGTGTCCGTGTGTGTTGTGTGTGTTGTCTGCGCTACTAACCCGGTGACCCGAGTTCGATTCCTGCTCACGGTCAACACCAGTGACGATTATATGAACCGGTCCTGGGCCTCCCCTAGGTCGACTCAGCCTCGAATGAGTACCTGGTGCGGTGTGTAAAACATCGCCACTGCGGAGACAAAGGCGGCCGGGCGTGGTGTTGGCCACCCACCCCCTCGTGTGCCGTGCCGGCCTTCATAGGTGCTGCTCACTAACATTACTTGCCCCAACAGTCTGATAAGGCTATACGGGGGAATCTTTGTCTTTGTAGAGCACGTGTGTGTCTGTACGTGTGTGTCAGCACGTGTGTGTCAGCACGTGTGTGTCTGTACCTGTGTGTCTGTACCTGTGTGTGTCTATACGCGTGTCTGTACGTGTGTGTCTGTATGTGTGTCTGTACCTGTGTGTCTGTACCTGTGTGTCTGTACGTGTGTGTCTGTACGTGTGTGTCTGTACCCGTGTGTGTCTGTATGTGTGTCTGTACGTGTGTGTTTGTACGTGTGTGTCTGTACCTGTGTGTGTCTGTACGTGTGTCTGTACCTGTACGTGTGTGTCTGTACGTGTGTCTGTACCTGTGTCTGTACGTGTGTGTCTGTATGTGTCTGCACGTGTGTCTGTACGTGTGTCTGCACGTGTGTGTCTGCACGTGTGTGTCTGCACGTGTGTGTCTGCACGTGTGTGTCTGCACGTGTGTGTCTGTACCTGTGTGTATGTACCTGTGTGTCTGCACGTGTGTCTGTACGTGTGCGTGTTATTCGCGTGACGCGTGGAAAATTGGAACACAGCAGCAAGAGGCCATGAGCAGTCCGCTCGATCTCGTGCCGAAACAGATCGCAGTTTAGACATCAGCAGCACCACCACCATCGTCACCACCATCGTTATTGTGGTAACATGATGTTAATAATATCATCACATCATCATCATCGCGGTCCCGGACCCGAGCCCACGTCGCATCCACTGCCGTGCAAACATCGGAGGAGGCGGAGTTCGCGGCGCCGAGTTGTCTTGGCGTCATCGTGGCGTGGCCAGCATCATGGCTCACCGCAGACACAGCTCACCAGCATGGCTTACCACAGACACAGCTGACAGCTCACCACCATCGCTCACCGCAGACACAGCTGACAGCTCACCAGCATGGCTCACCGCAGACACAGCTCACAGCTCACCAGCATCGCTAACTCACCACACCCCGTCACTCGACACTCAACTCGGCATCATTCCATCATCATCATCAATCAATTTTTTCAGAAATGCTTCTTTGTGTGTTTAGTTTGTTGTCCTTCCCCGGCACACAGACACAATCATCACCAACCCCACCGTCTCTACTCACAACCCCTCACCCCATCATCCTCGACTCCAGCGACAGGGGTTCACCACTGACACCACCACGCACCACGGCTCATCATCGCCGTATCCTCACCCCCCAGTGTAATAACCCACCATCCTCACCACCATCCTCACCACAACACATCTCACCAGGCACACACACTCAGCAACAACAACAACAATGACAACAAACAGCCGCCGTCATTCGCCACAAAGTGGCGGAGACGTCACCACAGCGCGTTGTGCCAGGCTACGTGCACGTTGAGGCCATCAGGGTAAAGTGTCGAAGGCTCACCACAGCTCCCTCCCCCTCTCTCTCTGCGGTCTCACCGCCACCACCACCGCCAGCCTCTTTGTCTCTACAACTCCACAGTTCAGTGCCGAGTCCCACGCTCATTCCAAGTTCCACCAATCAATCAATACACCACGTGGCGGTGGCGGCGGTGGCCACCACCACCTCCTCCTCCTCCCCGCGACACCTCACGAACTGTCGTCGCAGTGTTTGCAGCCGCTGCCGTGAAACCCCGAGCAGCCGCACTTATCGCGTCCTCCTCCCCCTCCCCCCGTGGTCGCTGCCACAGCGGCCGCGGCTGCCACCGCCGCCGCGGCCGACGCCTGGAAGCCGAAGGCCGCCTGGTCGTACGCGCCGAGCGACGGCGGAACGAGCGCGGGTCCCAGGCCCGTGGCGAGAGTCGCCGGCTGCAGCGCCACTGCCGAGGCCGGCACGGGCTGGCCCTGGTTGAGGTAGAGGACGAGGCGACGCATCTCCTCGAGCGCCTGCGCCTGCATGAGGATGTAGTTCTTGGCCAGCAGCAGCGTGGCGATCTTGGAGAGTTTGCGCACCGAGGGGCTGTGCGCGTACGGGATCACGGCCCGCAGGTCGTCCAGCGCGTCGTTCAGGTCGTGCATGCGCCTCCTTTCGCGCGCGTTGATGCTCAAGCGCAGCGCCCTCTGCTCCTTGTTCTTGCGGCTCAGGGCGCCGCGGACTTTGCACGCGGCGGCCGCGGCTGCCGCCAGAGCCCCCGGGGCCGCGCCGGCCACCGTCACCCCCACGAGGCTCGAGCCCGGAGCTCCGAGCCCCGGGTCTCCCCCGCCGCTCCCAGCCTCGGCGCTCTCCGAGCGGTCGCTGTCATCGTCCGCGGTGCCCTCCCCGCTGCTTTCGTGCGCCGAGGGCCCTCCCCCTCCTCCTCCTCCACCGCCGACGCCGCCGCCGCCCTGGAGGAGGAGGTTGTGGTGGTGAGGGTGGTGGTGGTGGTGGTGGCCGTGGTGGTGCAGCGCCGAGCCTGAGTCGCGGTGGTAGCCGTGAAGTCGACCCGAAGAGTTCCACACCGCGGCCGCTGCCACGGCTGCAGTCGCTTCTCCGAGGCCTCGGAAGTGGCCCACGACGCCGCCACCCCCGGCGGCTTCTCGCGGCCCCGCGGGCCCCGTCTGGAGCTGCTGCAGGGCCCGCGGTCCGAACGCGGCGCTCTTCCGCTCGCTCATCATCAGCACCTCGGCCACGCCGCGCTCCATCGCGGCGGCGGCGGCGGCGCGGCGCGGCCCCGAGTGGCGCGTCCCGGCCCCGAGATCGGCGTCTCGCCCCGTGTCGCCTCTCCTCCGTCCACACCGGTTCTTACTCGAGGTGCCTCTTGTACTCCCCTCTCTCTCTCTGCGCGCGCTCTATCTCTCCTACTGCACTCTCTCTTATCGCTCGCTCTGCCTCTCGAGCGAGCGAGCCCACGACCACCCCTCTACATCTGCCAGAGCCGCCGTTGAGGAGTGTAAGCGGTGAGTTTTGAGTGTGAACGGTGGGTGAGCGTGAAGAGTGGTGAGGAGCGCTGAGCGTGAAGAGTGGTGAGTAGTAGAGGGTGGTTAGTAGTGGTGAGTGGAGAGTCGTGGAGAGTCGTGGTGAATCGTGGTGAGTAGTGGTGAGTAGTGGTGAGTCGTGGTGAGTAGTGGCGAGTGCGCGCTGGCGTGAGAGTCTGGCCGCGTGTGCGGAGCGCGTGGCGGAGCGAGTTTCTGTTTGATCCCCACCCTCCACCCCTCCCTCCCCACCCTCCACCCCTCCCTCCCCACCCTCCACCCCTCCCCTCCCTCCCCACCCTCCACCCCTCCCCTCCCTCCCCTCCGCCGCTCCCTCCTCCTCCCGACGCCCCCCCCTCCTCCTCTTCCCACTGCACCCACCCCCCTCTCCCCTCCCTCGCCTCCCCCCACCCAGCTCACTCGCTTTTTGACGTCGACGCTTGGGGGGAGGGGAGGGGGGAGGGAGCTGCGGGTGGCGTGCGGGCGAGAGGGAGGGAGGGAGGGAGACGCGGGCGGGAGAAGGGAGAATGAGAGAGAGGGAGGTGGAGAGAGTGACGGGAGAGATGGACGCAGGGGGAGCACGAGGAGGAGAGGGGCGCGTGGCGCGGGGCGGATTGGGGACCCCCCGGGCTCGCTCCGTCTCCCCCCTCCCCCCCGCGACCCCCTCTGCCCCCACCCCGGGTGAGGAGACCCCCGTTGCTGACTCCCCTGCGGTGCTCATGAGCGCTCAGAGCACCACGACTAGGGGGGGCGGGGGGGGGGAGTTGGGCTGCGAGGTGTACCCAGCCAGGAGCCTCACACTGGATTATTGCATCGATCTGTGCGGTCGCGCAGCGGTCAGCGCGCTGCGATACGAACCCCTCGAGCCCGAGTTCGATTCCCGCTCGCAGCCACCAACACCCAGTGACGATTGTCTGAACCGTTCCTGGGCCTCCTCTAGGTCGACTCAGCCTCAAATGAGTACCTGGTGCGGTGTGTGGTAAACATCGCCAACTGGGGAGACAAAGGCAGTCGGGCGTGGTGCTGGCCACCCACCCCCTCGTGTGCCGTGACGGCCTTCATAGGTGCTGCTCGCTAAAGCACTTGCCCCAACAGCCTGTGAAGGCTACCCGGGGGAGCTTTGGTGGCCGGGACGAGGCTGCCGTGGCAGGACCCTCCCTGGAGCGGGGGCTGAGACTCGGGGTTCATGGTGACGAGCACGGCAATAACAATACTCATGATGTTGTTATAATTATAATGTTGTTATAATTATGTTGTTATAATCATAATAGAGACCCGGCGACTTACTTATTATTATACAATATTAATAATGAATACACTACACCACTAACATTCTTACCACACCACGCCACATTACACCAGCCCACACCACACTACACCACCCCACACCACGCTACACCACGCTACACCACACTACACTCCACCACGCATGTATGGATATTGAACCTCTTTCACACCGTACGTAACCACCCGCGCTAACCACACTACCCCACCGCACACCACGCTACACCGCTTACATTCACAGCCTTACATAGAGACCCGTAGACTTACATCGAGACCCCATAAACTTACATAGAGACCCATAGACACACATATGAACCCATAGACTCACATAGAGACCCACAGACCATCAGAGACGCCCATCGACATATAGAAAATAGACCCCGAGGCTCACGTAGATATCCAAAGACCTCCTTATACAAAGACCAAACGACTTCCATAGAGACCCATAGACTTACACAGAGACCCGTAGGCTTCTAGACGAGGTGGAAGAGGGGAGGGGAGGGCAGTGGTTTATGTAGTAGCCCCGATATGATTGTGGCGGTGACGCAGCTCCCATTACCGCGCGCGCACTATCTCGCTCCTGCAGGACCTTCTAGACTGGGGGGGGTGTTGGGGGTGTGTTACACTTATCTAGATACGGGGGTGGAGCGGGGGGGGGATTCGCTTGAGAGCCATTGAGGCGGCCAAGCGCAACTGTAATTCGCGATCCGGTAAATTATAGAATGAGTGCGAAGACAAAGATCCCCCGTGTAGCCTGTAAGAGACTGTTGGGGCAAGTGCTGTTCGTGAATAGCAAGCACCTATGAAGGATAGCACGGTGCACTCACACAAAGACAAAGATCCCCCGTGTAGCCTGTAAGAGACTGTTGGGGCAAGTGCTGTTCGTGAATAGCAAGCACCTATGAAGGATAGCACGGTGCACTCACACAAAGACAAAGATCCCCCGTGTAGCCTGTAAGAGACTGTTGGGGCAAGTGCTGTTCGTGAATAGCAAGCACCTATGAAGGATAGCACGGTGCACTCACACAACGACAAAGATCCCCCGTGTAGCCTGTAAGAGACTGTTGGGGCAAGTGCTGTTCGCGAATAGCAAGCACCTATGAAGGATAGCACGGTGCACTCACACAAAGACAAAGATCCCCCGTGTAGCCTGTAAGAGGCTGTTGGGGCAAGTGCTGTTCGTGAATAGCAAGCACCTATGAAGGATAGCACGGTGCACTCACACAAAGACAAAGATCCCCCGTGTAGCCTGTAAGAGACTGTTGGGGCAAGTGCTGTTCGCGAATAGCAAGCACCTATGAAGGATAGCACGGTGCACTCACACAAAGACAAAGATCCCCCGTGTAGCCTGTAAGAGACTGTTGGGGCAAGTGCTGTTCGCGAATAGCAAGCACCTATGAAGGATAGCACGGTGCACTCACACAACGACAAAGATCCCCCGTGTAGCCTGTAAGAGACTGTTGGGGCAAGTGCTGTTCGCGAATAGCAAGCACCTATGAAGGATAGCACGGTGCACTCACACAAAGACAAAGATCCCCCGTGTAGCCTGTAAGAGGCTGTTGGGGCAAGTGCTGTTCGTGAATAGCAAGCACCTATGAAGGATAGCACGGTGCACTCACACAAAGACAAAGATCCCCCGTGTAGCCTGTAAGAGACTGTTGGGGCAAGTGCTGTTCGCGAATAGCAAGCACCTATGAAGGATAGCACGGTGCACTCACACAAAGACAAAGATCCCCCGTGTAGCCTGTAAGAGACTGTTGGGGCAAGTGCTGTTCGTGAATAGCAAGCACCTATGAAGGATAGCACGGTGCACTCACACAAAGACAAAGATCCCCCGTGTAGCCTGTAAGAGGCTGTTGGAGAAAATGCTGTTAACGAGGAGCACCTTTGAAGGTCGGCATGGCGCACGAGTGGGTGAGTGGCCCGTGCTGATGTTTACACACCGCACCAGGTATTTGAGGCTGAGTGGACCTTGGAGAGGAACCTGGACCGGTTCAGATAATCGTCACTGGTGTTGTCCGTGAGTGGGAATCGAACTCGGGTCGCCGGGTTCACAGCGCAGCGCGCTAAGCGCTACACTACCGCTCCCCTAGCTCGACTCAGCCTCAACTGAGTACCTGGCGCGGTGTGTAAAAACATCGGCTCTCGTGAGACAAAGGCGGCCGGGCGTGGTGTTGGCCACCCACCCCCTCGTGTGCCGTGCCGCCCTTCATAGGGTGCTACCCGCTCACAGCACTTGCCCCAACGGTCTGTTAAAGCTCGGGGCTGGGTGGGCTGGGTGGGTGAATCTTTGTCTTTGACAAAGACGCGCAGCACGCGCAGCCCCCTGGCAGCGGCGGTGGCTGTTTAGGAGTCGCGGCGCCTCGCCGAGGACGAGGCAGGAGAGAGTCACCGCCGAGCCCACTCCGCGCTCCACTGCGCTGACAACTAATTACGCGGCACCTCTGATACCATTTGAGATTAGCGGCAGCGTGGGTGACCCCGGGCACTGCCACCCAGCTCCCCCCACCCCCAGCGCTTAGCTCACTGTGTCTGCAACAACATCAACAACACACAACAACACACAACAACGACGACGACTACACAGACAAATGCAAAGATAACTGCCTGCTGCTGCTGCTCGTGGTGACTGCCGGCGAAACGTCGGACTATAACCCCATTGTTCGATGTTGCAGTGTGTGGATCGCTCTTTTCAGCAGCAGTGCCTCCGATGAGCAGGGTCGGCTAGGTGCGGTGCGAAAGAATTTCAACAAACGTCGTAGACAGCGCTAGCGGGGCTCGTGCTGCTTAGGCTGTCATGCATTTGGGCGACGTTGAGATCACGTGGCCACTTTGTTAGTGGCGCTGTTGGGTGGAGGAGGGGGATACGGCGCAAACATTTTACGAGCCCCCCCCCCCAAAAAAGAAATTATGAATCACAAAAAACACATACCGACACGCCGCCACCACCAACAACTACCGCCACTCGCCACTGAGTATCGGTGACGTCACCACGGCGTTTGTGCCAGGCTAGGTGCACTTTGAGGCCGCGTGAAGCGTCTTGAAGGCTCGCTGCTGGCAGGTCACGGGACAGACCTCAGGTGCCATGAGATCGCACCATTACCGACAGGCACCATCGCCGAATCTCACCATCAAAGCCATCCCTAGGGTACGGCGACTCGAGGCGGCCGCCCCGGGCCCCCACACCCCCCTACGGACCGCCCTGCCCCCCACCCATATTTGACCATTGCCCACCAGCGAGCGCCCCGCACTGCCGGGCCATCTCGCCGTGTCTGGCAGAGTGGCACGGGGGGAAGGGGGAGGGGGCGGAGTGTGGGGCGGTTCAAGCGACCTTGGCGCTGTGTCCGCGTAAATCAGCGCCCTCATCCCCCCCCTCGCCCCCCCCGCGCGCGGTGTCTATCGCCGCTATGACGATGATGGCGATGGTGATGATGATGATGTTTCCCCGGCAAGGGTTGGGGGGGAGAGAGAGAGCCGAGTGGAATTGCGCGCCGTCCGATTTATGAACGCGATTGTGCGACACATTTACCTCTGCGCGCACGAGTGGGGAGGGGAGGGGGGGTGGAGTGGGTGGGGGGGCAGTAGAGAGGGATGGAGAGATGGCGAGAGGGAGGGACCGAGGTGGCGGAGGGAGGGATGACACTGTCATAATAATAATGATGTTCTCGTTTTGTCCAGGAGACCCTCGGACTCTCGACACGTCTGGTGGCGTCTTCTCAGGAGGGTGCTGCCACGCTGGAATGGTCGAGAACTCTTCCCTGCTGACCGTGACGAGGGTCTGACAAGCGCGGAGACGATTTAGCCGCGCTCAAAAGGGCTCGCGAACCCACTTGTTGTACTGCACTGGTACCGGTACTGTCGGTTCCTTGTCGATTAGCAGCAGCAAGGCCTGAGAATTTCACGAATCTTTGTGTGGACCACCAACCCCTGCATCAATTCAGACGCGCAGAGCTACCACGCTCGTATAATCCCTCCCTCCCTCCACCTCCCACACCCCTCCCTCCGTCAATCTCACCATCTCGCTCCATCCAACCGTCCCTTACATCCTT
Organism: Lethenteron reissneri; assembly: GCF_015708825.2. Lineage (NCBI taxonomy): Eukaryota > Metazoa > Chordata > Hyperoartia > Petromyzontiformes > Petromyzontidae > Lethenteron > Lethenteron reissneri. The sequence continues at coordinate 1,143,699 of NC_083797.1, forward strand.
CCATCTCCCTCCGTCTCCCTCCCTCCCTCTCTCCCTTTTTACGATCAGAAGAAACAGAAAGATGCTCGGTTTTTCGGCACTTTGCTTCGTTCATCATTGTCGTTTTTTTTGTTTGTTTTTGTGCTCCCTTTTTTAAATCATAGATATCACCCACGGTTTTCCCGTGTAATATGAATCCCATTGTGTGCCACTGTGTTCATAGACACCAACAAGAAAATTCACCCTCAAAAACCCATCACCAGCTACCCTGCATTTGTCACATTACGCAAAGCACCCTCGGTAGCCCAACACGTCGAGACAGATGCGACACCCCCCGTCAACTGAGCATACCGAAATTCCAGCCAAATTCTGTCAGAAACCGGCGCCTTGGAGATGCGACAGTGGCTGGATAAGCCGCTTCCTTCAATTGCACATCTTCTGGCCCAATAGGTGGCCAGTTTGGCAGTTCATGATGAAGTTCGTCAACCCCATCTTTGAATTTTAGTAGAATATTTCGTAGCAGCTTATAGAGTGATTCTAGGCTTTTGCAGTGTACGTATTTATGCGCCACTGTTTCGAGCTCACCACAGAATACGCATTTTGGATTTGTCTCTGTGAAAAGTGCCAGAAATGTGTTCGTGGTCACAGTCCCATGGGCAATGCTTCAGCTCAGATCACCGTGATGCTTGTACGATGGATTTGAGTAAAACAGCTTCCAATGAGGCCTCACGTGATCACTGCAGGGAATCGTGTCCCTCCAAGCGTAGCCTTTGCGTGACGTTATTATTTGTTGATGGTGGAAATTGACCATTTGGGCATACAGCTTCTTCCGGTCTACATCTGGTCATTCCCTGAGGTGTGCCCCCAGTGCTGCTGTGAAGAAGAGAGTTGAGTGTGCTTCCTTGCTGGGACCACATTCAGTGTTGGTGGCACTGGGCCACCGCTAGCTGACTTGTCACCAACACTCACAGCAGGCGCGCGCTCCCCACTGCTGTTGAGAAAGACCTTCGCACTTCATTCACAAGTTTTACGGCCAGTCTCACCGAGTGCATTCCGGCCATTGCAGCTATCTCGGTCGGGAGAAGCCACTGCCCCTCCGTGCCTGGTTTCACCAAATCGCCCACCCTCGTGAGACGTGCGTCTACCATGTGTTTCTCCACGGCAGGGCCCACAACAGAGGGTAGTGCCATGTTGGGGTTCCGTAATAGCGGCTCGTGAGCTAATTCTGATGCTGACCGGGGTGTATTCAGTCGGGCAGTGACAAGGAAACTCTAGGTATGTAGGATACTCCTGTAGAAGTGCGGAATCTGCGTGAGTGGAATACATTTATTGTCCATAAAGAAGAGCTGCTTGCTGCACTGAAGACCCCCGAGGTCATTGAGAAAAAATATCCTGTGGTACACCACATGGGTTATGGGGCCGTGTAGAGAAACTTCTGTACAGCTTGTAGGCAAAAGGTAGAGAGTTGGCTCCATACACACACAAGACCTTGCCCGCCCTCCCACAGTGGCAAGGCCAAGATACCAGCAGCCACACGGTGCTTCCTCTGCGACCAGAAGAAGGCAGCTATCAGTCGCTGAAGTTTCGCTATCAGGTGTGCGGGTGGAGTGAGGGAAAAGAAGCGGTGCCACAAGGTGGATGCAACCAACTGGTTCACCACCAAGGTTTTTCCTCTAAACGCGAGAGATTTGCACAGGACCCCCAAGGCTCCAGTCGTTTCCTCACCTTCTCTTCCAACAAATCCCAATTTTTCTGCAGTGGGTTTTCTCCAGGTCCCACGAGCATGAAGAGATGGTGAAGACACTCTCTGCTCCACGTTATTGTTTTGGCCAACTCAGGGAGCTGGGCTGCGTCCCACTTCCCAACAAGCAGCCCACTGCACTTCTCCCAGTTCATCCTGTAGTGAGTAAACCTCTTGGCACTCGTGCAGCCGTTTGATGTCGTCAAAACTTAGTCAAAAAAGAATGTCATCGGCATATGCTGTGAGGGTGACTCTCATACTGGATTATTTTAGAGTTAATCCGGTGAGTCGGCGTCGAAGTAGATGCAGAGAAGGCTCCATGATGAGGGTGTAAAGCTGTCCTGACATAGGACAGCCTTTGCCTGATACCTCTTTTGAAATCTATAGGAGCAATTAGTCCACCGTTTACTTTAACCGGACACTGGGCCATGTTGTGCAGCAACCTAATTAATCCTATGAAGCGAGTCCCAAAACCAAAAGCTTTTAGAATGCCAAGAAGATACAGGTGATCAACCCTGTCAAAGGCTTTCTCTTGATCAAGGGAGAGAAAGGCAAGTGGGAAGTTAAAATGCTCCGACAGACTGATCAAATATCTGACTAGAAAAATCCCATCATGGATGGTCCTCCCTGGAACAATGCATGCCTGGTCATTGGCAATAACCTGAGACAACACCCTCCTAAGCTTTGCAGATGCAGCTTTCGCAAGAATCTTATAGTCTGTGCTCAGCCCTGAGACTGGACGCCAATTTTTGAGGTGCCTGAGGTCCTGAGGTTGCCCTTTTTGGTAATCAGTGTGAGCACGGCTCTCTTCCAGGACTGAGGCATCACGTTGGTCTCCACTGCGTCGTCTAGAACAGCTTTGTAATCCTTGCGTATGGAGTGCCAAAAATGGCGATAAAACTCCCCCGTCAGCCCATCAATCCCTGGGGATTTATTCCTGGCCAGGGCATTCACTGCCATGTCACTTTATTTGACCTCTTCTTCTAGAAGGTCCCCGTCTTCTTCACCCAAAGTAAGCAAGTCCTTCCAGATTCCTTCTGGGCCACTGTGGATTTATGCTCTGGAGAAAAGAGTTTTCCATAATACTGTGCTACGGTTGTAGCTATTTGATTATTCTTTGAAACAAGGACCCCGTTGTCATCAAATACATTATCCATAGCTTTGTGTCTACCATTCTGCTTCCCTAATGAGAAGGAAAGTGTCAAGCTAGAGTCCATATCAAGGGTATCTTTAAAAAGGAGCGTACAAATGCCCATTTTGCCTTTTCTTTCTGCAACCATTTTAGATATTCTAGGGTTTCTATATATTCCTGCAGTAGTCCTGGATTGTCCCAAATCTTCCACCTTTGCTCAAAATTATGGACCCTGTTCTCTAGCACACAAATTTATTGGTCAACATTTTGTGTTTCCCCAGGCATACAACTGACAGTTTTTTTGTGTACTTTCCCTATGTCCCACCATTGTGCTAGGCTATTAAACCGGTCTTTCTTTCCCTGCCACTCCACCCAGAATACCCCAAAATATCAGTGAAGGTGGTGTCTTGCAAAAGGGCATTATTGAAATGCCAGTATGCCGATCCCCCTTGGGACTCCTCGTATTTTCATTTTAAGTAGTATAAGGTGACGATCGGCCAGTGGTGCTGCCTGAATACTGGACGACACTGCACTATTTTCAAGGTCTTTTGAGATGTAAAAATGGTCAATCCTTGACTACGACAGTGTCCAGTCAGCTCGGGTTCTTGTAAAGGTGAAACCTTGCTGCTTTGGATGTTGCGTCTGCCACACGTCTACAAGATGTACGTGCAGAGCACATGCCGTAGGGTGTTCAGGACACCGCGTTTCCACTACTCAGTGCCAGTGCGGTCGAGGACATTCAGCGTGCAGTTGAAATCTCCTCCCAAAATCAGACACTCGTCATTTGGGATGTTTTTGAGATAGTTCTGTAATGCATTGAAATGATTGAATTTTTCCACATCATTGATGAGGTGGACAGAAAGTCATTAAGTTTGATTGTTACATTGAAGGCTCTTCCCGGTACTACCTCAGCTTGGTTAACTACGGTGGGTGTAAACCCCGGTGCAAATAACGTTGCCACTCCTGAAGAATAATGAGAAAGGTGACTGAAAAACAAATCTCCTTTCCATTCTGTTTCCCATTCATTTCCTCGCTGGTTGTAAGATGTGTCTCCTGCACAAAGAGCACGGAGGCTTTGTGTTTCTTTGCGAGAGACAGCACAAAGTGTCTCTTGAGTGGACCTCTACACCCATTTATATTAATTGAGGCTATCTGCAGCATTATATGTCAGTGGAGTTGTCGCCAGGTGAGTTTCTTTCCACGTTGTTATTTGGCTCCGGAAGTACCTGATCCTTTCCCTTTCCCTTCTTGATGACGACTTTCCCTGTCTTTTGAAGTCCTGCTAAATATAGAGTAGGGAGACTATAATTTCCTTAAAATGTTGCCACCTTGACAGAGCTGCAGTCACTCTTTCTTCCGAGCCATGCACTTCATCTAAAAAGTTCCATAGCTCCGACTGGGAGAATATTGGTGCCACTTGAGTCAGATCAACAGATGTCAGGCTCACCCCACTTCCTGTGCTGAGGGTTTCTACCACCTCCTCTTCCTGGCTTCCCTCCTCAGCCCCGAGGCTTTGAGGATTTCAGTCGTCGTGGTATCCTGTCGGTGCTATATTGGGTGATGCCGCTTGCCCCTCCAAGAACGGCCTTGCATTGTCCTCGTGTTGGTCACCCACCGCAGTTTGGTCAGTTGGGTCCTGCTTGGGCTCCTCTGTGCCCAAACAGGACCCTCTTCACTTGTTTCCTTTACCACTTTATAGATTGCGTTGTCCTCCGCTTCTATTTCAGGCTCCAGATTTTCTGCAGGTGTCCTGCGCTTGGTCTTGGTTCCTGCACTGGGTGTCTTCCCCGTGCGTGTCCCACCTCTAGGGGCACCTGGGATGGCGAAGACCCCGTCCTTGCCACCAGGGCTCTACGCATCGCTCCCAGGCGTGGGTGCGATGTCCGACTCCAACTCTGGGAGATCTTTAAAAGGACCTACCTCATCCCCACTTGACTCTGGAGATAATGAAGCTGAATCCTCCATACATTTTCTCTTCAGAGGTCCGGCTGCCAATGACGGCTGGGTGGCTGGCTGAGCCTCAGTCTCCATGGCAGTAGCCGGAGTTGGAGCGGGGTTTACTGCCATCTGGCGTGAGCTCCGTGGTGAGGGACTCTCTCCCGAGTCATTCGTTGGGTGTGTTTCTTCATCACCCTTTCCCACAGTTCCCTCACTGTTGGATTGGGAATTTTCTATCTTCGGGCAGTGTTTTTTAATATGCCCATCTGCTTTGCATAGGTTGCATTTTAGTACGTCCCTGCAGTAAAACAGCCTATGGGCCCTTCCTCCATTCATGACCGTAACGGAGCCCTCCTTAAGCTGCCCATTGGGCACCAGCATGTAGACCTGCCTTCTAAAAGACAAGACATGCCTCAAGGCGGGATTTTTGCAGCCCAAAGCCACACGCTGTAGGTTGGAGGTTAGTGTGCCCAACTTAGCCAAGTTGTCTTGGATGTCTTCATCGGGAATGTAGGGGGGGACGTTGGATATGATGACGCGTACCGATGGCGATGACAGTGGCTCCAAGGTGAGGTGCCAATCGTTAACCATCAGCCCCTTCTCCATGGCGGCGTTTGCCATCTTTTCAGACTCCATGAAGAAAATCACCTTTCCGCTCATCTTGGACGCGTACTTTATTGAGGCTTCAGGCACGATGACGCCCAGCGCTGCCACGTAGACTTCCATCGGGACATCGGTGGAAGCCGGGCAGCGGATCCCAGCCTCGCGTGGAGGCATCTGCTGCTGCTGCTGCGGGCGCCTTGCAGACCCCAGAGACCGGTCTTGCGGAGGCCGCGGTAGCTGTTGCATGCGTCGTTATGGGTCGGGTGGACATTTTTTACGTGTGTGGGATATGTCACACACGCGACTATTAAAGCTAGCCTCTAGTCAGGAGCCAGGCAATTTTTTTACAAAAAAAATGATATAAAGATTGTCTATCCTGTGTTATTGACCACCTTAATACTATTGCTGCTATTCACTGCTATTCATGCAGAGCTCCCCTGGAGAGAAGGTAAAACATGTTATAGTCCTCAGTATTTTACAAGAGAAGAAAATAAGAAAAATGTCGAAAAAGCACACCAACAAAACGATAACAACGTGAACACGCTCACGGCACAAAACAAGCGGGGGGGGGGGGTCTAAAGGAGGTGCACTGTACTCACATCAACTCGCGTGGTACAGTGCGAACACGTGTGTGCTCACGTGGGACCACACGTGACAAAGGGACGCTAAGAATGTCACGTGGCAACAAAAAAATCACGAAACTCAAAAATTGTTTGAGGAACGAAGGAACTCAAAATCGAAATTAAAATAAATTAAAAAGTAAATTATGAAATCGACTATCACATTAAAGTGGGGGGTTGTGCGGTGAACAAAGACACCAATACATTGCAGAGAGCACAGCAGCGCCATGAACAGTGAAAACAACAACAAGTCTAAATAAAAAACTGATCACCAATGTGTATAAAGCAAGACACTGTTTGTGGAAGTAAATCGGTGAAGAAATAAAAATTGTCGAGGTTAAGGCCACAGGAGCTCTGCTTGAAAACACGTCTCTGCCTCTCTCTCTCTCCCTCCCGCCATGAAATCCTCTCATCACCGATCACCCCCATCGCCGCCCCAATCGTCGATTACCCCTCCCTCCCCCTCCATCACGCCATCATTTCAACCCAACCACCCGTCCCCCGCATCCTCCCCCCCACCCACCTCAACTCGCCCTCTTGCCCTCCCTCGTTGCCCGCCCCACTCCCAGCCCCTCCCCTCCCCCCGCCGCCCCGCCCCTCCGCGTGTCCGTTCTGAACGTGCGTGATTAGTGAGATGAGATTAACGCCGCCTAATTAAACGGATGTCGGAACACGCCGACGAAGGGAGCGCGCCGCTAATGAGAATCCGCAGCGAGGAGACTCCTCGATGGCTCTGTGAGGGCAAAGGCAAAGATCCCCCGTGTAGCTTCTCGCCCTTGTCTCCCCAACGTCGCTGTTCATTACGCACCGGGTATTCATTTGAAGGCCGAGTCGACCTAGGGGAGGCCCAGCACCGATTAAGATATTCCTTGCTGGTTGCTGTCGGTGTTGTCGGTCGTGAGCTAACCACTGCGCCACCGCTCCCCAGACACGTTAGTAATATATATGAACTGTGTAACTACGTAAACTCTAGCATGTAAAACAACAGCCACAAGTTTAAAGGTTTCAAGTGTCGTTGTTTAACCGGATAGGAACTCAAAACATTAAACGAAGTACAGCATCGAACCAAATAGACAGCAGAGCAACAACAGCTGCGTAACTTTGAGTTCACATACTTTTGGGGCCTCCCCTAGGCCGACTCGGCCTCAAATGAGTACCTGGTGCGGCGTGTAAACGTGGTGCCGGCTACCCACCCCCTCGTGTGCCGTGCCGGCCGTCATAGGTGCTGCTCGCTAGCAGCACTTGCCCCGACAGTCTGTTAGAGGCTACACGGGGGATCTTTGTCTTTGTGGTATCCTACGACTCGCTGCAGAGTTCCACTGAAGAGCAACTGCGGCTGCAACCCCCCCACCGCCGCCTGAGAGAAAGTGGATTCTGGCCGCGCGAGTCGCCATCTCGCCCCAGTAACGAGGTAAGGGGGGCCGAGGGAGGGGGGGGGGGGACACGGGGTGTGGGGGGGGCTGGTTCTCGCTAATTGATTAATGAGCCATCGCATCGTCTTCTTAATGGCCTCGTCTCGCGCCATAATTGATCGCGGCGCGTGATGCCACGTGGAGGTGGATTTCCTCGCGCAAGCAAAGATCCCCCGTGTAGCCTTTACCAGACTGTTGGGGCAAGTGCTGTTAGCGAGGAGCAACAACTATAAAGGACGGCACGGCACACGGAGAGGGGGTGGCTGGCCTGCATCACGCCCGGCCGCCTTTGTCTCTCGAGTGGTGATGTGTACACAGCGCACCAGGTACTCGTTTGAGGCTGAGTCTACCTAGGAGAGGCCCGGCACCGATTCAGTTGTTCGTCACTGGTTGTTGTTGGGGTTGTTGGCCGTGAGCGGGAATCGAATTCGGGTCGCCGCGTTCGTCGCGCAACGCGCTGACCGCTACACCACCGCGCCCCACACACTCACACACACTCACACACACTCACACACTAACACACCCACACACTCACACACCCACACACTCACACACTCACACACACCCACACACACTCACACACACTCACACACTCACACACTCACTCACAGACACACACTCACACACTCACTCACACACTCACACACTCACACACTCACTCACTCACACACTCACTCACAGACACACACACACTCACTCACACACTCACACACCCAGACGCGCTCACACACTCACACACCCACACACTAACACACTCGCACACTCGCACACTCACACACTCACACACCCACACACTCACACACTCACACACTCTCACACACTCACACACCCACACACTCACACACCCACACACTCACACACTCACACACAGTCACACACCCAGACGCGCTCACACACCCAGACGCGCTCACACACTCACACACCCAGACGCGCTCACACACTCACACACTCGCACACTCGCACACTCTACAGATGAGAGGGAACACAAACAAACTCCACACAGACAGGCCGCCCAGGTCAGGAATGGAATTAATCATCTTCTCGCTGTGAGAGGCGACCGTTACCACTGCACCACCCTCCCCTAGGTCGACTCAGCCTTCATTAAGTGGCTGATGCTGCGTCGCGTCTGACGTATCAGCACTGGGAGCTGTCCACACCACCTCCTCTCGTGCGCCGTGCCGGCCTTCTTACCGTTGTGCACTCGCTATAGCAACACTTGCCCCAGCAGCCTGTAGAAGGCTATCGGGGGGGTCTTTATCTTTGCCTTCGCTGTATGTGTGTAACAGGGAAGGGATCCCCGCTCGTAGCGCGTGCATCGCGTCGTGTCCCCGGCTTAGTGTAACCGGGTTTGTATGGAGCGGTGTGGATCAAAGTGGGATTACGGCGGCGGCTACGCAGAGGAAGGAGGGGGGCAGGTGGGGGGCGGGGAGAGGGGGGGGGGTCAAGAGGAAAACGTGAGAGCGGACGACTACACATCCACACACACACAAAGGCGCTTGTGACAGGCTAGGTGCACACTGAGGCTGTCACGTGAAGTGTGGAAGGCTCGCGACTGGCAGGAGGCCACGGGACAGACCCAGGTGCCATGGGTTGACTGACTGACTGGCAGATGCACCACCTGTGCTCCTCACTGTGCCAACTCGCTGCGTTTTATCCGCCCGGCGATCCACTCGTTGTTGTGAGCGTCGATCCCCTACCCTCTGTTGTTGTTGGCCGGTCTTGACACCGCTGGTACCAGCCATCGGCAAGTCCACTCAGCTCCACATCCTCCTGTACCACATCACTCCATCTCTTCTCTAGCCCGTGCCGCGCCCGTTTAGCCCCCTCGATCCGGCCAAACAGAAGCTGTTTAGGCATGCGGTGGCCTGGGCGTGCGAGCCACGTGACCCAGCCAACGCAGACTCGCCTGATCACCCATAGGACTGTGTCCAGATGTTTCAAGACAAAGATCCCTCGCACAGATAGTTGGGGCAAGTCATGTTTGCGAGCACCTATTAAGGCCGACACAGCACACGACGGTGGGCAGCACCGCGCGCGGCCACACCAGGTATTAATTTGAGGCTGAGTCGACCTAGGGGAGGCCCAGGATTGGTCGAGATAATCGTCACTGGTATTCGTGGCCGTGAGCGGGAATCAAACTCGAGTTTTTGCCGGGTTCGTAGCTTAGCGCGCTAACCTCAACACTACCGCTACAAATACACGCAACACGCACACACACACACACTGCCATACACACATACACACGAACAAACACACACCCGCACACGCACACGCTGCCATACACACACACACTGCCATACACACATACACGAACAACACACGCGTACACACACGCGCGCCGCTGGAGATGCCATCACAAGGCAATATCCGTTCTTGCTTCTGTATTAATAATAATAATACACAAATGTACACAACCGCGCTGGGCAGATTAACTGCAGACTACATCTGTGTCTTCACTAATGCACAGACAAAGCCGCAGGTTCGGAGAACAAACACAAATAATCTGACACAATCCCGTGTGTACGTGTGTGTGTGAGCGTGCATAATCAAACATAGACAAATGTCCCCCGGGTAGCCTCCACAGGCTGTTGGGGCAAGTGCGTGTGAGCGAGTAGCAACCACCCACCTATTGAAGGCACACGCGTGCACGCGATGGGGTTGCCTGGCCAGCACCACGCCCGACCGCCTTCGTTTGAGGCTGAGTCGACCTCGGAGAGGCCCAGACCCGGTTCAAGTATTCGGCACTGAAATTGGTCGTGAACGGACGCCCACACGGAGTTGCGCCTTTCGTGAGAATCCAACTCGTTACACGCCGTGCCACCGCAGCACGGTATCCCTTAATCGCTCTCGTAGAGTACCACTCCCCTAGGTCCACTCAGCCTCAAACGAGTACCTGATGCGGTGTGTAAACGTCGACACTCGGGAGACAAAGGCGGCCCGTCCGCCGTGCAGGCCTTCGTGTGCTACTCACAAACAGCGCTTGCCCCAGAAATATCTCGAGGCTATCCGGGTGTGTTTGTCTTTGGGGTGGGTGGGGCTGCGTCTTTCTCTGCGTGTGGTGGATAAACCATCATCATCACCATCATCATCACCATCATCATCATCTCATTTGCTCGTCATCCGCGGGACGGCACCACGCGTACCGCTCGATGTGATTCCGAGCTCTTATTTTTAAGCAGCTATCTCTCATCCAAAGACAAAGACCCCCCGTGGAGCCTGAACACACTGCCGGGGCAAGTGCTGTTAGCGCGTGGCACCTGTGCATGGACGTTGAACTTCTTTCGCACCGTACCGATTAAGGCCGGGACGGCGCACGGCTGGGGTGCGTGGCCTGCACGACGTCCGTCCGTCCGTCAGTGGCGATTGTTTACACGTCGCACCAGGTGCTCATTTGAGGCTGAGTGGACCTAAGGGGAGGCCCAGTCACCTTTTCAGAGAACCGTCACCGATAAATCGAACTCGGGTGGATTGTGTCGTAGCGCAGCGCGTCAACCACTGCGCCACCGCTCCCCAGATACGTCCATATCCATATAAACTGTATAACTGCATAAACGCTACAATGTAAACAAAATAGCCACAAGTTTAAATATTTCAAGTGTATTAGTTTAACCGCTTAGGAACTCAACAACATTAAGTACAGCAATGAAGCCAGTAGATATCAGAGCAAAAACAGCTGCGTAACGTTGATTACACATATTTGTGGGGTCTCCCCTAGGTCCACTCAGCCATGTGAAATCCACGTCCACTGTTCATAAAGCAGCGCGCTAACCGCTGCGCCACCGCTCCACACACCCACCACCAACCACGGAGCGGCAGTGAAATTGAAAGTATTCTTAGGTTTTTTCGGTAAAGTCACGTAGGTAAAAAATTAAAAGTAATAAAAGTAAAATAAAAATAGACTAAAATACCGAAAAAACCTAAGAATATGAATCCTTGCAGTCACGAAAGCTTCAAATCTAGAATGAAATTGAAAGCTTCGTGAGCTCGGAGGAGGGCGAGGGTTTGGGACAGAGACGAGGAGGGGATGGAGTGGGTGGGGAGGGGGCAGGCATATTTATTTATTTATTTTAACACAAAAAAAACGTTGGCCGTCGCTCGCAAAAGCCACATTTGTAATCTTTGTGTTTAGTCACAGGTTGGCACTGGCAGGTCAGCGCGGTTATTGGAGAGGGGCCCGAGAGAGAGCGCGGGCAGCAGCAGAGACGCGAGCGCGACTCGGCTTTATCCGGTGCACGCCGCGGCATTAATGCACTCGCCATGATTTGAATTCATAATCCTCGGACAAAGCCGAGGGAGAGAGATGGGAGATGGTGGGGGGGGGGGGTGAGAGTGATAGAGTGAGTGCGCGATGCCAAATAGAGCGATTGGAATTCAGTAGAGTCTCGCAGCGCGTGTGTCTGTGTGTGTATGTGTGAGTGTCTGTGTGTATGTGTGTATGTGTGAGTGTCTGTGTGTATGTGTGTATGTGTGAGTGTCTGTGTGTATGTGTGTATGTGTGAGTGTCTGTGTGTATGTGTGTGAGTGTCTGTGTGTGTATGTGTGAGTGTCTGTGTGTATGTGTGTATGTGTGAGTGTCTGTGTCTGTGTGTGTATGTGTGAGTGTATGTGTCTGTGTGTGTGAGTGTCTGTGTGTATGTGTGCGTGTCTGTGTGTGTGAGTGTCTGTGTGAGTGTCTGTGTGTGTATGTGTGAGTGTCTGTGTGTACGTGTGCGTGTCTGTGTGTATGTGTGAGTGTCTGTGTGAGTGTCTGTGTGTACGTGTGAGTGTCTGTGTGTCCGGCAAAACAACCTCCTACCTCCTCGCGGTGCCGGACGGGCAACACTGTCGTGGACATTGCTGTGGGGGGAGGGCCAATGCCCATTGGCCTCTCCCCTCATGGCGTCTGTGACCACCACAGTGGCTAAACGGGGGCTCTGGACGGGTGTGAGGGGCTGGTAACCCCTCCACCTTCAATTCATTACCACTAAACCACGAATTAAACATAAACCTGTAACAAATAAGCTTGTGCCGGAGGCCCCGGGGGGTCAGGCTTTTATGACGTCTCCTGGCCAAACCCCATTTGGCGGAGCCAGGAGATTGAATTTTCACCCTCGGGGCTCCTCCAGAAACAACAAAAAACCATTGCGGATGGCCACGTGGAATGTTCGAACGCTCACTGCGGAGGAGAGGCTGCCACTCCTCTGTCGGGAGCTGGACCGGTACCGCCTGGATCTCTGTGGCATTCAGGAGGTCCGGTGGACCGGTTCTGGCTCCTGCCACCATGAGGGGTGGACAGTCCTCTACTCGGGGCAGGAGACTGCCAAACAACAGGGTGTGGCTCTTCTTCTGAACAAAAGAATGAAGGGGGCGTGGGAGCGTGGCGGTGAGGTGTGGGAAGCTGTAAGCCCCAGGATACTTTGGGCTCGCCTTCCCATCAACCAGAGGCGAGGAGTGGTGGTCGTGGTTACTTATGCCCCCACCGAAGACGAACATCCGTGGAGGGATGCAAGCAAAGCCGATGAGTCAGACGCTTTCTATGACCTCCTGTCACAGGTGCTGGCTAAAGTGGCCACTCGGGACAGAGTCATCTTGTTGGGTGACTTCAATGCCCGAGTTGGTCATGATGCTGACACCTGGTCTGGAGTGATTGGAAGGCATGGGCCAGATCAGCTCAATAATAACGGTAGGAGGCTGCTAGATTTTTGTGCAGCCCATGGGCTTGTAATTACCAACACGCTCTTCCGGCATCGGCGCATCCACACAACATCATGGATACATGCCGGGTCCAAGCAAGAACATCTGCTGGACTACATAGTGACGGACCAGCGGATGCGAACCCATGTCCTTGACACCAGGACCTACCGTGGAGCTGATCTGTCCTCTGACCATCGACTAGTCATCTGTAAGATGCGCCTGCCTTTCTTCCACTCCGGTGGTGGGTGTACACCCAGGATCCCATTCCAACCAAAAGTGGCCTGGTCTCAGTTAGCTGATGAAAGTTGCAAGCGAGAATTTCATCATCGCTTGCAGCTGGGGTTGGCATCGTCCCCCACTCCACCTGATGTCGAGGGTAAATGGGCGAGGTTTAGGACTGTGACTCATGCAGCTGCAATGGCTGCTTTGGGTACGCGGTCCAGACCTCCCCAGAAACCCTGGCTGACAGAGGAGGTGTTCAGGTTAATTGAGAAAAAGCGACAGGCCCACTCTCATCGCCTACAGCATCCCACGTCAGAGAATGAGGAGGTTTACCGCAGCCTTCGCTCGGAAGTTCGGAGAGCCGTAAGGCGTTGTAAGGATGGGTGGTGGTCGCAGGTTGCTGAGGAGATGGAGTCTGCCTCAGTGGCCCGTGATCACAAATCACTATTTAACTCCATCAAAAAAGTAACCTGCAGCGCCACACCTATTACCATCATTAGAGGAAAAAAACGGTGATCCAATCTCCGACCCCCAGGAACAGGTTTGCAGATTTGCTGAGCATTTCTGTGAGGTCCTGGGGGAGGGAAATTCTCTCAGCCAGGAAAACATCATGGCACAAAGTGGGGATAACCCTGCTGAGGCTGCGGTGCCTCAAATATTGGAAGAGGTCACCCCCTGTGAGTGGCTGGCTGAGGTTCCAGCTGTTGAGGAAGTACTGAGGGCGATCCGGAGTCTGAGACCAGGGAAGGCACCGGGCAGAGATGATCTCCCAAGCGAAATGCTGAGGGAGGGTGGCGTTTGTGCACAGACTGCCCTATATGACATCATAACAACAGTCTGGACCACTGGACGGGTTCCGCAGGACTGGAAGGATGCCCTGGTGGTCCCCCTCTTTAAGAAGGGGGACCGCACAGACTGTAACAACTACAGGGGCATCTCACTCCTCAGTGTGCCGGGTAAGGTCCTGGCAAGGATTATTCAACATCGCCTTGCTAGGCACGCTGAGGAGGGGCTTGCGGAGCCCCAATGCGGTTTCAGGAAAGGGCGGTCCTGCACAGATGCCATATTTTCTGTCCGTCTGCTACAGCAGAGGTGTAGGGAATTCCAAAAAGACCTACATCTCTGCTTTATTGACCTGGTCAAGGCCTATGATACCATCAGTAGGACTGGACTCTGGGTTGTTCTTCGTGCTTTCGGAGTCCCTGACCCTCTGCTCACGATCATTAAGGACCTTCATGATGGTGAGCGGGCCCGGGTAAAACTACGTGGCCGGGAGTCGGAGCCTTTCCCTGTACACCTTGGGGTGCGACAGGGATGTCCTCTGGCTCCCACATTATTTAACATCTATTTTGACCGCGTAGTTCGTGAAGCCTTCAATAGCTGTACCGGGGAATTTCCGTTTGGTACAGATATAATGGGAGGCTGATCGACGCCCGGGTGCGATCAAGGGATGGCTCCCTATTGGTCAACCACGTTATGTATGCCGATGATTTGGTAATAGCTGCTCATTCAGAAGAGGAGTTGGAGGCGCTGCTGCTGAGACTGGAGCGTGCCACTAAGAGGTGGGGCCTTACCATCAGCCCCACCAAAACCAAGCACCTGCCTGGGTATTTTGTACCATCGGACACTCCACCCCCACAACTCCCAATTGGTGATGGGGCAGTTGTGGAGAGAGTGGAGAGTTTCCCATACCTGGGCAGTGTGCTTATGACCGGCTCCAGTCTATCAGCAGAGGTCTCACTCCGAATCAGTCGAGCGGCAATATCTTTTCATCGGTTGCGTAACGCTGTGTGGAAGCTACCTGGTCTGTCGCTCCGCACGAAGCTTCAGGTCTTCTCGGCCACGGTCATTCCCTCCCTTCTCTACGCTTGCGAGACGTGGACCCCCCTGGTGGAGCATCTTCGCCGGTTGGAAACATTTAGGCTGGCCTGCCTACGATCCATCCTGGGTTTAACCAGGCTGGATTGTGTGAGGAGCTCACAAATCCTTGAAAGATCTGGGCAAAGTCCCATCAGTGAGCTCCTCCGGCAGGCAAGGCTGCGTTGGCTGGGTCATGTAGCCCGCATGCCCAGCCACCGCATGCCTAAACAGCTTTTGTTCGGCCGGATCGAGGGGGCTAGACGGGCGCGGCACGGGCTGGAGAAGAGATGGAGTGATGTGGTACAGGAGGACGTGGAGCTGAGTGGACTTGCCGATGACTGGTACCAGCGGTGTCAAGATCGGCCTCAGTGGAGGAGGCTCGTGAAGGACGCTACTGGGCAGTTGGAGGCAGTCGCCCTCCAACAACAACGGAGGGCGGAGGAGCGACGCTCACAACAACGAGCGGAGCGCCGGGTGGCTAAAGCACAGCAAGTTGGCACAGTAGGGGGCACAGGTGGTGCATCAGCCAGTCATCTCGGTCATCTCGGTCAGTCGACCCGTGGCACCTGGGTCTGCCCCGTGACCTCCTGCCAGCGGGCTTTCGACACTTCACGTGGCCTCAAGGTGCACTTGGCCTGGCACAAGCATCGTGGTGACGTCACCGCCACTTAGTGGCGAATGGCGGTTGTTGTTGTTGTTGTTGTGTCTG
This sequence comes from Lethenteron reissneri, assembly GCF_015708825.2. Taxonomy (NCBI): domain Eukaryota; kingdom Metazoa; phylum Chordata; class Hyperoartia; order Petromyzontiformes; family Petromyzontidae; genus Lethenteron; species Lethenteron reissneri. Next base: position 1,159,588 of record NC_083797.1, read on the forward strand.
TGTGTACGTGTGAGTATCTGTGTGTATGTGTGAGTGTCTCTGTGAGTGTCTGTGTGTACGTGTGAGTGTCTGTGTGTACGTGTGAGTGTCTGTGTGTATGTGTGAGTGTCTGTGTGTGTATGTGTGAGTGTCAAACTGTAAATCACGACACTGCTCGCTCTCTCTCTCTGCATCTTCTCTCGCATCGTTCCACTGTGGGATTCCCTCCTCCCATCATCCACCTCTCTTCAGCCCCAAGCTCCTACAACAACAACAATGACCTCACACAATTCAACAAACGTCTTACACTCTCTTATCCATTTGTGCCGAGTGATATCTGAACACCGATCCTGCCCCCCCCCACCTCACCAACCCGCATCAACCAACGTGGTGAAGTATGGCCAACACCCCCCCCCTCCAGCCCCTCCCCCTCGCCCCCACCCTGCCGCCAATGACGTCCACGACGTGCTGAGCTATTTATCCGGCAGTGCTGTAAGGATGTGAAACTTCAAGGAATTACATTTTGACAACGTTGCTTTAACGAGCGATATCACGATTCGTAATGCTTTCATTTCAGATCGTCGCGAAGTTGTAGAATACGCTTGATGTATTTATTTATTTATTTCACTACAGCCTCCCACCACCCAACATCAAGTAGTCACGTGGGACAGAAAATTACCCTGCACTCGATTTGGAAGAGCAGGGGGGTGGAGGAGGGGGGAGGGGGGAAGGGGGAGGAAGGAGGAGGACAGGGGGAGGGGGGAAGGGGGAGGGGGGGTGAAGGAGGGGGGATGAGGGAGGGTGGAAGGGGGAGGGGGGAGGGAGGGAGGAGAATGAATGCTAAACAGCCCGAACCATTTTTGTGCTCCAAGTTTGTCCGACGTTTCACGAGATTACAAGCAGTACCATCAGCTGTTAACTGAAACATTAACATTCATGGTGAGTGTTCAATCAAATGGTACTTTACAGCTGACATTAGTGGTCTGGCTTTCTTCCCAGCATACGGTCCATCCATTATTACACTACGCCGGTCACCCAACGCTGTGGAGGCAGCAGCAGCAGCAGCGAGGGTTGGTGGATCACCATTGGATGGCAGTGGAACTCCCTTCCTACCCGTGGGTGGGTGTCGAAGGGGAGCCGTACCCTGGTTCGCCACCAGGAGAAGGCGGTACAGCATGTGGACTAGTCTCCATCTGTTTCCATCTGTACAGGGGGGGAGGGTATAGAGCGTTGCCCCCTCGCGCAAGGCGTGGGTTGTCTCCACGTGCTCCGGTCTCCTCCTCCCCACGTGATTAATAATCGGCTGACAACATCTTACACACAAACACCTCAATGGAGCTGCAGCAGCAGTGGCAGGACCCTCCTGGCAGTGAGTCATGTGACTCAGGAGCGTGACTCTTGTGGATACATCAGTAAATTATTTGTATTTTAATACATCAGCATTAAGTCTCACTCATCAGCCACATCATCACGCCACAAGTTTCAAGTTTCGTTTATTAGGTAGAGCCCTGTGAGCCACGCGGCTCTTGAGTCGGGTGCAACCGCAACAAACAAAATATGAACAGAGAACATCTTAAAGCGACGGCGCGCAACAGGAACATCGTGGATAAACCAGAAAATCTTCCAGAAAAAAACCCACCGTATTACAACGCTGTGTGCAAAAATCCCAGTGTGATGCAAGTCAAACAATAACAACCATAAGACAATTTAGATTAAAGTTAACAGGCCAACTCTGCACTTCCGCAAGAAACATGGCTTATCCATGTTTTCGAAATCACCAAAATAAAGCTATAAAAACAATGTAACAACAGTAATCATAGGAACTGTGATTCAAATGATACAATAGACGATATACATAACATGTACGACCAAACTTGCAGCCATATCTGGCAGCATGACACTCCCAGTGTATGATGTGTGAGTGAGTCAGTGGTAGTGCGAGTAAATTAGTGTATGATGTGTGAGTGAGTCAGCGTATGATGAGTGAATTAGTGTATGATGGGTGAGTCAGTGTATGATGTGTGAGTTAGTCAGTGGTTGTGTGAGTGAGTGAGTGTATGATGTGTGAGTGAGTGAGTGTATGATGTGTGAGTGAGTGAGTGTATGATGTGTGAGTGAGTCAGTGTAAGATGTGTGAGTGAGTCAGTGTAAGATGTGTGAGTGAGTCAGTGTATGATGTGTGAGTGAGTGAGTGTATGATGTGTGAGTGAGTCAGTGTAAGATGTGTGAGTGAGTCAGTGTATGATGTGTGAGTGAGTCAGTGTAAGATGTGTAAGTGAGTCAGTGTATGATGTGTGAGTGTATCACGGCCTCCTCCCCGACATCGCGGCCTCCTCCTCGACATCACAGAGGGTGAGTAACCTCGACATCATACTTCCTTTGTACCTCTCCCCTCTCATCTCACCCCACTCACCTCCACGCCAAACTAAACTATTTTTTTATTTTACCAGGTAAGGGCCACTGCGCTGCTATATAACTATTTTTCAGAAGCGACCTGGCCGCAAATGATAGCTCAGCGAAGCGGCTTGTCGCGTGGACGTTTCTCGCAGCCAAATCCTCTCGACGCGTGATTCTAGATGGGGACACGGAGAGAGAGACACACACACGACACATATCCAGCCATCCGGATCGGGATCGAACCCACGACCTCCCGTGTACCAGGAAAAAAAATTTACATCTCTCCGCTAAGCTTCGGGAGTCAAAACAAAATCTTCGTTCGGTGGGAGGTCGCTCCTTCTCTTCTGCTGTACGCGGGGTGTGGACCTCCATTCCCTCTCCAGCAGTTCGTGCCGTCGACTCTCCTCATGGTCACATCACGATGATGCTGCTGCTGATGATGCTGTTGCTGCTGATGATGCTGATGATGATGATGTCCGAGGTTATTATCGACGCCGCTAGTGTCTGTCTCGGACGCGCGCGGTTGAGTGGGGTGGTCGGTGGGTGGGAGGGAGGGAGGCAGGGGAGGGGGAGTAGAGGGGATGGGAGGGGAGGAGAGGGGGGGATTGAGGGGGTAGCGAGGCAAGAGAGGGACGCTTGTCTGAAGCTGTCACGTGCAGATGCGGGAGTGTGCGCGCGTGTTGGAGAAGCGGTGGCGCAGTGATTAGGGACCCGAGTTCGATTCCTCGCTCACGACCAATGTCAGTGACGAATATCTTGAACAGGTCCTGAACCTGGTACGATGTGAAAAAATCAGCACCGAGAAGACAAAGGTGACCGGGCGTGGTGCTGGCCATCCACACGCTACCCGTGTTTGCCGGTCTTCATAGGTGCTCGCTAACAGCACTTGCCCCCACAGTCTGTACCGGGTATCCGTGTTCTTGTATGTGCCTTCGCCATGCGCCGGTTTGAAACATTCAGGCTGGGCCTGCCTACGATCCATCCCGGGTTTAACGAGACTGGATTGTCTGAGGAGCTCACAGATTCGTGAACGATCTGGACACAGTCCCCCCCCCCCTCCTCTGGCAGGCGAGGCTGCGTTGGCTGGGTCACGTAGCCCGCATGCCCAGCCACCGCATGCCCAAGAGGCTTCCATTTGGTCGGATCGAGGGGGCTAAACGGGCGCGGCACGGGCTGGAGAAGAGACGGAGCTGATGCGGCATGGGAGGATGTGGAGCTGAGTGGACTTCCCAATAACTAGTACTAGCGGATTCAAGATCGGCTTCTGTGGAGGAGGCTCGTGAAGGACGCTGCTACTGGTCAATTGGAGGCAGTCGCCCTCCAACAACAACGGAGGGTGAAGGAGCGACGCTCACAACAACGAGCGGAGCTGCGGGTGGATAAAACGCAGCGAGGTGGCACAGGAGGAGGGTAGGTGGTGCGTCTGCCACTCATCTCAGTCAGTCGACCCGTGGCACCTGCTGGGTCTGTCCCTTGACCTCCTGTCAGCGAGCCTTCGACACTTTACGTGACGGCCTCAAGGTGCACCTAGCCTGGCACAAGACACTTCGTCGCGAATGGCGGTTGTTTTTGTCGTTGTTGTCTTTGCGTGGGGAGTGGTCGTGTCACGGCCAATCACGATCAACATCGGCCCCGAATATTTGAACTAGTCTCGGCTCTGGTTTAGGTCGACTTAGCCTGAAATGCGGACTCTCCTCGGTGCTCTGCGTGGCTAAACGTCAGCCGGCCTTCCTTCATAGGTTGCTGCTCGCTAACAGCACTTGCCCCAGCAGTCTGATAAGAGGCTATACGGCGGACCTTCGCCTTTGTTTGCGCGCGTGCGCTCTGCTCGCGCGCTCGGCCAGTTGCCCCTTTGGCTGTGAGCGCGCGCGGCAGCCTCGTCCCGTGCGACATTCTCAGATGTGACAGACGTCACGAGGGGCGCTGATCAGTCCCCCCCCCCTTCCTTCCCTCCTACAGCAAATCCTCGCCCCCCCGCACCCACAGCCCCTCCACCCCCAAGCGTGACCCGTCGCGTCCCGCACGAGATTGTTCGTTTCGCGAGCGCTCTGCGCTCCGAGTCGGCGCCATGCCCCTGGCGCCGACTCCTCACTCGCTCCGCAAGCCCAGAGACCACGTGCCCGCCCGCCTCGTGCCGCGCAGGGACAGCTGCCGCTGGGGGTGCCCACAGGTGGCCGCTGATCCGGCACTCTGGAGGCAGCAGCAGCAGCGAGGGTTGGTGGAGCACCGCACGGATGGTTGTGGAACTCCCTTCCTACCCGTCGGGGGGGGGGGCGTCTATGAGGGGGAGCCGTACCCTGGCACTGACAGGTTCAGGCGACTACGGCAAAGTGTGGCCTAATCTCCATCTGTCCCATCTGTATGGGTAGAGTGTTGCGCCGTCGCACGCGTGGGTTTTCTGTGGGTGCTCTACTCTGCTCCCGCACGAATGAACACTCAATCAGATTTGAAGCTTTCGTGACGGCAAGGATTCATACTCGTAGGTTTTGTTTGGTAAATTCACGTAGGTAGAATAAATAATACTAATAATAAATAATAGAAATAATAGAAATAAAATAATAAATCACGACGTTTCGGGCGCAACACAAGCGTCCGTCATCAGGTGGGACAACCACAGCAAGAAACAAATGCTGAAGTGGCCTGATGACGGACCTGATGACGGACGCTTGTGTGAGCGGTAATCGAACGCGGGTCCCCGGGTTGGCAGCGCAGCGCGCTACCCACGGCACCCCTCCCCCTCCACGCACGCCCCGTCACCGCGTGTCCCTCTCTCTAGCCCCTCTCTCCATACTCTCTCTCTCTCTCTGCGTTGCAAGTGGAGTTTGACGGCGCCGCGCTCACGACAGAGACAGGCGGAGTAGTGGTGGTGGGGGGGGCTGGCTTCAGAGATCTCCCCACCCCTAGTCCCCCCCCACTCGCCCCCCCCCACTCACCCCCCCCCCTCCAATTTGCATCGACACAGAGAGGACAGAGAATGGCAACGGGCCCCGCTAATAGACAATTAAACGGTTGAGTTTGCTCGCTCAAAGGAGACCGAGGAAGGAGGGGGTGGGGGAGGGGTGAGGGGGCAGGGGGGTGGGGGGACGAGGGGCTGGAGTTGGTTGGGCTAAGGGGGGAGGGGGAAAGTGAAGAGGAGAGGATGATAGAGAGAGAGGGGCGGGGTGGGGAGTGGGGACGCATGCTTAGAAACGTCTTCATCAACATTATCATCAGCAGCGACAGGACCCGTGATCTATCAACTGCTGGATGAAGAGCCTCCTCTCTGAGAGAGAGATAGGAGAGCGAGCGAGGAGAGAGATAGGAGAGAGAGAAAGAGCGAGCGAGAGAGATCAAGTCCCGTGATATCGCCGACGATCCGCGTCGCTCCACGCGAGCCGATGTCATCCCCGCTCCGTCTCCCGCGCGCGCGTCCCCCGGGGGAGTTCCCCCTCCTCCTGCTGCGGCTGCCACTCCGCCACGAGTCTCGACCCGCGGTCGTCACCAGCGCGCTCCCTTCCATGACGTGACCCCAGCGGTGATGGCGAGGACTCTCCTTGTCCCCGAGGTCCATCTGCCAGCGCGCGTGGCTTTGGCCACAGTAACAGTGGACGTGGATTTGACGCGGGGAAGGCCACGGCCTCAGTTAGAATCACAATCAGAATGTTGTGTCCAGGAGGAGGACTCCTGCGAGATGAGCTAAAAGGTTTTGTTCTCACAGATGTCCAGTCGGGGCACGCGGTCAGAACCTTACAACTACAAACTGTACCAAAACACGATGTGAGGTGCAAAGTATGAAATAGGTAAATACATAACTTAGACAATATAGAAATACAACTCAACTTTATTTATCTTACCAGGTAAAGCCCACTGAGCTATTACTTATTTTTCAGAAGCCACTTGGCCACAAACAGTTTCTCAATTATTGTTATCTTATATTCCTACATTTATAGATAACGGACTAACGTTTGGCAAATGACCCTTCCTCAGAGTGGGAAAACTGTTAATCTGTCAACGTCAATAACGCGTCAAATGCGATCTTAAATTACTTGACGAGCTCTCTCTCTCTCTTTGTTCTGAAGAAGGGCCACGACCCGAATCGTCGGCCTTCCTGTTGTAGAAAACATCGTGAGTAATCGTGCACCGTGGTGAGGTTTTTAAAAGATTTCCACTCCCATTGCATCGGTGTCTTTGCTGTCCTGTCATCATCGCTTGTGAGTCGCCTGTCCCGTGCCAGAGGGTGTGGAGCTGGGATGATGATGCTGATGATGCTGATGATGCTGATGATGCTGATCATGAGTGTTCGAGTGGGTCGTATGCTCGAATTATGATGATGTGCTAATGATGATAATTGTTCTGATTAAAATGATGATGTTGACTCGAACCAAGTCGATCCTTGTTCGTGCTGCTGATGATAATGATGTGCTGGAGACGATTATTCATTCGTGTTGCTGCTGATGATGTGCTGATGATGATGTGCTGATGATGAAGATGATGATGTTGACTCGAACCAAGTCGATCCTTGTTCGTGCTGGAGACGATTGTTTACGCTGCTGCTGCTGCTCATGATGATGTGATGATGATGATGTGCTGATGATGATGATGACTTCACTTAGAGCGAACAATCCCAATGAGCCCACACAGTGACGATTTTGGAGGGGGTAGGAGGAGGGTCCTGCGGGGTGGGGGTGAATTGGGGGGAGGGGGGGTCGAGGTGGGGGGTGGGAGGGTGTGAAAAGATTTAGTCCCAAGCAGATGGTTGTTGTATTGAGATGCGGCTGACGAGACCCCCTAACCTCCCTACCCCCCTACTCCGCCCCCTATCCCCTTCACCCCCCCCCCCTCTCTAAATAGGGGGGGGGGCCTAGGAGCAATGCACCTCCCTCTCTCCGCGCTCGCTACGAACCCCAAAAATTCCGCTCCAGTCGCCCCACCATCTATCCCCCTACTCCACCTACCCCCAAGCAGCATCACCCCCCCCCCACTACCCCTAGCCCTTCGCCCCCCCTCCCCCCCCCCCCGGGGCTTAACGGGACTTTAAAAACTCGTTGATGAAGTGGAGGCGGCGGCGGCGCTGCCTCGCGGAAGGCGCGCGGACAAAGCGGAGCGAGGGGGGAGTGGGAGGGAGACGGGAATCCATCACAGGTCTAGTCGCGACACCCCCCCACCCACCCCACCCACCCCTAGCCCCCCCACCCCCCACCCTAGCCCCCACCCTCACAGCCCCCCAACTCCCACCTCCATCCTCGAATTCAAAACTCCGACACCTCCACCAGCAGCGCCTCCAACCCGCTCGCCCCTTCTCGAAACCCGGACACTCCTCACCCACCAACCACCACAACAACCACCACAGCAACCACCACAACAACCCAATAACTACCACAACCACCCACCAACCACCCACCAACCACTCCACCACAACCACCACAACAACCCACTAACTACCACAACCACCCACCAACCACCCACCAACCACTCACCAATAACCCAGCCATAACCAACTACCCACCAACCCTTTGTAGTTTATAGATATACTCACCCCCGCCATAGGAATGTGGAATTTCCACCACTCGCTTTGCCAGGCTGAAAACTGGATAGGAGCATCAATGGCCCAATGCACATTTGAGCAGGAAATTGCTTTAACTCTGACTTGAGGCATCACAAAATGACTCAATGGGGATTACGCACAGAGGCAGCTGCCACCGGGGGTGCCCCCAAGACGAGGCCACACAGCGGCAACCATCGCCCCCGACTGGCAGGCCGATGCCGCTGTCTCGCAGGCCAGGCGACGAGTCGCCTCGAGCCGCACAGAGACTGCTGCCGCTGGGGGTGCCCCTTTCATCTCGCGTGTCAAGCGCTCCTCCAGAGACGGCCCTGCGTCAAGCCTGGCGGCTCTGTCGAACATAACATCACCATCATCATCCTCAACATCCTCACCATCCTCACCATCATCATCCTCACCATCCTCACCATCATCATCCTCAACATCCTCACCATCATCACCCTCAACATCCTCACTATCATCATGCTCACCATCCTCACCATCTTCACCATCTTCACCATCATCATGCTCACCATCATCATCATAATTGTCTTGTTGTTGTTTACGGGATCCTGAAGGTGCTCACGGGGTGACCTCTAACCACAGACGACTGCGGGCGAGTGAGCTGACTGGTACGGGGATGACCAGCCGCACCACTCGTGCTTCTGTGTGGCTACTTCGCCTCCACTGCTTGTGTGGATGGGTGGGTGAGTGGGTAGGTGGGTGAGTGGGTGAGTGGGTGGGTGGGTGAGTGGGTGAGTGGGTGGGTGAGTTGGTGGGTGAGTGGGTGGGTAAGTGTGTGGGTAGGTGAGTGGGTGAGTGGATAACTGTGTGGGTAAGTTAGTGAGTGAGTGGGTGAGTGGGTGGGTGGGTGAGTGGGTAAGTGTGTGGGTAGGTTAGTGAGTGGTGAGTGGGTGGGTGAGTGGGTGGGTAGGTTAGTGAGTGGGTGCGTGGGTGAGTGGATAACTGTGTGGGTAAGTTAGTGAGTGAGTGGGTGAGTGGGTGAGTGGAAAAGTGTGTGGGTAGGTTTGTGAGTGAGTGAGTGGGTGGGTACGTGGGTAGGTGAGTGAGTGGGTGAGTGAATGGGTGAGTGAATGGGTGAGTGAGTGGGTGAGTGAATGAGTGGAGTGAGTGGGTGAGTTGGTGGGTGCGTGGGTAGGTGAGTGAGTGGGTGAGTTAATGGGTGAGTGAATGAGTGGGTGGGTGCGTGGGTAGGTGAGTAAGTGGGTGAGTGAATGGGTGAGTGAGTGAATGGATGAGTGAATGGGTGAGTGAATGGGTGAGTGGGTGAGTGAATGAGTGAGTGAGTGGGTGAGTTGGTGGGTGCGTGGGTAGGTGAGTGAGTGGGTGATTAATGGGTGAGTGAGTGAGTGGGTGAGTGAATGGGTGAGTGAGTGGGTGAGTGAGTGGGTGAGTTGGTGGGTGAGTGGTACTCTGGGCACGTGGTTCCTCGCCTCCTTTGGTTGACCCTCGCCAGGAATAGGAGGAGGAGGAGCAGTCGACCCCACGCCTCGTGACTGCGTCAGAGTGGCCGCTATTGTCGAGTCGCGGGGATAGGAAGGGGGCTCGCTTGGGGAGGGGGGGGGGGGCTTTGCCTCGAGGGACCCTGGGGGGGGGGGGGGTTGCCGCTGCCTTCCACGGCGCGCGCTCGGCGCTTGACTCGGTCGTCATTGTCGTCATCGCGAGTTCGATCCATCATCTCCCTCCAACTTGTTCGCCATTACTCGTGTCGCAATCACCATCCCCCCCCTGCTCCTCGCGTGCCCTCCCCCCGTGAATTCCTCGCGTGACACCCCCACCCCCTCCCACACCCCCCACCCCCTCCCCACACCCCCCCCCACACCCGCGAGAGAGAGAGAGAAATGTCACCCTCATTTATGCGTCACGTGACGCTGCGGAGGGAGCGCCGCCGCGCGCGTTAATTCCCGGAGCGCGCGCGCGCGCCTCGCCGCTCTGACCTTGACGGGGGAGGTGTCACGATACCCCCCCAACCCCTCCCCCCTCACAGCCCCGCCCCCCTCCTCTCACCCTCCCTCTCACCCCTCCTGCTCTCAACCTCCGTCTATCCCCACCTGCTTCTCCTCTCTCTGCCTCCCACCTCCACCTACCTCCTCCTCCTCGCTCCGTCCTCCTCTCACCTCCTCTTCCGCGGAGATAATGTGGGGGGGGCAGATCTGGGTCCCCCCCTTCCGTGCCTGGGCGACAGACCAGAGCCCCCCCCCTTCGCCTTCCCCCACACCGCCCCCTCGTCGCATTAGCAGATAAGCGAACACGCAGCGCGGCCTTATCGGAGTCGTGTGTCTGCCACCGCGAATGAATTAAATGGCTTTTAGGACGGGGAAGGCAGAGAGATGTGTGACTCGCGAGATGAGAGGTTTATTGGAGTCATGATTATTTCAAGGCCCTCCCCCGATGTCTTCCTGAGGAAGCTCCCAGCACGCGGTGAGAAACGTCGGACATCATGCCAATGGCTACAACCAGAGAGCACGTCGGGTAACTCCCCGACATCACTCACGGCTCTCGCCTCTGCTCGAGACGGCTCTCTCTAAATGAGCCCAGACTCACGTAAACCCGCGTGCGGACATCTCCCAGCATCAGATACTTAATTGAAGGCTGAGTCGACCTAGGGGAGGTCCAGGGCCGATTTCAGATCTTCGTCAACCGATGTTTGCTTCGTAGGAACTTCATTTGAGGGTTGATGACGCGGCCGCAGATTATCGCCACTGGCTCGGAGTCCAACTCGAGTGGCAGAGATGGCGGCGCACGCGGGGCGCTCACCACCAAGACACCGCAGATGCAGGCACACAACAACAACAACAACACCGCCATTCGCCACTAAGTGGCGGTGACGTCACCACGATGCTTGTGCCAGGCCAAGTGCACCTTGAGGCCACGTGAAGTGTCGAAAGCCCGCTGGCAGGAGGTCACGGGGCAGACCCAGGTGCCACTGGTCGACTGACCGAGATGACCGGCACACACACACACCTACACACACACACACCTACACCTACAACATCTACACACACACACACACCTACACACACACACACACCTACACACACACACACACCTACACACACACCACCTACACACACACACACCTACACACACACACCTACACACCTACACACACACACACCTACACATCTACACACACACACCTACACATCTACACACACACCTACACATCTCTACCTAACTCAGCTGAAGCCTCCCGTCACCACGTGACTTCTGTGTGGCCACTCCCACGCTGAACCCCCTCCCCTCTCCTCCCCCCGCCCACTGTGGAAACAGACGCCGCTCCGTGTAGGCAGCAAGCAGCGTCGAGACCCTGACGCCGCCTCTCCCTCCTCCCTCTCGCCTCTCGTGACCCCCTCTCTGCTCCCCGTTCTCCGCTGCCCCTCTGATCCCCCACTCTCTATATCCTCTCTTTCGTCTCCTGTTGATTGCTCATTCCCCCACGCATTCCCTCCACCCTTGACTCTACTCCCCTTCCCCTGTGGTGGTGGTGGTGCTGACACGGGTACAACAGTTGCCTGTGGGGCTCAATAAAAACAATCTTCTGATTGCCTGCCCCGTTGGTTTTCGCAGCGTCTGAATATTCGCTGCAGCGCGAGTCGATTCTAAAGCAACTGCGAATCACTGCGCTCAGTTTCTGAACAACTGCGCTCAGCTTCTGAACAACTGCGCTCAGCTTCTGAACAACTGCGCTCAACTTCGAAGCAAACTGCGCTCAACTTCGAAGCAACTGCGTGCGACTTCAGAAGCAACTGCGTGCGACTTGTGTGCGACCGCGAGTGTGCGCGTGTGGTGCTTGCCCACCCCGCCTCCTCGTGTTGCCGGGTCGTCCCTCATCGGCGGAGCTGCGGCAGCTCTTTGCCCAGCAGTCTGTTGACGGCGCGATACGGGGAATTATCTCTCATCAGTGTCTTTGTGCGACATCTTCAGAGGTTTGTTCGGGGGGGGAGGGGGTGGGGGATTATCAGCGGCGACTCCTTAAGATGCAGAAACTCGGAAAAGCCCCGGTCATCAAACTAAAACAAGGAACATGGAAGGAAATTGTGTATTTAGTAGATGGACTTGAAAACACCGAGAGGCGTGGGGAGATAATTAATGAATGGCATTAATTTTGTATAATAAATGTTTTATTTAAACACGGATTGTGCCGCTCAGTGACGAGGATGAGGGGAGGGGGGGAGCTGTCGGCCTCGGGCGAGCCCCGAGCGCTCGCAAGCTCATTACAAAGGCGAAGATGCCCCGCGTAGCCTCTCACAGACTGTTGGGGCAAGTGCTTTACTGTTTAGCGAGTAGCTTGCCCATGAGGGCCGTCACGGCACGCGGAGCGGGGGTGTTGTGTGCGAGCCAACACCACCACGCCCGGCCGCCTTTGTCTCCCCAGTGCCGACGATGTTTACACACCGCGCCAGGTACTCTTTTGAGGCTGAGTCGACCTAGAGGAGGCCCATGGTGAGCTGGAATCGAACTCGGGTGACCGGGTTCGTAGCGCAGCGCGCAGTGGGAGCTGCGAGGGTTGCAACAGCCCCATCACTCACCACTTATCACTCAAGACACAAAGACCCTCTTGACAGACTGTTGGTGCAAGTGCTGGTAGTAGCGAGCAGCCACCTATGAAGGCGCGACACGGCACACGAGGGGGAGGGTGGCCAGCACCACGGCCCGGCCGCCTTTGTCTCCCCAGCGGCGATGTTTACTACACACCGCACCAGGTACTCATTTGAGGCCGAGTTGACCTCGGAAGGCCCAGGACCGGTTCAGAGAAATCGTCGCCGATGTTGGCCGTGAGCGGGAAATCGAACTCGGGCCACCGGGCCACCGAGTTCGTAGCGCTGCGCACTAAACGCGACGCCACCGCTCCCCACACTCACCCCGCTCACCCACCCCACTCCCCCACTCCACTCACCCACCCCGCTCACCCACCCCACTTACCCACCCCACTCACCCACACCCACTCACCCCACTCACCCACCCCATTCACCCACCCCACTCACCCACCCCACTCACCCCACTCATCCACTCACCCACCCCGCTCACCCACCCCACTTACCCACCCCACTCACCCACCCCACTCACCCCACTCACCCACCCCATTCACCCACCCCACTCACCCCCCCACTCACCCCGCTCACCCACCCGCTCACCCACACCCACCCCGCTCACCCACCCCACTCACCCACCCCACTCACCCACCCCACTCACCCACCCCACTCACCCACACCCACCCCGCTCACACCACCCCACTCATCCACCCCACTCATCCCCCCACTCACCCACCCCACTCACCCACCCCACTCACCCACACCCACCCCGCTCACCCACCCCACTTACCCACCCCACTCACCCACCCACTCACACCACACCCACCCCACTCACCCACCCCACTCACCCACCCCACTCACCCACACCCACCCCGCTCACCCACCCCACTCACCCACCCCACTACCCACCCCCTCACCCACACCCACCCCGCTCACCCCTCCACTCATCCACCCCACTCACCCACCCCACTCACCCACCCCCTCACCCACACCCACCCCGCTCACCCACCCCACTTACCCACCCCATCACCCACCCCACTCACCCACACCCACCCCACTCCCCACCCCACTCACCCCAACCCACCCCGCTCACCACCCCGCTCACCCACCCCACTCATCCACCCCACTCACCCACCCCACCTCACCCACACCCACCCCGCTCACCCACCCCACTACCCACCCCACTCACCCACCCCACTCACCCACCCCTCACCCACCCCACTCACCCACACCCACCCCGCTCACCCCCCCACTCATCCACCCCACTCACCCCCCCACTCACCCACCCCACTCACCCACACCCACACCCTCACCCCCACCACCCACCACCCACTCACCCACCCCACTCACCCACCCCACACACCCCCCCACTCACCCACACCACTCACCCACCCACCCCACTCACCCACACCACTCACCCCCCCTCACCTACCTCACCCACCACACTCACCCACCCCACTCACCCACCCCACTCACCCACCTCCCCACCCCACTCACCCACCTCACCCACCCCACTCACCCACCCCATCACCCACCCCACTCACCCACACCCACCCCACTCACCCACCCACTCACCCACACCCACCCCGCTCACCCACTCCACTCATCCACCCCACTCACCCACCCCACCACCCACCCCACTCACCCACACCCACCCCGCTCACCCACCCCACTTCCCACCCCCTCACCCCACTCACCCACTCACCCACACCACCCCACTCACCCACCCCACTCACCCACACCCACCCCGCTCACCCACCCCGCTCACCCACCCCACTCACCACCCCACTCACCCACCCACCCTCACCCACACCCACCCCGCTCACCCACCCCCACTTACCCCCCCACTCACCCACCCCACTCACCCACCCCACCCCCACCCCACTCACCCACACCCACCCCGCTCACCCACCCCACTCATCCACCCCACTCACCCACCCCACTCACCCACACCCACACCACTCACCTACCCCACTCACCCACCCCACTCACCCACCCCACTCACCCACCCACTCACCCACACCCACCCCACTCACCCACCCCCTTACCCGCCCCACTCACCCCCACCCACCCACTCACCCACCCCACACCCACCCCACTCACCCACACCTCACCCACCCCACTCACCCACCTCACCCACCACACTCACCCACCCCACTCACCCACCCCACTCACCCACCTCACCCACCCCACTCACCCACCCCACTCACCCACCCCACTCACCCACACCCACCCCACTCACCCACCCCACTTACCGCCCCCCTCACCCACACCACCCCACTCACCCCCCCACACACCCACCCCACTCACCCACCCACTCACCCACCCCACTCACCCACCTCACCCACCCCACTCACCCACCCACTCACCCACCTCACCCACCCCACTCACCCACCCCACTCACCCCCTCACCCACCCCACTCACCCACCCCACTCACCCACCCCACTCACCCACCCACTCACCCACCCCACCCCACTCCCCACACCACTTACCCGCCCCCCTCACCCACACCCACCCCACTCACCCACCCCACACCCCCCCCTCACCCACACCATCACCCACCCCACTCACCCACCTCACCCACCCCACTCACCCACACCCCACTCACCCACCCCACTCACCCACCTCACCACCCCCTCACCCACCCCACTCACCCACCCCACTTACCCGCCCCCACTCACCCACACCCACCCCACTCACCCACCCCACACCCACCCCACTCACCCACCACTCACCCACCCCACTCACCCACCCACCCACCCACTCACTCACCCACCCCACTCACCCACCCCACTCACCCACCTCACCCACCCCACTCACCCACCCCACTCACCCACCCCACTCACCCACCTCACCCACCCCACTCACCCACCCCACCACCCACCCCACTCACCCACCCCACTCACCCACACCCACCCCACTCACCCACCCCACTTACCCGCCCCACTCACCCACACCCCACCCCACTCACCCACCCCACACACCCACCCCACTCACCCACACCACTCACCCACCCCACTCACCCACCTCACCACCACACTCACCCACCCCACCTCACCCACCCCACTCCCCCCCTCACCCACCCCACTCACCCACCCCACTCACCCACCCCACTCACCCACACCCACCCCCTCACCCCCCACTACCCGCCCCCACTCACCCACACCCACCCCACTCACCCACCCCACACCCACCCCACTCACCCACACCACTCACCCACCCCACTCACCACCTCACCCACCCCACTCACCCACCCCACTCACCCACCTCACCCACCCCACTCACCACCCCACTCACCCCCTCACCCACCCCCTCACCCACCCCACTCACCCACCCCTCACCCACCCCACTCACCCACACCCACCCACTCACCCACCCCACTTACCCGCCCCACTCACCCACACCCACCCCACTCACCCACCCCACACACCCACCCCACTCACCCACACCACTCCCCACCCCTCACCCACCTCACCCACCCCACTCACCCACCCCACTCACCCACCCACTCACCCACCTCACCCACCCCACTCACCCACCCCATCACCCACCCCACTTACCCCCCCCACTCACCCACACCCACCCACTCACCACCCCACACACCCACCCCACTCACCCACACCACTCACCCACCCCACTCACCCCCTCACCCACCCCACTCACCCACCCCACTCACCCACCCCACTCACCCACCTCACCCACCCCACTCACCCACCCCACTCACCCCCCCACTTACCCGCCCACTCACCCACACCCCACCCCCCTCACCCACCCCACACACCCACCCCACTCACCCACCCCACTCACACCCACCCACTCACCCACCTCACCCCACCCCACTCACCCACCCCACTCACCCACCCCACTCACCCACCCCACTCACCCACACCCACCCCACTCACCCACCCCACTTACCCGCCCCCACTCACCCACACCC
Organism: Lethenteron reissneri; assembly: GCF_015708825.2. NCBI lineage: Eukaryota > Metazoa > Chordata > Hyperoartia > Petromyzontiformes > Petromyzontidae > Lethenteron > Lethenteron reissneri. The sequence goes on from NC_083797.1 coordinate 1,175,976, forward strand.
ACCCCACTCACCCACCCCACACACCCACCCCACTCACCCACACCACTCACCCACCCCACTCACCCACCTCACCCACCCCACTCACCCCACCCCACTCACCACCCCACTCACCCACCACACTCACCCACCCCACTCACCCACCCACTCACCACCCCACTCACCCACCCCACTCACCCACACCACACACCCACCCCACTCACCCACACCACTCACCCACCCCACTCACCCCACCTCACCCACCCCACTCACCCACCCCACACACCCACCCACTCACCCACACCACTCACCCACCCCACTCACCCACCCCACCCACCCCCTCACCCACCCCACTCACCCACCCCACTCACCCACCCCACTCACCCACCCCACCCACCCCACTCACCCACCCCACTCACCCACCTCACTACTAACCACATATCAGTGGCGTAGTAACGACATCATTGATCAGCTGAGAGTTGTGCGGCAATCGTTGAGGTGGTGCCCGTTGGTAGATGTGTCTCGCGGCTCCCCTCGCCCCATCACCCCACGTGGTCCCCTCGCCCCCATCATCCCACGTGGTCCACTCGCCCCCATCACCCCCGTGGTCCCCTCGCCCCCATCATCCCACGTGGTCCTCTCGCCCCCATCACCCCACGTGGTCCACTCGCCCCCATCACCCCACGTGGCCCCTCGCCCCCATCATCCCACGTGGTCCACTCGCCCCCATCATCCCACGTGGTCCTCTCGCCCCCATCACCCCACGTGGTCCCCTCGCCCCATCTCCACGTGGTCCCCTCGCCCCATCATCCCACGTGGTCCCCTCGCCCCCATCACCCCACGTGTCCCCTCGCCCCCATCACCCCACGTGGTCCCCTCGCCCCCATCATCCAACGTCTGGGTCCTCCTCGCCCACATCATCCCACGTGGTCTTTCTCGCCCCCATCACCCCACGTGGTCCACGTCCGCCCCCCTCACCCCCACCGTGGTTCCCCTCGCCCCCATCACCCAACGTGGTCCCCTCGCCCCCATACCCCACGTGGTCCCCTCGCCCCATCACCCCACGTGGTCCCCTCGCCCCATCATCCCACGTGGTCCCCTCGCCCCCATCATCCCACGTGGTCCACTCGCCCCATCATCCCACGTGGTCACTCGCTCGCCGTCTCGGCCACTAGACGCTGGAGGGGCGCGCTCCTCCGTCTGCGCGCAACGCAGCCACCGCAGCCGCAGCAGCTCCCTGGCGACCTCTTGCAGGAGAATTGACGCGCGTCTCATGCAGTACATATCCCAGGCAACGCAGTTCTGCGTCCAATGTTCGTTTTTTCCTACTCAAGTTACCGTCATTCTAAGCAAATGACGTTTCGTCACGTTACATAACGTCTCTTCCATAATCCAAGTTTTTTTTTTGGGTTAGATCGCGTAAATTTATAATTGTGTCGTTAACGCCGCCACCACCCGACACAGCCATTCAGTAAGGTTTGTCACGTAAACAGAACGTGGAAAATTCGTAACTAGTACAGCACTAGTGTAGTGTATAGTAGTGTATAGTAGTGTAGTGTCTAGTGTAGTGTATAGTTTAGTGTATAGTAGTGTATAGTGTAGTGTATAATTGTGTAGTGTATAGTGTAGTGTATAGTGTAGTGTATAGTGTAGTATACTAGTACAGCACGCCGGTGTGTTGAAGAGCAAATCCACAACATTTACAATCTGAGTGTACGACGTTTCGCCAGTAATTACAACGGGCATCATCAGGCGGCAGCCAGATTTGTGGATGAATCCTCCTGTTTGGCTTCTGAAATAGAGGGGCAGGTGTGTGATGTCGTCGCTTGCGAGCCTTTTAACCGAAAGAAAACGCACGCTGACGCCCACGTGAATACAGCGAGTTAAAACACCGCCTCGTTACGGTTACAACAACAACCACCACCACCACCACCACTGTAGTATTACTGCTTCCAACACGACACTGTTGAGAACAAATCTCACGGCGGTTGTCCAGAGGGCCCAAACCCGTGGCTTTGGCCACCAGGGGGAGGTGGGGGGCGGGAGGGGGGAGTGGGGGTCCCTCTGCCCCCACGCTCGTTACGCGACTGCGGACGTCCCGAGGGGGGTGCGGGGCCCGGGGCGACTCACGCCGTGTGGGCCCCCCCGCCCCCCGCCCCCCCCCCTCCGCCCCCCAAAGCCCCCCGAGCTCGCCCTGTATTCGCTGTCACCCTCGGGACGGCGCCGAAAAATAGGTCCTATTACGTGCTCGTGTGTTGTTTCTATGAAGGCCGCACACCCAGCGGCGTTTTTGTTCGGGGTACGAATACCGTGGCGGACAGCAGCGGGCAACAGTAGGCAGCAGTAGGCAACAGTAGGCAGCAGTAGGTAGCAGTAGGTAGCAGCAGGCAACAGTAGGCAACAGTAGGCATCAGTAGGCAACAGTAGGCAGCAGTAGGTAGCAGCAGGCAACAGTAGGCAACAGTAGGCATCAGTAGGCAACAGTAGGCAGCAGTAGGTAGCAGCAGGCAACAGTAGGCAACAGTAGGCAACAGTAGGCAACAGGAGGCAATAGTAGGCAACAGTAGGCAGCAGCAGGCAGCAGTAGCAACAGTAGGCAGCAGTAGGCAACAGCAGTAGGCAACAATAGGCAGCAGTAGGCAGCTCTCGTACCAGCCAGGGGATGGGTCCGCTGGGGGGGGGAGAAGTGAGAAGTGAGGTTGAGGGGGGATTGGGTCTCAGGTGACTTCCGCAAGAATCCCTCCCTCCCCCACCTCGTCCCCGGGTGATTAACGAGCGGTACCTGCCCCCCCCACCCCTCCCCCCCAGCCCCCCCCCCAGCCCCCCACGCGAGCTGCCCGTCCCTGCACGATGCGATGGCCGCGCTAACGGCGCTAATTGCACAACGCTCGCACTGGGCATCGCAGAGCCCCTAATGAGTTGTAATTAGCATCTGCACTGTCAATTACCTGTTAATGAGCGTTGGTGGGGGCGAGTGGGGTGGGGGGCTTGGGGGGGGGCAGGGGCCACCGGTAGTGCAAGAGCCCCCCACCCTATGTGCCACGTGACCTCATGTTGGGGTGGCAGCCCCCCAACGGCTGTTGTTTAAATATGACCACGCGTGCAGACTCATCGCAATCTCGATTTAGACTGCAGGAGGAATCCGATGAGCTATGAAGCTCTTTTTCACAGACGTCCAGTCCCGTGCACAGAGTTCCCTGGAAAGGTGCCAGTGGTCTGTTTGCAAGTCTCACGCAATCTCACACTGACACACCACACACACACATACACACACACATAAACAGACAACAACAACCGCCATTCGCCACTAAGTGGCGGTGACGTCACCACGACGCTTGTGCCAGGCCATGTCCACCTTGAGGCCACGTGAAGTGTCGAACGCCCGCTGGCAGGAGGTCACGGGGCAGACCCAGCAGGTGCCACGGGTTGACTGACCGAGATGACCGAGATGACTGGCTGATGCACCACCTGTGCCCCCTACTGTACCAACTTGCTGTGCTTTATCCACCCGGCGCTCCGCTCGTTGTTGTGAGCGTCGCTCCTCCACCCTCCGTTGTTGTTGGAGGGCGACTGCCTCCAACTGCCCAGTAGCGTCCTTCACGAGCCTCTTCCACAGAGGCCGATCTTGACACCGCTGGTACCAGTCATCGGCAAGTCCACTCAGCTCCACGTCCTCCTGTACCACATCACTCCATCTCTTCTCTAGCCCCTTGCCACGCCCGTTTAGCCCCCTCGATCCGGCCGAACAAAAACTGTTTAGGCATGCGGTGGCTGGGCATGCGGGCTACATGACCCAGCCAACGCAGCCTTGCCTGTCGGAGGAGCTCACCGATGGGACTTGTCCAGATCTTTCAAAAATGTGTGAGCTCCTCACGCAATCCAGCCTGGTTAAACCCAGGATGGATCGTAGGCAGGCCAGCCTAAATGTTTCTAACCGTCGAAGATTTTCCATTAGGGGGGTCAACGTTTCGCAAGCGTAGAGAAGGGAGGGAATGATCGTGGCCGAGAAGACCTGAAGCTTCGTGCGGAGTGACAGACCAAGCAGCTTCCACACAGCATTACGCAACCGATGATAAGATAATGCCGCTCGACTGATTCACTCACTCACTCACTCACCCACACACTCACCCACATACTCTTACCCACACACACTCACTCGACTAACTGTGATGCACACACTATCACACTGTCGCGCCGGATGATGGACTCAAACCGGCGACCTATGGGTTGCGGGTCACAGTCGCGTTGCGAACCACCACAGCTACATTGTAGCAGCATCGTGCACGTGGCACGACCCTCCTGAACATGAGTCTTGAGCCTCACCGAGTCTTCTTTTAAATAAATGAATGTAAATAACTGGCTTGATATATATTGTATTATTATGATGTATATTATGATTGTCGTAGGACTGATTGTACGGTGCGATGTTGAATGTGGTGACCGCTAATAGGAGAGTGTGCCAATGTTTCTAACCCCATCATAAAACATTCCGCCTGCCCCTCTCATCCATATGCATGGCGTTGTCTCTCTCTCTCTTTATACAAACACAAAGATCCCCCCGATAGCCTTCGCAGGCCGTGGGGGCAAGCGCTGTATGCGAGTAGCACCTGTGAAGGCCGCAACGGCACGGGGTGGGTGGCCAGCGCCACGCACGTCCGGACCGCCTTTGTCTCCCTAGTGGCGATGTTTACTGCACACTACACGCGGTGCTCATTTGAGGCCGAGTCGACCTAGAGGAGGCCCAGTGTCGGTGTCTGGTGGCCGTGAGCGGGAATCGAACTCGGGTCGCCGGGTTCGTGACGCAGTGCGCTCACCGCCACGCTGTCGATGTGGTGCTGATCCTGCCGGATTTCGTTTGCGCTCGCCAACAGCGCGCGGGACACGCGGGGCACGTGTGTATGTTGAATTTATTTCGCACTCGACGTAGCCAACCGTGCTAATCGGAGACGCGGGGGAAGGACAACAAAGCAAATACAAAAAGTCGGGAATAGAGAAATTAGTTTGTCAAAGTAGATGAGCATTTAAAGGCGCCTAACTCCAGTGGCTTCCGAATATGGGAAGAAAGCGCGCTCCAGACGGCCGCAGAAGCGCGTCTGAAAGCGCGCGATGCGGTGACGGGACACGCGCACACGCACACACACACGCACACACACACACACGCACACACACGCACACACACACACGCACACACACACGCACACACACAGCACACACACGCACACACACACGCACGCACACGCACACACACACACACACGCACACACACACGCACACACACACGCACACACACACACGCGCCACACACATGCACACACACACGCACACACGCACACACACACACGCACACACGCACACGCACACACACGCACACACACACACACACGCACACACACACACACACACGCACACACACGCACACACACACGCACGCACACACACACGCACACGCACACACACGCACACGCATACACACGCACACGCACACACGCACACACACGCACATACGCACACACACGCACACACACACACGCACACACACGCACGCACACACACACGCACACACGCACACACACACACGCACACACACACACGCACGCACACACACGCACGCACACACACACGCACACACGCCCACTGACATCTCAATCTCCACTTGAATCGGCTTTATTGACGCAGACGCGAGTGTAATGATCAACGCGTCACGAGCGACGTGTTTAACAATCATCGGGCGCGTGCAGCGCGGAACGAGTTAATATTTGTATTTAAGGGGGTGGGGGGGGGGTCTGGTTAAAAGGGGATATCATCTCGGGGGGTCTGATCGAGGGGACCTGGTCTCATGCCCCGGCGGGAATGGAGGGAGCGACTGCAATCATCGACCTCGCAATCCCCGCGGCCTCTGCAGGATGGACTCGTCGCGAACGGCAGGGCATGGGAGGGAGGAGAGGGGTGGAGGAGAGGGGTGGGAGGAGAGGGGGGGTGGGGGCGGGGGGCTCTTATTTTGAAGGGGGTGGGTGGTGGGTGGGGGCTCCCTGCCGACCTGTCTGCCAATTTCAAGTGTGGCCACAAATCAACATTGAAATTCGCATTATCGGACATTAAGTCTGCGCAGAGCCACGGATCAGAGTCGTTCATTAATCTCCGGTGATAAGAAGGGGGGTGGGGGTGCTGGTGGTTAAATCAGGAGTCCCGCACGCGCCGCGGATGACAACGGCGATAATGATGCCATTGATGATGATGGTGGTGGTGGTGGCGAAGGCAAGCGATGCATCTTCCAGTCATCGCAGCCGTTCAAGCTGTGGAACACCTGGGGTCTGTTGCGTGACCTCCTCCTGCCAGCAGCGAGCCTTCGACATTGCACGTGACGCTCTCAAAATGCACCTAGCATGGCACAAACGCCGTCGTGATGTCACCGCCACTTAATGATGGACGGCGGTTGTTGTTGTTAGAGATTATGATGATGATAACGATTTTGTGCGTGTGAGTGGAGGAACCCAGACAATAGTTTGTGTTTGAAATTGACTCCAGATAAAATGTGATGTATGTAGAACTTCTTTTCCACCGTACGTAGCCAACCGTGCTAATCGGAGGTGCGGGATGATGATAATAATGATGAAGAATTATATAAATAATAATTTCACTCTGGTGGCACCTATAACTTTCATATTTAACCTTTCTTCCTTTATCTGCTATCTCTATCGCTTCTTGCGACAGCCGTTTTGCCTTTCTCTCTCTCGGTCTTGGCTTTTTGGGATGTATTGCAGATCTGTGGCACTAAACTGTGGTCTTCACGTCTCGCCAGAGCTCATCCGGGTGACGTTCCATCAGGTTCAATGCAAAAAATATGTTTGCTGGTGTCTGTTCTACACATATGAAAGAGCAGATGGAGAGAATACGCAGATAAACTGTATACGCTCGAGCAAAGCATGAACACAAATAATTGATGCAGGAAAGTGCGAACGAGAACGTCCTGTGATTGAGTGCGAAGTGCGCAAAGGCCCTGAAGGAGCTCACAAACAACAACGCCCCAGCAGCAGAAGAAGATGGCTCAGCCATTGAGATCCCCAAGGGAACAGGAGATGATGGCTCAGCCATTGAGATCACCAAGGGAGCAGGAGGAGATGGCTTAGCCGTTGAGATCACCAAGGAAGCAGCAGAAGATGGCTTAGCCATTGAGATCACCAAGGGAGCAGCAGGAAATGGCTCAGCCATTGAGATCACCAAGGGAGCAGGAGATGATGGCTCAGCCATTGAGATCACCAAGGGAGCAGGAGGAGATGGCTCAGCCATTGAGATCACCAAGGGAGCAGCAGGAAATGGCTCAGCCATTGAGATCACCAAGGGAGCAGGAGATGATGGCTCAGCCATTGAGATCACCAAGGGAGCAGGAGGAGATGGCTCAGCCATTGAGATCACCAAGGGAGCAGCAGGAAATGGCTCAGCCATTGAGATCACCAAGGGAGCAGGAGAAGATGGCTCAGCCATTGAGATCACCAAGGGAGCAGCAGGAGATGGCTCAGCCATTGAGATCACCAAGGGAGCAGCAGGAGATGGCTCAGCCATTGAGATCACCAATGCAGCAGGAGATGATGGCTCAGCCATTGAGATCACCAAGGGAGCAGGAGGAGATGGCTCAGCCATTGAGATCACCAAGGGAGCAGCAGGAGATGGCTCAGCCATTGAGATCACCAATGCAGCAGGAGATGATGGCTCAGCCATTGAGATCACCAAGGGAGCAGGAGGAGATGGCTCAGCCATTGAGATCACCAAGGGAGCAGCAGGAAATGGCTCAGCCATTGAGATCACCAAGGGAGCAGGAGGAGATGGCTCAGCCATTGAGATCACCAAGGGAGCAGCAGGAAATGGCTCAGCCATTGAGATCACCAAGGGAGCAGGAGATGATGGCTCAGCCATTGAGATCACCAAGGGAGCAGGAGGAGATGGCTCAGCCATTGAGATCACCAAGGCAGCAGGAGAAGATGGCTCAGCCATTGAGATCACCAAGGGTGCAGGAGGAGATGGCTCAGCCATTGAGATCACCAAGGCAGCAGGAGAAGATGGCTCAGCCATTGAGATCACCAAGGGAGCAGGAGGAGATGGCTCAGCCATTGAGATCACCAAGGGAGCAGCAGGAGATGGCTCAGCCATTGAGATCACCAAGGGAGCAGAAGGAGATGGCTCAGCCATTGAGATCACCAAGGGAGCAGAAGGAGATGGCTCAGCCATTGAGATCACCAAGGCAGCAGGAGAAGATGGCTTAGCCATTGAGATCACCAATGGAGCAGGAGAAGATGGCTTAGCCATTGAGATCACCAAGGCAGCAGGAGATGATGGCTTAGCCATTGAGATCACCAAGGCAGCAGGAGAAGATGGCTCAGCCATTGAGATCACCAAGGGAGCAGCAGGAGATGGCTTAGCCATTGAGATCACCAAGGCAGCAGGAGAAGATGGCTTAGCCATTGAGATCATCAAGAAAGCAGGAGGAGATGGCTTAGCCATTGACATCACCAAGGGAGCAGCAGGAGAAGATGGCTTAGCCATTGAGATCACCAAGGGAGCAGGAGACGAGGCGATTGAGATAGTCACGGGTTTGTGCCAACAGATTTGGTCTAGTGGCGAGTGGCCCAGAGACTGGAAGTGTTGAGTATAAATATTCAGCTCAAACAACCGGTTCTATCGCTCTCATTACCCGTGCCAGCAAGGTTTTGCTGAAGATTATTCCACGTAGAATGGAGAGCTGTGTAGAAAGAGAGCTCCCGGATGTACAAGGAGGCTTCAGGACAACAGGAGAAGCAAGCGACCAAAATACAAAGATATCAGACGGAGAATGGAAAGATCAAATAAATGCATGCAACAGCTGTCCCTCTGCTTCATTGCCTACAGCAAAGCGTTTTTGATTGCGTGGACCATGAACTGATGTGGATTAGAATAAAGGAGATGGGAATGCCAACTCACATCGTGTGCCGGTTACGTAATCTGTAGTGCCAGCCAAAAAGCGACGGTGAGAACAGAGAGTGTGGGGGGGGGGGAGACACAAGAACTTGACATTGGGAAAGGAGTTGAGGCACAGGGCTGTGCGCTAGGCTCCTTACGCTTTTCAATTTGTACAGGGAGCGCGTCATGCGAGAGGCAGGACTGGATTCCATCGACGCAGGCGTGAAGATCGGAGGAAGAAGAATAAACCGCTGAAGATACGCTGATGATCCCATCCTACGAGCAAACAGCCTGCAGGCTGGAATGACGACCCTGTTGGTACATGCTCAAGAAGCGAGTGAGAAGGCCGGACTCTGCCTCAGTCTCCGAAATACGGAGGTGATGGCGACGGAACAACTCCACTCATTGAGTCTGGAAAATGAAGCAGCCGCAGTAGTGAATAAGTTTGTGTTCCTGGGCTCCTTGCTTGCTGAAGACGGTGTGTGCAGCCGCGAGATCACGTGGGTAGAACTGGCACAGGTAATTAGGACATAAAGAGACAATGGGCATTACCTCTCCCCCCCACCCACCCAACGTACTAGGGCAGTATGTCCAGCTTTGGGATTAGCCCACGCCCCGTCCCCACACTCACCCTGTCCTCGTCCCCCCCCCCACCCTCCTCAGCTATATAATCCCTTGTCAGATCCATCTCTTTGGCATACTTCAGCAACTGATTTCGCTGTGGTTGTCCCCACCTGATGACGGACGGTTTTGTTGAGCCCGAAACGTCGTGATTTAATTTAGTTATTTTCATTTTTATTTTTTCCACCTACGCGACTTTACCGAAACAACCAAATAGTATGGATCCGTGCAGTCACGAAAACTTCAAATCTAGAATTAAATGGCATTACCGTGAGCAACAAGAAGAGGCTCGATGATTGTTTTTTAACCCTTTAATCTGGCAACAAAACTGACACCTTTTTTTTTACAAGGAGTCATGTTTGCAGAGACCACAATACCTGCAGTCATAATGGTGTTGGACCAGATGACGCCATGTGAGACTTGGCTCTAAGGAAAGCTGTCTCGGGTGTGAACCAATCGACTTCAAGGACAGTGCATACATGATCAGAGTTATGTTTTTGTTTGCATTATGACTGCAGGTATTGTGGTCTATGGAAACATGACTCCTTGTTGCCAGATAAAAGGGTAAAAAACCAATTATCATATTTTTTCTTCTGGCAAATGAGGTTCCAATGGTGTAAGAAGAGGCTCGTTTAAAGCTCTCGTATCCCCCGTTGCCCGACACGGACGCGAGTCGCGGACGCCGACATTGGGCGAGCGAGCGAGGATCTGCGCGTGTGAGATGTTGGCACTGGAGGTGAATGCGTCGCGCACCGCGGGCAGCCGCCGCATCAAACACGCCCCGTCCTGCAAGACATCGCCCCCCCGCAGTCCCACTCGTGGCGCTTCTTCGTGCAGCACGAATGGACAAACGTTGGGCAAACGTCGTGAGCACCTCCGGACCTGGGGGGGGGGGGTCGACCTTGCTCCGGAACGGAGAAGGTAGCAGAGATGACTCACACAAAAACAAAGCTCCCCCGTGTATGCTTAACAGACTGTAGGGGCAAGTCCTGTTAGCGAGCACCTATAAAGGGCGGCACGGCACACGAGGGGGTGGGTGGCCAACACCACGCCCGGCCGCCTTTGTCTTCCTAGTGGCGATGTTTACACATCGCACCAGGTACTCATTTGAGGCCGAGTCGACCTAGAGGAGGCCCAGAACCGGTTCAGATAATCGTCACCGATGTTGGCCGTGAGCGGGAATCGAACCCGGGTCGTCAGGTTCGTAGCGCAACGTAGCGCTAACCACTACACTACCGCTCCCCACAACACACACACACACAAAGACACACACACGCGCACACACACACACTGGCTGGCTCGCACACACACAGCGAGATGAGGAAGTCTGGTCGTGGATAGGGTGACAAGGTGAGGTGGTGATAATAATTATAATCATGATTACTATGATAATGTATTGGGCGCGTTTGATTTCATAAACGCGTCAGGTTTATAGCGGCACATTGAAGAAGAGACGTTAACCCAAACGACGGCGATTGTATTTGTTTGTGTTTGATGTGCTTGTGAAGCACTGCCAACGCAGAATTCATGTTCTCATCACGACCAAGGCGCTGCTGGGTGGGTTTCAGTAGCCGGGTAACGGTGGTGGCGGTGGTGGTGACGGTGGTGGTGGTGGTGGCGTTGATAGTGGTAGTGGTGACGTTGGTGGTGGTGGCGGTGGCGGTGGTAGTGGCACACACACACTGACACACACACACTGACACAGACACACTGACACACGCACACCCTGACACACACACACTGACACAGACACACAGACACACACACTGACACTGGCACACACACACACTGACACAGACACACACACACTGACACACAGACACACACACACACTGACACACACACACTGACACACAGACACACACACACTGACACACATACACTGACACAGACACACAGACACACACACACTGACACTGGCACACACACACTGACACAGACACACCACTGACACACAGACACACACACACTGACACAACACACAGACACACACACACTGACACACACACACCACTGACACAGACACACACACACTGACACACAGACACACACACACTGACACACACACACTGACACAGACACACCACTGACACACAGACACACCCACACTGACACACACACACTGACACAGACACACAGACCACACACACTGACACTGGCACACACACTGACAGACACACAACCCACGACACACAGACAACAACACCTGACACACACACACTGACACAGACACACAGACACACACACACTGACACTGGCACACACACACACACTGACACACAGACACACACACTGACGCTGACACACAGACAAACACACACTGACACAGACATATTGATACACTGACACAGACACACTGACACACACACACACTGACGCTGACACACAGACAAACACACACTGACCACACACAGACACACAGACACACACAGACAGAGTGACACACACTGACACACACTGACACTGACACACAAGCACACACACACACTGACACACACGCACACCTTGACACACACTGACACACGCACACACTGACACACACGCACACCTTGACACACACTGACACACACGCACACACTGACACACACTGACACACACACACACTGACAACACACACACTGTCACAGAAACACACACACTGACACACACTGACACTGACAACACACACACACTGACACACACGCACACACACACACTGACACACACGCGCGATCGCTGGCTCGCGTCTCACGGGGCCCGTGACGGCTTTTCTTGATGTGACAAGAAGCGCGCAGCATTTATTGGGATAATGATGATGCGCGCTGACCACGGGCGGGTGGGAGGGGGCTGAGAGATGGCTGGTGGCGCGGAGAGCCGGACAACGAGAGAGCCGGAGAGAGACAGAGAGACACAGAGAGACAGAGAGACAGCGAGACAGACACAGAGACACAGAGAGACACAGAGCGACACAGAGAGACACAGAGAGACACAGAGAGAGACAGAGACACAGAGAGAGACACAGAGTACACAGAGAAAGCGAGAGAGACAGAGAGAGACAGAGAGACACAGAGAGACACAGAGAGAGACACAGAGAGAGACACAGAGACAGAGAGACAAAGAGACACAGAGAGAGCGAGAGAGACACAGAGATAACGAGAGAGGGAGAGACAGAGAGAGACACAGAGACACACAGAGAGACAGAGAGAGTAGGAGAGACACAGAGATAACGAGAGAGAGAGAGACAGAGAGACAGACTTTGACTTTTAAATAACTTTTATTGCCGCCAGCAGCAGAAGCACTGGAGGCGATTTCGATACGAAATACACAAAGTCACCAGCAAACAAATGAAAATAAACGCTACAAATCCACGCGCTGTGGCGCTAAATGCACCGCGCACAGCACGAAAGAAAAGTCACTTTGTGGTGGTGGTGGTGGTCATCGCGCACGCCACGGTGACGAGCGAGCACTTCAGAAGGTGAACACGAGGGTGCCGTCCACGCTGGTACCGAGAGGGGCTTGTCCGGCTCCCCAGCGTTCGAAGAAGACGCGCACATCACCGCATGTGTGTGGTAGGCGTGCTCCAGCCGGAGCCGCGCCTTAAGCAGGCCCCTGAACACTGGAAGCACAGAGCAGCCGTCAGTGTCACTTTGCAGCATCTTTTTTCTCGTTCTATATACCGCCATCTTTGCCTGAGCACAGGCGAAGTTGGCGAGGTCATGGCGCTTGTTAGCCAGGTAAGGCACCACCCCATATACGAAGCTGCTGTTGTAGAAGGGTACCCCCAGTTTCCTGAAGATGTCCCCCAAAAGGCGGAACATTGCTTTGAGCCGCTGGCAGCGTAAGTACCGGTGGGGCAGATCCTCCCTGGCACCGCAGGAGAGAGAGAGGTCCGGGGTGTGGCTGGAGTTCCGCCATGCGCAGCTGACCCACGCCGTGCCGGCCTTCAAGGAGCAGTGGGCGATGGAGGAGGCCGTGTGCTCGGTGGCAGATGACGGGGAGCTCTGCGTGCAGTTATGAGCTACCTGTCGGAGGCTGTCGGACTGCGAGAAGGGCTGCGTGCAGAACGAGAGAGAGCGAGGGGGGGGGGGTACATAAAGCAAAGATAAAAAAAAAAGATCAACGAAGCAAAGTGCCGACTACACCGAGCATCTTCTTGCTTCCACTGATCGCAAAAAAAGAGAGAGAGGGCCGGAGAGAGAGAGACAGGCGGGGAACTCGGAGACCAATTTTGTCTCCGGCCTCGGTTCTTGTTTTGACCCAGAGCTGCGGGGGGTGGGGGGGGCTGTAGAGCCCCCCCGGCCCGTGACAGCACCCTGACCCCCAGGGGCGGGGGTGGGGGCTGTGGTGAGGGGGGGCTCGTCTCACGCGCCCACGGGTGTGGGGAGTGGGGGGAGAGAGGGAGTTGAGAGATGGCGATGGACAGCGGCAGAGAGAGACGGGAGAGACTTTAGAGAGGGGGGAGGGGAGAGTGCCTTACCCGCACGGTACCACACAGAGAGAGAGAGAGACGGAGCGAGAGAAAGGGAGAGGGGGAGGGCGAGAGGGTGCAGGGAGAGTGAAGGGAGTTGTCATCTCTCCCGTCTCCCCCTGGCCCCTCCCCTCCCTCCTCTACCTCCCCCATCCTCTACCCCCCCCCCCCACCCCCTCGCTGTCTGACCCACGAGGGACCCTCGCGGTGTGGAGACGCGTGGGGCCGTGGTGGGGGAGGAGGAGGCGGGGGGGGGGGCGATCTCACCTCGAGCCGTGCAGCGTCCGTCCCGTTCTGGGCATGGAGCGATTTTTGTGGGGGGCGGGGGGGGGTTGTGGGGGGGGGGGGCAACGCGACGAGGGAGGGGCGCAGGTGGTACCCCCGCGCCCCCCCCCCCCCGCGGCCCCCACGGCACGCGCGCCTGCTCGTGCTGCTGCTGCAGAGGGCGTCCAGACAACGCGCCACGACTTGGGGGCATTGAGGCTGTGTAAAGCCATTGGTATGAAATAGAATAAACACAGGTTCCAATACGTTCATCTAAATAGATGTCTCGCAGCAAGACGACTCGAGCGACTTTCTCCGTGGAATTTGTTCTTAAGTATGAGTGAGTGAGACAGTGTGTGAGAGATTGAGTGAGAGTGTGTGAGTGAGAGTGTGTGAGTGAGTGTGAGTAAGAGTGAGTAAGAGTGGTGAGTGAGAGTGTGTGAGTAAGAGTGAGTGAGTGAGAGAGTGTGAGTGAGTGAGAGAGTGTGAGTGAGTGCACGTTAATGTAGCGGTTAGCGCCACTATCCCGGCGAACCAACTCGATTCCCGCTCCCGCTCACCAACAGTGCCCAACGTGTAAACATCAGCCCTGGGGAGACAAAGACGGCAGGGCGTGCTTGCTGGCCTTCATCACACACCCCCCCCCCACCCCGTCATATGTCGCCCCGGCCTTCACAGGTGCTGCTCGCGAACGGCGCTCATCCCAGCTGCAGGCTGTGACGATGCCAAGCGACCTGGGGGGGGGGGGGGTCTTTGTCTTCGCTGAACACGACGAAGCTGTCCGCGGCGCGTTCAGAAGCTTCACGGCGCACGCGTTCGGCGGAAGCGTGTGATGTCCGTGATGTCCGTGCCGGCACAGAGCCAAAGATCACCCGCGTAGCCTCGGAGAGACTGTTGGGGCAAGTGCTGTTAGCGAGTATCCACCTATGAAGGCCCGGCACTGTGGCACGCGAGGGGAGGGGTGGGTGGGCAGCGCTACGCCCGGCCGCCTTTGTCTCCCCAGTGACGATTTTTACACGCGGCACCAGGTACTCATTTGAGGCTGAGTCGACCTAAGGGGAGGCCAATGACCGGGTGTTGGTGGCCGTGAGCGGGAATCGAACTCGAGTCGTCGGGTTCATAGCCCAGCGCGCTAACCGCTGCACCACCACTCCCCATACACACACAGACACACAACGATCCCCCGTATCACCAACAGCGCGCCCGGCCGCCTTTGTCTCCCCAGTAGCGGCGTTTACACACTGCACCAGGTACTAATTTGAGGCTGACTTAGGGATGATACACAGAGAGAGAAGTGGGCTCATGTCGTGCCTCTCATCACATCCCATCGCCCCCCACAGAGAAGCCGAGTTCACTGGAGCGGAGTTGCCATGCTGGGAGTGATGTTTCTACTATTTGTTCGTGATTTGAGAGATCTTTGTTCTTGTTCAGGATTCACTGCACGTGAAGCACGCGGAGAGAGAAATTCACGGGGATATATAGACACGGGGAGAGAGACACAGAGAGACACACAGAGAGAGAGAGACACGGGGAGAGAGACACAGAGAGAGAGACACAGAAAGAGAGAGACACGGGGAGAGAGACACAGAGAAAGAGACACAGAGAGACATAGAGAGAGAGAGAGACACGGGGAGAGAGACACAGAGAGAGAGACACGGGGAGAATCATGGCGAGACACAGAGAGAGACACACACATCCTCCGACATCAATCACCATCCTCCATCATCATCATCACCAAAATCATTGTCAACTCCATCATCATCATCACCATCCTCCACCATCATCACCATCCTCCTACATCATCATCCTCCTACATCATCATCACAATCCTCCTACATCATCATCATCATCGCCATCCTCCTACATCATCATCGTCATCGCCATCCTCCTACATCATCATCGTCAACCTCCATCACGAGCCTCCTCCTCCTGCTCCACCATCATCGCCATCAACATCACCGTTGTGTCCGCCACCCTTCAGGGGACCTGTCAGTCGACATCCAATCACACCCCCCCACACCACCCAACAGCCCCCTCACCTTGCCCCCCCCACCCCACCCCAGCCCCCCCCACCGCCCCCACCCCCCGAGGGGGCCGCGTCCCGCCACAGCGGCCGTGGTGGGACGCGACACGTGTCACGTCCTCTCCGAGTCAGCGCGAGTGACGACGGGGCGAACACGAGCGGACAGAGTCCCGCTTGGAATACAGGCCAATCAAAAAGAGCAGCGATCAGTGATGGGCTGATGCTGCTGCTGCCACTGCTAGCGTAGGTAGCGGTGCACTAGCACCGCGAATCCGTGGTGGCGGGGAGGAGGCCGTGATTGCGGGGAGGATGCCGTGATACACTCACTCATCATACACTGACTCACTCACACATCATACACTCACTCACACATCATACACTGACTAACTCACACATCATACATCACTCACTCATCATACACTCACTCACTCACACATCATACACTCACTCACACATCATACACTGATTCACTCACACATCATACACTGACTCACTCACACATCATACACTGACTCACTCACACATCATACACTGACTCACTCATCATACGCTGACTCACTCACACATCATACACTCACTCACACAACCACTGACCCATTCACTCATCATACACTGATTCACAAATCATACACTCACTCACACTACCACTGACTCACTCACACATCATACACTCACTCACACTACCACTGACTCACTCACACATCATACACTGACTCACACATCATACACTCACTCACACTACCACTGATTCACTCACACATCATACACTGGGAGTGTCATGCTGCCAGCTATGGCTGCAAGTTTGGTCGTACATGTTATGTATATAGTTTATTGTTAAATTTGAATCACAGTTCCTATGATTACTGTTGTTACATTGTTTTTATAGCTTTATTTTGGTGATTTCGAAAACATATGGTTCAGCCATGTTTCTTGCGGAAGTGCGGAGTTGGCCTGTTAACTTTAATCTAAATTGTCTTATGGTTGTTATTGTTTGACTTGCATCACACTGGGATTTTTGCACACAGCGTTGTAATACGGTGGGTTTTTTCTGGAAGATTTTCTGGTTTATCCAGGATGTTTCTGTTGCGCGCCGTCGCTTTAAGATGTTCTCTGTTCATATTTTGTTTGTTGCGGTTGCACCCACCTCAAAGCCGCATGGCTCACAGGGCTCTACCTAATAAACGAAACTTGAAACTTGAATATGACTCAACGAAACTCGTTTTTATTTTACTGGGTTAAGCCTCCACTGAGCTATGAAAAAATAAGAATAGGTTTCTGGCAAAAAACAGGAGGTGTTTAAGATGTTCAGACACCAAATAGAAACCTTTTGCAATTAATCAAGTACTGCATCAACCACACGCGGTATTTGGGGTGAACATGCAGACAAACATGCTCTGGTAATTAGATTATGCGTTGCCTTTGAAACTAGACAAATATCGACATAGCTCCCCACTGAACTATAGAGCTCTTTTTCAGAAGCGACCCGGCCACAAATGATAGCTTAAGCAAGTGGCTTATCATCACCACGTGGAAATGTATAGCAGACAAATACTCTCAACGCGTGTTTCTAAATGTGGAGAGAAAAAGCCGGAGGACCCGGAGAAAAATCCACGCGACTACGGGGAGAGAGACAGAGAGAGACGCAAACTCCAAGTGTGTGGCCTGCTGTCGAACGTGAGCGTGGGAAGACGTCTCGTCGTGGCCGGTACACCTCGATTTGTCGTCTTGCTCGCGAACGAGGAACTCGACTGTGGCATTGATAGGCGACGTTTCGGGCGATTGTCCTTCATGTGTCAAAGGCCAGAGATGTCCTCCCTCGTATATACCTATCTGGCATCTCGATGTATGAAGGAGCATTGTCTGAAACGTCGCATATTGTATATATATGTTTATTTTTAAGGCCACAAACACACACACAATGCCATTGACGAATGCTGTTGGGGGGTTTTGTGAATTGTACTTATTGGGTGGAGCGTATTGTTGACCTATTTCTTGTTATTTATGTTTAGATTTTTTACAGCTGATTGATGTGGCGCGTGACAAAGACTCGTGTTGCACTCAGACAGCGGCCGATACCAGTTTCACAATGACTGTGTGTAACCCGAGTGAAAATTCAAAGATAGTGAGTGGGTCAGTGAGTGTATAAGTGGGTGAGTGAATGAGTGGGTGACTCAGTGGGTGAATGGGTGAGTGAGTGGGTGAGTGGGTGAGTGACTGAATGGGTGGGAGAGTGAGTGGGTGAGTGAGTGCGATGTCCGACGCGCGTCAATTCTACCTCCTGTACGGGAGGCTTCACAGGGGCTGAAGAGTCTCACTCGAGTTGACCCGGGTTTGCCACCCTGGCATCTGCGTTCGGGTGGCAGGAATTGATTTGTGCCGAGGCCTGGTTCGGTGGAACAGAAGAGAATGCGCCTCTTCTGGTGGTCCCCGTGGGCTACTCCACTCAGCTACCCACCACACACACACTGTACCCTGGTAGAACACGTGGGCTACTGCACTCAGCCACCCCAACACAAACACGCTGTAACCTGCTAGAACACGTGGGCTACTCCACTCAGCTACCCCAACACAAACACGCTGTAACCTGGTAGAACACGTGGGCTACTGCACTCAGCTACCCCAACACAAACTCGCTGTACCCTGGTAGAACACGCGGGCTACTGCACTCAGCTACCCACCACACACACACACACTGTACCCTGGTAGAACACGTGGGCTACTCCACTCAGCTACCCCAACACACACACGCTGTACCCTGCTAGAACACGTGGGCTAATCCACTCAGCTACCCCAACACACACGCTGTACCCTGGTAGACCACGTGGGCTACTGCACTCAGCTACCCCAACACAAACACGCTGTACCCTGGTAGAACACGCGGGCTACTACACTCAGCTACCCCACCCCGGATGCTGCCGTGGAATGGCTTGCAGACATTGTAGCCTGTCGCCTGTTTTACAACCCCCATTCGAGAATATTAGAAGAAGAAGAATAAGGGTGAAGGGGGAGGTGGGAGAATGAGGTTGGAGGAGAAGGAGTAGAAGGAGGAGGATGGAGGAGGAGGGTGGAGAAGGAGGGTGAAGGAGGGTTGACTCAGTGGGTTGATGGACCTGCGCTGGGCAAGAGGTGACGACCTCCTGGTCTCTCGCGGCAGCCCCCACCACCCGCCCCACCTTGGGCCTGGATCTCGACACAAAGAGGGCTTTTGAATCGACACAGGGAGCACACAGAATGGCGACGGGGGCCGCTAATAGACAATTAAACGGTTGAGTTTTCTCGCTCAAAGGAGGCTAGAAGGACGGGAGGGAGGGGGTGGTGGGGAGGGGGTGAGGGGCGGGGTGGTGGGGGTGAAAGAGTGGGCTGGGGAAGAGATGGAGCTGATGCGGTACAGGAGGATGTGGAGCTGAGTGGACTTGCAGATTATTAGATTCAGCAGTGTCTGTGGAGGAAGCTCGTGAAGGATGCCGCCTGGGCAGTTGGAAGCACCTCCGATTAGCACGGTTGGCTACGTACGGTGCGAAAGAAGTTCAACATACATATAAGCAGTCGCCCTCCAGCAACAACGGAGAGCAGAGGACCGACGCTCACAGCAACGAGTAGAGCGCCGGGAGGCTGAACACTGTTAGCGAGATGACAGAGTGGGGAGCACAGGTGGTGCGTCTGCCAGTCGTCTCAGTCAGTCAACCCATGGCACCTGGGTCTGTGCCGTGACCTCCTGTCAGCGAGCCTTCGACACTTCACGCGATAGCCTCGATGTGCACCTAGCCTGGCACAATCGAGTGGCGAACAGCGGATGTTGTTGTGAGAAAGAGTGGATGTGTGCAGATGGTGGGAGCGGTCGTGCAATGGTGACCCGAGTTCGATCGCTGCTCACGGTCAACATCGATGACGATTATCTGAACTGGTGCTCCCCTAGGTTGATTCAGCCTTAGATGAGTCCGCTGGTGCGAGGTGCAAACATCAGCAATGGGGATGCAAAGTCGGACGGGCGTAGTGTTGGCCACCCCACCCCCTCGCCTGCCGTCCCGGCCTTCAAAGGCGATGCTCGCTAACAGCACTTGCCCCAACAGACGTGCAAGGCTACACGGGTGACATTTGTCTTTGTATGGTGTGTGACGTGTTTTCCACTTTCATCGAAAACGAGTCACGTGTGTCTGCATCACGCTCCAAATTAGATTAATACATAAAACATCTGGCAAATTATTTAATTGAATTACTTAATTGGAATAACCAACAGCAACATCTCCCCCCCCCCCCACTCTGTTGAGAGATCCAATGCCCGGTTCCTTGTCACTTCTCGTGCCGTGTAGGGACAGCTGCCGTCTGGGGGTCCCCTAGGCTAAGCGTTGCGGTGGCTGAGATGAGATGCGGGGTAAGGCAGCTACGAGATGCTGAGGAATTGAGGGTAACGCCCCCTACAATCACATCGTTATACCGCCTTAAAATGTATGTATGCGTTTCCGCTTATTAAACGTTTAGTTCATTTAGTAAACGGCTCTTAACATGTATTTCTATTATTGTTATGCTGAGTGTCTGCTACTGATGTCTCTTGTACAGCGCTTTGAGATCCTTAATGAAAAGCTCCAATATAATATTATAAATGTAATAAAATATATATATAAATGTAAAAAAAATATCATATTCTATCGCTATGACTTATTAACAATAGCCTGTACAAGGCTTTAGGAGGTGATCTTTGTTTGTGTGTGTGTGGAACACAGGAAGGTGTTTGTGTGTGTACCCCACGTCTTTACACCCCACGTCTTTCTGGAAGGTCCCAAACCTCTTCATCCCGCCTTGAAAGCGACACTGAGCTTGGCTACGCGCCTTTAGGGTCACGGGGTCACTGACGTCCGTGAATGATTGCGCAGCGCGTTACACGTGGTGATGACGGTGATGGTGGTGGTGATGATGGCGATGATGGTGGTGGTGATGGTGGTGATGATGGTGATGGTGGTGGTGGTGATGATGGTGATGACGGTGATGGTGGTGATGGTGGTGGTGGTGATGGCGATGGTGGTGATGGTGGTGATGGTGGTGATGGTGGTGATTGTGGTGGTGATGGTGGTGATGGTGGTGGTGATGATAATGGTGATTCTTCTTCTTCATTCGAACGGCTGCTGATGTCGATGCAGAGCCACAACTGCAATGTCACATTCAGGTGGCCTTGCCGGATAACCGCGTGAGGAGCAGCGGGGTTCGTGTGTCACGGCCGTGGTGTCTCCTTCGTACTCGTGGGTCGGGGCATCGCGTCGTCGCGTGTTGTACCGTCTGCTCTGGAGGGCCATAGTCGCACACTGGGGAGTTTCTAATTCTCCGCGTGTGCATCATCCGCTCTCCGCGTCTACTGCCATGGTCTGTGCAGTGGATGCGATTTAGGGTGGACCGTGAGCTTCGTGGAAGATCAAACCCAGGGATAATGGTGATGATGATGATGATTGTTATTATGAATATCTCCCAAGCTGATCAGGGTTGAGTCTGGAGACTGTTTGGATGGTCGACCACTATGCGTGCCTGCCCGAGCCCACGTGTTCATCTCAGCGGTCCTGGCGATGTCTCTGAGTTCCATTTACTTCTCCCCCTGATCCACGCCTTCCTGTCTCTCTGTCTCTCCCCCCACTGCAAAGACAAAGATCCCCTGTATAGCCTCTAACAGACTCTTGGGGAAAGTGCTGTTTGCGAGTTGCACCTGTGAAGTCCGGCACGGCACGCGATGGAGTGGTGGGTGGCGAACACCAAGCCCGGCCGCCTTTGTGTCTATCCCAAATGGCGAAGTTTATACACCGCACCAGGTACTCATTTAAGGCTGAGGTGACCAAGGGGAGGCCCAAGACCGGTTCAGATCATTGTCGCTGGTGTTGAGCACAGCGCGCTAACCACTGCGCCACCATTCCCCACCGCTGCAAACACCCCCACACACATACACACACACATGCATACACACACACATGCACCCCCACACACACACACATGCACCCCCACACACACACACATGCACCCCTCCCCCCCACACACACACATGCACCCCCCACACACATGCACCCCCACATACACACATGCACACAACTCCATTGTCCTAGTTCTCAATTTCAATTCTCCACTGTGCCAACCTTAATAGGTGCTCGCTAACAGCAGTGGCCTCGCCCCACAGGCAAGTCCGTAGGAGGCAATACGAGGAGTGGGTGAGACATCTGCCTCCGTGGTTATAATGCTACACGTGTGTGTGTACACGCGTGTACACACACACGTGTACACACACGTGTGTGTGTACACGTGTACACACACACGTGTACACACGTGTGTGTGTACACGCGTGTACACACACACGTGTACACACGTGTACACACGTGTACACACACACGTGTACACACGTGTGTGTGTACACGCGTGTACACACACACGTGTACACACGTGTGTGTGTACACGTGTGTGTGTACACGTGTACACACACACGTGTACACGTGTGTGTGTACACGTGTACACACACACGTGTACACGTGTGTACACACGTGTGTACACACGTGTACACGTGTGTACACACGTGTGTACACGTGTGTACACACACGTGTGTACACGTGTACACGCGTGTACACGTGTACACGTGTACACGCGTGTACACGTGTACACGTGTACACGCGTGTACACGTGTGTACACGTGTACACGTGTACACACGTGTACACGTGTACACGTGTGTACACGTGTGTACACGTGTACACGTGTACACACGTGTACACGTGTACACGTGTACACACGTGTACACGTGTACACACGTGTACACGTGTACACGTGTACACGTGTACACGTGTACACACGTGTACACGTGTACACGTGTACACACGTGTACACACGTGTACACGTGTGTACACGTGTGTACACGTGTACACGTGTACACACGTGTACACGCGTGTACACGTGTACACGTGTACACGCGTGTTCTCCACACGTGTACACGTGTACACGCGTGTACACGTGTACACACGTGTGTGTACACACGTGTACACACGTGTGTACACACGTGTACACGTGTGTACACACGTGTGTACACACGTGTACACGTGTGTGTGTACACGTGTACACACACACGTGTACACGTGTGTGTGTACACGTGTACACACACACGTGTACACACGTGTGTGTACACACGTGTGTACACGTGTGTACACACACGTGTGTACACGTGTACACGCGTGTACACGTGTACACGTGTACACGCGTGTACACGTGTACACGTGTACACGCGTGTACACGTGTGTACACGTGTACACGTGTACACACGTGTACACGTGTACACGTGTGTACACGTGTGTACACGTGTACACGTGTACACACGTGTACACGTGTACACGTGTACACACGTGTACACGTGTACACACGTGTACACGTGTACACGTGTGTACACGTGTACACGTGTACACACGTGTACACGTGTACACGTGTGTACACGTGTGTACACGTGTACACGTGTACACACGTGTACACGTGTACACACACCCGTGTAGCAGTAGCAGCGCACCAGCCTGTGCTCATTGCTCCGCCAACATCTCTTGGCCAGCATTCTTCTGTCCCCCCTCCGCCCCCCCCCCCCCCCGCATCTCCACGAGCTTGCTCCCTGTCCCTCTAGCTGTGGTGTGTGCCAATTGCCAGGCTGCCCATCTGCCTCTCCAATCTGTCTCCCCCTGCCTCTCCCTCTCCACCTCCCTCCCTCTCCATTACCCCGCCCCCCCCGCCTCTCCGTCTACGATGGGATCCTGTACCCAGCACCGCAATATTCACAAATCACGACGCTAAGATGCGACTCGCGGTGCACCTGTCAATTACGGCCCGCGGGAGGGGGGGGGGCGGTATTTGACCATACTTCACCACGTTTGGTCAGTGTGGGTTAATGAAGGTCGACGGACGTGGGGGGGCGGGACGGGTTACCGGGGGGAGGGGTGCAGGAGAGCGATGGGTGTTGTTGTGCTGCCCTCTATTGCCCGCAACGCCGACTACACCGAGGGTATGCACAGGGTGGTGATCACCCTCCCAAGCACTGCCACCCAGGCACGGCCTTGGGAGGGTGGGGAGGGGTGGGTGGGGAGGGTGGGGCTTATACAATTCTAGATTTGAAGCCCTTATAAAACTCAACGTTTAACCTACTCACGCCGGCTTATGCCCGCCCTCACAGTCGGCCATATTTGCGGAATACACCACGCCGCCGTTGACCCTGGCCATTGAACGAGCAACCCAACGTTCCTACCAGCTCCCTCCGCAGGAATGTGTTATTATGGTTGCGAATCAGTCACAGCGATGTACTATGAATACGGTTTAACAATTTGAATGTACAGGGCGCTTGCCTTAATGCCGCAGAATCTCGTAGCTGCCTTTCCCCGACATCTCATCCCAACACTTCGCCTAGGGGACCCCCTGACGGCAGCTGTCCCTACGCGGAAGGAAAGGCGACAAAGAACCGGGCTTGCCAGCGCGCAATGGGTCTCTCGGGCGAGGGGAGGGGGGAGATGTTGCTGCTGGTTATTCCAATTAAGTAGTCACATTAATTAATTTGCAAGTTTATTTTTTTTTAAATCTAATTGGGACCGTGATGCAGGCACACGTGACCTATTCGTTTTCGATTAAAGTGGAAGACACTTCACACACGGTACAAAGACAAAGGTCCCCCGTGTAGCCTTGATAGACTGTTGGGTAAAGTTCTGTGAGTGAGTAGCAGCACCTATGAAGGAACAACGCGGCACACGAATCGGATGGTGAAGCCAGAACCACGCCCGGTCGCCTTTGTCTCCCGAGTGGTGATGTACTTACCCACCGCACCAAGGCACTCGTTTGAGGCTGAGTTGGCCTAAGAGACACGAAGGAACGGTTGTTCAGAATATTCGCCACTGATGTTGGCCGTGAGTGGGAATCAAACTCAGGTCGCCGGGTTCGCTATCCACTGCGACCACCACTCCCCACTGATGCACGCGATGAGCGGTATCAGCAGCGGTGTCAAGATCGGCCTCTATAGAGGAGGCTCGTGAAGGACGCTGCTGCTGCTGATGGGCAGTGGGAGGCAGTCGCCCTCCAGCAATGGGCACGTGGAACTTCTTTGGCCAACCGCGGTAACCGGAGGTGCGGGGAAATGGCAACAATCTAAACACATAAGAGGAAACACATACTAATTAAATAATTATTAATTTTTCTGTTTGCGCATAGTCACTTTAAGATGTTTTCTTGTTCATGTTTTTGTTTTGTTGCGGTTGCACTAGATTCAAGAGCCGAATGGCTCACAGGGCTATACCAAATAAACTTAAACTGAAAAAAAAACTGAATTGCCAATCTATGATATAATTACAATCCCCCCCGCCCGGTCTCCTCCGCCTCTGATCCTGATGGGTCCAGTGATGAGGTCGTCTTGCTGCTCGATGTAAGATCAGAAGCAGGCGGATTGCTTCACTATTCTGGCTAATCGGCCCATGCTGCTAGTTGATGTAATTACCAGCGACACGTCACGGTGCCCACATTGTAAATGTTGTCGATTTACTCTCCAGCACGCCGGTGGGCTGAAGTAGTAAACTCATTGTCGCGTCGTTTACGTGACAAACCTTGCTGGCTGTGTCGGGTGGTGGAGGGTTACGACACATTTATACTTACGGCGATCCAACCCAAAAACTTTCAATGTGAATAACATTGGTCGCGAAAGCCTCCTGCGTGTTAAACCAAACACACACAAAACAGTTATAAAGAAAAGTGTTTTTCAAGTGCGAAGCTTCAGTGGCCCGCGATGGAGTGTTCCACTGTGAGCCAAAGCCGAGGGCGGAGGAGCCGACATTGCCGGACTCAGCTAGTGCGAGGCCTGTGGCAAATGTTATACAGGGGCCCTAAATACAAAACAAATATTAAAACACAAATTTTTTACTTGCAGAGTAAAGTCATTGTATTTTTTCATTTGCTATACGGCCAGATAATACGACAAATCGCTAACCTGAAACGCCCAGTCGTTCGTAAAAAATTAAGGCGGTATAATACTACAGTAATAGAGCAAGTGCAGAATCACTGAACCGGAATTGATTCAGTGATTCTGCACTTGCTATATTACTATAATATTATACCGCCTTCCATATGTAGTAGCTACTACACGCTCAGCGAAAGCAACGAGCGAAGCGCTGGGCGGGTAAAACGCAGCGAGTTGGCACATCGTGAGCGCACAGGTGGTGCGTCTTTACAGCCATCTCAGTCGGTCAGCAGATGGCACACCTGGGTCTGTCCCGTGACCTCCTGGCACCGGCGAGCCTTCGACACCTCGCGTGGCCACAAAGTGAACCTAGCCTGGCACAAGCGCTGTGGTGACGTCGCCGCCGCGGAGTGGCAATTGACGGCTGTGGTCGTTGGTGGTGGCATTGCAGCACCGTGGGGGTGATGCCGATGGCTTGGAGGCCGGGGGGGACCTTCGCTCAGCAGTTTCGTAGTGATTTTATTATTTATTATGTTATTTTTTTTATTAATTTTAATTTCATTTTTTTTACCTACGTGACTTTACCGAAATAACTAAGAGTATGAATCCTTGCAGTCACGAAAGCTTCAAATCTAGAATCAACAGTTTTGTGTTTGTTGTCCTTCCCCCGCACCTCCGATTAGCACGGCTGGCTACGTACGGTGCGAAAGAAGTTCAACGTACAGCAGTGGATAGATCGTGGCTGACGAGGATGAAGAGGAGTTGGTGGTTGAGTGCTGGGAATGGTCGGTAAACGTGGTGTCCGCTGGGACTCCAGTTGGGACCCCTTATTGAGTGATCGTCATGATGACCCCTCCTCGGCCTGTGTTAGAGCGGCCTCTTGTGGCCCCATTATAATAGAGCCACATTCATTATCATTACATAGCTGCTGCTGATGCTATAACATTGCAATTGGTGCTGCTAAAACATTGACAGTGGTGTACACGCACAGTAAAACCAAAGCGCCGACATAGTCTTTGTCTTTTTCGGTAAAGTCACGTAGGTAAAAAATAAAATAAATGAAAACAACAAAATTAAATCACGACGTTTCGGGCAACACAAGCGTCCTTCTTCAGATGGCGACAACGTAGCGAAAGCACAACCACTTAAGTGTCTGAAAGTCGTGATTTAATTTAGTTGTTTTCATTTATTTTCATTTTTTACCTACGTGACTTTACCGAAAAACACAAAGAGTATGAATCCTTGCAGTCACGAAAGCTTCAAATCTAAAGCGCCAACACACTCGGGGAAAAAATGATAAGAAACATTTATATTGTGCGTGCAGTGGATGTGCAGTAAACTCCTCCGGGGTGTCTCGCCATGGATCGTGAGGATCACATTTCTGACGTGGCCATGCTTGGGCATCTGTGCAAAGAGCTTCATAGCTCAACGGATTCTGACTGCAGTCGGAATAAAGATCCAGTTTCTTAGCTTGTTACATTTTAAACAATCGTTACATGTATGTATGCATTCTTTTAAGGGCAGTGGTGAGTTGGGAATGTTGGACAGGTGAAGTTCTTCTGTGGCGATGGGGATTGGGCCCTCGCTGCTCTGTGGGTCGGGCCACGTGCTCACTCAGTTTATTTAGTAGTTGTGATGCCCAATAGCCTAAAGGTTTCAAGTGCATTTCTCACAGTTTGAACACGTGTCGCCTCCAACTCGTGCCAATCACTCTGCCTCTCTGTTGGCCTCTCTCTATGTATTCACCATGACGTAGGGTCATTTACAGAAACGTCGCCTATTGTATATGCATATACTTGTCAACCCATGCGGTTTACCCGTATTCTTGTACAGGGAAACTGAGTTTTCACTTCCATACGGCCTACAGCCGTTTCAATACGGGCACATTTTTGTGTCTATTTGTTTGTGTTTCTCTCATGTGATGGGGCTTTGTAGGATGAACATTGAGATGTATAAGGGCACGGGGTGACCAACAAGGCCTGAATTGGTCTGTAGTAAGGTAGGGCACTGATAAGGGGTTGATAGGTATGCAATAATAATGGCAGAGGAATGCCTCGATATGCGGATATTCGATACACGATGTTTCGGTACATGTAGATCATTAAGATCGGGGGGGGGGGGGGGGGGGTTGGAGCTAGATTGCGTAAATACGCTATCTAACCCCAAAAAACTACCAATCAGTTTCAAAGACAATGCATAAATGATCAGAGTATTGTTTTTTTTGCATTTGACTGCAAGTATTGTGGTTAATGTAAGCGTGATTCCTTGCAAAAGGTGTCAGTTTTGCTGCCAGGAAAAAGGGGAAAACCCCTATTAGTACATTATGGTTATTGGTCGCGAAAGCCTACGTGTTAAACAGGTAATAATAAAGTCGCTGCTGTTGCAGCTCACACACACACAAGACATTCATGCCACTCACGGCACAACGCCGCGTTTCCCGAACGGTTAATTATTCATGAGTGGGCGTGGCTTAAACCTGATGTCACCCGCGCCAGAATCTCGCGGACCCCCCCCCCCCCAACCCTGCACACACCCCCCGCTCTCGCGAGATTTGCTCTGCGGCGCGCGCGAGCGAGCGAGCGACATGGCGACCGAGACGACGGCCGCGTCGGGCGAGGAGTCCTCGTCGGCTGAGGCGACGCGGCAGGCTCAGCCGCTCCCGCAGCAGGTGCCCGCGGTCAGCGTCGCCTCGCGGAGGGGGGTTGCGAGAGAGAATGAATAAGCGCGCGCGTCTCTTGACGGTCGGTGGGATGGGGAAGATGCTGAGGCGGGAGAGCCCGAAGCCTCGGCCTGCTCTAGGCGAGGTGCGATGGCGGGAGGGCCCCGGGCGGACGCGGGCGAAAGCGCGCCGCTCCTCGCCTCCCATTGGACGGCGCCGCCCCACGTGACCGCGCGCGCCACGCTTGGGGCGTGTCCCGGCGTGAGCTCGCGACGGCGGTTGGCGAGGCTGTGGTCACGTGGTCGTGGGACGTGGGGGGAGGGGCAGGCGTGGGCTCGAGTCGAGGCCTAGTGTCCACGCGGCTCCAGGGCCCCGGAGCCCCGCGGCCATAGTGCCCGGGCACGCCGAGGCTCTGGGTCCACGCGGCTCTTAAGCTCCGGGGCTCTGAAAACCCCGCGGCTAAGGGGCCATGGGGTCTCTCCTACTCTGGGGCCCCCCCCCTGGGTGAGGTTTTAGTCAACCAAATGAGAGGTGCTGCGGTCGGGGTTGAGTCGCCAACGCTCCGCCGAGGGCTCGCGCGTGGTGGGGGGTGTGAGCGCTCTTTGTGAGGGGATCGGGTGGCCCGCTATGAACGAGTCGTAGTCGTCGATATTGACAGCGATTAACTCGACGCGCGTGCACATCTGTGATGAGACCAATATACCGGAATGCGCACGATCAGAGCACGGGAGCTAAGTAGGCTTTGAACCTGGAAAGGACTTTTATGGGCGAACACAATTGCGAAACTGGTTTTCGAGGCTGTAGGTGGTAATGTGTGACGGGCAACAGAGGGCAGTGCAGCAAAATGTTCCCTCGCCATTATGTTACTCTGATCCAACATCTATGCTACCCACCTACAACCCAGCCAGACTGACCAGCGTGATGAAATACGGTTGAATAAGCATCGCGAGCAATGGGGCATCATGCAGTATAAATGCAAATTACACGGAGCAATAATCCCCCTTTTAAACACTCTGATATATTTGTTACACACGTGTACCCATGAGAACTTCGCCGTGTCTGAGTACTTTTTCAGTAGGGGGGGTGATACTGTGAATGGTCCCTATTGAGCGCAGTGCTTCGCAATGTAAATCTTCAACATTGCGATGTTTGGTCAGTCGTACTTTGTGTGGATTTGTTTAATCTGTGGGAGGAAACCGGATAACCCGGAGGAAAACTGCATGACGCGGGGAGAACGTAGAAAGTCTGCATAGGAAAGCGATGAGGATGAATACTGAATTGTGTGAGAATAGGGGTTTCCCCTTTTATCTGGCAACAAAACAGCTGTGTTAAGTTTCGATTTAAAGCTTTCGTGACTGCATGGTTTCATATTCTTGGTTTTTTCGGTAAAATCACGTAGAACGGAAATAATAAAATAATAATAAATGCTTTTTTCTTACCAAAATAACCAAGAATATAGCTGTTAAGTTGTTAACATCAAACTGAAACATTTTACAAGGAATCATGTCTGGATTAACCACAATACTTGGAGTCGAAACTGATTGGTCCACACCAGAGACAGCTTTCTTTTGAGCCTCGTCTCAAACGGTGTCAGACCAGAGGACGCCAAAAGGCGTACTAAATTGTGTCGTGTGGTGGTATGTTCAGTGAGGTGGTGTTGTGTGGTTTTTATCGTGGTGCGGTCAGGTGGCTAGTGGAGATTGCAGTCCCTCAGTGGATTCCTGAATCTTTCTCGGCATTGCTTAAAGTTTAATGAATAATAGCATACGACGTTTCAATTGCAACACAAGCAATCATCATCAGGTACAAATGAAAGAGCTAACAAAACCTAGTAAACTTAGAAATATAATGTAACACAACACATAGAGTTGGCTAACATAAGAGTCAGCACCCTACCTGGTTGATTACGTTCTTCCAAAGATTGCTAAATTTAAGAGAGAGATTAACACAGGACAGGAGACACAGACAGACAGGTAAGCAGAGAGAGATAACACACAGGAATCTTTGGAAGAACGTAATCAACCAGGTAGGGTAATGACTTATGTTAGCCGACTATCTGTGTTGTACTACATTATATTTCTAAGTTTACTAGGTTTTATTTTCTATTTCATTTGTACCTGATGATGATTGCTTGTGTTGCAATCGAAACGTCGTATGCTAGTATTTATTATCTTCTCTTTCTACGTGACTTTACCGAAATAACCAAAGAGTAATTCCTGCAGTCACGAAAGCACCAAATCAAGTTTAAAGTTTAATCCCCAGATAGGCTAATTAAGACCCTCGTGCCAAAACGATGTTATAAAATTGGCCAAACATTCCATTGCAGGACCCACCTGAATACAGTATTTTGATGAACAGCACAAATAATACAATTTGTAACGCACACAATATTTCACAAACATAAATTACTATAACTGATGTGCGAATATAATGGTTGGAATGGTTTTTAGTTCCTAGTGAAATATTTACAACAAATCATGATCACTATCTTATGGTCATTGTCCTCATCGCCAGCATCATCATCAACAACAACAGAAAAAAGGGAACACACTAGCAGGAGATGGAGCGATGAGATGAGTTCATGCGCAGGTGCTGAATGGATTCTTGCATCGCAGGATCGTGAAAAATGCTGGTGGCTTGGGGAGACCTTCATCTCGCAGTGGATTAGTCATGGCTGACTGAGGAGTCGGTTACAATTAAAGGGAACATTCGACCTACGAACGTTCAGAGATACGAACAAACCTGTGTATGTCCAGTTTCCTGTTAGGACCAAGAATCTTAGGAAGTTAAACCGCCGTGCAATAGATTGCAGTGGTGGCATCTACATCTGCAGAACATGAAGAACCATTGGATTTCTATATCTACAGTAGATTATACAACTTTTACAGCCAATCCCCGTGTTTAGTGTACACGCCGTTCTGCACGTTTGGAATTGACAGGAGTAAAGTTGGACTCACGAACAGACCTCTGGAACCTAACTCGTTCGTAAGTAGAGGAGTCCCGGTATTTAATATTTATAATTGTTATGTTTCTTCCATCAGGACTCGCTCGGGGTACTGGATCCTCCTCCCCTGCCTGACACCGTCAGCGCCGAGGAGGATGGCGCAGCCGACTCCGAGGTCGTGACGGCGCCGGGCATCCCCGAAAGCGATTCTCCCGCCCAGACGACTACGACGGAGGAGCCCATGGAGACGGAGGCTGGGGCCGAGAAGTCCCCGGAGCAACCGGGCCAGAATGCGGTGGAGGAGGACGGCCGTGAGGCCGACGAGGCCGGCGACGCCGCCGAAGTCGCCGTCCCCAGTGCCGCCATGCCAGACGCCGACGGCGCTGGCGAGGAACAAGAGCCTGGCGGCGAGGCAGCGGCAGACGGCCCCGCCCAGGAGCCCGGTGCCGATGCAGACGCTGACGGCGAGGGCAGCCCCTCTAAGCCGCAGTCCCTGCTGCCCCTGCCCCAGGCACCGGGCCTCCCGCTGACGGTGCAGCAGCTGACGAAGCAGGTGCCCAAGGCGCTGCTGCCCACGCCCAAGCTGTACGAGAACGCCAACGGCACGCCCGCGCCCGCCCAGCCGCCTCCTCCTCCGCCACCGCCCGTCAAACAGGGCCTGCCCGCTCTCACGCCTGCCCAGCAGGAGGCCCTGCAGAAGGTGGGAACTGGCGGCATTGGTGCCTCCGTGGCCCTCTGCAGACCCCCTGCTTTGGAATGTTTCACCAATTCTGTAAAAGGGTTGCAATGGTACCGCAGCGGTGAACTCACGTGTGATGCAGGACCCGCAAATTGCAGCAGGAAACCCACAAATCTGTCGCGCAATAGGTGCGCGTCTTGGTGACGTGTTGACACGTTGATTGTTGTGATCTTGCGGCGAATTTTGCTTTGCGAGAGAAATTAATGATGCAGGGGGATGCTGCCGTCCTTTAACAGTTCGCATGCTCAACCCGCGCCCCAAATGTCGCCGGTTTGGTTCACTTTTCTCCAATCGCCACCGTTGTCCCAGCAGTGTGAACGGGTTCACCATTCCAGTTAACTCATTGTCAGGTCTCGTTTTGGCGAGGAAGAAGTGTGGGTAACTCCCACCTCTTCCAAGACATCTGGCCAGTGTGGAAGAGTAGGCCAAATACCCGATAGAGGTTTCTCGTTATAGTGCTCCCTCTTCTGCCAGCAGTGTGCGTGGGCAAGAAATTGCGGGCTGCACATTTAGCTTTTATGCAGCAGCTGTTGCTGCTGCTGGTGTTGGCACTCACGGTGCTTCCCCCCCCACTGTGGTCTGTGTCCCGGCATGCGAAGGCCAAGAAATACGCCATGGAACAGAGCATCAAGACGGTGCTGGTGAAGCAGACTCTGGCTCACCAGCAACAGCAGCTCTCCAACCTGCAGGTAACGGCGCTAGCGTCCGGCGCTGGCTGCAGGGGGAGAGGGAAGCCCCTCACCCCCCCTTCCCCCCTGCACACACCACATCTCCCCCATCTATGGTCGTTGTTGGGCAGTGGCGAGTGGGCTCATCTTTCGTAACTTTGCCGATTGTTACTGGCCACTTGAAGTATTGGGCCCTTGTGGCCTGTGCTCGCTAACTTTTGTCTAAAAACAATTAAACCTATACAGCACCCTGCAGCCAGCCACCTTTATATAGATAGATAGATACATTAATTCTGTAAAATTTTCAATTCAGCTTTGGGTATTATATATATTTTGTATTATAATATGAATGGGCCCATGACCCCCTGCTGCTCCTTTGTGCAAAATTCGTATTTTCCACATTTTGCCACTAGGTGGCAGCATCAGATAACTCGTGTGTGCGTGTGCGCGCGTCTGCGGGGCCCACACGTAGCCCCAAAGTGGGCCTGGCACAGGCGCCGTGGTGACGTCACCGTCACTTAGTGGCGAATGGCAGTTGTATTGGGGTCCACAAAGCCAGACCCACGTTCACTCACGGGAACATATCGGGAGCAGCCCACCGAGGCACTGCCGCGTCCCGAGGATAGTGAGATAGGACCAGCGGTGAAAAGTGTTCAGTCTAGCAGCGTCGGTGAGGAGACATTTTCAAGAACCTATTAGTGCCTGGTAGTTTATGCACAATAGGTTTTTGTGTAAGGTCTTGAAATGATCTGGCCAATTTAATGTTGTAAAACCCTCCGTCACGCGACCGACGTAACCAAACAATATTTATATAGCGCTTTTATCCAAACAAAAGTGTCACGTGGTATAAAAACAATTTAACACGCCGATTCTTATTGTTTCAGCTTCATCAGTTAGTTGGAGGATAAGTCTCGCAACCAAATTTTGATGCGACATTTCGCTTAACTTTTGTCAAGAATCTTTGAAGTCGGAATCAAATCCAGGAAGTCTGAATGAAGAAACACAAGCGGAAGCGGTTTCTTACATAATCGATTTTCCCCCCAGAAAAGATTTGCGATACGATTATCGAAGGAACCCCAACTCGTTTCAAGAAATGCTTGTCACTTATTCCATGGCGAAAACATTTTTCTCTGTTTAATGTTTAAGAATTAATGTATTTGTTTATCTTCAATAATTGTTGAGGTAAAATTGTTGGCTAACTCCTTGAGGCAGTTGCGTAATCGATGACCTGGTGTGCTCACCTGATTGGCCAGACTGCAAAATATTTATTTATTGGGCGGCGTGCGTTACGCAACGCACGTTCGTTGTGCGCATTCGTGGCGTGACGTTTAACGCTCCACGTTTGGATTCGTGCATCACAAAGTATTCTCCACGGCAATGCTCACGATTACTTTGTGTTGTGCGGGTTCGACAGTTTTACGTCGAATTACGACCCTATTTCTGACAGGGGGAGAGAGCGGCTCATTGCCTCTTAAACACCTGGCAATTCACCAGCAAACCTGACTGCTGAAGAGACACTAGAGTGTTGAAACCGGTCCCGTGCTGCTGATATTATGCAATCTCCAGAGGCCGTGTGGCAAATGGATATGTTAAAAAAATGCTTTTTTTATGTCGAGGGACTGATGAATGAAGGAGGCGTATTACTGTGTTTATTTTGTTACTGAAATTATCCACAATGATGCTAATGATTCTGTGTTATGTATTGTCAACATGGGCTCTTAAATGAACATAATTGTCTTGCTCTAAACATTCTGGTACAAAAGTGATGAAAAAATGCATTGATTCTTGAACTAAAATCCCAACCCCAAATTATAACGGTTGCATTTTGAGTGGGTGAATCATTGGGTGGCTTGTGATTCGGGTGGTTAAAATGTTTTATTTTGGGTTACCGGTAACCGCGAGAACAAACCAGTAAATATAACAGTTCCTGGTTTGCCGCACGTACAAATGTCTCTAAAAATAAACGTAAACTGCTAATAGTTTTTTTAACCGTGGAAGCCTTTCTGCCACCAGAGGCGCAAGCAAGCGATAATCACAGGGCTGCACCTGTACCTTTTGACTGACACAAAACGATGGGTAACCTACCACACCATGGGGTTTGTTCGTCCGCGCGTGTCAATTGGCGGCGGCGCGTTGCTTACCAAACGTTTCCCCTGGAAACGATTACCGGTTTGTGACATTTCCGAACCGATAACCGATTCCAAAAAAAATGGTTTCCGGTTTTATTTCTTTCCCGGTTATCGTTTTTTTAACAGGCTTACTACTTGTGATGCAGCCCGCTGTGTGGCTTGTGTGCCAGCAGAGGGTGGGTGCCACTGTGTTTTGGTTTTTTTTCTCCCAAGTTCCGTGGCGGCTGGGCTCATGGCAGGGTCTGTGTGTGTGTGTGAATGGAGCGCGCAGCAAGCTGCCTCCTCCATCTTCATTTGTAGCGGCTTCAATCGCGGAGGGGAGAGCCCAGGGCTCATTGTAAGTAAATGTTAAACTCTGAACCGTAGGGCGGTGCTGCTCGTGTCGTGTGTTCATGCAAGCATATGGCGACGGCGGAATAGTTTTGTTACAGGGTGCAACAGTGACAATGTTGGGTGCGGAGCGGGTAGATGTGATTATTTTATTGCTAGCAAAATAACTTAAGCAGATGATACCCCTCCACGTATCTGTCCCTCCGCATAAACAATATACTTTAAGCAACAGCCTTTCGGGAGTGCATAACTTCAGCAGTCCTGGTTCAATGCAAACAAAACCAGTGCTGTTGAGATTACGCTCTCCCTGAAGGCTGTGTTGGCTGATGGGTTGTGTAAGAAAAAATAACTTCTGTTTATGTTGAGGGAAAGTGAAGGAGGCGTATTTATTGTCTGCTTAGTTATTT
The DNA here is from genome assembly GCF_015708825.2 of Lethenteron reissneri. Taxonomy (NCBI): domain Eukaryota; kingdom Metazoa; phylum Chordata; class Hyperoartia; order Petromyzontiformes; family Petromyzontidae; genus Lethenteron; species Lethenteron reissneri. The sequence continues at coordinate 1,212,040 of NC_083797.1, forward strand.
TGTGTCTTAATATTCTACGTAACGACACTAATGATTATATTGTTTTCATCTCTGCCCGTTTGTTACTAGCCGTTAAAAGTAGACCTACTGTAGAGCCTGTGTGTACACGATGCCATCTTTACCGGTAGAGATTTTGAAGGATCTCTCTCCCAGAGACACACAATTTTATTGCTCCTTTGTCGTTTTGTTATTGTGATGATCGTAACATTCAGGGTGGCACACAATGCACTGGCACACAACATGCTGCGCTTGTGAATGGCGTCGCAAGGTTTTGTTAACGACCATCTCTCGAAAAAGTTCACAAAGACTCTGAATTCGAATTGACGACAACCGTTTCGCCCACACGATGGTTATTGGGTTACCTGAAAACACATAACGGGTGGGCCGCGGGATGGCCACCAACCATCGTAGTCTCCTTCAACGGAGGAGGAAATAGCACAACTACACAAACTCTCCTGAAGCTCTCGACGTGGCTTGGAGACCTCCACATTGCCATCTGGCTCGTGAACGCATTACTGCCATCGTGTGCAAGAAGAGAATCAAATAATATCTACGAACTCTCAACAGTAATAATAATAAATAATATTTATAGTGATTTGAGTTCGATAGAGCCGCATCTTCTACACCGGGGCGTCTCGGAGGAGCACAAGGCATACGAGACACGCTCCTGTACGTCTCGTCTCAAACCGCGTGCCGTATAATTCGGCACTGCCCCAAACACACGTGCACCTGCAGGTCACCACCTTTCGGCCGAAGCCATCGGACGGCCAAAATCTCCTGGCAGATGTTCATTTCACATTGGCAGTACAATATGGAAAGACCGTGACCTCTCGACAGTTGACCGTTTGTATCGGTAAATCCCTGCATTCCGATTGGCAAATATCAAGTAATCCATTAATATGCTTAATCATTATGCACGCATTGAGTCATGCGTGTTCAGAGTATGTATATATATTTTATATTTAAACAAATTGTGTTAGATAACTCCGATGACCTGCACCGATTGAGAACGCCCTCAGTCAGCCGTGGATGCGTTCTCGCTCGTGCGTGCGAGTTTTAACACGTACTCTCGCGACAATTATTAGTTGCCCCGACGCCACAAATGGGAAAAACCTCCTCTCCCTTTCTTCCCCGGCAGATGGCGGCACAGCGGCAGCGCGCCCTGGCCATCATGTGCCGCGTGTACGTGGGCTCCATTTACTACGAGCTGGGGGAGGACACAATACGCCAAGCCTTCGCTCCCTTTGGCCCCATCAAGAGTATCGACATGAGCTTCGACCCCGTCACCATGAAGCACAAGGTAAGGGCAGAGGGGAGGGCTCTGGGGCACGCACGCACGCAGCTTATAGGCTCGTGTTTGTGTGGGGGAGCGGTGGCGTAGCGGTTGGCAGCGCGTTGCGCGACCAAAACACCGATCCGAGTTCAATTCCCGGTCGCGGCCAACACTGGTGACGACCATTTGAACCGGGCTTGTGCCCTCCGCTAGGTAGTACCCGGTGCAATGTGTGAACATCGCAACGAAGGCGGCAGTCAGGCGTGGTGCTGCCACCCCACCCCCTCGTGTGCTGTCCCGCCTTGACCTTCATAGGCTCTACGCGCTCACAGCACTTGCCCCAAAAATCTGTTCATGCTACATGGGGATCTTTGCCCATGCTTGTATGCGTCTCGCGTGTACGGGATGGTGCCGAGTACTAGACTTTGGTGCTTATTTTTGAGCCCCTCCGATGGCTTTGCACAACTGTGCGTGCTAATGAACCCGGCGCTCGCTGGCTGGGGCTTAAGGCTGTGCTTACGCTGCGAGCAGTGACGGGAAAACTCTTAATGCTCCACAAACCGTCAGGAGCCGTGCTCCTTGCGGAATAAATGTATCCGATTAAAATGTTGCGTGTGGGTGGGATGATGGTTAAAAAAGAGGAATATATTTGGATTAACAAAACTCAACTGCGACCTCCTGCGCGCAGTCATGATTACACATTATTTCAGTTCGCATTTGTCATTTTATTAAATGTCTCACGCTGAGCGATACTCATTTCGTACACGGTGGGTAGAGGGGTGCGAGATTCACTGTGGGGGATTTGTCTGTGCGTGTTGTTGTTGTGTGAGTTGTGTCCGTGTAAGATTATTCTGGAACCTTTTGTGGTGGGTTTTTTTCTCGGAACTTTAATTGTGGCTATGAGGGGTTACCAGCCTCTCGCACCAACCCAACATGCCCCCCCCCGCACCCCGTTTCCCTCCTGCGGTGGCCTTGAGCAAGCCACGAGGTTACTGGCTAATTAGCATCATCAGCCTTCTACCCCCAAAATGGAAATGCTTGAATTATTGGATGAGGAAGCAGCCGCTCCTCATGAGTGGTCAGCTGATGTGCCCTCTGCTAAGGATGTGCAAAGAGCCATCCAGAGCCTAAGGCCAGGTAAAGCGGCCGGGCAGAGATGGCCTCCTAAGTGAACAGCTGAGAGAGGGTGGTGTTTGTGTGCAGATTTCGCTGTTTCATGTAATTGTTTGTACCACAGGATGGGTTTCCGCAGGATAGGAAGGATATCATCATGGTGGTCCACCTTGTTAAGAAGGGGGACCACCATGATTCCAACAGCTGCCAGGTGATCTTCCTCCTTAGTGTACTTGCAAAGGTCCTGGCAAGGATTATTCAGCATTGCCTTGCCAGGCACGCTGAGGAGAGGCATGCGGAGCCCCAGTGTTTGTTTGGAAAGGGGGCTTCCTACACACATGCCATTTTCCCTATCCGTCTGCTACAGCAGAGGTGTATGGAATTTCAAAAGCATCTATATCTCAGCTTTAAGTCTAAAATATCTTCAAAAGGCCAGGCTTTTGGTTATTATTTGTGCTTTTGGGATCCCTGACGTTCTGCGTGGTCTGGAGTAATGTCCACCTTGGGTATTCGAAAGGAATGTTTACTGGCCCCTACACTGTCTATCCCAGTGAGTCTTACCTGATCAAATTAAAAGTTTTGTTTATTTTCACATTGTTTTCGACCACGTAGTTCAAGAAGCTTTACATGGCTGTAACAGAAAAATTTCAATTTGGGACAAATACAACAAATGCCCGGTTACCGTCAAGGGATGGCTCCCAACTAGTCACAACCATATTATGTATGCGGATTATCTGGTAATTGCTTCCTGAAGTATCTATTGCTGAACCTAAAGGGTACCACGAAGAGGTGGGGCTTTACCATCAGCCCCACCAAAACAAAGCACCTGCCTGGGTATTTATGTCCTCAGTGTGCTTATGACCAGATCCGAATTTGCAACTGATGTCTAACTCTGAATCCGTCTAGCGGCATTATCTTTTCATCAATTGTGTAATGCTGTGTGGAAGCTGCTTGGCTAATTGCTGCATTTGAAGCTCTAGGTCTTCTCGGTCACAGTTATACCCTCTGTTCTCTGCTCACGAAACATGAACCCCTTTAACATAACATCTTTGCCAGTTTTAAGCATTCGGGCTATCCTGCATCCGTTCCACGCTGGGTTTAACCAGACCGAATTGCGTGAGAAGCTCAAGGTCCTTAATATGATCTGTATACTGTTCCATCGGTGAGCTCCTCCAGCTGGCAAGGCTGTGTTGGCTGGGTCATTTCAGCCACATTCTCAGCCACCGCATGCTCAAACAGTGTACCTATCAGACAGCAGGGGGCTAGAAAAAGGTAGGTTGATGTGGTGTCGGAAGAAATTGAGTTGATCGGACTGCCAATGACTGGTACCAGCGGTGTCAAGATCGGCCTCAGTGAACGCTCATGATGGACGCTACTGGGCAGTTAGGAGCAGTCATCCTCCAACAAAAACAAAGGACGGTGAAGCAATGCTCACAACGAGCAGAGAACCGGGCGGCTAAAATTCAGCAAGTTTGGACAGTGGGGAGCACAGGTGGAGCATCTGCCAGTCGTCTCAATCGGTTAACCCATAACACCTGTGACCTGCCAGCAGCGAACCTTCCACACTTCACTTGGCTTCAAAGTGCATCTAGCTTGGCACAAGCGCTGTCTTGACGTCACCGCCACTTAGTGGCGAATGGCGGCTGTTGTTGTGTCCGTGTGTGCGACGTGCGTGTCTGTGTACGGGAGCGTGCGCGCGTGCGTTTGTGTATCTGCGTGCGCGCGTGTATTCGTGTCTTTGGGTGTATGTGGGCGTGTGCGCGTGTGTGTGTTTGATTGTGCGTGCGTGGGGGCGCTGGGCGCAGGGCTTTGCGTTTGTGGAGTACGACCTCCCCGAGGCGGCCCAGCTGGCGATGGAGCAGATGAACGGCATCACGCTCGGGGGACGGAGCATCAAGGTGGCCTCCGCGAGCCCGCTGCACGGTCCAAGCTCCGCCGCAGTACAGCCTCTCAGTAGTAGAAACATCACGCCCACACCCCGTCGCCATCTGCATTGAATATTAGCCTTTTGAAAGACGCCATGAATTCCAGGGGCACCCACAGCACGCTCCCTCTCCGATGTGCACCGCAGCTCCCGTGTCCAGGCGCCCTTTCTCGACCGTGGTCCCTTTCCGGGTTGGGCTGCGCGTTGATCGTCGCCGTGCGCTCCCCCCGCGGTAGCGCGCGGGCAGAGGGGGGGTAAAACTTGCGAGAAGGAACGCTTAACGCGCCGCCTAACCCAGAAGGCCACATTTGGTGCAAACCTGCGTGTGGTAACATACATGCGCGTCTGCCTATGTGTGTGTATGTGGGTATATTTATGCAGCAGTTAGCCAGCTGCGCAACGAACCCGGTGACACGAGTTCGATTCCCGCTCACGGCCAACACCAGTGACGATTATTTGAACCGATCATGGGCCTCCCCTAGGTCGACTCAGCCTCAAATGAGTACCTGGTGCGATGTGTAAACATCTCCACTGGGGAGACAAAGGTGGTGCTGGCCACCCACCCACCCCCTCGTGTGCTCGCTAGCAGCACTTCCCGCAACAGTATGTTAAAGCTATATGCGGGATCTTTGTGTATGTATATATAAAGCGGAGGAGTGGTACTGATGACGCATTGCCCACCCCCTTCATCTTAAAGCCATGAGAGAGAGGGGGTGGAGCGCAGCAGTCACCTCCGCGAAGCTGGAGCAGGGCCGATGTGTGGTGCCGGAGCGTCGGCATCGCCAGCGGTCGCTCGCTCGCTCGGCATGGAGAAGCGAGGTGGCTCGGCGATGCCGCCGAAGGGAATGGGCGACGGGACGTTCCCGTTTGAGATGGAGACAGGAGAGAGGTGCAGGAGCTGTGGGTGTGCTGGCGAGACCAAAAGACGTCTTCAATGCCAGCAGCATTTCAAAAGGCTAATACCGAAAAAAAACCCCATTATCCGAACCCACATCGTCCAGAGTAATTTGATCGAAATTTGTAAAAAGCCAAATTTGTATTTGGTAAACTTCACATTTGCTGCCCCCTTTGACCTGACACAAGATAAATTGGCGTTGGTGCTTAGAATCCTGACATTTCAAGTTTCCGATTATCCGAACCGTAGCTGACTGCCTCCAGGGGTTCGGATAATCGGTTGTACAGATTCACACGTCGCGACATGAACTCGAGTCTTGGTTGCTGCCTCAGTGTTTGATTTGTTTTTTTGTTCTTTTAAATGACACTGAGAAGGAAACACAGTTTGAAGCGTCCCCGTGCCCTTAAAACCAGGTACTTTTTCTAAGCAGATCTGCGGACGTGAGCAGGTAGTGTGCATGCATCTGTGTGTGTGTGTTCACAATAAGTATGCATTTTGTGAATGAATTAATGAATTGGAGGCTGTCTAGAGATGCTAGATTTAAATATCATTGAACTAAATCAATCACATGATTAAGTACGTTTAAGGCCGGGCTGCAAAGTAAGCCAAACATTAACTCTGAAGCCTATACTAGGACCGTGACCCCAACGGTCGTGTGTTTCTCGCTGCTGCCGTGTTAACGGCATGAAAAAATACGACACTTCGTCTGCTTTACTCCGTGGACTTGAAAGAGCCCGTGACGTCATTCGTAACGAGTAGTGAGGCATTTGCATCCCGGCGTCACGTTCCAAAATTGCCAACTTTGAAAAATGTCCTTGCAATCATTGCTCCCCCCCCCATCCCTCCGACACGGCTGGCAGGCGAACGCCCGCTCTCCGGTCAGGTGGCGAGTCAACTTGTGGTGCCACAGGGACAGCAACCGCTGGGGGTGCCCTTTTCTAACCTGTTGAGACGAGATTATTCAGGTCGCTTTGCCGGTTGTACAAGCTCTCTTGAGACGCCCCGGCGTAAGTGTGGATGGCTTTATCAGTCACCGTTGCCGTGGTAAAGCTCATACTAGGATCAGCCTCGTGCGTGTGTGTGTATAAAGCAGCGTGCGAGTGAATGGTGGTGATACAGTGAATGCGTGAATGCAGGTTGACGCTCAATCCATATTGACGGTAAATACGCTTAAGTGACCGGTTAGTTTTTATGTCCGACCGTAGTTCAGCAAAATAAAAATTTCATCAAAAATTAAAAGCGTAGCCAGCTCAGGCGATGGGTGCGCGCTCGCCCGACGTCATGTAAAAGGGACGGTGGGGGGGGTGGCAGTCTGTGAGCCAGTGGAGCGAGTGTGGGAGGGTCCTGCCCCTTGGCACGCAACAGCCCCCTCACTCCGGCCACGCTCTGTGCCGCCAGCCGCTGACCACGTGAGAGACGCGGCGGAGACAAAATCGCACCCCGGCATCAATTTGAATCGACGTTCGGTACACAGTCTGCAGAACTTTTACAGTAGGGTGGCGACGTTGTTAGGTGCGTAAACCCTGTAGAAATAATTAACAGCGGATTTTTTTTTAATTAGGACCATGATGCCGGCACACAGTGGGCCTACTTGACGTCAGGGGGATCTCTAGAATGCACTGAGCGAAGCGGACTGCACCGCAGTGTTTTAACGGCAAATGCACCCGCAGTATTAAACAGGGCGGCCTTCCGGAACCGAACCACGAAACCGTCTGCAACGAGCGGTTGGGACACGCCGCCACCGGATGTGCCACGGCCTTGACCGCGCACCGCGCTGACCGGAGTCCCCTGTGCGCGGGCCGGTCAGGTGGGGCGGCCCAGCAATATCGGGCAGGCACAGCCTATCATCGACCAGCTGGCGGAGGAGGCCAAGACGCACAACCGCATCTACGTGGCCTCCGTGCACCCCGACCTGTCGGACGACGACATCAAGAGCGTGTTTGAGGCGTTTGGCAAGATCACCATGTGCACGTTGGCGCGTGATCCCGTGCTGGGCAAGCACAAGGGGTACGGCTTCATCGGTGAGTGTTTCGGAGGGGGAGCGGGGGCAGGGGGGAGCGGCTGTTGGTGTTGCTGATCTGCGCGAGTAACAAAAAATTAGGAAACGTTTCTCTGCAGTCGACCATATGTATGTAGACACGATAAGTCTTCATTTAACGCGGTGGATGCGTTCCTGAAAAGTGCCACGTTAAGCAAAACATTTTCCCCAAAAAAAATGTAACGATAAAGTTTGGCGAGATACGACGTGCTATGATGCACACGCAGTGAGACGGCAGGACATGAACTGAGACCATGCCACTGCGTTCCTGTATCACTCCACGTATTTTAAGACATCTTGGCCCCCATCGTTCCAGCTGCTGGCGCCGACCTCTGCATCACATGTCCGGTGTTCTAGCCAGGATCGGTCCAATACATAAGTAATCCTCACAGCAAAGAATCGAGGCTCATGGAGGCCTTTGTGTATAAATAATAGCGGTAATTAATTAGAGGTGATGAGTGGGTGTGGCTCGTTCCCCTACCGGCCCTCCCCTGGGTGATGGAGCTGTGGTGAGGGTGGAGCTGACAGGAGATGGATGCGAGCCGCCGAGTGTTGGCACGAGCGGTTTGTGGGGGTGTCGGTGTGGTGAGGGTGGTGAGCGAGAGCTGAGTACGGCAATAATTTTTTCCTGCTGGGGCTGACCACTTGGGGGAAGAAGCATCCCATCACTGCAGTAGAGGCTACTCGCCGAGCCGGTGGCACGTCTGATGAGTGGGGCCCAATGGGTATCATCGCCCCCCCCCCATCCCTCCTTTGAGACCCCAAAAAATTGACATTTTATTGATATTTATTTACGTGGGTGTTTTGGCCTATCGATGTTTATGATAAAAACCTATAATTTTCTTTCAAGAAAATGAGAACTGACATTAATAAACTCATATCACCGGAGGAAATATAATTGCTTTTTTTTCATCATAATTATTCATGCAAGGCCCTGTTCATAAAACCTTGAGATTTCAGGATCAACCCCCCCCCTCCGCGCCGAAATGAGAAACATAACTTAGTAGTCATACACAAACCAGTATGGTACTAACCATCGAATGCATACCACCGACGACGACCCTACACAACACGCGTACTCTGGTACCTCCACTCAGCTACCACATCCCCGGATGCCGTGGAATGGCCCACAGCGTTAACAATACAGTTGTAGGCTGTTGCATATTTCAAACGGCGGATGACAGAAGAGGAAGGAGCTTTCCTGTGTAAGAGCCCAGCTCTGAGAGTCTTTATTTGCAGCGAACCTTCGACACTTCTCGTGATGGCCGCAAAGTGCACCTGGCCTGGCACAGGTGCCGTGGTGACGTCACCGTCATTTGGTGGCGAATGGCGGTTGTTGGTATTGTAGAGAGCCACGCAACGCATCGAGCCTTCTCTTGCACGGTCGCCGCTTCGTTTTTTCGGGGTTACTGGCCGAGGAGTGCCAACCGGAAGAAAACTGCGTCGATACAAACTCAGGTTTACACAACGACGCCAAGCACTCTTTTGTACATCTATTAGGGTTTTGTTTTAATCTATGTTCAAAATAGGAAAGTAAATTTAGGGAACACCCTGCTTATTTTACTCATTTACCCAGCAGAGCCATGCACTTTGACGCGCCTCGCTCTGTTGCCCTGATCCTGCTGGAAATTTTACTCCGTACCTTCAACTACCCTTTGCCTTGCCCCTGCCCTCCTTGCCTTGACCCCTGCCCCTCACCGTTTATGTTGCGCCTCTCCCCCCCCCCCCCCCCACCGTGTTGGTGCCGTCACCGCCACAGAATACGAGCGCTATCAGTCGGCCCAGGATGCCGTGGCCTCCATGAACCTGTTCGACCTGGGAGGCCAGTACCTGCGCGTGGGCCGTGCCGTTACTCCGCCCAACGCCCTCGCCTCCATGGCCGCCATGTCGGCCGCGGGAGGGCTTCCCCCGGCAGCCGCGGTCGCCGCCGCCGCCGCCACTGCCAAGATTACCGCGCAGGTAAGGAGGTGGAGGGGGGGAGGGCGGTTATGTTCGAGAGGGGCGGTGCGCTCGTAACTGCCTCCCGGTTTTGGCAGCTAAGGTCTCGACGCGCCGAATCGGTGGAGCGGCGTTATATCTGCGTCGGCCTCCGTGACGCTGTGCGGAGGGGCTGCCCGGTACGGCGCTCCCAGGTCCTGTCGGGTTCACAAGTGTGGGGCCCGGCCGGCTGGCTCGGCGGCAGAGTGAGCGGCTCGCAATCGGAAGGTCTCAGAATTCAAATCCTGGTTCGTGGGGGGAAGTTGGAGGTTGGTCGGTGGTGGAGTTTGACTAAGCCCTCCGTGCAGAATCACTAGAGTTTGTATCACTTTTGTGTCAACTTAGGTTGTGCGATGCATATTCTCGCCCCCGCAATAGGAATGTGGAATTTCCACCATTTTCTCTGCAGTGCTATAAACAGGAGATGAGTACAAATGTCTCATTGCCCAGTAGAATAACAGGAGATTACTTGGACCTCTGACTTGATAGAGGAGAACTGCTCATTAAATGCCACACTGTTGGACATATCTCTATAATCCAAGCCAAGATGATTGTGAAGGGTGCATTCATTTTCGCGTATGCGTCACTGCATCGACTCCATTCTTCCTTAAATAAGACATCATTTTCAAAACTAGATACTTCAAATCAATATGACGACACCCTGGGGAAGGGGGTAGAATGATTTTGAAATTTTGCCAACAAAGTGGCAGAATTTGTTGAACTTCCCATGGATCAGAGCGTGCGTGGCTCTCATTGGCTGAGTGAACGACGGTGTGGGTGGGGGGTACGTTAACACGCCGCTGCTGCTGCTGCCTGTTCTCACTCGCTCGAAAGAGCTTTCTAGATGTTTTCATTTCATTTTCTTGAGTAAAAGAAATATTCTCCAGGACAAATAGAAGCTATAACGAATCGCCGTTCTACGGGATCGCGCCAAGCGAGATCTGCCTGTAAATATGTGATGGGTTTGGCAGTGGCCCTTCTATATGGCACGTACTTTAATGTACTTCACCAAAACACCGATTTTTTTCCCCCCTTTTAAAGCCACGCACGGTGCTGTAATGACGAGGATGGACAGCGGTGTTGGTTATTCCTTCTGAGTGCGGAGAGAGTTGTGTTGGTCACGTGCACGTTGTTAGTACGGGCAGGGTATACGAGTGGTTTTATTTCTCATTATTATGCCGTGGTCTACTCAGAGTCTACTGGAGTAGGTTTGCACGTTGGCCAGTTATATCTGGATGTGCTGTGCCGCCAAGCTGTGGAAATTATTTCCTGGGCTGCCGACACAGACAGACGTGGCTAAAAATAAGTCATGTGTATATGTTTCATTTGATATATGCGTCGTTTTTTTCCCTCCACCTTTAAGATCAACATCACGCGTTTCGAGTATTTGGCTGCTATACATTTCCACGTGATAAGCCCACTTCGCTGAGCGATCATTTGTGGCCAGGTCGCTTCTGAAAGAGAGCTACCTCGCTCAGTGGGCCTTACCTGGTATCATGCAGGGACTGCCTGTGACCGTATCACCTGGAATGCACCCGAGATCTCATCAGATCTCAGCAGCTAAGCAGGAGTGAATCGGGTTAATGCTTCCATTGGTAAACCACCCATGCATAAAATGTGTGATGATAATAATGATGTCACCTTGTGTGTGCTAAGTGCTGGTGTGGGTTTGTGTGTTGAGCAGCGGGTAGGAGTGTGTGTGTATAGTGATAGCGTGGAGCGGTACCATAGGGGTTAGCATGTGAAGCTACAAACCAGACGACCCGAGTTCAATTACCGCTCATGGCCAACACCAGGAACGAATATCTGAACCGGTCCTGGGCCTCCCATAGGTCAACTCAATCTGAAATGAGTACGTGGTGCGGTGTGTAAACATCATCATTGGGGAGACAATGGCGGCCGGGTGTGGTGCAGGCCACCCCCTCGCGTACCATTCCAGCCTTCATCGATGCTACTCGCTAACAGCACTTTCCCCCACAGTCTGCTATAGCTGTACGGGAGTTCTTTGTCTTTATAGCGATCGGGTTGTGCGGTTCATACGAGCATATACACGCGCCGGCATTGCGTAGTGGGTGTCATTGTGTAGTGACGCAAGAGTTGTGTGTGCTTCATATGAGTAAGTGTGACACTGATATCGTGAAGTGGCTGTGAGTGTGCACAGCGGGGTTGGTCTGTGTGGAGTGAGTGACATCAGGGTTGCGTGGTATGTATGTACGGGTGTGCACTCACGTGTGCAGGTGTGGGTCTGCGTGCAGTGACACTAGTCTTGTATAGCGGCCATCGTTGTGCCGCTAGCGCTGTGCGGAGGTGCGGGTGACGGCTGTCTGCGCACAACGGCACTGAGCGCTAGCCAAAGAGTCCAGTCACCAGCACATCCGCCATGACGCGTTCATCTTTAATTCACGCAGCGTTGAGGCGCACGCATGGGTTCTGTGTCGCCCGCTCCGCCACCTGGGCCCCCCCCTGGTCTCCCCCGCTCTCTCCTAGCCGCCAGCGTTGACAGACGCCCGTTGCTGGAGCCGAGACGGTGCTTGGCCACGCTTGCCGCGCAGTCAAATTGGCTGTCCGTCCGTTTTGTTTTTCGTTCGTTCTGCCGACACGCCAGTGGAAATTTTTTTTTTTGCTGCCGCAGTGACCTCGGACTGAGCAGCGGTGAGCGGCGAGCGAGCGAAACGGAGCGGCGTTTTATCCTCTCGTCCTCCCTCCCGCGTGATACGTTCACCCGCCCGTGTAACGGTTGATTAATGATTTATGCAAATTATACCCACACGGTACGATACGCCCAATGTTACATGTAGGTTAGTGGGGTGAGAAAAATTCGTACAAATGAGACGTCGGTGAGGACGGCTGAGCGGGAAAGAGAGAAGTGAATGTGAAAGGTGCGGTAAAAAAATTAGCGGTTACGGGTACATAGCTTTAACTAAAACCAGTTATGGGTTTGCCACATACGTATAGAAACGCCCTCCAGCAAAATAATTAAGTTTTTAATTAAGGAACGCAGGGAAATGAACCGCGCGGCGGCTTTTGGCGTTTTGTGGGTTCGCGCCGGGCCAATCTGTGCTCTCATTACCAACGTTCTGCTACGATCGGTTCACGGTTCTACGAACCGGTAAACTTGCTCTGTAAACGGTTTCTGGATTTTTTGTTGTCCATCGGTTGTCATTTAACAGCCCGTGTGGAAACAAGACGAGCGAGCGGATGATCGATCCTCTGAAAATAACGACTACGGATCGTAAAAAAATTAATTGAATCGGCAGGAGGTGCGTTATGAGGGGGGAGGTGCGTTGTGGAAGGGTTGGGGTCGGGGGGGGGCGTGGGGGGCAGAGGTGTGGGGGTTGAATGACACTATGGCCAACATCGCTCGTTAGCGTTGGCGTGCACGCCCCGTGTGCACGCATAACGGTGCGCCAGCCCCCCCCCTCCCATCACGCCCCCCACCCCACCTCACAACTGTCCATCTCTCTCCCTCCCGCGCCTGCCCCCCCACGCCAGTCCGCACCGGCCAGTAATGCGATCTCGTTAATGCGCACGCGGGAACAATCGATGTAATCTCACCCAGCGACCCCCGTGGCCATCCGTCATCCGTCATGCTCTGCGGCGGCCCCCCACCCCCTCCACTCAAGGTCGGGCGTGTGGACAGACTGTTACCCTGGGGGGGGGGGGGAGACCCCCCCCCCGGCCGCCCCCCCCACCCCTTTTACCCCACACAGTCCCTACCAGCACCAGCGAGAGCACCCACCTTCATGCCCTTTACATAATAGCAATAACAGTAATTGTTGGTTTTTTATAGAGCGCCCAACACGCAGAGGCCTTGTCGGAGCACTGCACCTGCAATACGGGGAGGGGGGGCATCTGTCCCATGTGCGGTGAAGTACGGTCAAACAAACGCCGACACTGTGTGGGGGCGGTGAGGGGGACCTTCATCCAGCAGTGGATTGACAAAGGGCAGTAGATTATTGCTACTCGCTGCAAAGTGCACGTGGGAGGTGCAGAGAGGTTCAACAGCTCCGCTATCACTCGGACCTTCCATTGATCCTAGATGAGAGCCGAGGAATGTAATGTGTCCGAGAGGGTGGCCCGCAGAGGAGATGGTGGCGGCGGTAGCGGTCAGCTTGGGGAGGCCTTCATCCAGCAGTGGATTGATGGTTGTTGCTGCTGGTGATAATGAGAGCCAGTTTATATGAACATAAAGTCCCTCAGTGGAAAGCATTGTCACGGAGTACGGCGTACAAGCAAACACAGCCGGCTTGCTCTTGGACCTATGGACAGGATTGGGGGAGTCCCAGATAGCTCCCGCACTGAGTAGCACGGTTGGCTACATACGGTGCGAAAGAACTTCAATATGCAGCTCGGTGCATTGCACCAACGATCACCGTCAGTTCCACGCGGGCCGAGACAGGGTGAGGGGGGGGTCCACCAACTCTCCCCGTCCCCACCGTGCTCGCAGCATTGTGCGACGGAGCTGTGGCTTTGTGTCTCAGTCGCTGCCACGCGTGTGTGCGTTTGCGCATGTGAGAAATGGCCGTTCTGTAGTGGGGAGCGGCAGGGCAGCGGTTAACGCGCCGCGCTACGAACCCGGCAACCCGAGTTTGATTCCAGTTCACAGCCAACACCAGTGACGATAATCTGAACGGGTCTTGGGCTTCCCCTAGGCCCGATTAATCCTGACATGAGTACCTGGTGCGCTGTGTTAACATCGCCACTGGGGAGACAACAGCTCTCGCCCCTCAAAGACTATGGGGAATCTTTTGTCATGATGGCCGCTGTTGGAGACGCACGGAGCAGCCTTGGAGGTTGGGGGGGGTGCAGAGGGGATGACGGCGGCGGGCTCAACGATGGCTCCGAACCGCTCCTGCCACAGAGGTCCCTGCGGCTCACTCTGCGCGTTACATTTGCACCTCCCTAATCCGCGTCCACTCGGCGGACAGAAACATCTCGGGCGGCAGTGGAGGCGGCGGCGGCATCGGAGGTGTGGGAGAGGGTTTCAATTTAATTCCTGTAAACAAACGGGGCCAGGGTGGTCCTGCCGCGTGCGTCGCGGTGAGGAGCGGCGCAAGGTGTGGGCGGCTGAGGGCGGGGGTTGCTGTGGAGGGATGCGCGATGCCACTTCAGGGGTTGCCGCGGTTGCTGACGTGGCAACCGTGACCGGGTCTCGCCCCGTTCTTCTTCCCGGCTAAAACCCGCCACCGCCCCCCCCCCCCTTAATTTGATGAGCCGTCCCGGGGAATAATGATAACTTATTAGCACGCTCGTTAACAATGTGGTGGGACAGCCACTGCGGCAGCGGCGGCGGCGAGATTAACGAGCGGGCTCCTTCACTCTGCTCCTCCTCCTCCTGCCACCAACGCGGCGCAACGCAAATCTCCCGTCTCTTTATGTCACCGCCGCCCAAGAAGCCGCGTGCAGTGCCACGTTCCCTCCCACACAGCGGCAAGCCCCCCCCCCTCGTGTTGTGATTGGTTGGATTTTGCAGCGCTGGAGCGGGGTGGTGGTGGTATGAAAAAAAAAATTCCACGGATTGTCAAAACACCCACGCCCTGCCTACCCATAAAACACGATGTGTGTGTGCGCATTCCACCCCTGCGCGCAGGTGGGGTGGGGGGGGAGCGAGTAGGGGGGGCGAGCGGGAAGCTGGTGGGGGGGGGGGGCCCTTTCAAGTTGAAATGCGTCCAATTGTCACGACTCGAGAATCAGAACGCTCGCGGCACCCTCGTCAGTGTCACTGTGTGTGCGCCTTTAAAAGAAAAACATCTATATGATGTACGATGTTTCAGGCAGTGGCCCTTCTTCAGAGCATATACATGATTTTAGGTGCCATTGCCAAAAACGTCACCTGTTTAGTTTTTCATATTAAGGCCACGTAGAGGTGTTGTTGACGAACTTGCTTAATTTTATAATTCAGCATTTCATGTGTTTTGTGCACCACGGCTAACGGCAGAAGCACCAGCAGCAGCATCGACAAATAATTTGTCTGCGGTTCAAGAATCGGCTCCCTCCTCCCTATCTCGTTTATTGAGTTTTGTTCGATCCGCTACGCCCAAGTGTGAGGAATATCGCTCGCATTTCTAATTTTTTGAAAAACAAACACTCCATCGATTCTGGCACGCGCGCGGTTTGATGCGCGTATTGCCAGCCTAGGAATACATTTTAGTTGAGGAATCGATGTGCCGTCGCATGCACGATGTTTATTATCACGATTATCTCGCACGCACATTTATTTACAGACGCTTAGTATTTCTGGCATGTTTACACCAGATAGGCTTTGTGCTGCATAAATCCGACACGTGGAGGTGTTGTTGTGGCATTCCTCTAGGCAGTGTGGGCGTGTGAGGTCCAGGCGGGCATGTGTGACTAGGCTAGTGTGCGTCTGTGTTTGGGTGTGGGGAGCGGCGGGGCAGCGGCTTGTGCCGCTGCGCCACGAACCTGGCGGCCAGAGTTAGATTCCTGGCTCACAACCAACAGATATCTGAACCGGTCCTTGGCCTAAGCGAGTACCTGGTGCGGTGCATGAGAATGTCAGCACTGCAGAGACAAGATGGAGCTAGCCCCCTCCTGTGCTGTGTTGGCCCTCATAGATGCACGCTCACAGCAGCAGTAGCGGATGTGTGGGCAGTATACATCTGTCTTGTTTTTGACCTCGTCAAGGCCTCTGACCCCTTCACGATGACGCCAGAGGACGTGGATTTTATTCTCCGAAGTTTGTGCGTCGGCGTGTTCTCTTGTGCTGCTCCGGTAGGGGGGGGGTGCCGCTCTTTGTCTGGCGCGTACGAGTGGTCGGCCGTGACTTTCCACGTGTGTACATAGCGCGGGCGACGTTCGGCGAGCGTCGCTCACGTTTGTTCTTGAGCGCCGCTGCTGAAGGGCGGTGGTGCCGTTGCCTGCGGCTCCCCGACCACCTCTTTGGTTACACGCTGGCGTCTCCGCAGTCCTCCGCGACACTGCTGGCGTCTCCGCAGTCGTCCGCGACACTGCTGGCGTCAGCGTTCCTCAAGATAATGGCGCGGGGAGCCGTGCCGCAGTCCGGACCACGCCGCATTGTTACGGCAGACGGCCGTTGGGTCCCTCCCGGCCCCACCCACCCCTTCCCCCCACCTCCGTGGAGTTTATTTATCCTGCCGAGTATCAAGGCTCTCTTTCAAGAGGGTGGCCGCGTTGGCCGATTCGAGGCGTGTGATGTGATGTAATGGGGGTGCATCGATCCGGCGGGGAAAAATCCATTGCAGCGTTCGGATTATGTGAGAGTTGCTTATGATTAATGCGAATTGTATGCAAATGTTGGGCTAATCTTGCATTGATGCAATAATTTGCAATGTAAGCTTGAATCATGACAGTTACATTGCCTTGTTTTTTTTTGTTTCGGACGTGTACATTGTCATTTGCATATAATTAACCAGAATTGTAAATCATCGATTCTCAACCTGATTTGATGCCTGAATTTGCATGGCAGGGCGCTATATAAATTGTTATTACCTCTCATCTCGCTCTGCTCCCTTCTACGTGCTCTCCTACCTCTCCCCTCTCATCTCACTCTACACTCTACTCCCCTCCCACGCACTCCTCCGCTCCAGCATCCAAGGCTTTCCATCAGCCTTCACTCTTCACTCAGTGCGAGTCGGTCATTCTCATCTTCTGCATCTCTCGTCTGGAACGCCCTCCCCCCCCCCCCCCGGCGCAGCCATCCGTGCTGTCCACTCCCTCTATTCCAAATTCAAGCTCGAGAACCTTTATTTCTCTATCTACAACGGTCTTATAGTCTCTCTCAATAATATTAATAAATCCACGGTTTTCGGTCACGCACAGACGCCACGTGAAATCCACATCGCGCCCTCGACTCCGTCGCACACTCGGCAGCTGCCACGGTCGGCTGTCTCGCCGGCGCCTTGATGTAACGTTCGTGCCGTGCGTGCGTGTCGCTTGTGTCGCTCGCAGGAGGCGGTAGCCGGCGCGGCGTACGGCGCCCTCTCGAACCCGGCGGCTGCCGCCCTGGCGGCGGCACAGGGCCTGGCACAGGGGCTGGCGCAGGGGCTGGTTCCGCCTGCCGTGACGGCCCAGAGCATCGCGCAGGGCCTCATGACGCCGGCCGTGACGGCGCAGAGCCTCGCGCAGGGGCTGGTGTCGCCAGCTGCCGCCGCGCTGGGGCTCGCGCAGCCGCTGGGAAACCTCCCGCAGGCCGTGATGGCGGCGCAGGCGCCAGGGCTCATTACAGGTTAGGCGCCAATGTTCTACTGTGACCAGCGCGATCACCACCACCATCATCACCACCATGATCGCCACTACCCTTCACCAGCGTGATCACCACCGCGATCATCACCCTGATCACCACCACGATCATCGCGATCACCAGTTTGATAACCACCACGATCTCCAGCTTAATCGCCATGATCACCGCCACCATAATCACCACGATCAACACTTCCATCACCAGTACAATCATCACCACCATTCGCCGGCACAATCACAACCACGATCACCAGCACCACGATCACCACCACGACCACTAACGCCATCTCCAGCATAACGATTATCCTTTTAATGCTGCATAGATTTGCCATTTTAATTACTTAAATCTTTTCCCCCAAATTGTATCTAAATTGTGCTATTGGCATCGAGAGGCGGAATAAACCATGCGGAAACCCTTGGTTTGAGAATGGCCCGTAGAAGTGGATGTCATAGAACTAGTGAGAAGCCTGCACAGTAGGAAGAGCCCAATTTATTTTTCGAGTACCGAACCAAAGCTTCAATAACGCAACGATACGCGCCGTTTCTGAACACCGCCGGTTGAAATCGCCGCAATATTTAAACGAGCGTTGTAAAAGCGGTCTCGATCGGATCCCAGCTCAATCAGAATCGATATCTTGTTTTAAACTCGGAAGAATCCTACGAGCTGTCCAACAGGGGAGGGTCCGCAATTTGCAACAACAAATAAGACAACAATAAAGTGATGGAAGTGCAAAATAGAGAAATGGTAAAGCAGGTCACGAAAAAATATTAAATGACATGTAGAGTCGGAGTGCAAATTGCACTCGTACATAAATTCCTTCCGATTTTTCAACAGTAAATGCAAGCTTGGGCTTGGCAGCAAAACAACAACAAATTACTGCTCCCAAAGTCTTACGATCTTTAAATCCGAATGAATTATGCGTTGACTAACAAAGGCCCCGATTGGCCGCTATGTGACGGCTTCCTGTGAAGGAGGGTCATTGCCCAAAACGTCGGTCAATCACGGCGTCCTTTTCCTCGACTACCACCCGTCGTCGCTGCTGACGTGTCTCGCCCAAGCCCGCTCGCTTTACAATCGGGATAAAACTGTACGTAAGATGATGGTGGTTAAAATAAAGAGCGGGGATATTAAACTAAACGAAAACTAAACTCTTCTTATATTACCAGGTAAGGCCCACTGAGCTATATTGCTCTTCTTGAGATGCAACCTGGCCACAAACGATAGCTCAACGAACTGGCTTATCACGTGGAAATGTATAGTAACCAAATACTCTAAACGCGTGACTGTTGATTCTAAATGTGGAGGGAACAACCGGAGGACCCAGTGAAAAATCCACAGCAGGCATCAGGTTCGGGATGGAACCTCCGATCTCCCGCATACCAGGCGAGGGAGTTAACAGCTCGGCGTAGTTACCCGTGAACGGTGTCGTTAACCTGCTGAACGTCCTCTAACCCCGCCCAGGAGTGACCCCTCTGAGGCCGCAGATGCAGCTAGGGATGGGCATCCCGCAGGTGGGGCTGGTCAACCCCGTGCTGTCCACTCCTCCGCCGGGCGCCGGCGGCTCGGGCGACATGCCCCGCGGCGCCATCAACATGGGCGGCATCAACATGGGCAACCTGGGCATGAACATGGGCGGGCTCGCGGGCATGGGCGGGCCTGGCCTGGGCATGATGAACATGGGCGGCATGGCCGGACTGGCGGCGGCGGCGGCCGCTGCGGCGACGCGCAAGGAGGGAGGCGCCGCCGCCGCTGCTGCGGCCGCCGCGGCCGCGGGCGACGGGAAAGAGGCAGCTCCCGAAAAGACGGAGACGCTGAGCGAGCAGGAGCACATGACCATCTCGGGCAGCAGCGCACGCCACATGGTCATGCAGAAGCTGCTGCGCAAGCAGGAGGTGCGTGTGGGGTGCGCGTGCGTGATGTAGTATGTTGAGGGGGTGGGGAGCTAGCGCCACACCCGACCGCCTTGGTCTCCCCAGTGGCGATGTTTACACAGCGCACCAAGTACTCGTGTGAGGATTAGTCTGCCTAGGGAAAGGCCAGGACCCGTTCAGATTATCGTCACTGGTGTTGGCTGTGAGCTGGAATCGAACTCAGGTCGCCGGGTTCGTAGCGCGGCGCGTTAACCGCTGCCCTGCCGCTCCCCACTACAGAACGGCCATATCTCACACGCGCAAACGCACACACGCGTGGCAGCGACTGAGACACAAAGCCACAGCTCCGTCGCACAATGCTGCGTGCACGGTGGGGGCGGGGGGAGTTGGTGGACCACCCCCTCACCCCGTTTCGGCTCGCGTGGAACTGACGGTGATCGTTTGTGCCATACCCCGAGCTGCATGTTGAACTTCTTTCGCACCGTACGTAGCCAACCGTGCTAATCAGAGGTGGGGGGGAAGAATAAATAACTAACATGCGAAAAGCAGTTCTGAACAAATTCGTTTTCAACTTGGTATAGCGGTGTAGTGTATAGTAGTTTAGTGTATAGCAGTGTAGTGTATAGTGTAGGGAATAGTAGTGTAGTGTATAGTAGTATTGTAGTGTGTCGTGTATGTTTGAATTCCTTTGGCACCGTGCGTAGCCGAACCGTGATAATCGGACGTGCGGTGGTAGGACAAACAACCGACACGCAAAAAGTAGTTCTAAAGAAATGGGTTTTCAATTGTTGGCTTCCTAATATCGGAAGGAAGAGTGTTCCTGACACGCACATACCACAGCGGCCGGAGCGAGTGGCAGCCGTCGTGACTCACTCGCGCGTCGTTTTTCCCTCGCGTGTGCAGTCGCGCGTCATGGTCCTGCGCAACATGGTCGGGCCCGAGGACATCGACGACGACCTGGAGGGCGAGGTGACGGAGGAATGCGGCAAGTACGGCGCCGTGAGCCGCGTCGTCATCTACCAGGAGCGCCAGGGCGAGGAGGACGACGCCGACGTCATCGTCAAGATCTTCGTCGAGTTCTCGGAGACGGCGGAGAGCGAGCGCGCCATCCAGGCCCTCAACGGCCGCTGGTTCGGCGGGCGCAAGGTGTCGGCCGAGATCTACGAGCAGGAGCGGTTCAACACCAGCGACCTCTCGGCGTGAGCGGGGGGTGGGGGGAGGGAGGGTGCCGGTGGGGGGGAGAAGTGGGAGGGGAGAGTGAGGGCGTGGGGGGGGGGGGTTTGTGGGTGGTGAGTGAGGGTGGCTTGACGCGGTGAGGCCTGTAAACGGTTCGGGGTCCTCGCCACCCGTACCCCCCACCCGATTACCCCCCCCCCCCTTCTCCCACGGCAGCTTCCACGATTCAATTTGAGAATGGGAGAATCCGGTTACCCTCGGAGCAGTGTGGTGCGTTACGTAGCACCCCTCGTGGTGGCCACGGGGTTCCCGCTAACCCAACGCAGACGCAAGTCGGCGTTGTGTCCCCGCGTGCGCCACGCAGCAACGCGCGGGGGCCGTGAGCGTCCACACTCATCCGGCCGCTTGGTCCTCCCTCCTCATTGTCGTGGATTGAGCCACTGCCTCCTCCCCCCCCCCCCTCTCTCTCCTCCACCCTTGTCCACCCCCAGAGACCCCTCTTGTATTTTTGTAGGGAACCGCCTTCCTCCCCGTTGCTTGTAAATGCTCGTTGCTTTTGTTTGCTCCGTGTGGGCAACGCTCCCTTCCCGGGCGGCTCGATGCCGTGGCTCTACCGTGGAGCCTCTGGGTGGTGGCTCTGCCCTCGAGGCTTTGCCGTGGCAAGTCGAGGTCGTGTTTTTCCACGGCTCGTTCTCTGGGCGGTGGGAGGCAGGAGTGAGGTTGAGGGGGGGAGTGTGGGGGGCAAGATGAGCGTAGCCCACACTTCCCTGACCCCCCATCACTGCATCCCGTGCCACTGCTGCCCACGAGGTGGCCGCATGGAGGCAGCACCACGGGCGCCGGCGGGTACGCGGGCGCGTGAGCGTGTGCGCACACTAATGTGAGTACGTGGAGTGTGAGCTAATACGTGGAGTGTGAGCTAGTACGCGGGTGTAACCGGGCGCCCGCGCGAATTCGACTTTGCGGAGTGAGTGAGTACGCGGGTGTGAGTGAGTGAGTACACGGGTGTGAGTGAGTACGCGCGGGTGTGCGAGTCAGTACGGGGGTGTGTGAAAGTTGGCCCACGCGGGGTTGAGCGAGTACGCGGGTGTGAGTGAGTACGCGGGTGTGTGAGTCAGTATGCGGGTGTGTCAATCAGTACGGGGGGTGTGTGCGAGTTGGCCCGCGTGGGTGTGTGAGTGAGTACGCGCGCGCTGTTGCTACCGTTGCCGTTGCGACGTGCCGTGCGGGTTGAGCGTGTGTTTATACCGCGTGTCCGCACGATGTAGTCCTTGGGTTTGCAGCGAGTTGACTGTCCTCCTTCATTCCAGAATGGGCCTGACGAATGCATTGTTGTGCGTGACATCACCGCGTTTTTTGTTCATACAGTTTCAAATAAACAGGGGGAAAAGAAACGTTGTTACGGCTGCTGTTACCTTGTGCATGGCAACAACAACATCTGTGCGTGTGTGTTTTAAAGGCCTACCGAGCTCGGTGGGGAGTTAACTATACCCCGGCTGGTGTACAGGAGGTCGTGGGTTCAAACATAACCCTGATGCCTGCTGTATATTTGGAGTTGGCGTCTCCCTGTGGTCGCGTGGATTTTTCTGCGGGTCCTCCGGTTTTTCCCACCACATTTAGAATCAACGTCCCGCGGCAATAAATTTCCACTCGATAAGCCACTTCGTCGAGCTATCATTTGTGGCCAGGTAGCTTCTTAAAAAGAGCTACATAGCTCAGTGGGCTTTACCTGCTAAAATAAAAATAGTTTATCGTATTAATTCCCCCCCCCCCCCCCCCGAGTTTTCGTTTGCGGCTGAATCGAAAGATTCCCGTGCGCAAACGTCGGGAGGGGGGCTGCGCATAGTCGTGGCTGCCGTGTGCTCGCGCGTTGGGAAGCGCCAGCTTTCAAAGGCATACGGAGCATAAATTATTTTCATTGTTGCCGTCCGACTTCTGGAACGAATCTCGGGGGGGGGGAGGGTAGGGGGCGGCGTTGTGCGACATTACGCATTACAATCATTCCTCGGACACGTTTGCTTTTCTTTTGTGTAGCGTGCAGTGTTCATTGCAAGGCCCGCGGGCCACTGGCGGTCCCCCTTGGTGGCCTTTAGTGCGGCCCCCTGACAGTGCACAAATAATGAAAACGCCCTCCCATCGTCGTGCCGTCGAAACCAATGGTTTCAAATGTGCAGCGGCCCCCCCACAGCTCCCCCTGAAATTTAGTGAAAAGCACCGGGCTTGGTGCCGCCACCAAGGTAGGGCGCACGCACCGCTGTGTTTCTCAGAAAACAATTCCGCGGTAGCTTCACGGTCGGGGGTGGAGGGACGATGCTGCTGCTGCTGCTGTGTGTAATCCCACTTGAGTCGTTTCCAGGTGATTAGGCAAATTCTTGCCGTGACGCCCGAACGCGGGAATGACCTCGTTTGGAATGACGTCACGCGGCGCGATACGCCGATTGACGTTGGAGGGGAACAAACTCCGCGAGAATTCGAACTCGACGCAGCGGGACCGTCCGTAGGGGCGGGGGGCCGTGAAGATGACGTCACGGGATCTTTAACGTCCGCCGCTGCGAAACGAGAGGCCTGCGGTGTCATTTACGGTTCCGTACGCGTTGCGGTAATAACCGGGGGCGGCCTTCCAGAGTCGAGCCGCAAAGCTCGTCAACAAGTGGGCGAACGCCCTCCCACTTGGCCCATGTGACCACCAAATGCCTCGGTCTGCTGCTGCTAATGATGATCCCTCAGCTCTCAAGACTGCTGCTGCTGCCACTCGTATCCTCCAAGAAAACATCCACACTGGAGCCTGGACGTCCTTGCAAATTTCCATCAAAGCTCTCCCGATCGCTCGCAAATGTGCTAGAAAGAAAGGGGCAATCACCCCCACCCATCCCCCACCTCCACCCCCCGATCTTTCCAAACGCCTCTTCCTCCCCTGGTTGCCGACTGTCGCTTTGTCTCAATCAATCGGCAGCCCACCGTCCCATCTAGGGACGTGTTCCGTCCGAGCCCGCTCGAGTGTTCACAAAAGAATAAATAAGCATGCGATTCGCTTCCTGTCACATCTGTCCCTCGATGTAACAAAAAAAATACTTGCACTGATTTTTTTTAACACACACACACCCACTTGCTGTACAACACCATCAGCCACACACGCAGTCACTGATGTCTCGTGCGCGCGTTATATAATCCACGCGCTCTTCTTCCTGGCCCGGCGTAATTGGGAGCGCGGACGTGTCCTGCGCGTGTCGTCGCAAACGCTCCTTGGCTCTCGTAGCGCTGGTTTCATTGCCGCTCGTCCCCATGTTTACGGCCCATGTGTCAAAGCAGGGTAATGTACGCCTCGCCGGCATTGGCCGCTCAGCCAGAGAGGCTTTACAAGGAGATGCGCGCACTGCCCCCCCCCCCTCGTGTCGGCGCGCGGAGGCTGGGAAGATGGTGGCGGGCGGGCGTCTGCCGCCCACCGTCGCTGTCCGCTCGCCGATCACTCGGTGAGCTCCAGGGCCTCTCGCAGTTGTGGTTTGCAGACCTCGGGAGCTTGCGATGAGACCACGGCTCCAAATCTGTTTTCCTACCACCACCTGCCTCTTATAAAATGAATATTGGTCGACCTCCACTCAGTCGGTTATCCTCCGTTATTATTGACCTCCCTTCCCCCCCCCCCAGCCGTCCGTCACGATGACGGCCTAAGCGCCCCCTTGTTTAATACCAGGCTCAAATTACTTCCCCACCCCATAGAATACACGTGGCCATCGTGTCCGCGCCAGCTGTAAACGCGTTTGTATCTAACGCGTTGTGGTAAAACCCACGAGTAACACATCATCTCTTGATGCTGCTGCTTGCGATGGCAGCGATGCAAACGCACAGTTAACAAATCAACATTCAACATGGCTTTAAAAGACGTTTCGGGCAATGGCCCTTTTCCATGTGCTCTAAAGGAGGAGGGGCCCAATACCTGAATCGTCGCCTATTCCATGTTTTTTTTTCCTTTTAAGGCCACCCGCACGCTGCTGTTGACGAATGTGCCGAGGGTTATTTTTGTTGTAAATATTCCATTGTACACTACGCCAGGATTGGTGGTGAGCTAAAGAGGGCCACCCAATATAAAGTGACGATTACAACGTGAGCGACTGCTCTCCAGCGCGAACTCTGTCCGCATGCTAAGTCATGGTCCGTGGTAGGAGACGCCTTATCAACACTGGGGAATATATGACGCTATCGCCAAACGTTGTACTAAATGTAATGTGTGTGCACTTGCCAATTCCAAGTCTATGTGGACGCCACGGTCATACACAATTTATGTTCGTCCGCTTATTTTTTATTTATAAAAAAATCACATTGTATCTTGATTTGAAGCTTTCGTGACTGCAGGAATCCATACTCAGTTTTTTTTCGTAAAGTCATGTGACTTTACCGAAAGAACCAGATTGTAAATCACATTGTAAATAAAATCACAGCCGCCCAAAAATGATCGTGTGCCATCAAGTGAGAGGAAACCCAGAGATCACCCGCACGAGGGAGGCCTCACTCGACCCCACGCAGATGGAACTGATGGAGATTAGTCCGCACATTGCAGTACCGCCTTCTGGGCGAGCCAGGGTACGGGCTCCTTCTCAGCGCCCACCCACGTGGTATGAAGTGAGTTTCACAGCAACGTCTGTGCGGTGATCACCAACCCTCGCTGCTGCTGCGTGCACAGGGATGGGTAGCAGGCAGCCACGTGCAACAGTAGCAGCAGCCGCAGCGTAGCCACCACCGCCACCACCAGTGCCACTGCCCCGTCTGACGCACTCAACCCAACGCCTCACTATTCCTGGACACCTGTTTTGTCGTTCCACTTTAAAATAACACTGTCGACTTGTTTTAGTTTTAGCAGGTAAGGCCGACTAAGCTGTATAGCTTCTTTTAAGAAGCAATTTGGCCACAAATGATGGCTCAACGAAATGTGTTTATCCGATTGAAATGTATAGCAGTCAAATACTCGAAACGCGTGTTGATTCTAAATGTGGAGGAGGAAACCAGGGGGACAAGGAGAGAGAGAAACACGGAAACTACAAATATACAGCAGGGTCGGGATCGAACCCACGACCTCCCGCACACCAGGTGAGGAAATGTATAGCAGCCAAATTGCGTTTCAGACGCCGATGATATCACAAGCGAAGCAGAGCTCTTGCCTGGGTCGCGATTGCTTGTTATCGTGGTGAACACACATCGCGCAAACAGTCATTGAATGAAAGCATCTTAATATATAGAGGAGTGGAGAGCTTGGGAAATTAGTAGCGCTGGCTCCACCTGGCGCCTCCCTGCCAACTGCGTCTGTGTGGTTCCTGGGTGGTTGTGAGAGATGCAATTTGCATGGAAAACGACGAAAACGTTTCTTTTTAAAGCGTAGAGATGCATGGAGATGCATAGAGAGTTTATTCTGTGGGTCTTTCGGTAAAGTCACGTAGATGGGTTCAAAGAAAATAACAGATAAACGATGACGTTTCGATCGTAAGATCCATAGAGAGCTCCGATCCATCGAACCCCATGGCGAGCCAGCCACTCGGACCCGAAAAGGCTCGTAAGAGATAGACCCCCTTGCGCGCATGCGCATTATTTGGCTGAAAACATCTCAACATACGAGGACCGCAGACCTGGGGAAATTGTTGGTAGCGTCGTCTCGCTGTCGGGCTGCGACCGCTCCCTCCTCCTCCGTCTTTTGGACTGTTCGTGGGGCTCCTTCCCCCGCCTCCACCAACCCGCACTCACCGGCCTGGTGAAGTATCGTCAAATACATCGTGACTTGAAGCTTTCGCGACTGCAGAAATTCATATTCTGTGGGTCTTTCGGTTATTTTCTTTGAACCTATCTGCGTGACTTTACCGAAAGACCCAAAGCATATGGTCCAATAACCCCCTCGACTATCCTCGCATGGCGATGGCGGGAAATCCCTCGGCCAGTTGTGCACGCATACGTGTAGATACACGTGTGCGTGTAGATACACGTGTGCGTGTATCTATACACGTGTGCGTGTATCTATAGACGTGTGCGTGTAGATACACGTGTGCGTGTAGATACGACTAAAGCGTAACACGTGGCCTTGCCACTGATATCCTGCAAAAGGAGCCGATAACCAAAACGTCAGCCGTTTTTTTATTTCAAAGCAGTGTTAGCGACGAATGTGACCTCGTTTTTTGTTCATTCTTGCGTGCAGTTTATAGTGCATGTGTCTATATAATAGAACTACCAACGCAGTCCCTAAATTATCATTTATTTTTTGTCCCATAATTCGTTTCTTCACGGTCAGCGAAAAAAAAATCGAGGGTTTACATTGAATCTGCCCCTCCCCCATCCTCCCCCCTCTCCCCTCCCATATCCGTGAGTGATGGAGCGCCCCCGGTGGATGCTTCATTATTAATATCGAAGGGGGTTCCCCATCCCCTCCTCCTACACCCCCAGCCTCCACATCCCCCCACCGCCCCCCTCCCGATCCCCCCCCCACCGCCCCACCCCCCACCACCGCGCTCCCATCCGCACGCAGGATCCCCACCACATCTGAGATGATTCGACAACGCACGGCATTTGCAACGGTGCACAACTGACACAAATCAATGCAGTGTTTCATAACAGTGGCGTTAAAATAAAAAACTACAACAAAAATGTCGTTAATGTCACAGGCGACGTTTCGGGCAATGGGCCCCTTCTTCATGGCATTGCATCCTGCACCCCCCCCCCCCCCCCCCCGTCATCGTGTGCGGTGTTTCCGGCAATGTGCGCAGAATTGCAATGAGCGATCCGTTCCGCGCCGCGCGCATCCTCAATGCGGCTGTGGCCACGTGCGGAGAGGGGGGGGGGGGTGGAGGAGGGGCGGGGTGGGTGGGTGGGGGGTGTTCGTAATGTAAGTGGGGAGCGGTGGCGCAATGGTTAAGCGCACTGCGCTACGAACCCGGCGACCCGCGTTCGATTACCGCTAACGACCGGTACGAGTGGCTAATGTTTGAACCGGTCCTGGGCTTCCCCTAGGTGGACTCGGCCTCAAATCAGTACCTTGGTGCTGTGTATAAACAATACAAAATTCCGAGCAAGCGTTGTGCTGTGAAAGCACCGCCGTCGTGTGCCGATCCGGCGGTGATAATAATTGCTCGCAAACAGCAGTCTCCCCAACAGTCTGCTGCGGCTATACGGGAAACCTTTGTCTTCGTTGCTTTGTAAGCAAGTGCATCCTGCAGTGCGGTGGACGGGTGCAGATGTCTGGCTGGGAGCGGGTTAAGACAAAATGGGTGCGGCGAGGGACAGACGAGAGAGAGAGAGGAGAGAGAGGAGAAAGATGAGAGAAAATGTTGTTGCACGCGACTCAAGCAGCCACAGCCAGGGCCATGGCAGAGAGCGCTCTACTCGACGTGGTGTGCCCCGCCATGGACAGGCGATGTGTTTTGTTTTACCGGATGGGCGATTGTGTAGCCAGAGACCCGGCTGAAATGAAATTAAACCCCCGCTGAATGGAATGATCTCTATCTCCTGAATGGAATAATGCGGAACGGGGGGGGGGGGGGGGGTGTAGACCTGCAAGGTAAATCGGATTGAAGCCCAACATGTTTTATTGGACAGCAGAGCTGTAAAACAAAAACACGACCGTGATATTAACCCCCCCACCCCACTCCCCCCCCCCCTCCCCAAATAAACCGCGAGTTGCCATGGCCGCTTGTCTCTCCCCACGTTAACCCCGTCACGTCTGCACGGCTCACAGCAAACTACACTAAAGCTATAAACTAGACACACTTTTATTTGTTTACCAGGTAAGGCTCAGTGAGCTGTGTAGCTCCAGATTCATGATGTGATTCTACACCAGAGGGCAGTCCGTCACGCACACGGGGTCACGTGGCACTCCTGTTATGCTCATCTGACAATCGCCAAACGCTCAACGCTTACCACTAAAAAACAACTACATGTGTATTCTACCAGGTAAGGCCCACTGAGATCTGTAGCTCTTTTTCAGAAGCGACCTGGCCACAAATGATAGCTCAACGAAGTGGATTATCACGTGGATATTTATAGCAGCGTGAAGTTGATTCTAAATGTGGAGGGAAAATCCGAGGACCTGGAGAAAAAAATCCACGCGACCACGGGCAGAGAGACACGCAAACTCCAAATATAGAGCAGCAGGCGTCATGGTTGTAATCGTCCCCACGACCTGCTGTATACGAGGCGAGGTAGTGAACACCTGGCCACAGTGTGGTCCCAATTATCTGGGGCCACACGGACCAGTTGGTGATTGCTGGCCCTTCATATGAAGCGGCTACCGTGGGAATCCACCCAGCCCGGAGGCCACTCCGTCAAAACCGGGACCCCAACATTAATCAGCGGACGTCACTCCTCGTTCACACAGATCTGTTCTGCCACATTAAAACAAAAACAAAAAGTATTTCTCGACATATTCCAACAACCGCACTACTCTTCTGAGAGTGCACAACATCAGAAGCATCGGTTCAACGCGAGCACACCTCTGGATCGGTTTTTACATTCATTGTCTGATCAGCAGAAGTCAGCCTCCCTTGAACCAAACAATGCTCGTGTTTAATGCTCAGATGGTTGAATTGGCGCGGGCCCTGCCTGTGCGATATGGGTACCAGTCCACCGCGTTTCCCCAGAGGGCACGGGTCCGGAGCTGGCACGGTGAACCTGCAGCCAGCCTCGCGGTCCCAACGGTGCCGGGTGGGTCTGTGAAGGGGAGGGAGGGAGAGGAGGTGGTGAATCTCGTGGAAACGGCGAGACCCGCGAGTCTGGGCCGCTAATGATCACGGCGCAGCCTCATGGAGGAGGACTCCCTGAGACCCCCTCCCTTCTCCTGCTGTGTGGCGGGGGCTATGTTTGTGCTTCGCAGTACAAACACACCGTGGTGCATTGATCGAACTATCTTCATATGTATATATAGAGGATTGCAGAGCTCGGGGAATTGTTTGTAGCGCCGGCTGCGTGGGCGGTGTGGGTCCGCGAGGCGTGGGGAGTTTGTGGAACGCTGCGTGAGGCGGGGGGAGGGGGGGGGGGCTGTGCATCCAAACCAGCGGGGTTTGACTCCCGGATGTGGTGCTCCCGTGGCGGTGGCGGTGGGGAGTGGGGGGTGGGGGTGGGGGTGAGAGGGGGGGTGAGGGGTATGGAATGCCCCTCCCGCCCCCAACCCGACCTGACCTTCACCCCGTCCCGTGAGACCCAATTACCGACACGGCTGCTCTCGCGATTTAATTAGCAGCGCCACGGGCGGGGCCGGGCAGGGGGGGGGGGTCCCTTTGCCTATCCCCCCCCACCCCGCCCCCCGGCCCCCCTCTCCGGCCCCCCTGGGGCGGCTCATCGTTTTTACTGTTGTCTTGTCTGTCTCTGTATGTTGAACTTTCCCTGTCGCATCGTACAGAGCTAGCCGTGCCAATCGGAGTTTGTCGTTCGCGAGGAGGAATTTCAGCAGCGATGCCCACACCGCGTGGTAGGGGTCAGGGTTCAGGGTTTAGAGGCGGCGATCAGCATTGAGGAGGAGGATGGCGAGGCAGGGTTAGTGGGTGAAGGTTCGAGTCAAGGGTCGGGTTCAGCCGTGGGTTTGGAGTGAGGGTCATTGTTAGGCTTTGGGGTCAATTTCACGGGTTAATGTTTGGGATTGGATCGTGGTCCGGGCGAGGGTCAGGGGTTATGCTTAACACTCAGCGCATTACCTCGTCCCATTTCTCCCCACCACCACCACCACAACGATCGTCGCCATAACAACCACAACCACCACCACCTTCAACCACTGTCCAGGCGTGGTTTGAAGTTGTGGCGCGGCGCTGGGCCGTGGCATTTGATGACCCCAACTCCCCGTGACCCCAAGCATCGCCTCGCGCGTTTGAAGCCAACATCTTTCAACGAGCACTGCTCCCCCCATCGCACCTCCCATCACATCCCAACACATGCCCTCTCATCACTCCGCTTACATCACATACCCTCCCATCACATCTCCTCCCATCACATACCCTCCCATCACATCCCCTCCCATCACATCCCATCACATCCCCTCCCATCACATCCCCTCCCATCCTCTCCTATCACTCCGCTCACAATACATCCCCTCCCATCACTCGCCTCTCATCACTTCCCTCCAATCACATCCCTCTCACCATCACAATCATAATCCATCAAATCCGTAGCGATCACCACCGCACACCCATCAACGCCGTCAACTGGACCGTGCAGTACATCGATTAATTGAGCGCAGAGGCATCGGAGGCGAGATGGGGGTGCGGAAATATGGGGCCAAACGGGCGCGACACAACCTAGAGAGGAGATGGAGCTGATGGGTGAGTGTGTGGTGGGTGAGTGTCACGGCCTAGAGAAGAGATGGAGCTGATGGGTGAGTGTGTGGGTGGGTGAGTGGCACAGCCTAGATAAGAGATGGAGCTGATTGATGCGGTACAGGAGGATGTGGAGCTGAGTGGACTTGCCGATGACCGGTACCAGCGGTGTCAAGGTCGGCCTCTGTGGAGGAGGCTCGTGAAGGACGCTACTGGGCAGTTGGAGGCAGTCGCCCTCCATCAACAACGGAGGGCGGAGGAGCGACGCTCACAACAACGAGCGGAGCGCTGGGCGGTTAAACGCAGCGCGGTGGCACAGGTGATGCATCAGCCAGTCATCCCAGTCAGTCAACCCATGGCATCTGGGTCAGTCCCGTGACCTCCTGCCATCAGCGAGTGCCTTTGACACGTCACGTGACGGCCTGAAAATGCACCTAGCCTGGCACAAGCACCGTGGTGAAATCCCCGACAATGGTGTTGGTGAGCGAGGGGCGGGGCGGTGGGGGAGAGCTGAGGAAGGGGGGGGGGGTCATGGCGGCATCTGATGCTGTCACTTGTCACCGCCAGGCGCTGGGTTCTTGTTAAAGCGCCTCGCGCTCTCTGGGGCATTGCTGCTGCTGTCACCACGGGTCTCCTCCACACAGCGCACGCGTGGTGGTGTCAGATACGAGGAGCGGTGGGCGTAGTGGTTAGCGCACTGCGCTACGATCCCGGCGAGACCCGGAGTTCGAATCGCGCTCACGGCCAATAACAGTGACGGCGAATACATGAACCGGTCCCAGGCCTACCCTCTTCGGTAGGTCGACTTGTGCAGTGTGTGTGAACATCAACGCTGGGGAGACAAAGGCGGCCGGGCGTGGTGTTGGCCACCCACCCCCTCGTGTGCAGTCGCGGACGTCATAGGTGTTCGCGAACACCACTTTCCCCAACGGTCTGTTAAATGTCTATCCGGGGGATCTTTGTCTTTGTGTGTGAGAGAAAGAGAGGTGGTTATGTGACGTGACGTGGGAGCAGAGAGAGATCAGCAGCGTGTGATGATGATGGTGATGATAATGATCACGTTTGGAGCCGGCTTCGCTCCCGCTGATAACCAAGTAGGCATTAGCCAATTAACGCACGGAGATAACAGACAATTAACACGTACAGAGCCTCGTAACGAGTGGGCGGGGTCTCCCGCCTTCACAGCTAAGCCACGATGGCGAGGAGATGTTAACTACCTCGCCTGGCACGCAGGAGGTCGTGGGTTCGACCCCGTGACCCTGACGGTGCCTGCTGCTGCTATATATTTGGAGTCTGCGTCTTTCTGCTATTATGATCACGGTGGCTAGGAGATGTTAACTACCTCGCCTGGTCTACAGGAGGTCGTGAGTTCGATTGCGACTCTGACGACGCCTGCTGCTGTATACTTGCAGTGTGCGTGTCTCTCTCTCTCTCTCTCCCCGTGGTCGCGTGGATTTGTCTCTGAGTACTTAGGTTGTTCCCTTCCACATTTAGAAACGACGTCACGCGTTTAGAGTATTTGGCTGCTATCAATGTCCACGTGGATGATAAGCTACTTCGTTGAGCTATCGTTTGTGGCCAGGTCGCTTGTGAAAAAGAGTATAATACTGTAGCTCAGTGGGCCATACCTGGTCAAATAAAGGAAACATAGTTGAGTATAGTTTAGTTCGATGATGATTATGGAACTCGTCCGTTCAGACACTCTGCACCGTAGTGTGGACTGCGAATCCCAATAATCCCATCCCTTCTGGGATCGCGGCGCCGCTGCTGCTGCTGCTGTCCCCCATCCTGCTAGAACCCCAGAGTGGGATAACGCGGACGTGCAGAGTGAACGCCTCGTCCTAGACCCAATAATCCATCGCTCTCCTCCTGCTGGTGGAGACATCAACCGCATCAGAACATCAGCGCGAGGCCGATGCTGCAAGACCGACATCGCCATCGGAGAGTGGAACATTAAAGACGCAGCCCCCGGCGTGTGAATGTGGCCCCCCTCCCCACCCCGCCCGCCCCAATGTGCTGCTGGAGGGGGGGGGGGGGGTAGTGAGCAGTGTGGACTGGGGGCTCAAGTCGTTAGTTTGGTGGGGCGGTGGCGAGTCCGCAACGTGACTACAGTCCGCGACACGTGCGTATCGACTCACTGCTCGAGATGAGAGGGCCGCACAGACGGGGTTACGAATCCCCGCTTTGCCGAGCTGCCCATCAACCCAACTCCAGGATCCCACGGAGGCCCGAGGCCTCCTCGGGCAATATCTGGCTAATTCCATGTTCCCAAGTCGGGACCAGGTCTTGGCCTGGTCGGGTGGATGTATCGCGGGTGGGGGTGACGTCGTAGCCCACTCGCCCATCGACTCACTCACCCACTCACCCACCGACTCACTCACCCACTCGCCCATCGACTCACTCACCCACTCACCCACTCGCCCATCGACTCACTCACCCACTCGCCCATCGACTCACTCACCCACTCGCCCATCGACTCACTCACCTACTCACCCACCCACCCGCTCACCCACCCACCCGCTCACTCACCTACTCACCCACCCACCCGCTCACTCACCTACTCACCCACCCACCCGCTCACTCACCTACTCACCCACCCACCCGCTCACTCACCCACCCACCCGCTCACTCACCCACTCACCCACTCTTTACCCCCAGTGCCCTGGTATGGTAATGAGCGCGGCTTAATTGGGAATTCAGAATCTCACGTTTGCCTGCTGGGGGCGAAGGGGGTATTGGGGGGTCAGGCGGGGGGGGGGGCACCATAGGCTAATCGGGGGTTTGACTGTTTGGGGTGGGTGGGGAGCTGGGGGATAAATGGGGGTCGGACAGTGATGCACACTCACACAACACACACACGTGTGCACGCATCAATAGCGCGCGTGTGTGTGCGCGCGTGTGTGTGCGTGTGTGTGTGTGTGCGTGCGGGGAGCGGTAGCGTAGCGTTTAGCGCTATGCTGCGCTACGAAATCGGCGACCCCAATTCAATTCCCGCTCACGGCCAACATCAGTGACGATTATCTGAACCGGTTTCTGCCCCCCCCCCTAGGTCGACTCAGCCTTAAATAGTGCGATGTGTAAACATCGCTACTAGGGAGACAAAGGCGGCCGGGCGTGGTGCTGGCCACCCACCCCGGCCGTGCGCCGTGCCGGCCTGCCTAGGTGCTACTCGCTAACAGCACTTGCCCCGAACAGTTTTTTTAAAGGCTATACGAGGGATCTTTGTCTTTGAATGATCTGCTAGTCATCTCAGTCAGCCAACCCTATAACACCTGGGGGAGCTGTCCCGTGACCTCCTTCCTGCCCTCCACGCTTCGCAGTGACGGCCTAGAAGGGGTGCCCCTAGCCTGGTACGAGTTCCGTGGTGACTGTGAACGCTGTTGCTACAGAGAACTGTCGGTGATAGGTGCACAGGTGCACAGGTGCAGAGGTGATAGGTGCACAGGTGATAGTTGCAGAGGTGATTGGTCCAGAGGTGCACATGTGCCGTCCCCTCGCACGCACACCTTAGGGGTGTTCTCCTGGCTCTCCGCTGTTGATCTTAGAGGAGATATAAAAACAACAACTCAAACTATTTTTTTGTATTTGACCAGGTGTATTGCTCTGAGCTGCTATATGGTGAGTTTTCAGAAGCGAGATACCCACAAACAATAGCTTGACGAAGTGGCTCATCATCACCACGTGGAAATGTAGAACGGCCGAACTACTCCAGACGGCCGACGTTGATTCTCAATGTGGAGGGGAAACCCGCAGGGCCCGGACGAAAAATCCACGCGACCACGGCCAGAGAGAGACACCGCAAACTACAAATGTACAGCAGGCGACTGGGTGGGGATCGAGCCCACGACCTCCTGTAGAGCACGCGAGGTCGTTAGCCTCTCGCATGCAGGGCGGAAATGACCTCCCTACGACACGACAGGGCAACACCCTCTTTGCCCACGACGCCACGAGACTCGGCGAGGGGTTTCCCGAGTCAACAAGAAACGACTCCCATCACCTGTGCTGGGTGCGGGGTCTGTGTGGGGGGCGTTGGGGAGACACCGGGGGGGGGAGGTCTCGCGCCCCCCGCCCGCTCCTCCTCGTCCCTGGCTCCCTGCCCCCACAACTCATCTCTCGCCTCTCGTCGGAGAGAGAACCTCCTCCTCCTCCCCCCCTCTCCTCCCCACTCCTCCTCCTCCCCCCCTCTCCTCCCAACTCCTCCTCCCAGCTCCCTCCCCGCGGCTCCTCCTCCTCCTCGTCTCGTCCCCGCGTCCGCGCATTCCAACGAACGGAGCCGTCCGGCGCTGCCCTCCTCGACTCGCTCTCTCTGCTGCCCTCAGCGCTCTCTCTGCTGCCCTCAGCTCTCTCTCTGCTGCTCTCTCTCTCGCCCTCGTCTCTGTCTCTCTGCTCTCTCTGCTGCCCTCAGCTCTCTCTGCTGCCCTCAGTTCTCTCTCTCTGCTGCCCTCCGCGCTCTCTCTCTCTGCTGCCCTCAGCGCTCTCTTTCTCTGCTGCCCTCAGCTCTCTCTGCTGCCCTCAGTTCTCTCTCTCTGCTGCCCTCAGCGCTCTCTCTGTCTCTCTGCTGCCCTCAGCTCTCTCTGCTGCCCTCAGCTCTCTCTCTCTCGCCCTCGTCTCTGTCTCTCTGCTGCCCAGGAGCCGGCACCCCCCCCCCCCCGGGCCATCTCCCCCCAAACCCCCGAGCTCTGTCGGCGCCTCTCGCTCGCCCACCACCCCCTGGACCCCCCCCCCCCCCACAGCGCGCCGCACTCCGCGCCTCCAGCCCCGGGAGTCGAGGTGAGCTGCACGGGGACGCCTCGACGTTCCACGGGCGATGTTGATGGCGATGTTGATGGTGATGTTGATGGTGATGTTGATGGCGATGTTGGTGGTGATGTTGATGGCGATGTTGGTGGTGATGTTGATGGTGATGTTGATGGTGGTGATGTTGATGGCGATGTTGATGGTGGTGATGTTGATGGTGAATTTGGTGACTGATGTTGATGGCGATGTTGATGGTGATGTTAATGGTGGTGATGTTGATGGTGATGTTGATGGCGATGTTGCTGACAGTAGTGGTAGCGGGGATGGAGTGGTGGTGGTGGTGTGTGATGTCTATGATGGGAATGGTGCGGTGTGTAAACATCGCCACCAGGGAGACAAAGGCGGCCGGGCGTGGTGCTGGCCACCCACCCCCTCGTGTGCCGTGCTGGCCTTCATAGGTGCTCGCTAACAGCACTTGCCCTTACAGTCTGTTAATGCTACACGGGGGATCTTTGTCATTTTGGTGGGGGCGGGAGTAGTGGTGATGGTGGTGGTATATAATGGGCGATGGGGCATCTGCTTGGTGGTGGTGATGGTGATAGTAGTGGAGATGGTGGTGATGATGATGATCGTAGCGGTGTATGAGATTGTGATGATAATGGTAGCAAGATAAGGTACTGGTGATGGCGGTAATGTTAGTGGTGGTGGTGTATGTGTGTGGTGGTGGTGGTGGGGAGCGGTGGCACAGTGGTTAGCGCACTGCGCTATGAGCCCAGCAGAGGCCCAAGTTCAATTCCCGCTCACGACCAATAACAGTGACGAATATTTAACCCGGTCCTCCCCTAGGTCGACTCAGCCTCAAATGAGAATCTGGTGCAGTGTGTTAACGTCGCCACTGGGGAGACAAAGGCGGCCGGGCGTGGTGCTAGCTACCCCCCCCCCCCCCCCCCGTGTACCGTGCCGGTGCTGCTCGCTAACAGCACTTGCCCCAACAGTCTGTTAAGGCTACACGGGGCATCTTTGGTGGTAGTGGTTGTGGTAATGTCTTTCGTTTGGCCAGGAGAACCTCGCTGCGTGTGTACGCGATCTAACACCCCCCAAAACCCCTCTCCTGTGGGTGGCATGGGTCGCGACAGCCGCTTCCTGCTGAGTGCTCAGTCCGACTCGGCTCCAGGAGGTGCTGCTGCTACGCTGGGGGGCGACTTGACCGATTCCGCGTCGCGTGCTCAGAGGGACCCGAGACCCCAGAGGTGATGGTGGTGGTGATGGTGGTGCTGCGGTGATGGTGGCGGTGGTGGTGGTGGTGATGGTGGCGGTGATGGTGGTGGTGCTGCGGTGATGGTGGTGGTGCTGCGGTGATGGTGGCGGTGATGGTGGCGGTGGTGATGGTGCTGCGGTGATGGTGGCGGTGATGGTGGTGATGGTGGCGGTGATGATGGCGGCGGTGGTGGTGGTGATGGTGCTGCGGTGATGGTGGTGGTGTCGGTGATGGTGCTGGTGCTGCGGTGATGATGGTGGTGTTGGTGGTGGTGATGGTGGTGGTGGTGATGGTGGTGATGGTGGTGGTAATGATGGTGGTGTTGGTGGTAATGGTGGTGGTGATGGTGGTGATGATGGTGGTGGTGATGGTGGTGGTGGTGATGATGGTGGTGGTGTTGGTGGTGGTGATGATGGTGGTGGTGGTGGTGATGATGGTGGTGGTGGTGGTGGTGATGATGGTGGTGGTGATGATGGTGGTGGTGGTGATGGTGGTGGTGATGATGGTGGTGGTGGTGATGATGGTGGTGATGATGGTGGTGGTGATGGTGGTGGTGGTGATGGTGGTGGTGGTGATGATGGTGGTGGTAGTGGTGATGATGATGGTGGTGATGATGGTGGTGGTGTTGGTGGTGGTGATGATGACGATGTCTTTGTAGAGTCTGTACGTGACCGCGCATCGAACCCCCAGACCCCCCCCCCCCGAGTCGCTCCTCCCTCTCCGTTCTCGACTCGGGTGGCGACAGCAGATCGCGCGGGGGGGGGGGCAGCCGCCTCGACACAGACAGCGAGAGGGGGGGGCGAAGAGGTGAGAGGGGGGGAGAGAGGGGGGGGCAAAAAAGAGAGGGAGGGAGAGGGGGGGGCGAAGAGGAGAGGGAGGGAGAGGGGGGGCGAGGAGGTGAGAGGGGGAGAGGGGGGGGGGCGAAGAGGAGAGGGAGGGAGAGAGGGGGGCGGCGAAGAAGAGAGGGAGGGAGAGGGGGGGGCGAAGATGAGAGGGATGGAGGGAGAGGGAGGGCGAGGAGGTGAGAGGGGGGAAGAGGTGAGAGGGGGGAGGGGGGGCTAAGAGGTGAGGGAGGGGTGAGAGGGAGGGAGGGAGGGGGGGGAAGAGGTGAGAGGGGGGGGTGAAGAGGTGAGAGAGAGGGAGAGAGGGGGGGTGAGAGTATTTGCTCCGGCAGTACTAAAAGTGGAACGACACAGAGAAGATCGGCATGGCCCCTGCGCAAGGACGACTCGCACATTCGAGAGCGGGAGAGATGGAGCGGAGGGCGAGAGAGTCAACGGGGGGGAGGGGGGGGCACGTAAAACAAAGCATTGAATAAAAAACACGAAATGATGAACGAAGCAAAGTGCCGACGACACCGAGCATCTTCTTGTGTCCTCTGATCGTAAATAAAAAGAGAGTCAACGGGAGATGAGAAGGGGACGTTGAGGTGGTTGGTTGCCTCGCAGGAGCGCAGTACTGGCCACCACCCCCCCCCCCCGTGTGTGCCTACTCGCTTCCAGCACTTGCCTCCCAACAACATACATCTGTTGAGGCTATACGGGGGAGCTTTGTCTTGTGTATTGGGGAGCGGTTGCGCAATGGTTAGTGCACTGCGCTGCGCGCCCGGCTAACACAGAAGTTCGACTCCCGCTCGCAGCTCACGGTGGCGGTCCTCCCCTAGGTCGATCCGGCCTCAAATGAGTTTGCTGGTGCGGTGTGCAAGACGTCAGCACTGGGGAGACAAAGGCAGCCGAGCGTGGTACTGACCACGCCACCACCCTACGCCCGGGGGTGTTATGCAAAAGACGAGTGACATTTATAGGACCAGTTTCCTTTTGCGCTTGCGCAGTGTGACAGACGCTCCGTGAAGACGGTGAATTAACTACGAAGGCGAAGATCCCCCACAGAGCCGTCGCCACCTCAACGCCGATGTTTGTTGCACCCCGATCCAGGTTCTCGTTTGAGGCTGAGTCGACCTAGGGAAGGCCCAGAACCGGTTCGGATATTCGTCACCGATTGTTGGGCCGTGAGTGGGAATCGAACTCGGGTGGCTGGGCTCGTTGAGCAGTGCGCTGACCACTCCCCATTACTACACTCGGTGCGTGTTACGGTCTTCACATATGAATGTATTAGCACGCATCTATAACATAAAGACAAATATTCCCCGTGTAGCCTGAACGTATTTTTGTGGCAAGTGCTGTTCGCGAGCACTCGTGAAGGCCGGCGCGGTGCACGCCGGGTGCAGTGGGTGGCCAACCCCACGCCCGGCCACTTTTGTCTCCCCAGTGCGGATGATTTGCACACCGCATCGGGTATTAATTTAAGGCTGAGTCAACCTAGGGGAGGTTCAGGATCGGCTCAGATATTGGTCGTGGGTCGAACTCGGGAATGGAACTCGATTCTCTGTCGGCTTCGTAGCGCAGTGCTGTGCTAACCACTGCGCCACCGCTCCCCACACGCAGCTACAAAGACAAGAGATTCACGGATGTAGAATAAAGGACAAAGATCCCCCGTATAGCCTTGGCAGTATTCTTTAGGTCTTTCGGTAAAGTCACGGAGATAGGTTCAAACAAATTACAAAAAACGACGACGTTTCGATAGCAACGCAAGCGATCGAAACGTCGTAGTTTTTTTTAATAATGTTTTTGAACCTCTCTACGTGACTTTACCGAAAGACCCAAAGAATATTAATTCCTGCAGTCACGAAAGCTTTGAGTCAAGCCTGAGCACGACGCTCGACCTGCCTTTGTATCCCCTCTGCTCATATTCGCCCCAATTATTTACGACGACCTATCTGGTCATCCCCTAGGTCGACTCCGCCATAAACGAGCATCAATCAGCAATGCGGAGACGAAGGCGGTGGGGCGTGCTGCTGGCCACATCAGCGCTTCGATATTTAAATTCCAGCACCACGCCCGGCCGCCTTTGTCTCCCCTAGTGCCGATGTTCTTTTTCCCACACACCGCACCAGTATATTCATTTAAGGCTGAGCCGATCTAGGGGAGGAGGTCCACCCGATATCGGTTTCAGATGATCGTCACCGATGTTGGCCCTGAGCGGGAACCGAACCCGCGTCTCTGCCCGGGGTTGATCGCGCAGAGCAGCGCTAACCGCTGCGCCACCGCTCCCCAGACACACGGATTCGCAGCTGTCCTTATAAAGGAATTGACCAAACATCCCCCCGATACACGCGGTGGTTCGGAGTCAAAGATGTCCCCCCCGTACAGCCCGAGCGGCATGTCGGGGCAAGTGCTGTTAGCGAGCAGCACCTGTGAAGGCCGGCTCGGAACACGAGGGGTGGGGTGGCCAGCACCACGCCCGACCGCCTTTGTCTCTCTAGCGGCGATGTTTACACATCGCATCAGGTACTCATTTGAGGCTGAGTCGATCTAGGGGAGGCCCAGGACCGGTTCAGATAATCGTCACTGGTATTGACCGTGAGCCGGAATCGAGCCCGGGTCGCCAGGTTCGTAGCGCGCTAACCACTACACTACTGCTCCCCACCACGTACACTCGTACACACACGTACACTCACTCATACACGTACACTCACTCATACACACACATACACTGACTCGTACACACAGGTATATATGTGTACACGAAGACAAAGATCTTCCATATTTATCCTTTTGACAGTGTCATGACCACGACACTACCGCTCCATGGAGGCGCACACACACACAAGACAAAGATACAGATCTCTCGTACGACACACACAGGGATCTTGGGGCAAGTGGAAGTGCTGTTAGTATGAAAGCAAACGTGTACACAAAGACAGACGCAACAACAACAGACGCCATTCGCCACTAAGTGGCGGTGACGTCACCACGGCGCCTGTGCCAGGCTAGGTGCACATTGAGACCACGTGAAGTGTGGAAGGCTCGCTGCTGATAGGAGGTCACGTGACAGACCCAGGTGCCACGGGTTGACCGACTGAGATGACTGGCAGATGCACCACCTGTGCCTCCTACTGTGCCAACTCGCTGCGTTTTATCCACCCAGCGCTCCGCTCGTTGTTGTGAGCGTCGCTCCTCCGCCCTCCGTTGTTGTTGGAGAGAGACTGCCCCCAACTGCCCAGTAGCGTCCTTCACGAGCATCCTCCATAGGAGCCGATCTTAACACCGCTGGTACCAGTCATCGGCAAGTCCACTCAACTCCACATCCTCTTTTACCACATCGCTCAATTTCTTATCTAGCCCCTGCTGTGCCCGTTTAGCCCCCTCTATCCAGCCAAATAGAAACTTCTTGGGCATGCGGTTGCTGGGCATGCGACCCACATGACCCAGCCAATGAAGCTTCGCCTGCCAGAGGAGCTCACTAATGGGAATTTCAAGATCTTCAAGCATCTGTGAGCTCCTCACACAATCATGTCTGGTTAAACCCAGGATTGGATCGTAGACAGGCCAGCTTAAATGTTTCAAACCAGCGCATATGTGCCTCAAACGGCCCCACGTTTCACGAGCATAGATAAAGGGAGGGCATAACCGTGGCCAAGAAGACCTGGAGCTTCGTATTGAGCGATAGGCCAGGTGTTACTGAGCTGATGAAAACAATGCCGCTCAACTGATTCGGAGTGAGACCTCTTATGACCAAGCGGAGTTGGTCGCAAGCACACTGCCCAGGTACAGAAACTGCTCTACCCTCTCCACAACTGCCCCATCACTCGTGTGCAGTTGAGAGAGTGGAGTATTGGATGGCCCAAGCAGGTCCTTTGTTTTGGTGAAGTTTTCAACTATTCTCGGGTGAGCATAAATTACCAGGTCATCAGCATGCGTAACATGGTTGATCAATCGGGAGCCATCCCTTATCCGCACCCGGCCATCGATCAGCCTCCCTTTGTATCTATACCAGACGGAAATTCCGCCAGTACAGCCATGGAAAGCTTCTCGAACTACGTGGTCAAAGAAGATGTTAAATAATTTAGGAGCCAGAAGACATCCTTGTCGCACCCCAAGGTGAATAGGGAATGGCTCTGACTCCCGGCCACGTAGATTTAACTGGAACTGCCCAACACATGAAGGTCCTTAACCCAAAGGGCCAGGGACTCAAAACGCACGAAGAACAACCAAGAGCCCTGGTCTGATGATGGTATCATAGTTCTTTACTAGGTCAAGAAAGCAGAGATGTAGGTCCTGTTGGAATTCCCTACACCTTTGCTGCAGCAGGATAACAGAGAATATGGCATCCTTGCAGGACCGCCATGTTCAGAAATCACATTGGGGCTCCGGCAAGCATCTCCTCGGGGTGCCTGGCAAGGGGGCGATGCTGAATAATGCTTGCCAGGACCTTTCCCGGCACACTGAGGAGGGAGATGCCTCCATAGTTGTTGCAATCAGTTTGGTCCCCATTCTTGAAAGGGGCGACAACCAAGTCATCCCTTCAATCTTGCGGAACCCGTCCTGTGGACCAGATGTTTGTAATTATGTCAAAAAGAGCAGACTGTAAACAATTGCCACCCTACCTCAGCAGCTCGCTTGAGTGATCCTCTCTTGCCCGATGCTTTACCTGGTCTCAGGCTCAGCACCTCACTTCCTCAACAGATGGCAACATCAGCCACTCAATCACAGGGAGTGACTGACTACTTCCTCCAATATTTGATGCACCACAGCCCCAGCAGAGTCAGCGCCCACCTTTCCCCATGATGTTGTCTGAGCTTAGAAAGTTGCCTTGCCATAATACCGAACAGAAATGCTCAGCAAAACCCAAAAACATGTTCCTGTGAACCACCACTCGTTCTCTTAAAGTGGTAATAGGTGTGGCAAGTTCGTTCTGGGACGGAATTAAAGAGTGATTTGTGATCGCGCACTACTGAGGCAGTTTCCATCTCCTCGGCAACCCGCGACCACCACTCATCCTTGCAGCGCCGCACGGCTCTCCGAGCAAAGGCTGCGGTAAACCTCCTCATTCTCTGACGTGGGATATTGTAGATGGTGGGTGTGGGCTTGCCGGTTTATCTCGGCTAGCTGGAAGACCTCCCTCCGTCAGCCAGGGTCTCTACGGAGGTCTGGACCGCGTACCCAATACAGCCATAGCAGCTGCATGATCCAAAATCCTGAACCTCACCAATTCCCCTCCAGCGTTAGGAGCGGACGATGCCAGCCCCAGCTGCATGCTATAATTATATGTTCGCATGCAACTTTCATCAGCTAGCCAAGATCAGACTACTGTGGGTTTTAATGGGGTCCTAGATGCCCACAACCGCATTAGAAGAATGGCAGACGCATCTTACAGATGGCAAGCTGATGGTCAGTGTGCAGATACAGCATGGTGTTAGGTCCTGGTGTTAAGAACGTGGGCCCGCATCCGCTGTTGCCGTCGCTGTTTCGCCCAGCAGACATCCTTGCTTGGCGAGCGTCTAAGATGTTGTGTGGATGATGCGCCGATGCCGGAACGGCGTGCTGATGACTACAAGCTCATGGGCTGCACAGAATTCGTGCAGCCTCCTACCGTCATTACTGAGCTGATCTGGCCTATGACCTCCAATCGCTGCGGCTCAGGTGCCACTTTACAGCACATTATTAAGATCCCCCGTAGAGCCCTAAACGACTTTTGGGGCAAGTGATGTTAGCGACCACCTATAAAGTCCGGCACGGTACACGAGGGGGGCGGGTGGTTAGAAACACGACCGACCGCCTTTGTCTCCCCAGTGGCGATACACACCCCAACCAGGTACCCAATTGAGGCTGAATCGATCTAGGGGAGGCACAGGACCGGTTCAGATAATTCTCACCGGTGTTGGCGTCCGTGAGCGGGAATCGAACTCGCGTCGCCGGGTTTGTAGCGCAGCGTAGCGCTAACCACTACGCCACTACTCCACGCACACACACGTACGCAGGCACACGTACGCGTACATTATCGCGTGCCGTGAGTGGCGGATCGAGGCGATTATTGACGAAATTAATCCCATGCAGTAAAATGTATCTCACACAGAAAGCAGAGCCGAGATAAAAGGGGGATCGGGGCCGAGGGGGTGGGGGGGGGGTGGACCCTGAGAGGTCACGGCACAGGCGTCACCCGCCGTAGTGCGGAGGTGGACGGAGAGTGGAGACAGCGGCGTGCCCTATACAGCTCTGCATTAGATCCAGCTCTGCATTGCATTAGATCCAGCAATGCGTTAGATCCAGCTCTGCATTGCATTGGATGCACCATTGCATTAGATCCAGCAATACACCAGATCCACCATTGCATTGCATTCGATCCAGCAGTGCATTAGATTCAACAATGCATTGCATTAGATCCAGCAGTGCAATGCATCAGATCCAGCATTGCATTGCAACTCTCATTACAATTAGCATTACATTGCAGTTAGCATTGCAGCTAGCTTTAGATTGCAACCAGCAATGTAACTCGATTTAAATTGCAGCCAGCATTGTATTGCAGCTCGCATTGCAATTAACATTGCATTGCAACCGGAATTACAACCAGTTTTGCATTGCAACGCGCATTGCAACTAACATTGTATTGCAGCTCGCAGGGCAACTAGCATTGTATTGCACCCAGCATTTGCAACCAGTTTTGCATTG
Organism: Lethenteron reissneri; assembly: GCF_015708825.2. Lineage (NCBI taxonomy): Eukaryota > Metazoa > Chordata > Hyperoartia > Petromyzontiformes > Petromyzontidae > Lethenteron > Lethenteron reissneri. The sequence continues at coordinate 1,256,305 of NC_083797.1, forward strand.
CACTTTGCATTGCAACAAGCATTTCCATTAGCATTGCATTGCAACCAGCTTTACATTCCAGCTAGCATTGTACCTAGCATAGCAAATAGCATTGCATTGCAACCAGCATTGCAACCAGCTTTACATTCCAGCTAGCATTGTACCTAGCATAGCAAATAGCATTGCATTGCAAATAGATCCAGCATTGCATTGACTCCACTGGCCAATCAGAGTGTTCGCTGTCGTTGCTCCAGCGCTACTAATTCACGTGACACACGATGCGCGCCCCCGATTGGCCGAATTCCAATGACCCGCCAAACTCAGGACCAATGGTGAGTGCCACGCGCCACGGTGGCTCGGAGATGTTAACTCGCTCGCCTGGTACGCAGGAGGTCGTGGGTTCGATCCCGACCCTGACGCCTGCTGCTGTATATTTGGAGTTTGCGTGTCTCTCTCCCCGTGGTCGCGTGGATTTTTCTCCGGGTTCTCCGGGGATTTACACCACATTTAGAATTAATATCACGTGTTTAGAATATTTAGCTGCAATAAATGTACACTTAATAAGTCACTTAATTGGGCTATCATTTGTGGCCAAGTCGCTTCTGAAAAAGAGCTACATATCTCAGTGGGCCTTACCTGGTAAAAAAAAATAGATGACTTTTTTTAGAGTGGTAAGCGGTGTCAGGTGAGTGTTTAGCGAACGTCAGATAACCATAACAGGAGCGCCACGTGACCCCGTGTGTGGGACGGGCTGCCCTCTGGTGTAGAATTACAGCTATAATCTGGAGCTATACTCACCATACACTCACCACTTACCAGACGCTCACCTGACACCACGTACCAGCCACTCACCTGACAATCAACCGGACGCTCACTATTCACCCATCACTCGTATGACACTCACCAAATGCTCACCACACGGTGCGTGCGTGCGCACGCGCGCTGGTTTGGTTATCTCCGCTGTTCCTCACTCGTCGAGGGCTCTGCGACTCGCGCGGTCGGCCCCAATTCCGTTGGTTGCAACGGAATTGGGGCCAAACATCCAAATAGAGGACCGCAGAGCTTGGGAAATTGTTGCTCAGCATCGGTTCGGGCTGCCTTCACCGCTCGTCTGTGGTCTCCCCCGAGAGAGGACGATTTTGCCCGCGTCCAAAACACCAGCGGTCTGAGAGGGTCAATTCCATAAATGTAACGGGTTCCTCATTACAACATTTCAAATAAAACGCCCAATGTAACAGCACACTCATGACAAAAACAATGCAATAGTTATTGGACTCAGTGTGGTTTTCCTGGAATACTTAAAGGAATGAATATTATTGGACGTGGCTGGCAGTCCTCTCCTCCTCTGACTGTCCGTCTGTTCAGTCAGCCAGCAAAACTTGTAAATATAAAACAAACATATAATGGTATGGTTACGCTATAAATAATTAGGAAACATTCATTGGTAGTAAATCCGTTACTTAATCATTTGATTAATGAAGTGCCGACACGAATCGTGATTCATTTCGCAAGCAAACTTTGGGCGACATCTCTGCGTGAGTAGAAAATGCAACGGCTGTGTTGTCGACCCTCCTCCACCCGACGCAGCAGCCAATTCAAAAAAATACACACAAAGTTGTCGCTCGATGAGATGAACCAAAAAGCTGCGATGTATTACCGGAGAACGACCCACACGCATTTGACGATGTCCGACGTTTCAATGGTTAGTTACCACCACCAGCAGCAGCAGCATCAGGCGATAAGCCAGAGGTGTGAAGGTCTCCCCCAGTCGTGGAGGCCCGGTCACCACCCATGTCCTCATCTGTGTGGTGGTGGTGGGTGGGTGTGTGGCACATTGAGAACAGCACGCCTCCCTATTTAAGGCCCAATATTGGAGGAGAAACGTCGGACCAACGATGCTGCAGCAGTAACAGATTGGCGCGTGTGTTCATCACGTGGCAACTTTATGTGAATTGGCTTTGTCGGGTGGCGGAGGGGTACACGACGCAACGTTGGCATCCTACTCCCGCGGCGATCTGACCCGCAGGATTTTGTAATAAAACATTCAACAGGGCTGAACCGACACATCCATCTCTGTAGCGTATTCTATGTACGTTTTGCATAATGTATGTAGCAGTCAATAATCTCAGAAGCTCTTGTCATATTGATCTATCCAGTCTTGCATCGGAGGGAGCCCAATTTGTTGTACAGTGGCGACGTGTCGGGCAACGGGCCTTCTGCACAGCACGTGCACCGGTTGAGATGACCACTCTTGGTGATCGCCACTGATGTGAGCCGTGGCAGTGGAGTCGAACTCGTTTGGAATGGCTCACAGCGCCAGGGCGCTCAGCCGCTCATCCCGAGGTAGCTCATTAGCCGCTTGTTGCAGAAGTTCGCGGTTCTAATCCGGACTGCTGCCCCGGTAAATACTGCGGTGGCGAGGCACGAGCTGTAAAATGCGACATCGTGGACGTTACAGATCCCATGACGACATTCGCAAGAGTTGGGCCATTCTGTGCCTGGCGTCACTGTCCAAATATTGTACGACAAAACAAAGACACCACGACTTACTCAATTTGGGTATCGCATGCGGCGGCAGCAGCAGCGCCACTCATCACTCATTCCTCCTGCGAAAGCTTTGCAGAACGCTCCTGAAAATGAGTCCTGAGACTCCGGGAGGCTTCCCTGGGCACAACAAGCAGATAATAATAATAGTGTAGTCGTCGTAGTTACAATGTTGATTGATTCATTAATTAATTCGCGAGCTTATTCCTCTCCCGCGGATGAACGAGATGAGAACGCGCAGGCAGTCAGCCAAAATCTGGTCAGCTGACCGGAGGGGGCGGATGGGTGGTGGGGGGGTGACGCCCAGATGGTCGCCCCCCACCCCCGTTACCCCCCGAACTCCTCATCCCGTAGCGGATTAATCACCCACTCTCACTCCGACATGCTCGCACTGAGCACTCTCTCACTGCCCCTCACTCTCGCAATCTGCCTCTCACTCAATCCCTCCACCCCCCCCCCACGAACTCTCTCAATCCTTCCATCAACTCAAAATCCTGCCGCCCGACTCGGAATTACACCACGCACGTGCCACGCACGCGCATCGCGCATCATGGTGATGGCGACGACGATGATAATGATGATGTTGATGGTGGCGGTGTGTATGATGATGGTAGTGGCGGTGTGTATGATGATGGTAATGTTGATGGTGGTGGTGTGTATGATGATGATGCTAGTGGCGGTGTGTATGATGATGGTAATGTTGATGGTGGTGGGGTGTATGATGATGATGCTAGTGGCGGGGTGTATGATGATGGTAATGTTGATGGTGGTGGGGTGTATGATGATGATGCTAGTGGCGGTGTGTATGATGATGGTAATGTTGATGGTGGTGGTGTGTATGATGATGATGGTAGTGGCGGACTGTATGATGATGGTAATGTTGATGGTGGTGGTGTGTATGATGATGGTAATGTTGATGGTGGTGGTGTGTATGATGGCTCAGCCTCAAATGAGTACCTGGTGCGGTGTGTTTCACATCACCACTGGGGAGACAAAGGCGGTCGGGCGTGGTCCTGGCCACCCACCTCCTCGTGTACCGCGCCGGCCTTCATAGGTACTCGCTAAAAGCACTTGCCCCAACAGTCTGTTAAGGCTACACGGGGGACCTTTGTCTTTGGTGTGTATTATGATTGCAATGTGCATGATGATGATGATATTATTATCATCTATATCATGGTCGTGGTGAGAGTAATGATGCTGCTGCTTATGATTGTATAAATTATTATAATAGTTGTGCTGATGGTGATGATTAAGCTGTAATATGTATCATCATGATGATGTTGCTACTGCAGCTCCTGCTGCTGCTGTATCTGATGATTATGATGCTCGTAACATTGTCGTTGCTGCTGATGATGATGGTAGTGTTTATGGTGATGATGATGGCGGTGATGATGATAGTGTTTATGGTGATGATGCTGGTGGTGATGGTAGTGTATGGTGATGATGGCGGTGGTGGTGATGGTAGTGTATATGGTGATGATGGTGGTGGTGATGATGATGGTAGTGTTTATGGTAATGATGATGGTAGTGGTGATGATAGTGTTTATGGTGATGATGGTGGTGGTGGTGATGATGATGGTAGTGTTTATGGTGATGATGATGGTGGTGATGGTAGTGTTTATGGTGCTTATGATGATGATGATGAGTGGGGTCCTCCCCCCTCCCCTTGGACAGTGATATTCATCTCCAGACACCAGAGCGATGCGCTCATTTAACCCTCACCACGCACACAGCAAACAAAGACAAAGATGCCCCGTATAGGGTCAACAGACTGTCAGGGCAAGTGCTGCTATTAGCGAGCAGCACCTATGAAGTCCAACACGATACACGACACTGTGGCGCGGCTGTCACCACTCCCGGCCGCCTTTGTCTCCCCCAGTCGTGATACACCGCGCCAGGCATTCATCATTTGAGGCTGAATCGACATAGGAGAGCCACACAACCGGTTCCAATAATCGTCACTGATTGTTGGCCGTGAGCGCGAATCGAATTGGGTTCGCTGAGGGTTCATCGCGCAGTGCGCTAACCACTGCTCCCACCGCTCCACATAGTATAGACAAATCCTCCGGATAGCTTTAACTGAATTTTTGGGCAAGTGCTGTTAGCGAGCAGCGCCTATGAGGGCCGGCACGGCACACGAGGGGGTGGGTGGCCAGCACCACGCCCGACCGCCTTTGTTTCCCCATTGGCGATGCTTTACACACCGCACCAGGTACTAATTTGAGGCTGAGTCGACCTAGGAGTGACCCAGGATCGGTTCAGATCATTATCGGCACTGGCATTGACCGTGAGCGGATGAGGATACGCGCATATACAGAATACACGTGCAGTACACACTCACAACAGTACACAATCACAACAATACACACAACAGTACACAATCACAACAGCACACACTCACAACAGTACACACTCACAGCAGTACACACTCACAGCAGTACACACTCACAGCAGTACACAATCACAACAATACACACAACAGTACACACTCACAACAGTACACAATCACAACAGTACACAATCACAAGAGTACACAATCACAACAGCACACACTCACAGCAGTACACACAACAGTACACACTCACAACAGTACACACTCACAACAGTACACACGACTGTTTGAGCCCAACGGTCCCTTGGGTCTTACCTAGGTCGACTCAGCCTAAAATCAGTACCCGTTTTCGGTGGCAAATATAAACACTGGAGAGACAAAGGTGGCCGGGCATGGTGCTTGCCACACCAACAACGCCCCGTCGTGCCGTCGTTATTAGCTTCATACGTGGTGCTCGCTAACAGCACTTGCCCCAATATCCTGACGAGGCTATGCGGGTGGTCTTTGTCAGTGGGGTGTCTGTGGGCGATCTCTGCGTCTGCGAAGGCAATAGAGTCGGGGAGGTGGGGGCAGGTCTTTGTCTGTGTGTGTGTCTGTGTGTGTGTGTCTTTGTCTGTGTGTGTGTCTGTGTGTGTGTCTTTGTCTGTGTGTGTCTGTGTGTGTCTGTGTGTGTGTCTGTGTGTCTTTGTCTGTGTGTGTGTCTGTGTGTGTGTGTCTTTGTCTGTGTGTGTGTCTGTGTGTCTGTGTGTGTGTCTGTGTGTCTTTGTCTGTGTGTGTGTGTGTCTGTGTGTCTGTGTGTGTGTCTGTGTGTGTGTCTCTACACCTCGTCACGCTGTCACAGTGCGCAGTCTCGGAATGACGGGCGCAGCAGCAGCAGCAGACTCCACTAATTAGACAATGGGGGGGAGGGGGAAACCCCCCCCCCCACTTCCGTATCCACTCCCCTCTCTCTCCCCAACCCCCTCCCCTCTCCCTTCTTGCCCCTCCCCTCTAACCCCCTCCCAGCCCCTCCCCTCCACCCCACCCAGCTCCCCCTCTCCCCCCAACCCCTCCCCTCCCCCAACCCCTCCCCTCTCCCTCACCCAGCCCCTCCCCTCTCTCCCCACGACCCATTCCCCTCTTCCCTTCTCCCCCGATGCCACGACCCCCCTCCCCCAACACATCCCCCCTCCCCCAACACATCCCCCCTCCCCCAACACATCCCCACTCTCCCCCCAGCCCCTCCCCCCTCCCCCAACACATCCCCCCTCCTCCAACACATCCCCCCTCCCCCAACACATCCCCCCTCTCCCCCCAGCCCCTCCCCCCTCCCCCAACACATCCCCCCTCCACCGCAGCCCCTCCCCTCTCCCCCGGCCCCTCCCCCCTCGCTCGTCCTCTGACGCGAGACGAAGCTGAATGAGATGGCGAGCGGGTGGTGGTGGTGGTGAGGCGGGGAGACTGCGCTAGGCGGAGCGAGGTGGTGAGGAGGAGGGCTTGGTGAGGAGGGGAGAGTGTAAGGAGGGTGCCGTGAGTGAGGTGAGGAGAGAGGTGAATGAGGTGAGCGAGGTGAGGGAGAGTGAGGTGAGCATGGTGAGCGAGGTGACAGCGAGGTGAGTGTTGCTGAATGAGCGTGGTGAGGGAGAGTGGGGTGTGTGTGGTGAGGTGTGTGTGGTGAGGTGTGTGTGGTGAGGTGTGTGTGGTGAGGTGACAGTGGTTAGGTGAGTGAGGGTACGCTCGCTATATTAACGTCAACCGTGCCGTATCGTGCTGCAGTTTACCAGGCACGACATTAACGTCAATTATAACGCGAACACGGATCATTATCGCGGGGCTGAAGGACGGTGAGGATGGTGAGGATGGTGAGTAGGCGGGAGGGTGTGTTGCTGTCAACATCGCGCCCTCCTCGCTCCACCCTCTGCGTGGTGAGGCGAGGGAGGAGGAGGAGGGAGAGGAGGCGGCGTGATGATGATAAGGAGGGAGGGAGGGAAACACGAGGAGGATGAGAGATAAAGAGGTGGGAGGTGAAGGAGGGAGCTCTGAGGGTGATGAGGAGACACGAAGAGGTGGAATGAGGAAGCATGAGGAGGAGGAAGAGGAGGAGGTGTAGGGGGAGGAAAGAGGTGATGGCGAACGCTCCCACCACCTCGCATCGATTCAATCCGAGACGGTAAAATAAATAAATAACGCGGCGGTGGAAAAAAAAGTCTGCGCGGAGCTCGAAGGGAGGGGCGGGGGAGGAGAGGGGGAGGGGCGGGGGGGTACCCGGCTCCCAGACGACCGCAACCCGGGCACGAACCCATGCCCTCGAGTTTCCGTGTACCAATGTCTCCCTTGCCAGACCTCCCGTCTCTTCCTGTCCCCATGTCTCTCTCTCCCCGTGTCTCTCTCTCCCCGTGTCTCTCTCTCCCCGTGTCTCTCTGTCCCCGTGTCTCTCTCTCCCCGTGTCTCTCTCTCCCCGTGTCTCTCTCTCCCTGTGTCTCTCTCTCCCCGTGTCTCTCTCTCCCCGTGTCTCTCTCTCCCCGTGTCTCTCTCTCCCCGTGTCTCTCTGTCTCCGTGTCGCTCTGTCTCTGTTTCTGTCCCCGTGTCTCTATCTCCCCGTGTCTCTCTCCCCGTGTCTCTCTCGGTCCGAGACAAAGATGCATGGTGTGGACAAAGAGACGTGGGGACAGAGAGACACGAAGACAGAGAGACACCGAGACTCTCGGTGTCTCTCTGTCCCCGTGTCCCGATGTGCCGACGTCTCTCTTCCCTTGCCCCCCCCCCCTCCGAGTTATTTATTTATTTGTTGCTGGGATGGGAGATGGGGGGAGGGGGAGTCGCCCTCTCAAGGTCCCACGGCCGCGAGTCGTGGAGACGTTGGGGGTTGTTTTTTTATGCTGAGCAGACCTTGAGGAGGGCCGCGTGCCAACCTCCCTCTCCATTTCGCTCGTATCGACGTGCACGAGCGCAGATTCGTCCTGCCCTCTAACCAGCCCCTCCCCCGTCTCCCCCCGCCCCCCCCCCTGCCCCCCCCTGCCCCCCCCCCCTGCCCCCACTAAGGGTGTGAGTCATTGGGAAGGAAGCGTCTCGGCGTGAGAAGACATCACACCCTCAGCAACAACAACATCAACAACAACATCACAACAACACATCAACAACATCAACATTCATCATCGGCAGCGTCATCATCACTGTCAGCAAGCAGGATATATTAGCAGTCGCAACTGAATCATAAGCATCAAGAATCACGAGATTTAGTCAGAGCGTAGAATACGCAGCGGCATCGTCAACATCATCATCCGCAGCAGCAGCCAGTGGCAATCTTAGCAGCATAATCAACATCATCATAATCAGCAGGCCGCCATGGGCAAGCAGAACAGCAAGCTGGCGCCCGAGGTGCTGGAGGATCTGACGAAGAGCACCGAGTTCAACGAGCACGAGCTGAAGCAGTGGTACAAGGGCTTCCTCAAGGACTGTCCCAGCGGGCGCCTCAACCTCGACGAGTTCCAGCAGCTCTACGTGAAGGTAACGATGATGACAACGGTGGCGGTGACGATGACGGTGGTGGTGATGACGTGACGATGATGACGGTGGTGGCGATGATAGTGGTGATGGTGATGATGATGACGATGGTGGCGATGATGACGGTGATGATGATGATGACGCTGGTGGTGATGATAACGGTGGTGATGATGATGATGAGAGTGGTGATGATGATGACGACGGTGGTGATGATGATGACGGTGGTGATGATGATGACGGTGGTGATGATGATGGTGATGATGATGATGACGACGATGATGACGATTATGATGACAGTGGTGGTGATGGTGGTGATGATGATGATGACAGTGGTGATGATGATGACGGTGGTGGTGATGATGATGACGGTGGTGATGATGATGGTGGTGATGATGACGATTATGATGACGGTGGTGATGATGGTGATGATGGTGATGATGATGATGGTGGTGATGATAATGACGATGGTGATGATGACGGTGGTGATGATGATGGTGATGATGATGACGATGATGATGATGGTGATGATGACGGTGGTGGTGATGATGACAGTGGTGATGATGATAACGATGGTGGTGATGATGATGGCGATAATGATGACTGTGATGGTTGGTGGTGACGACGATGATTCATTCATTTGTTGTCCTTCCCCCGCACCTCCCGATTATCGAGGTTGGCTAGAGGTACGGTGCGAAAGAAGTTGAGCATACATCTGCACATTCCTAACCGCATAGTCGGCTAAGGACCCTTCCGCCAAACGAGTGACCTTTTGCCTTGAGCTCAGTTATACCTCGATATGCGAATAAATTGTATTCTCATTGTATAGAGTTCAGTAGGTCGACGAATAGAAAAAGAACGTATTCATGGCGTGCATTTATTTATTATTTTACTTTATTTTTCATCTTTGTGTGTAAAATAATGGATGAACAATTTTCGTCTCTCTCCAAAGTTGGTTGTACCGAAACGTCGTGTATCGAATATCCGCATATCGAGGCATTCCTCTGCCACTATTGCACACCTATCAACCCCGTGCCTATCTCATTACAGACCCATTCACGCCTTACTGGTCACTGTTCATCCTACAAAGTCCCATCATAAGGGAGAAACACAAAAAATAGACAAAACACTTAGGCTTTCGCGACCAATATTATCCATAGTAAAGGTTTATGGGTTGGATCGCATACGCATAAATGTGTCGTAACCCTCCACCACCCGACACAGCCAGCAAGGTGTGTCACGTGAACAAAATGCGCCATTCTGACATTAGGCTGCACGTGCACGGTTCATCTCCGAGTCTTGATCACAATCCTTATTTAGACTGGAGGAATCCGATGAGCCATGAAGCTCTTTCTTTCACAGGCGTCAGCATTTCCATCTTGACAGTGTCCAGCGAGCCTTACCTGGTGAACTAAAAAATAGTTTAAATATCAAACCGAAGAGTACTCAGCGGCGCTCTCGCTCTACTTTGTGGTTAGTTGGACGTTAAAGACGCCGTGACGTCGTTGCGTGTGCCGGGCTCACGGTCAAACAGTCGAGAGAGAAGAGAAGTCCCCGACTCTACAAGTGACTCGATTGGGATGGCACGCTGCTGCGGCGGTTAGCGCACTGCGCTACAAACCCCGGCGAGCCGAGTTCGATTCCTGCACACGGCCGCCAACGGCGGTGAGGATTATCTGAACTGGTCCTGGCGCCCCCGACTCGGCCTCAAATGAGTAGCTGGTGCGGCGTGTAAACATCGCCACTGGGGAGACAAAGGCGGTCGGGCGTGGTGCTGGCCACTCCCTCGTGCGCCGTGCCGGATACTTACTCACAGCTAGGCCTCGGCAAGGTAAAAGTTAAAATGTAAAAACAACGAGCCTGCCTTTACCTTACCTTTTATCTTACCACGATACAATCACTCTACTCTACCTTTTACCCTTTAGCAGGTAAGGTAAAAGGTAGAAAGCAATGAGCCTACCTTTACCCTACCTTGTACCCTTACACCATACAAATTACCCGATTACAGGGTAATTACTGGGGTACTACTACACATGCAAAAGGTTTATAACGGTACATGCTGGGTAGAGCGCTTTATTCATATAGAATACTCTCGATGACTCCAATTTGACACGCTTTCTTTGAACTCACTCTGTTGTTGTCGTTGTTGTATCCTCAAATCTTGTAACTCAATTTTAACCCACTTCCCAATGTGGTATCGACTGCAAACTTGGTATACTTGTGTCATACTGATGACAACACTATATTCTATCATAAATATATATTTATTTTATTAAACATTCTTTTTTATATGTTATGTTTCTGCTTGGGTCTAATTATCCACCACGCCTTACATTATGGCAAGCTTCGGGGCCATTCCTGGAGTCATGGAGTTCTGCCATTACTAGTACATTTAATAAAAGCGTGTTTAAAAAAAAGTTTCTGTAAATGTTACTTATTAAAAGGAGGCCACGGATTGCGCCACGGAGCTTCTAGCGGTAACCAAGGCACCGTATTTACCGGGTAATACTTGGCGCTACCTTTACCCTACCGGGTAATTCTTTCGAGCTACCTTGACCCTGTACCCTTTACCCTTACCCCTTGGCATGTCGACACCTTTACCCTTCTTTACCTTGACCCTGTTACCCGGTAAAAAGGGTAAATTACCTTGCCTTGCCGAGGCCTACTCACAGCACTTGCCCCAACAGTCTGTTGACAGGAAGCTATACAGAGGAGAGCCTACGTGTTAAACTATACAGGGGATCTTTGTTTAACTTTAGAACTCGGAGGAAATCCTTGAAGAACAAGGAGAGAAGACAGATCCCCCGTATAGCCTGAACGGACTGTTGGGGCAAGTGCGGTTAGCGAGCACCTATCAAGGCCGGCACGGCACACGAGGGGCCGCCTTTGTCTCCCTAGTGGCGATGTTTACACACCGCACCAGGTACTCATTTGAGGCTGAGTGTAGCTGTTGGCGTGCTAACGGCTCCACTACGACTCACCCACACACAAATCCGATCACTAAACCACCCAACACACTGCAGGCCACAGCAACACACTCACCCAGCCAGTGACGCTACAATCGCTACAACTACCATGGTGACTGTTCCCGTGAACTTCCATCATTGATTCCTCCACCCACGTTGAGAACTCAGGTCACACTAACACAAAGATCCCCCGTATAGCCTTCATAGGTTTTGTTTTTGGGCCAAGTGCTGCTAGCGAGCAGCACTTGGCCCCTACAATCTGTTAAGGCTATACGGGGGATCTTTGTGCCCGTGTGTGCGTCGGTGCGGAGCGGTGGCGCAGCGGTTAGCATGCCGCGCTACGAACCTCCGGCCACCCGAATTCACGGCGACCGACAGCAGTGACGAGAATCTGAACCTATCCTGGGCTTCCCCTAGGTCGACTCGGCCTCAAACGAATCGGCGATGGGCGGTGTGTAAAACGGCAGCACTGGGGATAAGGCGGCGGCGGTCCTGCCGTCCACCCCCCCCCCCCCCTCGTGCGCCACACCAGCCTTCGTAGGCGCTGCTACTCACGATCACGCTATTTTATTTTACTATTTTATTTTACTATTTTATTTTTTACCAGGTAAGGGCCACTGAGCTACGTAGCTCTTTTTCAGAAGCGACCTGGCAACAAACGACAGCTCAACGAAGTGGCTCGTCACGTGGACATTCGTAGCAGCCAAAGACTCTGGACGCGTGGAGATGTTGATGAGAAATGTGGAGGGAAAAACCGGAGGACCCGGAGAAAAATCCACGCGACCACGGGGAGAGAGAGAGAGATGGAAACTCCAAATATACAGCAGCAGGCGTCGGGGTCGGGATTGAATCCACGACCTCCTGCATACCATGCGAGGTAGTTAACATCTTCTAGCCACCGTGATGATGGTGATGATGAGAGAGAGAGACGCAGACACCAAATATACAGCAGGCGTCGGGATCGAATCCACGACTTGCTGCATACCAGGCGAGGTAGTTAACATCTCCTCGCCACGGTGGCGCCCCCAAACAGTCTTTGCGCCAAACAGTCTGCTGAGGCTATACGGGGTTTGTGTGTGGGGATCTTTGTCTCACAGTTCTTCCCGTACGGAGACGCGTCCAAGTTCGCCCAGCACGCGTTCCGCACCTTCGACAAGAACGGCGACGGCACCATCGACTTCCGGGAGTTCATCTGCGCCCTGAGCGTCACCTCGCGCGGAAACTTCGAGCAGAAGCTCAACTGGGCCTTCGAGATGTACGACCTGGACGGCGACGGCTACATCTCTCGCCGCGAGATGCTGGAGATCATCGAGGTGAGGGGAGGGGGGACGCAGTGGGGTGGGGGCGGAGCAGACGCGTTTCGACCACCGCGCTCGCTCTCTGTCTCTCTCTCTCTCTGTCTCACTTTGTCTCTCTCTCTGTCTCACTTTGTCTCTCTCTCTGTCTCACTTTGTCTCTCTCTCTCTCTCTGTCTCTCTCTGTCTCTCTTTCTGTCTCTGTCTCACTGTCTCTTTTATCTGTCTCTGTGTGTGTCTCTGTATCACTCTCTCTGTCTCACTCTCTCTCTGTCTCACGCACTATCTGTCTGTCTCACTCACTCTCTGTCTCTATTACTGTCTCTCTCCGTCTCACTCTCTCTGTCTCTGTGGGTGGGTGTGTTGTTGTTACGACCTGCAGTGTGGTGACTGAACACACCATCGTCCGTGTCATTCCTCAGCGATTGTGAGCGATGCCATTCGCGCGTGCGACAACGACACTGCTGTACACAAACATCAACAGCCGCCATTCGCCACTAAGTGACGGTGACGTCACCACGGCACCTGTGCCAGGCCAGGTGCACGTTGAGGCTACCACGTGAAGTGCCGAAGGCTCGCTGGCAGGTCTCGGGACGGATCCAGTTGCCAAGGGGTGGCTGACTGAGATGACTGGTAGATGCACCAGCTGTATTCCCTACTGTGCCTACTTGCTGCATTTTAGCCGCCCGGTGCTCCAGTCACATGTTGTGAGCGTCGCTCCTCTGCCCTCCGTTGTTGCTGGAGGGCGACTGCCTCCAACTGCCCAGTCGCAGCAGCAGCAGTGTCTTTCACGAGCCTCCTCCATAGAGGCCGATCATGACACCGCTGGTACCGGTCGTCGGCAAGTCCACTCAGCTCCACATCCAGGCGAACACTGCTATACAAAGACAAAGATCCCCCCGTATAGCCTTAACAGACTGTAGGGGCAAGTGCTGTTAGCGAGCACCTATGAAGGCTGGAACGACACACGAGAAGGTGGGTGGCTAACACCACGCCCGGCCGCCTTTGTCTCCCCAGTGGCAAATATTTTTACGCACCGCACTGCACCAGCTACTCATTTGAGGCTGAGTGGACTTAGGGGAGGCCCAGCACCGGTGCAGATAATCGTCACTGGTGTTGGCCGTGAGCGGGAATCGGACTCGGGTCATCAGGTTCGTCGTACAGCGTAGCGCTCACCGCTACACCAACCCCCCCCCCCCCCTACGCACAGTAAACGTGTCGGCTTGAACCAGGTCACGCTTAAAAACCAGGACTCTCAAGAATCTTGAATTCTCACCCTGCTTACACAAACCACAAAGTAGGGCTTGCAAACTTAACCCCCCCCATCCGCCACCCCCCTCCCAGGCCATCTACAAGATGGTGGGCACGGTGATCATGATGAAGATGAACGAGGATGGCCTCACCCCCGAGCAGCGCGTCGATGCCATCTTCAGCAAGATGGATAAGAACAACGACGACCTCATCTCGCTCGCCGAGTTCACTGAGGCGGCCAAGAGCGACCCCTCCATCGTGCTGCTGCTGCAGTGCGACGTGCAGAAGTAGGCGGCGGTAGCGGCGGCGGTGGCGGCGGCGGCGGTGGCGGCGGTGGCGGCGGCGGTGGTGAAGGTGGTGGCGGCGGTGGTGGCGGCGGTGGTGGCCTGCCGAGATGCCGCCGTCGAACGCAAGCGATGCACGCGGCGGCCCTGCCACGGCGTCGAGTGCACGCGCGCGTTCACGCACATGCCTGTGTGAGTGTGTGTGTGCAGACACGTGTGTGTGCAGGCACGTGTGTGTACAGGCACGTGTGTGTACACGCGCGTGCACGCCGCGGCCCTGCCACGGCACTGAGCGCACGCGTGCGTACGCTCGCGTGCATGCACGTGCGTGCGTGTAACCTGTACATGCGTACACATGTGTAGTGTGTCTGTATGTATGTTGAATTTCTTTCGAACCGTACGTAGCCAACCGTGCTCATCGGAGGTGCGTGTGTACACGTGTACAGTGTACCTGTACACGTGTACAGTGTACCTGTACACGTGTACAGTGTACCTCTCTATAGTGTACCTGTAGATGTGTGTAAACCTGTGTAGTGTACCCCTGTGCACATGTGTACACTTGTACACTGCACACGTTTACACCTATGTAGTGTAGGGGTACACACGCGTGTACATCTGTGTAATGGAGCTGTACACGTGTGTATACCTGGACCTGTGTACCTGTGCATGTTTACACCTGCGTACCTGTACACGTGTATATCTGTGTAGTGTACCTGTATGCCTGTACACCTGTGCGCCCATACACGTGTACACCTGTGTGCTTGTACACGTGTACACCTGTGCGCCCATACACGTGTACACCTGTGTGCTTGTACACGTGTACACCTGTGCGCCCATACACGTGTACACCTGTGTGCTTGTACACGTGTACACCTGTGTGTCCATACACGTGTACACCTGTGTGCGTGTACACCCACCTGTACGCGCATGATTCCCCGTCCCCTTTTGCCCAATTCCAACCTCCCCCTCCCTCCCTCCCACCCCTCCAAAATGCGCACCTGCCACTGCACGCATTCCTCACCAGGTGAGCTTGCCCTCACCAGGTGAGACGAGGGTGATGGCCCGTTTACACTTAAAAAGCAACTCCTTTAGAGTCGCATTTTGCACAAAAGGTTAAACTTCTATGTATGTATATACAGAGACAAAAACAGCCGCACACAAAGACACCCTCTCGTACAGCCTTCAACACACTGTTGGGGTGGGTGGCCAGCACCACGCCGGGCCGCCTTTGTCTCCCCCAGTGGCGATGTTTTACACCCCGCACCAGGTACTCATATAAGGGTTGACCCTGGATAGTGCCCAGGTCCGGTTCAGATTTTCGTCACCGGTGTTGGCCGTGAGCGAGAAGTGAACTCTGGTCGCACACATACACACACGCACTAACACATACACACACACACGTACACACACACACGAACACACACACGAACACACACACGCACGTACACACACACGTACACACACACACGTACACATACACACACAAACACGTACGCACACACGCACGCACGCACGTACACACACACACGCACTAACACACACACGCACTAACACACACACGTACACACACGCACTAACAAACACACGCACGAACACACACACACGCACGTACACACACACGCACTAACACATACACGCACACACACTAACACACGCACTAACACATACACGCACTAACACATACACGCACTAACACACGCACTAACAGATACACACGCACTAACACACACACGCACTAACACACGCACTAACACATACACGCACTAACACATACACACGCACGTACACACAGCGACAAGGAACCTTGGTAGAAGCCCCACCTCCCCGGTCTACCCCTGCCCTGCCCCTGCCCCTACCCCTACCCTGCCCCTACCCTGCCCTGCCCCTACCCCTATGGTTGGCCCCCGTGTTCCCACTGCTCCCCTTTCATCCCCGTGACCCCCTCGCCTCCCCCCCAAGAGCCCCCTACCGCGTTGAACCCACCTGCCCCCGCCCCGTAAACCCCCCCACCCGCCCCGTGCCCCCCCCACCCGCCCCGTGCCCCCCCCCACCTGCCCCGTGCCCCCCACTCGCCTCGTGCCCCCCACCCGCCCCGTGCCCCCACCTGCCCCGTGCCCCCCAGAAGCGTTGCCACGTGTTGTGCATGCGTGCCACGCGCACACTGTTTGTGTAACTGCCAAGTGATCGACTAATTTCTTTATGTCCCATATCTCGACGTAATGATTACGATTATTATTATGATTACTTTTTGAGTCGTGTTTTCTATCGTGGCGATATCGTAGCGCTGTACAAAACGTACGAAGAAGGCGTTTGGTGGTGGTGACGGTGACGGTGGCTGCGTCGTGCTACTGATCGTTCTCCTCGGAGTGGCCCCTCTCTCTCTCTTCCTCTAGCAGGCGGACAATGTCCGTCTCTCCCCGGCTCTCTCCCCGACTCCCCGACTCTCAGAGTCTCCCTGGCTCTCGCTTCTCTGGATCTCTTCCTGGCTCTCAAATCTGTGTGACGCTCTCCCTCCAACTCCATTGGCTCTCTCCACACTCTCAAGAATTGTCCGGGACTCCTTGTCCTGGCTTTCCAACTCTCTAAGTAATTCCTGCCTCTTGGACTCCACAATTCTCACGACTCTCTCATCTCGCAGTCTCTGTGCTCCGTCTCTCTGCGTGGCTCTCTTCTCTCCGTCCCCTGACAACGAATTTGTCTCTTCCCCTCTGCGACCGCTTCCCCTTTCGTCTCTCCTCGCCTCTCCGCTCCACCACCTCCCTCCCTCTCTGCCCTCTGTCGCGAACACGTTCAGCGCAACGCAAGCGTCTCCAGCAACGCTTACGAAGCAGGAGATTTGTGTGGGCGGAGGGAGGAAAGGAGGTTCCTGGCCCGCTGGGGCAACTTACGAGCAACTTTTGCCGGCAACTTTCACCGCCGGCAGCTGGCACTGGCAATGCTTTTATTGCCGCAGCATTTCAACCGTTGCAAACAAAATATGCCGTTGCCCAAAATGGGTACAAATCCAAATCACAGCGGCCCTGAGTGGGATACGTGGGGCGGCAGCGAGAGAGAGAGAGAAGAGAGGGGAGCAGAGACTCCGGCCTGGGCTCGAGGTGACAGCTTCAGGTGTGGATGTGATGGCGTGGTGCTTGGTGTGTGGAGGTGTGACGGCATGCTGCGATTGTGTGATGGTGTGATGGCGTGATGTGACGCTATGGTATAACGTGATGGCGCGGTGCAATGGTGTGATGGGCCGTCACATGATGGGCATCTTGAGCCAGTCTCTAAGCCCAACATTTGCTGGGATGACCACAAACACACACTGACACATACACTGACACACACACACTGATACAGACACTGAGACTGACACACACTGACACACACTGACACACACTGACACACACACAGACACACACACACACTGACACACACACTGACACTGACACACACACTGACACACACGCTGAGACACACACACGCTGACACTGACACACACGCTGACGCACACACTGACCGCTGTGAATGGCCGGAGCAGGAGCATTGAGTCTCAGACTCAATTGATTTGCCAGCCACCTTCAGTTGCCATTCGCTCTCAGTGAAAAGGCGTTGCCGCCATGGGGTGACAGGTGCCGCCATAGGGTGACAGATGCCGCCATGGGTTGCCATAACATTTCCCGAAGCCAGGAGGAGAGGAGAGACAGGAAGCAGAGTGGAGAGGATTGACTTTGTATTCTGTCCAATTCCAGTTCTGAAGAATATCAGAATCAGAATATGTATTGACACTGGAGGAATCCGATCAGCTTTCAAGATGTTCCCACAGATGTCCAGTCGGGGCACGGGGTACGGACGTTGCAACAAAATGCGTTGATGCGCTAGTCCCAAAAGCAGCTGGTACAGGATCCAAAATTACGTGAGAGGCAGAGAGAGAGAGAGCGGAGGGGATGGAGGAGGGTGGAGAGAGAGCGACGAGGTGAGCGAGTGAGAAGTTGAGATGCAAGGCAGAGGAGATCGTAGGTGGGAGGGAGAGAGGACAGAGATGGGGGGGGGGCAGATGATGGGGAGCGAAATGGAGAGAAGGCAGAAGTTGGTGAGGGTGAGAGGGGAGGGTGAGAGGGGAGGTGAGAGGGGAGGAAGAGAGGGATGAGTGATGAACAGGGTGGGGAGAGAGAGACAGCGAAGAGAGAGTGAAGAGAGGGAGAGCAAGGAGAGAGCCGAGAGATGGGTGGAGACGCCGGGATGAGAGAGGAGGAGGAGCTCGGGAGGGAGTCGCGATTTTTGCGTCGTGATGAGGCTCCACCACCAGCAGCACCACCACGACCACCACCACCACCACGACCACCACCACCACCACCACCACGCCAGCTTCACCGTCGCTGTCGCCTCCGTTGCCGCTCTTGATGGATCTGGTCTCTTGGAGCAACACGCGCGCGGAGAGATCAGCTTGGCGCTTGTGGTGACGGAGGTGATGGTGGTGGTGGTGATGATGGTGATGATGATGGTGATGATGGTGATGATGGTGATGATGATGGTGATAATGGTGATGATGATGGGTCGCGCCCGTTTGCATGAACGCGCGACGGGAAAAAAAAAACTGTTCCGTGCTCGTGTCACGTGTGAGTGGCATGCTCGTGATAAATAACCTCGTGTGACCTGACCTTGACCCCGCTGGACCTGACCCCCCGGGAAAACCGTTCACCCCCTCCCCCCGGGTCTTACCTGATGGGGACCCGACCTGACGTGACCCTGACCCTGGGCAGAGTTGATAACTGACCTGAATTGACCTGACCCTGACCTCGAGTTGACCTGACCCTGACCCCCCCGCCCCCTCCCCACGCGCGAACTTTCCGCTCGGCGACTGTTGGCGCGTACGGCTCCCGCGGGTCGCGCTGTTGTGTCTGAATAAAATAACACCCAGATGGCAGCCAGGGTGAGCCTCCGTGCTTGCGTCTCTGTGTCTGTGTGGGGAGGTGTGGTGTGGGCGCCACGGTGGCTAGGAGGTGTTAACTACCTCGCCTGGTGTACAGGAGGTCGTGGGTTCCAGCCCGACCCTGACGCCTGCTGCTGCTGCTGTATATTTGGAGTTTGGGTGCCTCTGCCCGTGGTCGCGTGGATTTTTCTCCGGGTCCTCCGGGTTTTCCCTCCACATTGAGACTCAACATCACGCGTTTACAGTATTTGGCTGCAATAATTGTCCACGTGAGCTATCATTTGGGGCCAGGTCGCTTCTGAAAAAGAGCTGCATAGCTCAGTGGGCCTTACCTGGTAAATATCGACACGGGGAAGACAAAGGCGGCCGGGCGTGGTGCTGGCCACCCACTCCCTCGTGTGCCGTGCCGGCCTTCATAGGTGCTGCTCGCTACTCACAGCTCTTGCCCCAACAGTCGTGTGAAGGATGCATGTGCGAGTGGGTGAGTGGCTGGTGGATGTTGCCATGTGGCGAGGGGGGCGAAGGGCGACTCAGAGCTTGGGTCCAGGTGAAGGCTGGGCACGGATGAACCCCCCCCACCACCCCCGCCATTGGCACCGTGGGAATTTTTTATGGTGTTTTAAAAACTTTACAATTATAAGCTCGACGTATGCGCGACTTTTTAAAAGATTAAAAAAATACTTTCATTTGAATAATTGTAAATGAGTTCACAAATATTTACGTAAGTTGAAAACAAGACTTCATGTACACGCTTAACATGTGTTAATTAATAACTTTAAACTATATAGTAATTGCCTTGAGAACAGAGGCGTTGGATCTGGCCGCACGTGACCTTTGACATCACATTTGGGGCAGGGCAGCCAATCCAAGTGGGCATGCGTCACGTGGCCGGAGGGTGTGTCGAGTCACGTGACACAGGACAATAAAATGAGCAAACAATAGTTCATCCTCACGGTGGCGCTCTCCCTCCATTGTTTTACCCCTCCCAGCAGCCGCACGGGCCCCTCCCCTTCTGCCTCCCTCTCATCTCATTTCAGCAGCGAGGCATCATCGTTTGCGCCCTCAGTGTCGTCGTCCTTCCCACCGCACCTCTCGATCCGCACGGTTGGCTCCGCAAGGAGTTCGACGGACGCACACGGAACGAGGCGGACGCTTTCTCGCCTCTGGGCCGGATTTTCGACCCACGGTGGAGTGAGATCTCGCCAGCAAGCGGCGAAGTTGAAGTTTGTGTCCCAACCGGTGATGGTGAACTGCCGGGTCCTACAGGCAGGTGACCTAGTATCGTAATCCAGAACCTCAAAATAAATGATGATCTTAATGCAAAATCATACGGGTATTTTTTGTTGTTGTGATATAAGAAAAAGATGTTCTGGCTGGTGGTGGGACAGACGGATGGTCACGTCCGCTCGTGTAATTGCGTCATGGATTTAGATAATAATTCTGCTGCTGGAAATGTCCACGCGATAAGCCGCTTTGTTGAGCTGTCATTTGTGGCCAGCTCTCTCCTCGGAAAAGTGAGTGACCACCTCGGTGGGATTTCCACATCTCGCACCCACTCCACACTGCTTCACCACGGCCACCGCCACTACCATCAACCACCACGACGCGAGGCTTGCCGAGTCTCGGCTGTTGTCGCCGGGTTTGCGTCTACGACGGGTCGGCAAACCAACAACAACAACAACACGAAGAGCCATTTTTTTGTTTTCGAATTCGGGTGAAAAAAAACCTCCCAACATTTCAAGAGCCGCAATGCACTCTGTGTGTGTGGTGAACACGAGACGGCGGGGGCCTTAAATAAAGAATGAATGAGGTCACGAAGCTTACAGAGCCACCGCATGAGGCTTCGGAGCCGCAGGTTGCCGACTGCTTCCATGGTGAACTGGACTTCCATGGTGAATTGGACTTCCATGGCCCATGGTGAACAGAACTTCCATGGTGAACTGGACTTCCATGGTGAACTGGACTTCCATGGTGAACTGGACTTCCATGGTCAGGGGTCAGCAACCAACATTTTTTTTTATCGAATCCGGTAAGAAAAAAAAACCCTCAATATTTCCAGAGCCGCAACGCAGTCCTTAAAAAGCCGTATGTATCACCTTCACGTGCAAATGTATAGCAGAAGCCAAATACTGCAAATGTGTAGATGTTGATTTCTGAATGTGGAGGGAAAATCCGGAGCACCCGGAGAGAAAAATCCACGTGACCACGGGGAGAGAGAGAGACACGCAAATTCCAACTATACAGCAGGCGTCAGGGTCGGGATCCAACCCAGGACCTCCTGCATACCAGGCGAGGTGGTTAACATCTCCGAGCCACCGTGGTGTGATGAGTAACGATGGTGCGATCGTGCGCGATGGACGAACCCGCCACTCGCGGTGTCACCAACGTCGCGTCAACCAAACCGAGCGGCTCGCAACGCCCCCCCCGGCTGGGGAAAACGTCCCGCGGAACGAGACACCGCGGAACCGCTTCTGAGATCGTTTTGAAAGTGACCTCTTCGTTTTAAGTGCTTATGAAAAAAGGGGTCATCGCCCGAAACGTCGCCGCCTACATATTTATTTCCTTTTTAAGGCCACGCACGGTGTGTGTTGTTGCCGAAGGTGCTGAGGCTGTTGTACAGTGCAATTCTCATCGCGTCAGTCCAATGTATTATATATTCTAGAATCCAATGTATTAGTTTAATTCCTCGGCGCTGAAGTTTAGTCAAATAATGTACAGCAGTTTTACAAACGATCCTCATCACTGCCATCACCATCATCACCACCACCTTTATCATCACCACCACCACGACCACACTCATCATCACCATCATCACCACCGTCATCATCATCACCACCGTCATCATCATCACCACTGTCATCATCATTATCACCACCACCATTATCACTACCACACTCATCATCACCATCATCATCCCCACCATCATCATCCCCACCATCATCATCACCACCACCATTATCACTACCACACTCATCATCACCATAATCATCCCAACCACCACCATCATCATCACCATCATCATTGATTCCCCACCACCAACATCTGCCATGCGGCCGCTCTGCGAGGTGGGGTGATGCGGCCGGTCGTTGTTGCGTACGCACTGTGCTGTGGCCGGAAACCAATGCGGCAGGGTGATCTACCCGTTCCGCGGTGTGTCAGGGTCCACGCCGCAGCGTGTTGTGGCGTTGTTTGGTAGCACGGTGTGACATTACCCACGTCGCAGTGCGGTGTTGCCGACCTACGATGTGGCATCAGCCACGCGGCAGAGTGGTGTGGTCTACCCGAGACGCGATGTGACGGGGCCCAACACCGTAGGGTGTTGCGGTGTGGCAGGGGTACGGTGTGGCAGGGGTAACGCCGCAGGGTGGTGTGGTATGGCAGGGGTACGGTGTGGCAGGGGTAACGTTGCAGGGTGGTGTGGTATGGCAGGGGTACGGTGTGGCAGGGGTACGGTGTGGCAGGGTTAACGCCGCAGGGTGGTGCGTCGTGCCCTCCCTGCGCCGTCACTCGACCCGCCAGATGGCGACCTGCCCGTCGTTGTGGCCGGCGCCGCTCAGCACGTAGCGCCGCTCGGCCGAGCACATGGCGCGCACGGCGCCCGCGTGCGCCTCCAGCTGCTGGCGCGTGCGCAGGGAGCGCGCGTCCAGCACGAAGAGGCAGGCGCGGGCTCCCGGCCGCATCGCGCAGCGCGCCCCGACCCACACCTGCGCACCACACCGCGCCAGCGCCAGCGTTAGCATCGGCGCCGGCGTTCTCGTCCACGACGCATTTCGCTCTTCAAAGGGGCTCGATCGATGCGGAGCGTCTCGGGGCACTTTGCGATTAAACACCTCGACGCAGCAGCAGCGGCCGCAGCGGCGGTGGCGGCGGCTACGGCGTGTTATCGGCAACCGCGGTGCGCCGGGCTCGGCTGGCCGGTGTGGTGGGGGGAGGGGAGGTGCGGGCACGAGACCTGGTCCTTGATGTGGATCATGCAGGTGACGGCGGAGACGAGCGGCAGCGCCACGTGGGCGCACGGCTGCCCCGCGCCGCCGTCGCCGCCGTGGAGGCTCCACACGAGGATGGCGCCGCTGTTGCGGCACGCGGCCAGCAGCTTCCCCTCCTGCGCGACGGGCAGTCGGTGAGTGGGGGGGCAGGGGGAAGCAGGGAGAAGCAAGGGGGAAGCAGGGAGCACAGGGAGGAGTTGGGGTGGGGGGGGTGAGCGGTGTTTGCTGCACCTCTGGAAGCAGCAGGAAGCAGCGCAGCAGCGTGTAGCAGCCGTCGTTGATCATCCCGAAGCGCCGGCGCTCCTCACCCGCCCGGCTCACCACCACCACGAACCGCTCCACGCCTACAGGTACACAAAGACAAAGGGGGTCCCCGTGTGTAGCCTCAACAGACTGGTGGGGCAAGTAGCCCTCATCCACGACCCCCTCCCAGCCCCCCTCCCTCCCATCCCCCCCTCCCTCCCATCCTCCCCCTCCCATTCCCCCTCCCTCCCATTCCCCCTCCCTCCCATCCCCCCCTCCCTCCCATCTCCCCCCCCTCCCTCCCATCCCCCCTCCCTCCCATCCCCCCCCTCACCCCCCCACAGGCCCCCCCCACGCCCCCCCTCCCCAGGCCCCCCCTCCCATCCCTCCCTCCCTCCCATCTCCCCCCTCCCTCCCATCTCTCCCCCTCCCTCCCATCCCCCCCCTCACCCCCCCCCACGCCCCCCCTCCCCAGGCCCCCCCTCCCTCCCATCTCCCCCCCTCCCTCCCATCCCCCCCCTCCCATCTCCCCCCTCCCACCCCCCTCCCTCCCATTACCCCCCCTGACCCCCTCACAGGCCCCCCCCCTCACCACCCCCCCCCCCCCACGTGAGACGCACAGCACCACAGTTCGCCGCCGTGGAGCTGCACGGAGGTGAGCGAGCGGCAGTCGGGCAGGCGGACGTGGCGCGCCGCCTCCAGCGCGTGCACGTCCCACGTGATCATGTGGCCGTCGGCGCTGCACGAGATCACTCCGCTGCGCGCGCGCACACACAGCGAAGACAAAGATCCCCCGTGTAGCCTTCACAGAGTGTTGGGGCAAGCGCTGCTAGCGAGTGGCGCCTACGAAGGTCGGCACTGTGGGACACGTAGGGGTGGGTGGCCGGCACCACGCCCGACCGCCTTCGTCTGGCGGCGATGTTTACGCGCTGCACCGGGTACTCATTTGAGGCCGAGTCGACCTAGGGGATGCCCAGGACCGGTTCAGATAATCTTCACTGGTGTTGGCCGTGAGTGTGAATGGAACTCGGGTCGCCGTGTTCGTAGCACAGCGTAGCGCTCACCGCTACACTACCGGCACGCCAGGTAGCATAGCGCACACCATGAACACACACACACAACGCGCATGCACACACAACACAACACGCACACACACAACGTGCATACACACACAACGTACATGCACACACACACACTACACACGTACAATACATACGCACACACAGAATGCACACGCACACACAACACGGTGTGTCTCCCTACAACAAAAGAATGACCTGGCAAGCGACAGTCATATATTTTTGCATGGTTTTTTTTTAGACCCGACAATTGTTCTGCAATCGAGCAATCGCCGTGACATTTTCCGACCGCGCCGCCGGTTCTGCGAGAGCCGAGCGGAAAGCGCGCAGGAGCGCAGGGAGGGCAGGAGTGCAGGATGGCAGGGAGGGCAGGAGGGCGGGAGGGCAGGAGGGCGTTGCTCGATGGGCGACAGAGATTCACAGCGGGCTTCGACTGAACACAGAAGCGCCATGGTGACCACCGTCTAGGACCACCGTCTTGGCTCCCCGCAGAGACGAGACGGCAGCCATCGGCACGTGAACTCCGACCCCCCCCCCCCATCCACGTAACTCGGATAGGAGACGCCCCGATAGTTGAGGATCAGTGCGGGCCCCCTTCAGAATTGGACTGAGCAAGGACGCGTCGTGTGGACCAGACGGTGGTGATGATGTCACAAAGGGCCTCTTCATCATCGTCGTCGTCGTCACGATTCGTGGGCGGATAGCCGGTAGGTGTCCACGTCATTTGTGTTTACACTTTCCTCTCTGCCTTGCAGTGCCAATTTTCCCAAGTGCAGTCGTGCCACGTAGTTCTTGCTCTCATCTCCGATGTCGTCGAGAAGCCATTCTCTGCGAGGTCTTCCTCTCTCCCGTTCCTTCCACACTTTTACCTTCTAACCTAGGACGACATCCTGCACACAAATGCCCCTCTCCCTCGCCAGTTCGCTCGAGAGGTCGTCTCGAGCCGGCGCTTTGTCTCACCCCGCTTCTTCAACAGATGGCACATCAGCTGGCCACTTGCAGGGAGAGGCTACTTCCTCCAATATTTGAGGAAATGGCCATGCACACGCTTACAATGCACACGCACACAAATACCCATACACAACGACAGCCGCCGTTCGCCACTAAGTGGCGGTGACGTCAACACAGTGCTTGTGCCAGACTAGGTGCACTTTAGGGCTGTGACGTGAAGTGTGGAAGGCCCTCTGCCGGCATCACGGGACATAGGTGCCCGTGGGTTGACTATGAGATGACGACGGGCAGATGCACCACCTGTGTTACCTACTGTGCTACCTACTGTGCCAACTTGCTGTTTTATCCGTCCGGCGCTCCGCTCGTTGTTGTGAGCCACGCTCTCGCCCCCCCTCCGCTCTTTCTGGAGGGCGACTGCCTCCAACTGCCCAGTAGCAGCGTCCTTCACGAGACTCCTCCACAGAGGCCGATCTTGACACCGCTGGTGCCAGTCATCAGCAAGTCCATGCAGTTCCACATCCTCTCGTACTAACCCATCAGTCCATCTCTATCTCTGCGCCCGTTTAGCTCCCTCCATCCATCCAAACAGAAGCTGATTGGGCATGCAGAGTCTGGGCATGCTGAGTCTGGGCATGCGTGCTGCGTGACCCAGCCAACGCAGCGTCGCCTGCCGGAGGAGCTCACCGATGATGATGACGGGGCTGTCCAGATCTTCACAAGTACCTGTGAGCTCCTCACACAACCCACCCTTGTTAAACCCCTGGAGCATCGGAGGCAGGACAGCCGATCCGGACGTCGCTGCTACCGGTGCACACGCACATACACGCACGCGCACACACGCACATACACGCACATACACGCACGCACACACACGCACACACACGCGCACACACACGCACACACACGCACATACACGCACGCACACACACGCACACACACGCGCACACACGCGCACACACACGCACATACACGCACGCATACACACGCGCACACACGCGCACACACACGCACATACACGCACGCACACACACGCACACACACGCGCACACACGCGCACACACACGCATACACGCACGCACACACACGCGCACACACGCGCACATACACGCACGCACACACACGCACACACACGCGCACACGCGCGCATACACGCACGCACACACACGCGCACACACGCGCACATACACGCACGCACACACACGCACACACACGCGCACACGCGCGCATACACGCACGCACACACACGCGCACACACGCGCACATACACGCGCACACGCGCACGCACACACGCACACACTCCGCTCTCGCCCCTCACGTGTGCTGGCCGTCGCCCGCTGGCCGCTGGTCGTCGTCGTCGTCGTGCAGGAGGTCGGTGACCTCGTCGGCGTGCCCCGCCAGGTGGCGGCGGCAGCCCAGCGCGCCGCCCGCGTGCCCCTCCAGGATGTAGACGCTCCGGTCGGACGAGGCGGCCCACACCTGGGAGCCCCCCACGCACAGCAGGCGGTTCTACACGGGGGGCGGGGGGGGGGGCACGGGCGTGAGGGTGAGTACGAGCGCACACGGGGGGGGGGATTCCATATGCGTGTGTGTGATGACGCGTGTGTGTAATGACACGTGTATGTGTGTGATGACGCATATGTATGTGTGTGTGTGTGTCTGATGACGCGTGTGTGTGTGTGTGATGAGGTGTGTGTGTGTGGGAGTAGTTTAGCAGTTAGCGCGCTGCGCTGTGAACCCGGCGACCCGGCTTCGATTCCCAGCTCACGGCCAACACCAGTGACGATTATCTGAACTGGTCCTAGGCCTCCCCTAGGTCGACTCTGCCTCAAAATGAGTAGCTGGTGCAGTATGTAAGCATCGCCACTGGGGAGACAAAGGCGGTCGGGCGTGGTGCTGGCCACCCACCCCCTCGTGTACCGTTCCGGCCTTCATAGGTGCTCGCTAACAGCACTTGCCCCTCCAGTCTGTTAAGGCTACACGGGGGATCTTTGTCTGTTTGTGTCCGCGTCACCAGTCTCTTGGTGCCGGCCTGCAGGTGTCCGTGCTCCACGGTCCAGGTGGCCGCGTCGAACACGACGACGCGGCCCCCGCTCAGAGCGCACCACAGCCGGGGGGGGGTGCCCTCTCCGCCCCCCCCGCCGTGCAGCAGCTCGCCTGGGGGGATGAGGAGGGGGGCGGGGGGGGGGTAGAGCGATGGACGGGGGTCACGTCACTTACAAAGACAAAGGTCACCCAGACAGCCCGGTCGTCTGCCTCCGAGGTCCCTCCGAGCGACGCAGCGGCGACACGTGCTTCACGCCAAGGGGGGGGGGGTGGGGGGGGGGGGTGTGGGGGGGGGTTTGGGTGTGGGGGGTCGCGAGGGGTGGGGGGGCCGCACCCGGCACGTAGAGCAGCGCGTCGACGGCCAGCGGCTTGCCCTGCGCCGGCGTCACCCGGTGCACCAGCGTGTCCAGCGTGTCCAGCGCGGCCAGCGGGACCGCTCTCCACCGACACTGAGCACGGGGGGTAGGGGGGGTGTCAGGGTTAGGGGGGTCAGGGTTAGGGGGGGGTCAGGGGGTCACGGGAGGGATGGGCGAGGGGAGCGGAGGGCCGCTTGGGACAGTTCACGGTGGCGGAACCCACCATGACACCCGACACATTTTTATTTTATTGAACTTTGTGTGTTTGGAGAAATTACATATATGGGTCTCTGTGGATCCGTGTGAATCGATGGGGCTCTGTGATAATCTGTGGGTCTCTGTGTCAGTCTAAGGATCTCTGTATTAGTCCGTGGGTCTCTGTGTAGGTCTACAAGTCTCTGGATGAACCCGTGTCCATTGCGGCCAGATCTACAACCCAGACTCTACAGCTGCTGCTGCTCCGTTTGCTACTCAGTCCACGTCCGTACGCAAGAGAGCGAGAGCACGGGGGAGCGTGGGCATGAGGTGGCGGGGAGGGCTGGGGGGGAGGGCTGGGGGAGAGGGGTGTCACCTCGAGCGTCCTCCCGCGTGCAGTGCGCCAGCATGGCGGCGGCCGTGGCGGCGCGCTTGCGCCGCACGCACTGCGCCACCGCGTCCATGAGCAGCACGTTGGTGAGCGCCCGGTGCACGAACTGCGCGTCCTGCACGCGGCACGGGGCGGGGGGCGGGCGTGCGCGACGGCTCACGTGACTTTTTATTTATCAAGCGGAGTCGCCCGCCGTGGCGCTCCACCCCCCCCCACCCCTCACCCCCCCTCCCACCCCCACCCCCCACCCCCCCACTCCCACCCCCACCCCCCACCCCCCCGCCGCCCCCCGCACCTTGAGCGCGTGGGCGAGCCGCTTGCCGGCGCGCATCTCGCGCACCGCCAGGCACCAGGGTCCGTGCTGCTCCTTGAGGTTGGCGACGAAGGGCGCCCCGGGGTGGCGCCGCGAGACGACGCGCAGCGCCTGCAGGCGCGGCCGCAGCACCCCCAGCGTGGACACCTCCTGCACGTCCTGGGGGCGCGCCGCAGGCGGCGGGCGACGTTCGCGACGGGAACAGCGGTGAGCGATTTACGGCGAGGCTTGACGACACAAATTTGGCCAGATCACTCCGTGGCTACTTAATTGCCCGAAAAATCTATGGTGAAATCCGCATCGACCGAGAACCGAGATTGCGTTTCCTGGAGTTCAAACTCGCCGGGTTCGCGGCGCGCCATGCTCACCGCTGCACCACCGCTCCGCAAATCGTCGTGCCGCTGTCGATTTATCGAACGGGGTCGGTCATCATCATCGTCATCACCATCAACGTCACTCATGAAGACGCATTTCTTCAGAGCTGCTTCCTGTGTTTAGTGTTGTTGTCCTTCCCCCCCCCCCCGCACCTGCGATTAGTGCGGTCGGCTACGCACGGTGCGAAAAAAGCTCAACGTATGTGCGTCTCGCGGTCGTCGCGACGCGGACGGTCTCTCACCTCGATGTCGCTGAACTTGGCGATGTCGACGAAGGGCACCGCCGCTCCGTCCCGCAGCAGGAAGAGGCGCGACTGCGTCATGGCCACGCGGCCCTGCCCCAGGCTGGTCAGCACCACCGGCGACACCTGGCACACACAGACGCAGATCCCCCGTGTAGCCTTGACAGACTCTTGGGGCAAGTGCTGTTAGCGAGCACCTATAAGGCCGGTACGATACACGAGGGGGTGGGTGGCCGCCACCACACCCGGCCGCCTTTGTCTACCCAGTGGCGATGTTTACGCATTGCACCGGGTATTAATTTGAGGCCGAGTCGACCTAGGAGAGGCCCAGGACCGATTCAAATAATCGTCACCGGTGTTGGCCGTGCGCGGGTATTGAATTCGGGACCACCCGGGGTCCATAACACGGTGTGCCACTGCTCCAAATGCCCCCCACCTGGCATGAACACACCATCACCACCATCACCACCATCACCACCATCACCGCTGTGAGCCATGATCCATCCACTGCTGGGTGAAGGCCTCATCACTAAGCCTTTGCCATCTCCTGGCATCTCACGATGCAGCAAGAATCTACCGAGCTCGTCCCCATCGTGGACGTCCTCTCCCCTTTGACTGCCACTCATTAGTCTCAACCACCGGCCGTGGTCCCTTCCATCCGTGGGAGTCTCCTGCCCAAGCCCCTCCCCCTTCCTCGAGTCCACGCGAGTCTCCGACACGCACGCACCCTCCGATCCATCCGTTCCTCGCCCGCTCAGAAGCGACCTGGCCACAAATGATAGCTCAACGAAGTGGCTTATCATCGCGTGGAAATTTAGAGCAGCCAAGTACGTGATGTTGATTCTAAATGTGGAGGGAAAAAACCGGAGGACCCTGAGAAACATCCACGCGACCACGGGGAGAGAGAGACACACACAAACTCCAAACATACAGCAGCAGGCGAGATAGTTAACATCTCCTAGCCACCGTGGTATTCACAAGCACGCGTCCAGCACCCCGGTTCCCAAAGGAGGTACCGGGTCGCGACACGGGCGGCCGTGAGCGCCGAGTGCGTGTGGCGACTGCGGTGCCGTGCGTGCAGTGCGGGGCGCGTGCGGGGCGTGTGCGGGGCACCTTGTAGACGATCTCGCTACTGTCCAGGCGGGCGAGCGCCTCCACGGGCAGCGAGAGCTCCCGCGCCGCCCGCTCGGTGGCGCGCCACGCCTCGTACAGCCGTCGCACCGCGTCGGCGGGCAGCACCTCGCCACGGCCTGGAGGCGGGGGTCGCACGCGCGCCACCTTACGCAATCGCCGCTAAACGCGCTCCCTGCCATTGCGCTCGTCGCCAACGCGCCCGTCGCGAGCGAGACGGCCCGGTTCGACCGTGTAAGCAAAGAAGCCGCGGCCCCAGGGGACGGCGGTAACCAGGGCAGACCCCGTTGGCCGCCGTCGCTGCCGCCGCGCCTCCCAACCCTTCCCCTCCTCCGCCCGCCCGCCCGCCCGGCCGGCCCCGTCGCCCGCGTGCCTCACCGTTGGTGAGGGCGCCGAACAGGCGCCCGACGGTGGCCGGGTCGCACGTGATGCCCGCCTCCCGCACGCAGGTGCCCAGCTCGTCGCAGGAGAGCGGCGCCGAGGGCAGCGCGAAGCTGCGCACGCGGCCGTCCGGCGAGCCCGTCGGGCCCAGCGGCCCCGCCGCGTGGGGGGGCAGCGCCGGCTCGTCCACTTCCTCCTGCAGCAGCCACCTGGGGGGGCGTGCGGGGGGGGGCACGGGTTAGACCGGGGGGGGGGGGGGGGGGAGGGCTGGCCCGGGCTGGAGACATCCGCTTGAGAAACAATAAATTGCAGTGCCGCCGATTTCAGAAAGTCAGAATCTTTATTTATCCTGGAGGAATCCGATGAGCTGGAAAGCTCTTTTGTCACGGATGTCCAGTAGCAATGTAATGCACCAACGTAACGGTTGGCGATAGATTTTATTGTTTGTTTGGGTCTGATCGCCGTGCGAGTCCAATGTTAGGTGGTTACACCCTCCTCCGCCCGACGCAGCTGATCAATAAGGTTGTGGCGTGAACCTAAACGTGGCCGGTTTATCACGGAGGCCTCTGCAGCAGCAGCAGCAGCGCCGCCGGGAGTGTCGCTGGAGAGAGTTCCAGACGCGCGTGGAGAAGGGTGCACGACACAACATTGCACTCACGCGATCCGACAACCGAAATTCAATTATGAATCACAGTCCCATGGGGTGGGGGAGGGGGGGGGGTTCTGCGTGTGAGAGAGAGAGAGAGGCAATGGGACCACCACATTGTTACTAAACCCATCACACTCGCTGTCACTGCAACCTCATCCATCACACAACCCTATACTTTCTCAAAGAACGGCACCTCCCATATTCTGTTCTTTCTTTTCCTCGAAAGTACAATGTTCTACAATGCTATGACATTGTTCGTTCGTGGGGTGTCCACCAGTCACCCGTTTCTAAATGTGGAGGGAAAAACAGGAGGACCCGGAGAAAAATCCACGCAACCACGGGGAGAGAGACACGCAAACTCCAAGTATACAGCAGCAGGCGTCAGGGTCGGTATCAAACCCACGTCCTCCTGTATCCCAGGCGAGGTAGTTGACACCTCCCAGCTACCGTGGTGCCCCTCACCTGAGCTCGGCCCGCTCCTCCACCTGGGCTCGCGCCCACGTGGGCAGCAGCAGCAGGATCCTCCGCGCCTCGTCGGGCGGCACCACCGACTTGTCCATCTTGGAGATGCTGCAGGGACGACGCGCACGCGACGGTGTGTCATTGCGTGTTCGCATGTGTAAGTCACGTGGCTTCTGTGTGGCCACCCCCACTCTGAACCCCTCCCCTCTCCTATCCCCGCCCACTGTGAGAACAGACGCCGCTCCTTCGCCTGCGTGCAGCAGCAGCAGCGTGGAGGCCCTGACGCAGCCTCTCCCTCCTTGCTATAAATTTCCACGTGATGATGATGATGGTAACAAGCCGCTTCGTTGGACTATCATTTGTGATAGCCTGGTCGCTTGTGAAAAAGAGCTACGTAGCAGCCCAGTGTGGGCCTTACACCTGGCAACATAAATAAATAAATATTAAATGTTACCTGTGCAGGTCTTGGAGCGCCAGCTCCGGTTGGCGGCTCGCGAGCCGGGCGCCGGCGCGCACCGCGTGGAGCGCCGCCCGCAGCCCCCAGCGGCTCGGCGCCACCTGCCCCAGCGCCGCCCCCAGCGCCACGCACAGCCCCTCGCAGTAGCGCTGCCCCTCGCCGGGCAGCAGCGGGTCCGGGGGCAGCGGGGGCAGCGTGAAGACCGCTCCGTCGTCCCACGGGTCGGGGCCCCAGGGCTCCATCGGTGGTGCCGGCGGAGCGGGACCTGGCAGAGAGGATCGACGTTAACGCTGACCCCCTGCCCCTTGCCCCCTGCACCCTGCCCCTCGCCCCCTGCCCCTTGCCCCTTGCCCCCCGCCCCTCGCCCCCTGCCCCCTGCCCCGTGCCCTCTGACAAAGGATCCACCTGCGAACGCGAGGCTGCTGGGGTCGTGCTCCTCCCCAGGATGCGTCGTCGTGACTCCCTCGCCGAGGTGAGCGCTGGTCGGACGCGGCTGCTGACGCGCTCGCTCCTCTGTCGTGCGCCGGCGCAGGCTGCGCAGCATCTCCTGCTTCATCCTGCACGTGGGCGGCAAGGGAGCGAGAGGTCACGCGGGTGAGGGGTCACACGGGTGAGGGGTCACGCAGGTGAGGGGTCACGCGGGTGAGGGGTCACGCGGGTGAGGGGTCACGTGGGTGAGGGGTCACGCGGGTGAGGGGTCACGTGGTACGGTTGAGCTGCTCACTTCTGCGACCAGGAGCTAGATTTGTTCTCCAGGCGAGAGAAGGAGTCGGCCTTCTGCGCCAGGCGGTCCTTGAGGAACAAATCGAACACGTCCGTGTCCAGCACCTGCACACAGCGACGAGGAGAGGGGAGGTGAGGAGAGGGGAGGCGAATTGAGACCGCCCTGCGAGAGATATCGGATGGATACATCGCAATCAGGACCAACACTGGGAAGGGGGGGGGGGGGGGTGGCGGGAAATTACGCGTGCTCATTTCTTTTTACAAAGGTTATCTTGTGAGGTGTGCGCGAGGCGTCACCTTGCGGTAGAAGGGCAGGTCCGCAGGTCTCCGTGACTCGAGGAATTCCTCGCGGCTGAACACTCGCTGTTCCACGTCCAGGTGCGCTAACACCTCCCTGTGTCGGACGTCAGCACAGAGCCCCTCAGTGTACCACGACACAGCCTGGCACGCCGGGAACCGTCACGCTGTGTGGTACTGCGTCGTAACGATAACGTGGCTAAAGAGTGGTCGTCGTCGCCGTCGTCGTGACCGATCGAGCCGCCCTCCCCTCACACCCGGTCGTATCGCGTCGGCGCCCTACCGGAACGCGCGGTGGATGAAGCCCAGGAAGAGCTCCTGGATGCATGCGTTGAGCCGCTGGCGCCGGGCGCGCGCCGCTCGCCGCAGCTCGTGCAGGGAGCACGGGGTCGCGACCCCCAGCGCGTGAGCCTCCTCGCGGACGCAGACGTGGCGGCAGCTGCGTTGCGCGCGGGGGACACGCCGGGGGACACGCCGGTGACGAACACACTCCGGTGAACTCGCTCCCGGAGAACGCAATTATAATAATGACGAGATTGTATACAGCGACGTCATTTATACAGCTGCATCCCACGGCGCTACTGATGGAGGCGTCCCAAGACTAAGATGTCTTCAGCAAATTAATGATGAGCTTTCGTATGCAAGTGGGAGGAAACTGGAGCACCCGGGGAAAATCTATGCGTGCGAGGGGGCAATGCTGTATCCCATTCAAAAACCACGGATGACGTTAATCCCCTTTTATGGTGGGGACCGCCTTCTCCCGGCGGGCCACGGCACGGCAGCTGTTCGATGGCCCCAACTCCGCCTGCTGCCCCCGCGGCGCCGATTCACAGGCAGCCACGTGCAGCGGCATAGCCACCACCGCTGCCGCCAAACATCAATGAAATAATCATTCAACGTATTTTCTGTGGTCTTAAAGGGCGAGAAAGCGGGAGGGAGGGAGCCCATGTGGGCGCCACGGTGGCGAGATGTTAACTACCTCGCCTGGTATATAGGATTATAGGAGGTCGTGGGTTCCATCCCAACCCTGACGCCTGCTGTATTGAGTTTGCGTGTCTTTCTCCCCGTGGTCGCGTGGATTTTTCTCCACATTTAGATTCAACATCACCACGCGTTTAGAGCATTTGGCTGCTGAGCCACTTCGTTGAGCTATCATTTGTGACAGCCAGGACGCTTCTGAAAAAGAGCGAGACAGCTCAGTGGGCCTTACCTGGTAAAACAAAAATAGTTTATCCCCATATCCCCCCTACGTGGATCCACCACTGTGGTTGAACACACTCTGATGAACACCCCGATGAACACCCCGATAAACACACCGGGTCAGGGGTCGTCACCTGCTTAAGAACGCCTCCGCCGCCTCCTCGGGAGGAGCGATGAGGGGGGTCAGGGGCTGCCCGTCGGGTGTCCCGGGGGGCCCCGCGGATCCCGGGGGGTACCCGGGCACACTGGCCGGCGTGGGGACGAGCTGCCCGCTGTCCAGGTCCACGATCACCAGGTCCTCCACCTGTCCGCACCGCGACAACGACACAGTCACCACATCTACTCGTGGCCTTGCCCCCCACCTCATCTCCCCTCTCTCACCTCCTTCCATGTCCCCTCCCCTCGTCCTCTGCGTCCTCAGTCTCCTCTCTCTCCCCCCTTCTCCCTGTGCTCAATCCCATTTTCGTTCCTTCCGTGCCTCTCTTACAGCTCCCCTGTACAGCCTCCACGGACTGTTGGGGCAAGCGCTGTTAGCGAGTAGCACCTGCGAAGGCCGGCACGGCGCACCAGAGGGTGGGTGGCCAGCACCATGCTCAGCCGCCTTTGTCTCCCTCGACGTTTACACACCGCACCAGTTCGTCACTTGAGGCTGCGTCGACCTAGGGTAGGCCCAGGACCAGTTCAAACATTCGTCACCGATGTTGGCCGCGAGTGGGAATCGAACTCGGCTAGCCGAGGTTCGCTGCACCACCGCTCCCCGTACTCGCTCGCAAAACCAACACACACCCTACACCCCAGCCGGGCAATCGAACCCAGGTACCCTCCTGTTGTAAGTTCGCCGAGCTTCTTTCGCGCCGTACATAACCAACCGTCTTAATGGGAGGCGCGTCAGCACTGCCCCGCCGATGGGGCCGACTCACCTGGCTGATGACGTGCTTGTGCCCGCTCACCTGGCTGACGGCGTGCTTGTGCCGCTCACCTGGTTGACGGCGTGCTTGTGCCCGCTCACCTGGCTGACGGCGTGCTTGTGCCCACTCACCTGGCCGATGGCGTGCTTGTGCCCGCTCACCTGGCTGATGGCGTGCTTGTGCCCACTCACCTGGCTGATGACGTGCTTGTGCCCGCTCACCTGGCTGATGACGTGCTTGTGCCCACTCACCTGGCTGATGACGTGCTTGTACCTGCTCACCTGGCTGATGGCGTGCTTGTGTCTGCCGTGCGTGCCCATCAGGTAGACGGTGGGCGCCTCCAGGAAGCCCAGCATGGAGCTGGCGAGCACGGGCACGAAGGTGTGGCGCCAGCACAGCGGCGCGAGGAACGCCAGCAGGCTGTGCCCCACCGGCGCCAGCAGGGCCCACTCGGCCGACAGCAGCACCAGCTTCTGCTCCAGCAGCAGGCACGTGAGCACCTGGGACGAGGCACACCGTCACGTGTGTAAGTGTGTGTCTGTACGTGTGTGTGTGTGTATGTGTGTGTACGTGTGTGTGTGTGTGTAGCAGTTAGCACGCTGCGCTATGAACCTGGCGAGCCGAGTTCGATTCCCGATCACGGCCAACACCGGTGACGATTATCTGAACCGGTCCTGGGCCTCCCCTAGGTCGACTCAGCCTCAAATGAGTACCTGGTGCGGTGTGTAAACATCGCCACTAGGGAGACAAAGGCGGCCGGGCGTGGCGTTGGCCACCCCCTCGTGTGTCGTTCCGGCCTTCATAGGTGCTCGCTAACAGCACTTGCCCCAACAATCTGCTGAGGCTATACGGGGGATCTTTGTCGTTGTGTGTGCACCTGGCCTGACACTGGCTTCGTACTGACGTCACCATCACTGAGTGGCGAATGGCGGGTATCGGTATCGGTATTAGTGAGAACAGCAATGTCCTGGGGCCTGGATGTGAACAGAGGCGGACAGCACGAAGGGACTGGGGGGGTGGGGGTGCTGAGCGGGGGTAGCGGGGGGGGGGACACCTGCAGGAGGTGGTGCGAGCGCAGGCAGGTGAAGGGCACCGTCAGGTCGAGGTCGTGGACCTCCGAGTCGGAGGGCGGCAGCAGCACGCGCAGCGGCCCCATCTCCACGCACTGCGGGGAGAGAGAGGGCGGGAGAGGCCACTCAGGGCAGCAGCAGCAGCAACAACAACCGCAACGGTGATCACAACAACAACAACAACCACAACAATGATCGCAACAACAACAATAACAACAGCAACACTCACTAAGACCACAACGACAACGACAATAACGGCGGTGACCACAACAAATATCCACAGCCGTCACAACAACAATAACATTGCAACAACCACAACAAGATACGGTGAGGGATGGATTTAGGGTGTGATAGGGTGAGAGATAAGAAGAGGGAGTCGGGGAAGAGTTAGCGGAGAGGGTTCGGGATGGAGTGAGACACTGGACGAGAGTCTGGGATTGGCTTAGAGAGAAGAGTAGGGACAGGGGGTAGGGACAGGGGTAGGGAGAGGGGGGCTAGGGGGGTAGGGCTAGGGGGGGGGGCTAGGGGGGGGGGCTAGGGGGGTAGGGCCCGGGGTCTCACCAGGTGGAGGGGTCCTGGTGGGGCGAGGGGCACGAGGAAGAGTCGAGCGGCGAATCGTGACACCTCCACCACCACCGCCGCCTCCTCCGTCACGGAGACGGAGGTGGTGGTGGTGGTGGCACAGGGCCGACTTGCCAGCGCGTGGGACAGCCTGCGGGGCAAGGCGCCATCACCACCACCATCGTCGTTATCAGCATCACAATCAACAACATCGACATAACTAACATCACAATAATCACCAGCATCACCGTGATCATCATCGAGAACACAATCATCAACATCGCCAACACCAACATCACCAATATCATCATCAGCAATCTCCATTATTACAAATATCAACATTACCATCGTCACCAAAATCATCAGCATCACCGTCATCGACATCGCCATCGCTAACCGCCCTCACGTCCATCACTTCACTCACCACGAGAGGAATTCCTGGAGCGCGGTGAAGTATGGAGCCCGGGAAATTAGACACACACAGATGGGGGCATACAAGGCTACCGCAGGCCCCCCACTCTGCCCTGCTTCCTTGAGACCTCCACTCTCCCCAACTCCCTTGAGACCTCCACTCTCCCCAACTCCCTTGAGACCTCCACTCTCCCCAACTCCCTTGAGACCTCCACTCTCCCCAACTCCCTTGAGACCTCCACTCTCCCCAACTCCCTTGAGACCTCCACTCTCCCCAACTCTCTTGAGACCTCCACTCTCCCCAACTCCCTTGAGACCTCCACTCTCCCCAACTCCCTTGAGACCTCCACTCTCCCCAACTCCCTTGAGACCTCCACTCCCCCCAACTCCCTTGAGACCTCCACTCTCCCCAACTTCCTTGAGACCTCCACTCTCCACAACTTTCTTGAGACCTCCACTCTCCCCAACTCCCTTGAGACCTCCACTCTCCCCAACTCCCTTGAGACCTCCATTCCCCCAAACTCCCTTGAGACCTCTACTCTCCCCAACTCCCTTGAGACCTCCACTCTCCCCTGCTCCCTTGAGACCTCCACTCTCCCCTGCTTCCTTGAGACCTCCACTCTCTCCAAGTCCCTTGAGACCTCCACTCTCTCCTGCTTCCTTGAGACCTCCACTCTTCCCAACTCCCTTGAGACCTCCACTCTCCCCAACTCCCTTGATACCTCCACTCTCCCCTGCTCCCTTGAGACCTCCACTCTCCCCTGCTTCCTTGAGACCTCCACTCCCCCCAACTCCCTTGAGACCTCCACTCCCCCCAACTCCCTTGAGACCTCCACTCCCCCCAACTCCCTTGAGACCTCCACTCTCCCCAACTCCCTTGAGACCTCCACTCTCCCCAACTTCCTTGAGACCTCCACTCTCTCCAACTCCCTTGAGACCTCCACTCTCCCCAGCTCCCTTGAGACCTCCACTCCCCCCACCTCCCTTGAGACCTCCACTCTCCCCAACTCCCTTGAGACCTCCACTCTCCCCAACTCCCTTGAGACCTCCACTCTCCCCAACTTCCTTGAGACCTCCACTCTCCCCAACTTCCTTGAGACCTCCACTCTCCCCAGCTTCCTTGAGACCTCCACTCTCCCCAACTCCCGTGAGACCTCCACTCTCCCCTGCTTCCTTGAGACCTCCACTCTCCCCAGCTTCCTTGAGACCTCCACTCTCCCCATGTGTTTTGGGCCCCCCACTCTCTCCATTGACCATTCTTGTCCGTGTCTCTTCCTGGAATTCACACACACATACACACACACATACACACATACACACACACGCACATACACATACACTCTCCATTATCCGGGGAACAGAGTGAGAGCGAGTGGCTGGTGAGTGAGTGAGTGGTTCGTGAGTGAGTGGCTGGTGAGTGGTTCGTGAGTGAGTGGCTGGTGAGTGAGTGGCTGGTGAGTGAGTGGCTGGTGAGTGACCGGTGAGTGGCTGGTGAGTGAGTGGCTGGTGAGTGAGTGGCTGGTGAGTGGCTGGTGAGTGGTTGGTGAGTGAGTGGCTGGTGGGTGAGTGAGTGGCTGGTGAGTGGCTGGTGAGTGGCTGGTGAGTGGCTGGAGAGTGAGTGAGTGGCTGGTGAGTGGTTGGTGAGTGGCTGGTGAGTGGTTGGTGAGTGGCTGGTGAGTGAGTGGCTGGTGAGTGAGTGGCTGGTGAGTGAGTGGCTGGAGAGTGGCTGGTGAGTGAGTGGCTGGTGAGTGAGTGGCTGGAGAGTGGCTGGTGAGTGAGTGGCTGGTGAGTGAGTGGGTGGTGAGTGAGTGGCTGGTGAGTGAGTGGCTGGTGAGTGGCTGGTGAGTGACCGAGTGAGTGGCTGGTGAGTGAGTGGCTGGTGAGTGAGTGGCTGGTGAGTGAATGGCTGGAGAGTGGCTGGTGAGTGAG
This sequence comes from Lethenteron reissneri, assembly GCF_015708825.2. Classification (NCBI taxonomy): domain Eukaryota; kingdom Metazoa; phylum Chordata; class Hyperoartia; order Petromyzontiformes; family Petromyzontidae; genus Lethenteron; species Lethenteron reissneri. The sequence continues at coordinate 1,295,700 of NC_083797.1, forward strand.
TGGCTGGAGAGTGGCTGGTGAGTGACCGGCTTACGTGCTGGGGCTGGCGCACGGCCCGGTAGTGAGTCAGCACCACACCATAGGCGCGCTGACCCCTCATATCGGTGAGCGCCAGTGAGTGGAACCGGTCTGGGACCGGCCCTGCCAGCACACGCAGCCCATCTACACACACACGGGGAGCACCTTGCTACAGGACTACTACACAAAGATCCCCCATATAGTCTTCAGCAGACTTGGGGAAAGAGCTGTTAGCGAGCACCTGTGAAGGGGGGGGGGGGGGGCAGCACCAGGCCCGGCCGCCTTTGTCCACACACCGCATCAGCTACTCAATTGAGGCCGAGTCGACTTAGGGGCAAGCCCAGTTCAGATATTCGTCACCAGTGTTGGTCGTGAGCGTGAATCGAACTCGGGTCACCGAGTTCGTAGCCGAGTGCTGATAAGCACAACACCACCAGTACTGCACAAAGACAAAGGTCATCCGTATAGCCTTAACAGACTGTAGGGGCAAGTGCCGTTAGCGAGTAGCACCTGTGAAGGCCCGCACTGCACACGGGGGGTGGGTGGCCGGCACCACGCCCGACCGCATTTGCCTCCCCAGTGGCGATGTTTACACAGCGCTCCAGGTCCTGATTTGAGGCTAAGTCGCCCTAGGGGAGGCCCATGATCAGTTCAGATAATCGTCACTGGTGATGGCCATGAGCAGGAAACGAACTCGGGTCGCCGGAACAGCGCGCTAACCACTACTCTACCACACACACACTCACAGATACACCCCAATCTCTCACATCCCCTCTCACACACACACACACTCTCATCAGCAACAGCCGCCATTCACAACTCAGTGGCGATAACATAACCGCGGCGCGTGTGCCAGGCTAGGTGCACTTTGAGGCCATCGTGCCCATTGCGGAAGGCTCGCTGCTGCCAGGAGGTCACACGGGACCGACCCAGGTGGTACGGCGTCACTGACTGGGATGGCTGCACGATGCACCACCCGTGCTCTACCATGCCACCTTGTGGTGATGTATCCGCGAGGTCTGATACCGGCGGCTCTTATTCACCTGGCGGGGTGCGAGACGTGGCCAGATCTTTACTTGGAACAGAGGCGGGGAACCTTTTTTATGCCAAGGGCCATTTGGTTATTTATAACATCATTCGCGGGCCATACACAATTATCAACTTTAAAATGTGCCTGTTATATTTGGTCAAACATTTAACTCGCCCCTAATGTGATGGCTGGAACTGCTTCTCAGTGGCGAGGCGTGTGATGTTAGCTGGTATTGATGATGTTGCTACTCGCAACTGCTTTTCCAGGTTTGCTCCTAGATTTATTGAATTTCGAGTCCCGCCTGCGGTTGCCTTGGCAGGGCCACACCAAATGATTTTGCGGGCCTTATACGGCCCGCGGGCCTTATACGGCCCGCGGGCCGGACGTTCCCCACCCCTGATTTAGAAGGTAAATCATCGAAACACAAATTCAGCACGAGCACGGGCACTTAATTTGTATCACGTAGGGTTTTGCGACCAATACTATTATTATGAACCCTATGTATGTATGAACATTATAAATGTTTTAACGCTTAAGAACCAAAGGGGTGCTGGGCTGCAGCAAAGGTTAAGCACCACTGTCTGAGACACTCACACACTCTCTATCTCTCACACACACTCACACACTCTCTATCTCTCACACACACTCACACACTCTCTATCTCTCACACACACTCACACACTCTCTATCTCTCACACACACTCACACACTCTCTATCTCTCACACACACTCACACACTCTCTATCTCTCGCACACACTCACACACTCTCTATCTCTCGCACACACTCACACACTCTCTATCTCTCACACACACTCACACACTCTCTATCTCTCACACACACTCACACACTCTCTATCTCTCACACACACTCACACACTCTCTATCTCTCACACACACTCACACACTCTCTATCTCTCACACACACTCACACACTCTCTATCTCTCACACACACTCACACACTCTCTATCTCTCACACACACTCACACACTCTCTATCTCTCACACACACTCACACACTCTCTATCTCTCACACACACTCACACACTCTCTATCTCTCACACACACTCACACACTCTCTATCTCTCACACACACTCACACACTCTCTATCTCTCACACACACTCACACACTCTCTATCTCTCGCACACACTCACACAAACTCACACACTCTCTATCTCTCGCACACACTCACACACTCTCTATCTCTCACACACACTCACACACTCTCTATCTCTCACACACACTCACACACTCTCTATCTCTCACACACACTCACACACTCTCTATCTCTCACACACACTCACACACTCTCTATCTCTCACACACACTCACACACTCTCTATCTCTCACACACACTCACACACTCTCTATCTCTCACACACACTCACACACTCTCTATCTCTCACACACACTCACACACTCTCTATCTCTCACACACACTCACACACTCTCTATCTCTCACACACACTCACACACTCTCTATCTCTCACACACACTCACACACTCTCTATCTCTCACACACACTCACACACTCTCTATCTCTCACACACACTCACACACTCTCTATCTCTCACACACACTCACACACTCTCTATCTCTCACACACACTCACACACTCTCTATCTCTCACACACACTCACACACTCTCTATCTCTCACACACACTCACACACTCTCTATCTCTCACACACACTCACACACTCTCTATCTCTCACACACACTCACACACTCTCTATCTCTCACACACACTCACACACTCTCTATCTCTCACACACACTCACACACTCTCTATCTCTCACACACACTCACACACTCTCTATCTCTCACACACACTCACACACTCTCTATCTCTCACACACACTCACACACTCTCTATCTCTCACACACACTCACACACTCTCTATCTCTCACACACACTCACACACTCTCTATCTCTCACACACACTCACACACTCTCTATCTCTCACACACACTCACACACTCTCTATCTCTCACACACACTCACACACTCTCTATCTCTCACACACACTCACACACTCTCTATCTCTCACACACACTCACACACTCTCTATCTCTCACACACACTCACACACTCTCTATCTCTCACACACACTCACACACTCTCTATCTCTCACACACACTCACACACTCTCTATCTCTCACACACACTCACACACTCTCTATCTCTCACACACACTCACACACTCTCTATCTCTCACACACACTCACACACTCTCTATCTCTCACACACACTCACACACTCTCTATCTCTCACACACACTCACACACTCTCTATCTCTCACACACACTCACACACTCTCTATCTCTCACACACACTCACACACTCTCTATCTCTCACACACACTCACACACTCGCTATCTCTCACACACACTCACACACTCTCTATCTCTCACACACACTCACACACTCTCTATCTCTCACACACACTCACACACTCTCTATCTCTCACACACACTCACACACTCTCTATCTCTCACACACACTCACACACTCTCTATCTCTCACACACACTCACACACTCTCTATCTCTCACACACACTCACACACTCTCTATCTCTCACACACACTCACACACTCTCTATCTCTCACACACACTCACACACTCTCTATCTCTCACACACACTCACACACTCTCTATCTCTCACACACACTCACACACTCTCTATCTCTCACACACACTCACACACTCTCTATCTCTCACACACACTCACACACTCTCTATCTCTCACACACACTCACACACTCTCTATCTCTCACACACACTCACACACTCTCTATCTCTCACACACACTCACACACTCTCTATCTCTCACACACACTCACACACTCTCTATCTCTCACACACACTCACACACTCTCTATCTCTCACACACACTCACACACTCTCTATCTCTCACACACACTCACACACTCTCTATCTCTCACACACACTCACACACTCTCTATCTCTCACACACACTCACACACTCTCTATCTCTCACACACACTCACACACTCTCTATCTCTCACACACACTCACACACTCTCTATCTCTCACACACACTCTCTATCTCTCACACACACTCACACACTCTCTATCTCTCACACACACTCACACACTCTCTATCTCTCACACACACTCACACACTCTCTATCTCTCACACACACTCACACACTCTCTATCTCTCACACACACTCACACACTCTCTATCTCTCACACACACTCACACACTCTCTATCTCTCACACACACTCACACACTCTCTATCTCTCACACACACTCACACACTCTCTATCTCTCACACACACTCACACACTCTCTATCTCTCACACACACTCACACACTCTCTATCTCTCACACACACTCACACACTCTCTATCTCTCACACACACTCACACACTCTCTATCTCTCACACACACTCACACACTCTCTATCTCTCACACACACTCACACACTCGCTATCTCTCACACACACTCTCTATCTCTCACACACACTCACACACTCTCTATCTCTCACACACACTCACACACTCTCTATCTCTCACACACACTCACACACTCTCTATCTCTCACACACACTCACACACTCTCTATCTCTCACACACACTCACACACTCGCTATCTCTCACACACACTCACACACTCGCTATCTCTCACACACACTCACACACTCTCTATCTCTCACACACACTCACACACTCTCTATCTCTCACACACACTCACACACTCTCTATCTCTCACACACACTCACACACTCTCTATCTCTCACACACACTCACACACTCGCTATCTCTCACACACACTCACACACTCTCTATCTCTCACACACACTCTCTATCTCTCACACACACTCACACACTCTCTATCTCTCACACACACTCACACACTCGCTATCTCTCACACACACTCACACATTCTCTATCTCTCACACACACTCACACACTCGCTATCTCTCACACACACTCACACATTCTCTATCTCTCACACACACTCACACACTCGCTATCTCTCACACACACTCACACCAACGAAAGCCTCTGCGAAGGTGCAGATTGTGAGATTGGCTAGTTCCGACACTCGTGAGGCCCTCCACGTTGTCTGTGCGCAGCCCCCGGTGCAGATGCATATCACTCCCTCGACACACGCCGACAAATCGCCCCACGCTCTCCACCATCCCACGCGACCTGCCGCTCCGTGCTGGCTGGAGATTAGTGCACTGCACAGACGCTCTTTCGGGCCCGCTGCAAAGGATAACGGATCCATTGTGTGAGCCGTGAACGGGCTGTCCGGGGCAAGTGCTGTTGCCGAGCAGAGCCTATGGATATGCAAACAAACGAATTGATGTTTTACCCTTCGGGAGGTGTTCAGATGTTCAAACACAAAATAGATACCTGTTGCAAGGAAGCACAGTCCTGCATTAGCCACACGTGCTTGTCGTGAACATGCAAACAAACATGCTCTGCTCATGTATGATGCATTGTCTCTGGACCTGATTGGCCTAGACCAGAGACAGCCGTCTGTATGGCCTTGTCTCACCAGTGGCAGACCAGAGAACGCCAAAAGGCGTGTGGTCAATGCAGACTTGATTCCTTGCAAAAGGGATTTCTATTTTAACTTAAAGCTTTCGTCACTGCAGGAATAAATATTCTATGGGTCTTTCGGTAAAGCCACGTAGATAGAAAAACAATTATTTATTTGATATTATTTTTCTATCTACATGGCTTTACCGAAAGACCCAGAGAATAGGTTTCTATTTTGGTGTTTGAACGTCTTAACACCTCCTGTTTTATTTCCAGAAAGGGCAACGCCGTTTCTTAATTTCCATACTTTGATACTGGCCAAAAGCTGCCATGGTCTAGCACCTACGAAGCGTGGCACAGCGCGGAAGGGGGACGGGTGTGGTTAGATCCACGTCCGTCCGTCCGCCTTTCATCGCGGTCATATATTGGCTGTTCCATGCAGCTCCTGTCAACCCTCCCCCCCCCGTGTAACGTGGCGAGCCATCACCTACAATTGCCCATGCTCTGCGGTCCGCCAGATATTGTGGCGTTATCGGCAACTGGAGATAACAGATGCGTGCGAGGGGGAAACACTCGGTGCCATACAGATGGAACAGGTGGAGTCCCACCATTTTGCTGTTCTGCTTTCTGGAAAACCACGGTTACAGCTCCTCCTTGACGCCCACCCATGGGTAGGAAGGGAGTTTGACAGCCCATCTGTGCGGTGATCCACCAGCCCTCACTGCTGCTGCTGCTGCCTCCGCACACCGCTGGATCACAGGCAGCCCCACGTGCATCATCAGCAGCAGCGTCGCCACCACCACCGTGACCGGAGATCAAACTCGGGTCAGCAGGTCCGCGGCGTGGTGTGCACTTACTCAACTATTTTTATTTTACCGGGTAAGGCCCACTGAGCTACGTAGCTCTTTTTCATAAGCGACCTGGCCACAAATTGATAGCTCAACGAAAGTGGCTTATCACGTGGGAATTCATAGCAGCCGAATACTCGAAATCACATTGCAATTGTGAATGTGGAGGGAAAAACCGGAGGACGCGGACAATAATCCACACGACCACGGAGAACGAGAGAGACGCGCAAACGCCAAATATACAACCGGCATTGTCAGGGTCGGGATCGGACCCACGACCTGCTGCACACCAGGCGAGGTAGTTAACATCTCCGAGCCGCCGCGGCGCCCCAATCGCGAAGGAAGTCCCGAAGCGTTGCCGCGACGAGACGAGAGCCGGCGAGATTGCGTCGGTGACCCGGCGCCCCTCACCGGGAAAGCACAGCTGTGGGAGGCCGTCAAGCTCCAGCTCCCAGCTCCCGTCCGCGTGGTCCAGCGTGGAGCTCCAGCCCAGCTCCACGCTCCCCTGGAGTCCCGGGACCTCCTCGCCGCTCGACGACGACGAGGTGGAGGAGGAGGAGGAGGAGGCGGTGGTGGGTGTGGCACCATCGCGCAGCTCCCCCGGACACGGAGGGGTCAGCACGTCGAGGATGAGTGGGGTCAGCTCGTCCTGGTGGTCCTGTGGGGGGGGGGGGGGGGGGAGGCATGTGGGTTCAGTGGCAGGTACACGGGGATTGAGGGTGGGGGGATACCCCCCCCCACCACTCCATCTCTTCCCACACTCTGGGAGTCAAAACGAAATCCAGCTCGACTGTACGTTTTCACGGTTGTACCACGTGCTGCTGCTGTTGTTGGGCACGGTGTCCGACGTTTCGCATCCACGTGCTCGGAGCTTCTTCAGGAAATTAACAAACATTTCCGAGAGCCCCGGACAACAGCAACAACCGCAACCACCACTAAAATGCGCACCGCTCCAACATATACAATAGTTCTCTCTGCCACCACCACCACCACGTCCACCACCCATGGCGCAGCGGTGTGGCTGGCATGGAGCATTGGAATGAAATCAATTAAATAGCTGCCTCCCCCCCCGTACAATTTCCTCCCCCCCACCCCTCCCTCCTCTTTGTAGCCCGGTGGCTGGGCCCCAGCGAACCGCCTGCACCCTCGATAGGATTAAAGGAATGCTCCGTCGCCCTCCGGGTGAGGTGCCCTCACCTGCCCGGCGTGCTCACGCAGGCGCCGACCGCTGGCGCCCAGCACCACGCACGCCTCCAGCAGCGCACACGGCAGACGCTCACCCATGGCGAAGGTGGAGTTGCTGGGGGGGGAGGGTGAGGAGAGGCTGCAGGCACTACAGCAGTGACCAGCAGAGGCACTGGCAGGAGGGCCAGAAAGAATTCGGCACCAGCAGCACCGGCAGCATCTGTCCGCTGCGGGCACTTGGGGGCGGCGCTCTTGGCAGACGGAGCGCAGCGCAGCAAGCAGCAGCAGCGGCGCCAGGAGCACCGGCGGGAGAATAGCCACCGGCACCAGCTGCTCGGTTACCAGCAGAGCCACGAGCAGTGCCCAGAGCCGCAATGGTAGAAGAAGAAGAGAGAGAAAGAGCGGGCGAGAGTGTCCAGTAGCGGGTAGTGCGAGGGGCCGTGCCGGGCAGGAGGGTGAGGAGTGTGGGGGGCAGGAAGCAAAGGGCGTGGGGAGCATGTGAGGGGGGGGTGCAGGAGCGTGGTGGGGGGAGGAAGCAGGTGCGTGGGGGGGGTGCGTGGGGGGGGGTGCGTGGGGGGGGGGTGCGTGGGGGGGGGCGCGTGGGGGGGCGGGTGCGTGGGGGGGCGGGTGCGTGGGGGGGGTGCGTGGGGGGGTGCGTGGGGGGTGCGTGGGGGGGTGCGTGGGGGGTGCGTGGGGGGGGGAGGAAGCAGGGCGTGGTGTGGGGGGGAAACGTGGGGGGTGCGTGGGGGGGCAGGTGCGTGGAGGGGGGGCAGGTGCGTGGGGGGCAGGTGCGTGGGGGGCAGGTGCGTGGGGTGGGTCCGTGGGGTGGGTCCGTGGGGGGGTGCAGGAGCGTGGTGGGGGGAGGAAACAGGGGCGTGGGTGCTGCGCTTCCCGTTTCCTCACGCCCAGGGGCGGAGGCTTCCTCTCGTCACTGCACGCGGACACGCAGCGATAGAGACACACAGACACACCGCCACAATCACACAGACGCACAGACACACGGCCACAGTCACACACACAGACACACACAGTCACACACAGACACACAGCCACACGGTCACATGGTCACATAGACACACACGGCCATAGTCATATTCACACACTAACGCACACACACACACAGTCACACACAGATATACACAGTCACACACAGACACAATCACACAGACACACAGTCACAGACACACAGACACACACAGAGACACACAGTCACACACAGTCACACACAGACACACACAAAGTTCCCCCGTATAGCCTTAACAGACTGTAGGGACAAGTGTTGTTAGCGAGCACCTATGAAGGCCGGAACGGTACACGAGGGGGTGGGTGGCCAGCACCACGCCCGGTCGCCTTTGTTAGCCCAGTCTCGACATGTAAACACCACAGCAGACACCAGACTCATTTAACACTCAGTCGACGTAGACGAGACCCAGGAACCGGTTCAAACACTTGCCCCCGATGTTGGCCGTGAGCGTGAATCGACCCCGGGTCGCGAGGTGCATAGCGCAGTGTGCTGACCGCTACGTTATCACTCCACGCACACGCACCCAGCCTCTCTCACACACTCGCGCAGCAATAAAAGCATCTGTGAAAGTACAGATTGTGAGATTGACGACTTCCTTCACAGGCGAGAGAGAGAGCGAGATATGTGCAACGCTGGTGCCTGCACACATTTCCTGCACACAGACGCAAACGTGTATAAATATACATTTCCATAAGAGTTTTTGTTTGGGTTAAATCGCGTAAATATAAATGTCGTTAAACCGATCGCCAACCGATTGGAAGGTTTGTTAAGTAAACAGAAGAACGTGGCCAATTCGTTACTAGTACAGCATTTACAATCTGAGTACGAAGTTTCACCAGTAATTACAGCTAGCATCATCGGGCGGACAGCCAGAGATATGTTTTATGTTTTTGAAACGCACTCTGCCCCTGTGATTTTCCCCCAACAGCATCACGAGCTCGCGAGGCAGGGGGCTGCCTTCCGTCTTGGGTCACCGTCAACTTAACATTTGCGCAAATTTAGGCCGAATGAGAGACAAGTGATAGGCAGTGATAGGGGCCGGGTTTGGTGCGTAGGCCTTCGTTCGCACCGTACGTAGCCAACCCCGCTCAACGGAGGTGCGGGGGGAGGACAACAAACGAGAGCTGCGGTTCTCAAGAAATCCATCTTCAACCGCGATGATGGACGCATCGCTCGACTGCAGCGGCGACTCGTCAGTACGGGGTCGTGGGCGACGCCGCTCACTGCCGCAAAGTCTGCCTCTGGGAGCTGCGCGTGCAGTCCACGATCCGACACCGTGGGCCTCATGCAGCTCGACTGCTGGCAACTTTGATCACGACGAGACATCCCGCCCGGACAGAATAACAGTGCGCAACGGAAACCCCCACGAGCTTGACACAACAACTCCACCACCACCACAGGCGACACGTGCAGAGAGCACTCGGCTGTCGGCAGTGGCTGAAGAAGAGAGAGCAGTGGACAGAAAGACACTCTTCGACACAACAGCCGCTGGCATTCGCCACTGCGTGCCACTGACATCACCACAGCGCTTGTGCCAGGCTAGGTGCACTTTGAGGACCACGTGCAGCGTGTAAGGCTCGCTGGCAGGTCACGGGACAGACCCAGGTGCTATGGGTTTACTTGCTGAGATCACTGGCACCACCTGTACTCCCCACTGCGCCAACTGGCTGTGCTTTATCCACCCGCAGCTCCGATCGTTGTTGTGAGCGTCGCTCCTCCGCCCTCCGCTGTTGCTGGAGGGCGACTGCCTCCAACTGCCCAGTAGCGTCCTTCACGAGGCTCTTCCATGGAGGCCCATCTCAGCAATCCACTCAGCTACACGTCCTTCTGTGCCACATCAACCCATCTTGTCTCTAGCCCGTGCCGCGCCCGTTTAGCCCCCTCTTCCGGTCAAACAGAAGCTGCTTTGGCATGCGGTGACTGGACATGGGGGCTACATGACCCAGCCAACACGGCATTGCCTGCTGTAGGCTCTCTGATAATAATATTGTGCACTTGGGAATGTGTCCAGATGTTTCAAGGATCTGTGAGCTCCTCACACAATCCAGTCTGTTTAAACCCAGGATGGGTGACAGGCAGAGGCCAGCCTGATTGTTTTATGCCCACACAGCAGTTTTTTGCAAGCGTAGAGAAGAGAAGAGAGGGCACAACTGTTGCGGAACAACTCCGGAGATTTGTACGGAGTGACAGGATGTGGACATTCCACGCAGCGTTCCCGCAACCCATGGGCAGATGTCACTCGACTGGTTCGGACTGAGATCTCTGCTGCCACGCAGAGCCGCTCATGAGCACACTGCCCATGTCAAGGACTCCTCCAATCACTCCACAACTTGCCCCGTCACTCAAGGGGAGTTGAGCTTGTGGTAATGTTTGATAATATAAAATACCCAGCCAGGTGCATTGTTTTGGTTGGGCTGATGGTAAGATCCCCACCTCTTAGTAGCACACCATTACACGCATACACACGCATACACACGCATACACACGTACAATAAGCGACATTGAATAAAGACAATCACACACAGCCTCAAAGATCCCGAATATAGCCTGCAACAGACTGTCGGGGCAAGTGCTGTTAGCGAGCACCTATGAAGGCCTGAACGGTACAAAATGGGGTGGGGGTCAGCACCACGCCCGGTCGCATTTGTCTTCCCAGTGGCGATGTTTACACACTACACCAGATACTCATTTGAGGCTGAGCCGACCTAGGGTAGGCCCAGGACCCTTTCAAATCATCGTTAACGGTGTTGGCCGTAAGCAGGAATTGAACCGGGGTCCCCAGGTTTGTAATGCAGCGCGCTAACCGCTACACCACCGCTCCCCCACACACACACACGTACACACACGTACACACACAAAAGTACACACACACACGTACACACACGTACACACACGCCTACACACACGTACACACACATGCCTACACACACGTACACACGCACAAGTACACACACACACGCCTACACACACGTACACACACGTACACACACACGTACACACACGCCTACACACACGTACACACATGCCTACACACACGTACACACGCACAAGTACACACACACACGCCTACACACACGTACACACACGTACACACACACGTACACACACACAAGTACACACACACACGCCTACACACGTACACACACACGCCTACACACACACAAGTACATACACACGTACACACACACAAGTACACACACACAAAGGCCTACACACACGTACACACACACAACCACTCTCAGCACTGACGGAGTTGTTGCATCAGATCGGGAAGCACGCCGGTTACGGGGCTCCCTCGCTCCCCTGCCAGAGCGCAGGAGGGAGCTGTGCGCACACTCCTCGTCGTCACTCCTCGTCGTCACTCCACGTGGTCACACCTCGTCGTCACACCACGTGATCACACCTCGTCGTCACTCCTCGTCGTCACACCTCGTCGTCACACCTCGTCGTCACTCCTCGTCGTCACTCCTCGTCGTCACTCCTCGTTGTCACACCGCTCCTCCTCCTCCGTGACTCTCCGTGGGGCTCTGCGAGTCAAAAATATCACGCGGGAAATCTCAGATCTGAGATGTCCCGCGTGACGCCTGGGGCGCAGTGGCGGAGCCGCATCGGCCGAAGCCAGAAAACTGCCTCCTCCGCCTCCTCCTACTCCATCACTCAAACTGCCTCCTCCTCCACATCCACTCAAACTGCCTCCTCCGCCTCCTCCATCACTCAAACTGCCTCCTCCTCCCCATCCACTCAAACTGCCTCCCCATCCACTCAAACTGCCTCCTCCGCCTCCTCCTCCATCACTCAAACTGCCTCCTCCTCCACATCCACTCAAACTGCCTCCTCCGCCTCCTCCATCACTCAAACTGCCTCCTCCTCCACATCCACTCAAACTGCCTCCTCCGCCTCCTCCTCCTCCATCACTCAAACTGCCTCCTCCTCCACATCCACTCAAACTGCCTCCTCCTCATCCACTCAAACTGCCTCCTCCCCATCCACTCAAACTGCCTCCTCCCCATCCACTCAAACTGCCTCCTCCTCCCCATCCACTCAAACTGCCTCCTCCTCTTCCACTCAAACTGCCTCCTCCTCCTCATCCACTCAAACTGCCTCCTCCTCTTCCACTCAAACTGCCTCCTCCTCCCCATCCACTCAAACTGCCTCCTCCTCATCCACTCAAACTGCCTCCTCCTCCCCATCCACTCAAACTGCCTCCTCCTCCCCATCCACTCAAACTGCCTCCTCCTCTTCCACTCAAACTGCCTCCTCCTCCTCATCCACTCAAACTGCCTCCTCCTCCCCATCCACTCAAACTGCCTCCTCCTCTTCCACTCAAACTGCCTCCTCCTCCTCATCCACTCAAACTGCCTCCTCCTCCACATCCACTCAAACTGCCTCCTCCTCCCCATCCACTCAAACTTCATCCTCCTCCTCCACTCAAACTGCCTCCTCTTCCACTCAAACTGCCTCCTCCTCCTCTTCCACTCAAACTGCCTCCTCCTCTTCCACTCAAACTGCCTCCTCCTCTTCCACTCAAACTGCCTCCTCCTCCCCATCCACTCAAACTGCCTCCTCCGCCTCCTCCATCACTCAAAACCATTCCACAAACGATTCCACCGGGAGACTGATCGACCGTCAACTTTCTGAACCGGTTATCGATTCGGAAAACGGTTACCGGTTTACCGATGATTGAATAACAACTCCGATAATCATCTCATCATCATCAACCACACAGATTCTGCTGGCGATGCTGCTGCTGCTACAGCTGCGTTGGTAGTGCTGCGTGAGCACAAACAACTCAGCACACTCGTCAACAACAACAACAACCCTGTGTGTGGTCTTAAAAATAACAATATATAATAGGCGACGTTTCTGGCAACGTCCCTTCTTCAGAGCCCGCGATTTACACGCTTTGATTTCGGGGCAGTGTTCTTGATGAATGCGCAGTGTCTGAGTCTTCCCGAATCAGCCATCGGCCATCGTGGGCCCTCGTGACAGCCAACGCGCTCGGCAGTCGGGGCCCGATGCGTCCTAGCGGCAGTTTGGTCCCAAAGTCAATCAGGGCGGTTTGACCACTCGAGGCGATTACTGTGGAGTCCGGGGGGGTTTAGTCGAGGGGATTCTACACGGAACGCCTCCATCCCCGCGTGAGGCAGAACATGACACAAGTACAGTACGATGACCATGGTGGCGAAAGTAACGGCGACGACGACGATGAAAATGATGCCAGCACGGCCACTGACCTGTGTGTGGGGAGCGGTGGCGCAGTGGTTAACGCGCTGCGCCACCAACCCGGCGAGCCTGGGGCTCGATTCCCGCTCGCGGCCAACATATCAGTGTCGACCGAGTAACACTCCGGACCGGTCCTAGGTCGACTCAACCTTAAACGGTGCCTACGTGCGGTGTGTAAAAAAACCCAGCCATTTCGTGCGCCCTGTCGGCCTTAATAGGTGCTCGCTAACACCTCCTGTAGGGTGTGTTAGCGAGTTAGAGCGGTAGTAGGGTCGCGGTGAACGCTACGCTGCGCTATGAACCCGGCCACCCGAGTTCGATTCCCGCTCACGGCCACCGACAACCACCGGTGACGATTATCTGAACCGGTCCTGGGCCTCCCCTAGGTTGACTCGGCCTCAAATGAGTATCTGGTGCGGTGTGTAGTAAACATCGCCGCTGGGGAGACGAAGGCGGTCGGGCGTGGTTGCTGGCCACCCACACTACCTCGTGTGTCGTTCCGGCCTTCGTAGGTGCTACTCGCTAACAGCACTTGCCCCTACATTCTGCGGAGGCTGTACGGGGGATCTTTGCCTGTGGTGTTGTGCGTGAGGCTCAGGAACGCGGCCGTTCATTTCCCGTTACCTGCGATTGGCGCGACACAGTCGGTGTGAGCCGGGCGCCCCTCCAGTGAGCCGGTCACGACGAGTGAGCCAGTGTGTGAGCCAGTGTGCGAGCCAGGATCAGTCGGCGTGTGAGTGTGTGTGAGTGTGTGAGTAAGTGTGTGTGAGCCAGTATCAGTCGGTGTGTGAGTGTGTGTGAGTGTGTGTGAGTGTGTGTGAGCCAGTGAGTGAGCCAGTATCAGTCGGTGTGAGTCAGAGTGTGAGTCAGTGTGTGTGAGCCAGTGTGTGAGCCAGTATCAGTCGATGTGTGTGTGAGTGTGAGTCAGTATCAGCCGGTGTGTGAGTGTATGTGAGTGTGTGAGTGAGTGTGAGCCAGTGTGTGTGAGCCAGTGTGTGAGCCAGGATCAGCCAGTGTGTGCGCCAGTGTGTGAGCCAGTCACGACTCATGAGTGAGTGTGTGAGTGAGTCCCCTGCTCGTGTCGTATTCACTCAAAGAGTTGCGCAGTTGCCGTTCCACGGTTCCCGGCAGGAAACAGCGATGGGGGGGGGAAGGGGAGGAGGGCTGTGGGGGGTGGGGGGCCGTGGGTGGTGGGGGGGGAAGTGGAGCGGTGGCGCAACGGTTAGCGCATTGCGCTTCGAACGCGGCGAGACGACTTCCCGCACGTGACAGAGGTTCGCGGTTGGCATCCAGCAGCCGCGCTGCTTAACACTGCGCAAAATGAGAGTACTGTACTCGATTGTAAAACCGCATATGGCAATCATCGCCCCCACCCCCCATCCTCTCTACTGCTCAAAACTTGGTAGGACCCTCCTGACGAAGAAGAGTTGTGGGTAAACCAGAATAATATAGTAGTCATGTCTGCACCGCTCTTGGACCTCCCCTAGGTCGACTCAGCCTTAAACGTCGGAGACGTAGGCGGCCTGGTGTTGCGGTCTTAATAGGTGCTCGCGAACACCACTTGCCTGATACAGGCTATACGGGGGAGCTTTGTCTTTGGTGTCGTTGATGATGGCAATGACGGCGATGGTGGTTGTGGTGGTAGTGGTGATGGTGATGATGATAACTATGGTGGTTGCAGTGGTGGTGATGGTAGTGATGATGATGGTAGTGATGGTAGTCATGGTGATGGTAGTCATGGCGATGGTAGTGATGGTAGTCATGGTGATGGTGGTGGTGGGAGCAGGAGGACAGTAGAGCAGGAGCGAGATGGAGCTAGGAAAGAGCAGGAGGGAGCAGGAGGGAGCAGGAGGGAGCAGGAGGGAGAGGGAACAGGAGGGGCAGGGAGAAAGCGAGTAGGGAGCGAGAGAGGGAGGGAGCAAGAGAGAAGGGAGCGAGGGAGGGAGGGAGCAGGAGGGGCAGGGAGAAAGCGAGTAGGGAGCAAGAGAGAAGGGAGCGAGAGAGGGAGGGAGCAAGAGAGAGGGAGGGAACAGGAGGGAGCAGGAGGGAGCAGGGCAGTGACCAGCTGCGGGGACTGTTCACAGTGATGGGCGTCACCAGGGGGCGCGCGCGCTCCGCCCGGGACCTCTTTCCCGAACCTCCACACAAAGACAAAGATCCCCGTATAGCTGCCCAGGCAAGTGCTGTTAGCAAGCACCTATTAGGTACGACAGAAAGGGTCGGTGTGGTCAGAACCTCGCCGGATCGCCTTCGTTCCTCCGGAACTGATCATTTAGATACGAATGTAAGGCTGAGTCTACGTAGGGGAGGCCCAGGGCCAGGTCAGCGTCTGTGTGTACATGCGTGTGTGTACATTCGTGTGTGTGCGTTAGGGGGGAGCCTGGCAACACGGGTTCAATTCCCGCTCACGGCCAACACCGATGGCAAATATCTAAACCGGTCCTGGGCCTCCCCTAGATCGACTCGGCTTCAAATGAGTGCCTGGTGCGGTGTGTAAATATCGCCACTGGGGAGACAAAGGCGGGCGGGCGTGGTGTTGGCCACCCACCCCCTCGTGTGCCGTGCCGGCCTTTATAGGTGCTGGCTAACAGCACTTGCCCTTACAGTATGTTAATGCTATACGGGGGGTCTTTGTCTTTGTACATTAGTACGTGTGTGTTAGGGGAGCGGTATTGCAGTAATCAGCGCACTGCGCTACGAACCCGGTGGAGACCAGAAGTTAATTCCGGCTGGGCCTCCCCTAGGTCAACTCGGCCTTAAATATTGAAAACAAAGGTGGCTGCTCGTCACCCACTCTCGTGCGCCGTCAACTTTAATAGGTGCTCGCTTGTGCGTTTTAGCAAGTCAACACAAAACCACGTGGACCTCAAAAACTGCACCACGTCTGGGGCCACTTGAGCGGAGGTGACATCACCGCCACCTCGCGGCGAGCGGCGGCTGCTCGTGTCCTGGGCTTCCCCTCGCTCGACTCCGCATTAAAGGAGTCCCTGGCGCGGTGCGTCTACATCGCCACTTGAGAGACAAAGGCGGCCAGGCGTGGTCCTGGTCCCAGCCACCAACCCACTCGCGTCTTACTGGCCTTGATAGGCGCTCGCTAACACTTGTCCACAACTGTGTCGCAGGCTATACGGGAGGGCTTTGTGTTTGTGCCTCTCTTAACTGCGTGCCCGCTCTCCTTGGCCCCGACAGTGATTGGCAACCATCACATCAATCGACCAATCAACAAAGCAATAAATAACCAAATCAATCAATACTTCAATCAACCACTCTATCTGCCATTCAACCAAGCAAACTTAACGGTGGGTCACCAATATCGGCGTCACTACTAACAGAGTCCACCAGGGTGAGCTAAAGCCCAGGGTGTCAGACTGCACTTCGCGGGCGATCACAAAAAAACCAAACCAGGCAGTACAAAGGGTCTGAGCAATTTATTATCTGTTCATCCAGGCGAAGGGATGTGGGGTAGTTTAGTGGTCACTGCCACATCCTCCAAAGAAACACCATGCCTTGCCTTACACCATGACACACACACACACACCCTTGCCCAGGCAGTGGAAAACGAGCACCCAGAGACTTGGGTCCGTCATGGTCTGGTCAGGGTCGCACACAAGAGGTGACAAGCAGTGAGTGGCAAGCTCATGGGCCACCCTCCATCAGACACCCTCCATCAGACACCCCCTCCTCCTTCGCTCGCTGTATACTCGTGGCCAACTTCTCCACGCTCACCGAGTGTCCAGCACCACCCCCAGCACACTCGTAGCCCGCTGCTAGAGCAGCAGCAGCAGCAGCAGCACTAGCGGCATGTGTGCACCACACAGCAGCAGTGCTTTCAGCAGGGGGCACCACAGTCGACGCAGCAGCAGCAGCACGAGCAGCAGTTGAAGCTCAACGTGATCGGGCTGAGCAGATGTCCCCTCGTCTCACTTCCCGGCTCCATTGGCCCGTCTCTTCCACCACGCTTCTCCCAGCTCGGGGCTGAAGCCCTCAACAGACTCGGCCGGGCTGTTGTGGTGTTGGTGTTGGTGGTGTTGTGGTGTTGTTGTGGTAGTGGTGGTGGTGTTGTTGTGGTGGTGTTGTTGTTGCACACGCTTGACGCGTGCTGCTGAACAGATGGCCCCCTTCTGAGGCTGCTTTTCACGAGCCATCTTTAAATATGTATCGACACAATAGGTGGCACGCCTGGAGCGAGCCACCTGCTGCGAATGTGCACGGCCCTCACAAATTAACTCACCGACACAAGAGAAACATTCCTTCCACGCGTCACCTCAATCAACCAGCCTACCGACAAATCATCCTACCAATAAATAAATCAACCAATACATATTCCAATCAAACAATTAGCCAATCAAAATAGACCAATTTAGAAATCAAACAATCTAGCAACCAATTAAGCAATCAATAAACCTAGCAACCAATCAATAATCGAATCAACCATTCAACCAATCAAGCGTATTGGCGCTGTCATTTTGCATGGCTCATGACGATCATCGCGAAGGAAGCCGCTGCTGTTTCACGGACGGGTAGTGATGCAGTAGGGGACGATGTTGCACTTTGGTTCTGACAAACTAGACTCATTATTGCGGCCTGCAACAAACAGCACCATCACAGTGTGGAATTGATTCGAGTGAACGCGTTGCTTGGATGGGGCGACGCGGTGGCTGGGAGATGTTAACTACCTCGCCGAGTATACAGGAGGTCGTGGGTTCGATATCGATCCTGACGCCTGCTGCTGTATATTTGTAGTTTGCGTGTCTCTCTCTCTCTCACCCCGTGGTCGCGTCGATTTTTCTCGGGGTCCTTCGGTTTTTCCCTGCATGTGTCACGCCGACCTTCATGGGATGGTTTCGTAACAGTACTTGTCCCACGTTTGTAGAGGCTATGACGGATACCTTTGTCTTTGTGTGTTTCTGTGTTTGTGCTGACCACACTCGAATGACAAACCAGGTGTCCGGTTCCCGGCACCGGCTAACATCGGTGGACGAGTGATTATAGACGACCCTGTACTGGGCCACCCCTAGGTCGACTCGGCTTTAAATGAGTACTGGATATGGCATGTGATTATCAGCACTGGGGAGACAAAGGCAAGCCGGCCATGGTGCTGACAACACCACCCCTTAGGATTCAATGACTGCTTTAACAGGTGCTCGCTAACGACCAGTCTGTTAAAAGTCTACCCCGGGGAGTCTTTGTATTTGAATGCGAAGAGCGGTGGCCCAGTGGTTAGCGCGCTACGCTACGAACCCGACGACCCGAGTTCGATTCCCGCTCGCGACCTCTGACACCATCCCCACCACCCCCTTTCCTCTCTCAGATGTCCGCTCTAACCACTGCGCCACCGCCATACTCGCAGATAAAGATCCCCCGTATAGCCTTAACAGACCGTTGGGGCAAGTGCTGTTAGCGAGCACCTATGAAGGCCGGCACGGCACACGAGGGGGTGGGTGGCCAGCACCACGCCCGGCCGCTTTTGTCTCCCTAGTGGCGATGTTTACTACACACCGCACCAAGTAGTCATTTGAGGCTGAGGCCCAGGACCGATTCAAATAATCGTCACTGGTGTTGGCCGTGAGCGGGAATCAAACTCGGTTCGTAGCGCAGCGCGCTAACCGCGTCACACTACCGCTCCCCACACACAAACAGAAACAAACACCAACCCGCGCTAGCAGAGTTCATGGCCGCGTATTGACACAGGTGACAGATGAGACGCGGACAGGTACGCCTGGACACCTGCTGCTCGCCCTTGGGGGGAGGGGGGTGTGGGGGTGACGAACAGCGCCGTGTCGAGGCACACCACGGCCACCCCTTGTGAACGCGGCCACGTGGGAGCCCAGATCGCATCAGCTGTGCACGCCGATTCCGCGTGACCCCGGTCACAGCCCCCCGCCCCCACCTCCTCCCACCACCTCCCCGCTCCTCCCTGCTGGCTGATCCCGGCTCCCTGATCCCACTTCTCTCGATCCTTGCTCCAAAGTCCGCAATCGCTGCTCCCCGCATCCCTGCCGCCCCCTCTGCTGGCTGGTCCCTGCTCCCCCGATCTCTGGTCCCTGCCCCCCCCCCCCCCGATCTCTGCTCCCCGATGGTTGATCCCTGACGTCAACCGCTGCGTTGTCCTCTCCGTGTCCCCCCCCCCCCCCCGCTGTTCCCCTGTAGCTGCTCCCCGTTCTCAGCTCAGTCCTCGGCTGCAACCTCCCTGCTCCTTCCTCCTCATCTCAGCTCTCTGATTCCTGCTCCCAATTCCCCGATCCATGTTTACAAATCCCAGGCAACCCCCCCTCCCCCCCCCACCGCTCTTGCTCCCAGCTTTCTGCTCCCAGCGTCCGGTACCGTGCTCCCTGATTCATTGTACATCATCTCCCCCCCCCATCCCTCTCCTCGCTCTCTCGGACTTCGCTCCTCTGCCCTCCTCCTCCACCACTCCTTCACCCCCCCCACCCCCTTCCCCCCCTCCTCCTACGTCTTCAGGGAGCTGCGCGGCGATCGCGATCGGTGTGCGAGGCGTGAACGGAGCAACCCTGCTGACGAGACACCCGCATGTCGGAGCTTTGCGTTAAACCAATACAGATGGGGGAGGCTGTCTCTGTCGTCCATGCATGTGAGTTTGTGGATTAAACCACGTGCCAGGTTGTGAATTAAACCATGTGCGAGCTTGTGGATTACACCATGTGCCAGGTTGTGAATTACACCATGTGCGAGCTTGTGGATTACACCATGTGCCAGGTTGTGGATTAAACCATGTGCGAGGCGAATAATTCGCTCGTCCTGGAACCCACACTAATCCTGGACCCACACCGATCGTGGACCCAGACGAACCTTGAACCCACTCCAATCCTGTCCCCGTTCCACTCTAAGGCCCGCTAGTTGGCGGGGTCGTGCGGGGTCCCATTTGGGTTAATATTTACCCCTGCATGGGTCACGTGCTCGGGCAATCATTAACCCAGCCTGGGTCCCCTTTGCCGTGGTCAATATCAGGTGACATAACCCCTCCCTGTTGGCTGATGGGTAAAGGGGGGTCCACGCAGCTGGAGGTCAGGGGGGGTGGAAGCGAGGGCGGGGGGGTACCCCGAATTGAAACAAGGCAGCTACCCAGCACGCTTTGGGCCGTTTCTTCGGATATCGGACGCGTCGCTTTCATCGGCCAGTGTGGGAGCCGTCGGTATTCAAGCTGGGTTCCGAAGGATCGTACATACCTTTGTGGTGTGCTCGAATCGCCGAATAAGATGTGGTCGCGAGCGTGGCAAGTCGGGTGGTGAAGGGTTCTTAACGACACGAGTATTGGCCACATCATCCCTGGACATAGCGACCTAACCATCCAAAAAAATAATCAACGTTTATTCAAATTAGATACTGTCTGCTGTGGCTTATGGGAACACGCGTGGCGAGCGAGCCGCCGGTCGTAAATACACTGGGACACGACATGCCTTCAAGAAGGGCCATTCCCCGAAACGTCGTATCTTCTATATTGTTGTTTCCTTTGAAGGCCACACACAGTCTTATTATTGACGAATTTGTCGAGGGGTATTTTTATTTGTTGTTACCAAGAGATAATCATTTTCTTGCTTTTCTCTAACTAACCATCACGGTCGATGTTGATAATTATTAAAAGTGGATTTGAGTTCCCTGCTCCAATGAGCATTGAGGCATTGGTGATCATCTCCCGTTTACAAGCTCTGCAGTGCCAGTGGTGCAAACTCCACGTTCGTGTGGCGGGGAAAGTGTAACCATAGCATAACCACTGTTGATCTACCTCTCGCAAAGCGGGATCTATTGTATGGGCGGCAGGGGGGAGGCAGCGAGGGTGGGCTGAGCCCACCCACCCCACCCACCCCACCCCACCCACCCACCCCACCCACCCCACCCACCCACCCCACCCACTCCACCTTCGACCAGGAATTGGACTCACGACCTCCCGAAAGCTTCTACTCGGTTAGCCACGCAGCCAAACTCACCTTTGAACAAACACAAATACACTTAAACCAACAACAACAATACACGGGGTGGAGTGGGGTTAACGGGAGGGGCATAAATAAATACATCGGGAAGAGGAAGGCGGAAAGGGAAGTTGGGATACCCCCAGCAGGGAACAAACATCACGAGATGCGTCTCAGGAGGAGCAGGGCTCACACGACGCGCTCGCCACAAATGAACGACAATGCCACCATGCTGAGCTCGTCAAGGAGCTATAAACAAACATCGTCACGCCAACTCCGCTCATCCTGGCAGCAGTAGCAGCAGCGGCGGCTGTCTGGCGAGGCCATCGGATGCGCTTCTGCGGCCGTCTGGAACGCTCTTCCCTTCCGATATTAAGAAGCCGCTGGAGCTATGCACTTTTATATCATCTCGGTTGACAAACGCATTTCTTTGTGTTTAGTTTATTGTCCTCCCGCACCTCCGATGAGCACGGTTGGCTACGTACGGTGCGAAAGAAGTTCAACGTAACGTACATAGAACGCGAGGAAGGGGGAGCGGGGAACGGAGTCTGTTGAAATGACGACCAAGTCGCGCGCAGCCGAAACACCGCGGGGGCCGCTAAACCCCGCGCGAGTGTGCGATCGCGGGACATCATTCTGGTCGCAGTCATTGGAGGCTGTCTCGTCATCGACACATCGGATCGTGTTGTCGGCGTGAGCCGGGACAATAGCGGGGGACCTCCAGAATAGCATGGAAGTTGGTAAAAGGTCACCCAGAGTCAAGGCTTTGCAGCAGTGAGCAGTCATGGGGATGACTACGCAGCGCTGACGAGCTCGGCCGAGGACTAACCCGGGCTCCGTTGCAACGTCTGTGCGTCTCACTGCCTGCTGCCTTGCCAGGGAGCTCCGTCACATCTGCTCAACTCTTTATTTGATGGCCTCAGACGGAAATCACAGGCGGTACAGTTCTCCAGGAACTACCGGCGGCTTTTATTTGTTTCGTTGCATCAATGCACAAGAGGCTGAGTCAGTGTGTTTCTTCTTCGTCTTCTTCTTCTTCGCTGATGGTGACGATGATAATGACCTTCCGCATGTTTCTGTGTGCGTTGAGTTGAAACTCGTGACGAAAAGAGAGAACTTGGCAAACTTAAGCCGGGCAAAGGGTGAATTACTCCCAGCCCGACGGGTGACGGGCGAGTGACGGGCGGGTGACAGGCGGGTGACAAGGCAGCTGACAAGGCGGTTGGAGGAGGAGTGTTTGTGTTGGGGAGCCAAGTATTCCGTCGTGTTGCTTGGTCTCTGTGAGGTTTCTGATGGGACACTAAATTGTGAAACAGGTCCAGAGTTTGCTTGTCCTGAACTATCAGAGCTGTCCCCTTTCCCGCAAGGTCAGACCCCTTGGGTGGTTCATTGCGGTCACGTTATCTCAGCAGGTTTCAAAGATCACTTGGTTACAATAATCGCATCGCCTTAAGATTAGCGAGCCTTGTTTTTTTCGTTTTCTCACTTGCTGAACAAAAGACCCAAAGGCCCCCCAACAGAGTAAAGCGGTCAGCAACACATGGCACTGCTATCAAATTCATAACAGATCAGAGTTAACCGTGCTTCTTAAATTCACCAAGGCTGTTATTATGGATGAACGTTGGATCAACGTTGCTCCAACGTTCCGTGTTTACTGATAAATAATCACCACGTGTCTGGTAATATCTGAGCAAGAGGATTCTCACGTAACTCCCCCCCCCCCCCCACAAATCCTTTAAGTGGCATTTGTATTCTCTCTCCAGAAGGTGGCATGCTTTCCCATACTCCGCTATAAAATACGATGCGTTTGTCGCGTGACAAGCTGATGCAGTTTTTTTTTTTTATAATTCTCAGAGTTGGAATTTATCTAAAGATTACAGTCATACAAAAACACATTTTGTTATTTGATGTTCTTTTATTATGTTGTGCGGTAATTGGTAACCTGACTGAGACCGTGAACTCACTAAACCTTAGAACCCAGTTTAATTACAACTTAGCCTAAGTGAGTCTCCGGGTCTCTGTGTGAGTCTATTGGTCTCTGTGTGGGTCTATGGGGTCTCTCTGTGAGTCTGTGGATCTGTGTGAGACTATGGGTCTGTGTGGGTCTATGGGTATAGGTGTGAGTCTGTGGGTATTTGTGTGAGTGTATGGGTCTTTGTGTGGGTCTATGGGTCTCTGTGTGAGTCTATGGGTCTATTTGCGGGTCTATGAGTCTCTGTGTTAGTCTGTGGGTCTCTGTGTTAGTCTCTGTGTCTATGGGTCTATGTGTGAGTCTATGGGTCTCTGTGTGAGTCTATGGGTCTCTGTGCGAGTCTATGCGTCTCTGTGTGAGTCTATGGGTCTCTGTGTGAGTCTATGGGTCTCTGTGTGAGTCTATGGGTCTCTGTGTGAGTCTATGCGTCTCTGTGTGAGTCTATGCGTCTCTGTGTGAGTCTATGGGTCTCTCTGTGAGTCTATGGGTCTCTGTGTTAGTCTATGGGTCTATGTGTGGGTCTATGGGTCTCTCTGTGAGTCAATGGGTCTCTGTGTGAGTCTATGGTTCTCTGTGTGGGTCTATGGGTCTCTGTGTGAGTCCATGGCTCTCTGTGTGGGTCTATGGGTCTCTGTGTGAGTCTATGGGTCTCTGTGTGGGTCCATGGGTCTCTCTGTGAGTCTATGGGTCTCTGTGTGAGTCTATGGGTCTATGTGTGGGTCTATGGGTCTCTGTGTGAGTTTATGGGTCTCTGTGTGAGTCTATGGGTCTCTCTATGAGTCTATGGGTCTCTGTGTGAGTCTATGGGTCTCTGTGTGAGTCTATGGGTCTCTGTGTGAGTCTATGGGTCTCTGTGTGAGTCTATGGGTCTCTCTATGAGTCTATGGGTCTCTCTATGAGTCTATGGGTCTCTGTGTGAGTCTATGGGTCTCTGTGTGAGTCCATGGGTCTCTCTGTGAGTCTATGGGTCTCTGTGTGAGTCTATGGGTCTCTGTGTGGGTCTATGGGTCTCTCTGTGAGTCTATGGGTCTCTGTGTGAGTCTATGGGTCTCTGTGTGAGTCTATGGGTCTCTGTCTGAGTCCATGGGTCTCTCTGTGAGTCTATGGGTCTCTGTGTGAGTCTATGGGTCTCTGTGTGGGTCTATGGGTCTCTCTGTGAGTCTATGGGTCTCTGTGTGAGTCTATGGGTCTCTGTGTGAGTCTATGGGTCTCTGTGTGAGTCCATGGGTCTCTCTGTGAGTCTATGGGTCTCTCTGTGAGTCTATGGGTCTCTGTGTGAGTCTATGGGTCTCTGTGTGGGTCTATGGGTCTCTCTGTGAGTCTATGGGTCTCTGTGTGAGTCTATGGGTCTCTGTGAGTCTATGGGTCTCTGTGTGAGTCTATGGGTCTCTCTGTGAGTCTATGGGTCTCTCTGTGAGTCTATGGATCTCTGTGTGAGTCTATGGGTCTCTGTGTGGGTCTATGGGTCTCTCTGTGAGTCTATGGGTCTCTGTGTGAGTCTATGGGTCTCTGTGAGTCTATGGGTCTCTGTGTGAGTCTATGGGTCTCTGTGAGTCTATGGGTCTCTGTGTGAGTCTATGGGTCTCTGTGTGAGTCTATGGGTCTCTGTGTGGGTCTATGGGTCTCTCTGTGAGTCTATGGGTCTCTGTGTGAGTCTATGGGTCTCTGTGTGGGTCTATGGGTCTCTCTGTGAGTCTATGGGTCTCTGTGTGAGTCTATGGGTCTCTGTGAGTCTATGGGTCTCTGTGAGTCTATGGGTCTCTGTGTGAGTCTATGGTCTCTGTGAGTCTATGGGTCTCTGTGTGAGTCTATGGGTCTCTCTGTGAGTTTATGGGTCTCTGTGTGGGTCTATGGGTCTCTCTGTGAGTCTATGGGTCTCTGTGTGAGTCTATGGGTCTCTGTGTGGGTCTATGGGTCTCTCTGTGAGTCTATGGGTCTCTGTGTGAGTCTATGGGTCTCTGTGAGTCTATGGGTCTCTCTGTGAGTCTATGGGTCTCTGTGTGAGTCTATGGGTCTCTGTGAGTCTATGGGTCTCTGTGTGAGTCTATGGGTCTCTGTGTGGGTCTATGGGTCTCTCTGTGAGTCTATGGGTCTCTGTGTGAGTCTATGGGTCTCTGTGAGTCTATGGGTCTCTGTGAGTCTATGGGTCTATGTATCCCGTGTAACGGGGGGGATGCCGAGGAGCCCCCCCGCCCCCGCTGCTGCTGTTGTTGTGCGGAGCCGTCAGGGCGGGCCCCGTGACGTTGTTTCCGGCCCCGCCCCCCCCCACAAGCCCTCCCCACCAGCCCCGCCCCCCCCCCACCACAAGCCCCGCCCCCCGTAGCTCCCCCCACCCCCCGTTGTCTCAGGGCCCTCCCCCCCCCCACCCCGTAAGAGACCCGGAGCGGGGCCCCCCTCGACTCGCTGCCCAGAGCCAGGCGACCAGAGGACACGGGAGGCCGCATGCGGTGAGTGCCACACTCACACGTACACACACGTGTACACGTACACACACGTGTACACTTACACACGTACACACACGTGTACACACAGACACATGTACACACGGGTCACGTGTACACAGACCCTCACGTGTACACACTGCACGTGTACACAAACACACGTACACAAACCCTCACGTGTACACACTGCACGTGTACACAGACACACTGCACGTGTACACAAACACACGTACACAGACGCTCACGTGTACACACTGCACGTGTACACAGACACACTGCACGTGTACGACTACACGTGTACACGGGCACACTGCACGGGACACACTGCTCGTGTACACGTGTACACAGACACACTACACGTGCGGTGTGTCACGTGTGTACATGGGAACCCACACACACACCACACACACACACCACACACACACCACACACACACACCACACACACATACACACCACACACACGCAGTATATTCACGACGCAGTGTGCACAGTTTGTGTGCAGTAATCGCGTTACATTGACTACACACAACGCTGTACAACCACCGCTCACAATACTCACACTACACGTGCAGCACACACGCACACACATCGTGTGTACGCCACAGAGAGTACACACGCCGTGTACACGGCATGCAGTGTTGGGTATGATACAACATCCACTACACATGGCGCACACTGTGTGTTATACATTGCGTTTACTGCGTCATACACCCTATACAATATACTGCGTTGCTGTATACACAGTATATATCGTACACACGACAGTATACACTCAATATATATAAACAACTATAGTATTCAGTTAATATATGGTAGACAAGGTACGGTGTACAGTATAATATAGTGTACAGTGCAGTGCACACTACAGTCGTGTTCATCGCGTACAGTATACGGGTACAGTACAGACGGGGTACAGTATATGCTGAGTACAGTATACATGTCATACAGTACACACTGAGTACAGTATATACGGGATACAGTACACACTGAGTACAGTATATACGGGGTACAGTACACACTGTGTACAGTATACGCTGCCTACAGTTTACGCTATAAACAACGTACTGGTGTGTATGGGTGAGTCTTGGTGTGTATGGGTGAGCCCATTGGTGTGTATGGGTGAGCCTATTGGGATGTATGGGTGAGCCCATTGGCGTGTATGGGTGAGCCCATTGATGAGTCTTGGTGTGTATGGGTGAGTCTTGGTGTGTATGGGTGAGACCATTGGTGAGTGGGTGAGCCCATTGGTGTGTATGGGTGAGCCCATTGGTGAGTCTTGGTGTGTATGGGTGAGCCCATTGGTGTGTATGGGTGAGCCCATTGGTGTGTATGGGTGAGCCCATTGGTGTGTATGGGTGAGTCTATTGGTGTGTATGGGTGAGTCTTGGTGTGTATGGGTGAGTCCATTGGTGTGTATGGGTGAGTCTTGGTGTGTATGGGCGAGTCTTGGTGTGTATGGGCGAGCCCATTGGTGTGTATGGGCGAGCCCATTGGTGTGTATGGGCGAGCCCATTGGTGTGTATGGGCGAGCCCATTGGTGTGTATGGGCGAGCCCATTGGTGTGTATGGGCGAGCCCATTGGTGTGTATGGGCTAGCCCATTGGTGTGTATGGGCGAGTCTTGGTGTGTATGGGTGAGCCCATTGGTGAACATGGAGGTCCTTGCTGTCCCCAGCAGCTCGCCACCATGTGCCTAGTCGTGTCTGTTCAGCTCAATCAAGTTTCCCTGTTCAGGGCCAGTCACCTGTACCGTCGGGCTTGCCAGCCATAGGCGCTGTTGGGCAGCAGCTCTGTGGAGTTGTCCCGGGATCAGTCGGAGAGGTGCCTGGTCTCATCAGATCTCGGAAGCTAAGCAGGGCTAAGCCTGGTTAGTACGTGGAGGAGAGGTTGTCTGGGAATACCGGGTGTTGTAGGCTTGGGATGAAAGGTGGCCAAGAGAGGGTGAGCATAAGTGCATTTATGAATATGAATGTGGATGCAGGGTTGAGTGTTTTCCTCCAGTGTACATGGTAGGGGTGTTTTCTGGGTTCTCCGATTGTACTTCTCACGTGAAGCTCGGCAAACGTGGAAGTGGTCAGACATTCCACTGGAGCTGCAGGGCCCTCCTGATCAAAACACCTTGAGACGGTAAGGTTTTCCTGGGTGAAGAAATTTCCATTTGTTTAGCTTCAGCTCCCACATTCACCCCTCGCATCCACGCATCTAAATCACGTGACGTCTGTGTCCCGCCCCCACTTAGGACCCCTCCCCTCTGCCCGCCGCCCCCTGGGAAAACAGACGCTGCGTCGTACAGCAGCACTGATGTGTCGTCCCCTGATCTCTCCTGGCCCGTTGCTGCTGCTTCTCAGTTTTCTTTCCATCCTTCTCAGAATTCCCAATCTTTCTCTTCTCTCCTCCAAATTTCACGGACTTCCCTTCCCCGGGGCGTGCCACGGGTAAAGAGTTTAATCTCCCCCAATCCCAGATTCCCACTCTCCCCTCACAGCTGCCCCATCCGAATTCTCCACTCTCAGATTGCAATCCCAGGTCCCAGCTCTTAATTCCCCACTCCCACTCACCATGTCCTCACTCAAAAAATCCTACCCTAACTCCCAGCTTCCCCCTCTTTCCACGCTTCCTCTCAGCTCCATTACAAAAACACATAATTTAACTGGCATTAGCCAAACACGCCGTTGCTGAAATATAATTACCTGCAGATGACTCAATCGGAATGACACATGGGAGCATCATCATCATCAAAATGTGTCACGGTCCTCCTGTGACTCGGCGAGGCTTTCCTGCATACACAAGTGTAGTATCACTGTAGTAGGTTATTAATACGTTATTAACAGCTTTGGCAGTGGTACGCTAAGGACAATTAACTACACCTAGACACCCTCGCCAATAGCAACACTGCTTGGGACCTTAAAAAGAAAAGGTATATGACTGTAATAGGCGACGTTTCGGGCAATGCGGCTTATTCGCCGCTCGTAGCGAGGCTGCATCGCCTGTTATCTGCTCCTTGAGATGTTCGAAGCATGACAGTCAAACTGAAAACTGTTTTCATTCTCAGAACTGGAAAGCCAGAATTGAGCCACAGGAAGTAAAACGCCGAATCTAAGTTGATGGTGTTTTTTTTGCGTGCAATCATTTGTGACTGGGCTAGCACCATCAACTCGCTATACTTGAAAACCCGGTTTAATTACAGCCCAGTCTAAATCATTACTGTATTCAGGTCTCTGTGAGTCTACGGGTCTCTATGTGAGTCTACGGGTCGCTGTGTGAGTCTCCGGGGCTCTGTGTGAGTCTATGGGTCTCTGTGTTAGTCTCTGTCTATGGGTCTCTGTGTGAGTCTATGGGTCTCTGTGTGGGTCTATGGGTCTCTGTGTTAGTCTCTGTGTGAGCCCACGGGTATCTGTGTGACCCCACGGGTCTCTGTGTAATTCACTGGTGACCTGGGTTGATCATGAACTCACTGCACTTGAGAACCCGGTTTAACCACACACACACAGATCAGTGTCAACAAAGTGTGGCTTTCTTTGTAGTCATGGCTTCTCTGTGTAGAGTGTGTATGTGTGAGTGAGAGCCAGTGTGGGATAAGGGGAGCGGTGGTGCAGCGGTTAGCGTGCTGCGCTATGAACCCGGCGACCCGAGTTCGATTACCGCTCACGGCCAACACCAGTGACGATCATCTGACCCGTTCGTGGGCCTCCCCAAGGCTGACTCGGCCTCAAATAAGTACCTCGTGCAATGTGTAAACATTGCCACAAGGGAGACGAGGGGCGGGCAGGTGTCGTGCTGACCACCCACCCCCTCGTGTACCGTGCCAGCCTTCTTAGGTGATCACGAACAGCACTTGCCCCAACAGTCTGCTCTAGGCTATACGGGGAATCTTTGTCTTGTCAGTATGATGGAGTGAGTGTGTGGAGTTGTTTTTTGTTCTCACCCTTTTCTCCCGAATTCTCCAGTTTTTTGCCATCGCGAACAAAAAGTACGCACACTGCAACAGGTACGAACCAAGCATCCCGATACTAAGACTTTTGGATCTCAACAGCAACATCGCCCCCTACTGCAAACATATGGCACGACCCTCTTGAAAACGAGTCTTGAGACTCAGTGAGGCTTCCTGGAGTTAAATAGCTTAGTATTAATAATACCAATAATAACACGAAATAATGTAGAATAGGCTTTACCCTTTCTGGCAATAAAACATCTCTTAAGATGTTCAAAAATCAAAGAGACACCTATTGTAAGTGCATCAAATCTGCATTAACCACACACGCTTGTGGTAAAACAAGCAAACAAAAACATGCTTTGATAATACTGCGTGCATTGTCTTTGATACTGATTTGGCCTGCACCAGAGACGGCAGCCTCCTTTATGGTTGTGTATGACCAGAGAACACCATTAAAAGGCGATAGGCGTCTCTTTGGTGTTTAAACATCTTAACGCCACCTGTATTTTTGCCGGAAAGGCTAAAGCCTATTATTTTTTCATCATTTTGATACCGGGCAAAAAAATGGTCCCATCGATACTAAATAATGTAACTCGCTGTCGGCTGCGCTGACCATCAAAAAAGCACCGCCACACTTGAGCGCACCATTTAAATCACGGGCGGTCGAGGGCCTGGCCTCAAAAAACCTGGCTTGTCAGCGGCGCTTTAACACCCGAGTCCACACGGTCACTTCCTTGTGAATCATTTTTTTTGTGTGGTTCAGGTTTGGGGAAGGGAGGAGGCCTGCCTGGGGCCCGCTGTTTTGGGATCGTGTCCAATGCCAGCGGAAGGTGGTGTTTGTGTGTGTTTTTTAGGGTTTGAGACCTGGGCGATGGCTTTGTTATGTAAGTGTGTGGTGAGCAGCTCTGGAATGTTCCGCTGGGTTGTGCAACAGAATGTGCAGTAACTCTGCACCCAATAAGCATGTATCTCAGCGGCAGGGATAATCGCATGGCAGTTAAAATGCATGCACTGTATATCTTGTGGTGTGTACACATCGCCACTTGGGTAACTGCGGGAAAGACAACTGGTTGAAACAGTTATCCATGTGCCTCGCGTATTATAATATTTTTTGTTCATCAACATGATGCTTGTTTGAATCTCGTGAAGCTTTTTCAGAAGGGCCCTGGCAAAGTTTGTCAGAGTAGGAGGGAGGGGGTGACGATCGTTGTGCAGATTCCAAGTAAGGCAATTTGTGAGTAATTTTTTTTATTTGGCTAAATCGCACCGTGACGCTGGCACACGATGGGGCGACCCTCACGGATCTTTAACGGCCACTTTGAAGCGGACTGCACGAGCTACTTTTGTGGTCATTACACCTGCGGCCTTAACCAGGGTGGCTGGCCGCTGCTGGTGAAAGAAATCTCCATGCAGTGGAGGGGGTTGTTTGACCATACCTTACCACGCTGGTCAATGCAAGTTTAGAAACATGCTGTTAGAGAATTGAGCTGCTATAAATGTCCACGTGATAAGCCACTTCGTTGAGCTATCATTTGTGGCCAGGTCGGTCGGTTCTGAAATATAGCTTCATAGCTCAGTGGGCCTTACCTGGTAGAATAAAAAATAGTTTAGCGTTAGTTTAAGTTTGTGGAAGGGGGGGGGGAGGAGGAGAGGCGCCAGTCCCGGTTCAGATATCACTCGGTGCCATTGGCGTTCGACGTGGCCAGGAATCGAACTCGGGACTCGGGGTTCATGGCGCAGTGCGCTAACCTGCGTGCCACCGTTCCACCCTGCTGTACCAAATGCTGCTGGAAATCATGGCTAAACAACAAACAAAACACCACGAACTGTTTCTGGGCAAATATCACAATGCTGAAAAATTAATAAATTGATACTACACACAGCAGCGGCAGCAGCAGCAACACCAATATCACCTCCCCCCCCTGCCGCTTTGAAATCCTGGCAGGACTCTGTTGAAAAAGAGTCTTGAGACTCGGCGAGGCTTTCCTCGGTAAACAAGGATAGTAAATAAATAAATATTGTTGGCCTAAAGAGGCCACGGAGTGAGTGGTGGATGTAAATCTATATTTTTTGTATTGGCAAGCGTCCATGTTTGTTAGCTTCACGCATGAATGCCTCTTCCCACATCGCTGCTCCTAGAGGCATGCACACACACAAAGACAGATCCCCCTTGTAGCTTGAAGAGGCTGCTGAGGCAAGTGTTGTTAGCCAGCACCACGCCCGGCCACATTTGTCTCACTAGAAGAGATGTTTGCACACTGCACCGGGTGCTCATTTGAGGCTGAATCGACCTAGGGGAGACCTTGGACCCGTTCAGATAACCATCACTGGTGTTGGCCGTGAGCAGGAATCTAAATCGGGTCGCCGGATTCATAGCACAGCGTTGTAACCGCTGCACGAACACGCACGCACACACGCACACACGCACACACACACGCACACACGCACGCACGCACGCACGCACACACGCACGCACGCACACACGCACGCACACACGCACACACGCACACACGCACGCACGCACGCACACACGCACACACACACGCACACACGCACGCACGCACGCACGCACGCACACACGCACACACGCACACACGCACGCACGCACGCACACACGCACGCACGCACGCACACACGCACGTACATGTACACTTACGTAAACATGTTCACACACGGACCAGCACTTGGCGTTTTATTGCTTCCAAAGTCTGCTGCTCATGACCGCCACGCCAGAATGCTTGCTCTAGAGCAGATACATGTGTACGCACAGTCCCCGGCTATCTATCCCATCGCATTAAAGCTGCCGTTTTCCCTTAGCAGGGTCCAGGTGATGGTGCAAGGCACCCCAGTGAGTACAACTGTATGGGTGTAGGTGTGTGGGTGTGTTGGTGGGTGGGTGTGTGTGTTGGTGTGTGGGTGTGTTGGTGGGTATGTGTGTGTGTGAGTGTGTGTGGGGAGCGGTGGCACAGTGGTTGGCGCACTGTGCTACAAATCCAGCGACCAGAGTTCGATTTCCGCTCACGACAAATACCAGTGTCGAATATCTGAACCGGTTTTGGGCCTCCCCTAGGTCGACTCGGCCTCAAATGAGTACCTGGTGCGGTGTGTAAAGATCGCCGCTAGGGAGACAAGCGGCCGGGCGTAGTGCTGGCCGCCCACCCCCTCTTGTGCCGTGCCACCTTTCATAGGTGCTCTCTAACAGCACTTGCCCCAACAGTCTGTTAAGGCTGTATGGGGGATCTTTGTATTTTTTTAGGTGTGGGTAGTGTGCGAGGTGTGCGTGTGTGTTTGTGGATGCATGTGTTATGGGGAGCGGT
Organism: Lethenteron reissneri; assembly: GCF_015708825.2. Taxonomy (NCBI): domain Eukaryota; kingdom Metazoa; phylum Chordata; class Hyperoartia; order Petromyzontiformes; family Petromyzontidae; genus Lethenteron; species Lethenteron reissneri. Next base: position 1,329,142 of record NC_083797.1, read on the forward strand.
AGCACTTTGCTTAACAAACTGCGCTTAAACGCCGGCGCACCCGAGTTCAATTCCCTGCCGTGGCTAATGTCAGCGGTGAGGGATCTCATAGCTGCTTCCTGATGCTCTCCTAGGTCGACTCGGCCTTAAATGTTGATGGTTGAGCTCATTGGAGACATATGGGTGGGCTCATTGGTGAGCATTGTAAGGGGATATTTGCCTTTGTGCAAGTATGAGGCTACGTGTGTGTACGTGTAGGTGAGGCCGTGCGCGTGCCAAGTCTGCCTGTGGCTCCCCGCGAGTGTTGTGTAACGACGTGTGTACAGCGAGGCTCTCGGGGTCTCTCGGGAGGCAGTCTGTGTTTGTGTGTCTTCCCGTCACCCGTGAGAGATGGCGTTTCCGGCTGTGCGCCGCGCTCCTTGATCCGTGAGCCGTGCGTGACGCCTGTGTGCGATGATGATGCCGGGTGTCTCTCAGTGTGTTGCTCTCATCGCACCTCTGTGATGCTTTGTCTTGTTGCGTGTGTTTGACGCTGTGCCAGCGTGTCTCGGCGTGTGCGATGCTACACGTATCTGTGTGTGCGTGACACTATGCATGTTTCTGTATGCGTGTGACGCTGTGCGCGCGTGTCTCTCTGTGTGTGTGACGCTGTGCGTGTGTCTCTGCGCGTGTCTCTCTGCGTGTCTCTCTGCGCGTCTCTCTGCGCGTGAGGTGGTGCGCGTGTCTCTGCGCGTCTGTGTGTGCGACGCTGTGCACGTGTCTATGCTCGTGTCTCTGCGGGTGTCTGCGTGTCTCCGCACGTGTCTCTGTGTGCGCGTGTCTCTGCGCGCGTGTCTCTGCGTGTGTGACGCTGTGCGCGTGTCTCTGCGTGCGTGACGCTGTGTGCGTGTCTCCACGTGTGTGACACTGTGCCTGTGTCTCCGCACGTGTCTCCGCACGTGTGACGCTGTGTGCATGTCTACGCGTGTGTGACGCTATGTGCGTGTCTCCACGTGTGTGACACTGTGCCTGTGTCTCCGCACGTGTGACGCTGTGCGCGTGTCTCTGTGTGCGTGACGCTGTGTGCGTGTCTCCACGTGTATGACGCTGTGCCTGTGTCTCCGCACGTGTCTCTGTGTGTGCGTGACGCTGTGCGTGTGTTTCTCCGCGTGTGCGATGCTGCGTGTGGCGCCGCATGCCGGGCCTGCAGAAGCCAGGCTCCCTCGATGGGGCGAGTCACGCTTGTGCCGCTCCCCGTGCCTTCCTGCGCCAAGTTCAGCAACCAGCCCGACATCGCCTCCAACAAGATCCTCATACTGGAATTGACTGAATGGTTATGTATATGGATTTTTAATAAACACTAAGAGAAGCAATTTTAATTCGAGTTAAGCCTTTAAGCTTCCACACCAAGCCAAGCTTAGCATTCTTTTTAAAACGCTCGTTCGCCGAGAGCGAGAATCTTACGTCGCTAGGGCGAGCGGCCGAAGTATCCGCCGGGTTTGCTTGGAAGGAAGCGCGAGGAAAGCGGAGTTTGGTGGAAGGGGGGCCAGAGGGGGGGGGGCGACAAGATGGAAGAAGCCCTCCTGGACGGGGCGTCCAACCGCAAGCATCGGCGGGACCTGGAGCCGCCCGCGAGCGTCAACCGCAACAGCCGCAACAACAACAACAACCACGGCGGCGGCGGCGGCGATGAAGCCAGAGGCAACGGTCGCGTGCAGGACGGCGCCGCCCGCTCGCCGTCTGAAGGAGACGCGACGACGGCGTTGTTGGGAAGAGGAGGAGGAGGTGGTGGTGGTGGTGGTGGTGGAGGAGGTGGAGGAGTTGGTGGTGGAGGTGGTGGTGGTGGTGGTGGTGGAGGTGGTGGGGACGAGGCGGGGAAAGCAGTGGAGCGGTGGCCCGGCAAGGAGAGCGGCAGCGGCGTGGCCGCCGTGCCCGCCGGCGACGGCGACGAGTCGGAGAGCGACGGGGACAGCTCGGTGGAGGAGCTGCCCCTGCGCCAGTGGGTGATGAACGGCGCCATCACCTTCGGACGGGAGTTCTGCTACGCGGTGGACACTGCGCTCGTCACGCCCGTGCTGCTCACCATCGGTGCGTGTGTGTGTGTGTGTGCGCGCGTGTGCTAACAACACTTGACCCAACAGCTTGTTAAGGCTACACGCTGTGTGTGTGTGTGTGCCAACACGCACACACACACACATTGGCAAAGGCACATTGGTGCACACACACACACTGGCATGTATACAAACACATACCAGATTGAGCCACCACCCCTTGCCATTACATACCTGCATGTGTGTGCGTGTGAGCTTGCGGTTGGGGTTGGCGTCGTCCCCCACTTCTCCTGATGTCGAGGGGAAATGGGCGAGGTTTAGGACTGTGGTTCATGCAGCTGCAATGGCTGCTTTGGGTACACGGTCCAGACCTCCTCAGAGACCCTGGCTGACAAAGGAGGTGTTCAGGCTGGCTGAGAAAAAGCGACAGGCCCACTCTCATCGTCTACAGCATCCCACATCAGAGAATGAGGAGCCTTCGCTCGGAGGTACGGAGAGCCGTGTGGCTCTGCAAGGATGATTGGTGGTCACGGGTTGATGAGGAAATGGAGTCTGCATCAATGGCCCGCGATCACAAATCGCTCTTTAATTCCATCAAAAAGTAACCTGCAGCGCCACACCTATTACCATCATTAGGGGAAACAACGGTGATCCAATCTCCGACCCCCAGGAACAGGTTTGCAGATTTGCTGAGCATTTCTGTGAGGTTCTGGGGGAGGAGAAAATTCCTCAACCAGGAAAACAACGTGGGACAATGTGGGGATGAGATGACCATGTTGAGGCTGCGGTGCCTCAAATATTGGAAGAAGTCACCCGCTGTGAGTGGTTGACTGAGGTGCCATCTGTTGAAAGCGATCCAGAGCCTGAGACCAGGAAAGGCACCAGGCAGAGATGATCTCCCAAGCAAAATGCTGAGGGAGGGTGGCGTTTGTGCACAGACTGCCCTACATGACATCATAACAACAGTCTGGACCGCTGGATGGGTTCCGCAGGATTGGAGGATGCGCTGGTGGTCCCCCTCTTTAAGAAGGGGGACCGCACAGACTGTAACAACTACAGGGGCATCTCACTCCTCAGTGTGCCGGGAAAGGTCCTGGCAAGGATTATTCAACATGGCCTTGCCAGCCACGCTGAGGAGAGGCTTGCGGAGCCCTATTGTGGTTTCAGGAAAGGGCGGTCCTGCACAGATGCCATATTTTCTGTCCATTTGCTACACCAGAGGTGTAGGGAATTCCAACAAGACCTACATCACTGCTTTATTGACCTGGTCAAGGCCTATGATACCATCAGTAGGTCTGGGCTCTGGGTTGTTCTTCATGCTTTCGGAGTCCCTGACCCGCTGCTCACGATCATTAAGGACCTTCATGATGGTGAGTGGGCCCTCACGTGGCCTCAAGGTGCGAGACTGGCGCAACGTTATGGTTGGAAACAGTAGTGTCGTGGTTGGTGTGCTGCTCTGTTCACCTGGTGGTCTGAGACTCAATTCCCACTCACGGCCTTCATCAGTGGTGAATATCTGCACCGGACCTGGGCCTCCCCGAGGTCACGGTGTGTAAACATCAGCACTGGGGAGACAAAGGCGGTCGGGCGTGGTGCTGGCCACCCACCCCCTTCGTGCGCTGTGCCGGCCTTCACAGATGCTACTCGCTAACAGCACCTGCCCCAACAATCTGTTCAAGGCTAAACGGGGGATCGTTGTCTTTTGGTGTGTGTGTGTTTGGAGCAGGCCTGCCTGAGCAGTACTACTCGCTCACGTGGTTCCTCAGCCCCGTGCTGGGTCTCATCTTCACGCCGCTCATCGGCTCGGCGAGCGACCGCTGCACCCTGCGCTGGGGCCGGCGCCGCCCGTTCATCCTCGTGCTCAGCATCGGCACGCTCATCGGCATCATGCTCTTCCTCAACGGCGCCAACATCGGTGCCCGCCCGTCGCGCACCACCCTACACACACACGCGGGCAACGCTCCGTGCACACACACACACGCGGGCAACGCTCCGCACACACACACGCCGCCCTGCACGTGCGCACATGCACAGCCCCGCACACACACACGCTGCCCTGCACACACACATGCCCTGCACACACACATGCCCTGCACACACGCGCACACCACGCTTTACGCACGCACACACGCGCACCGCCCTCCACGCGCGGGCACTGGACTGCACACACACAGACAAAGATCCCCCGTATAGCCACCTTTGTGTCCCTCGTGGCGATATTTACACACCGTACCAGGCACTCACTTGAGACTGAGTCGACCTAGGTGAGGCCCAGGACCAGTTAAGATAATTATCGCTGGTGCTGGTGGCCGTGAGCGGGAATTGAATTGGGGTCGCCGGGTTCGTAGCGCAGCGTAACGCCAACCGCTACACTGCCGCTCCCCGCACGTGCACACACACACACCACCACACACACCACCCCCTGGTGGTGATGATTTGCTTCTGACTCGCCGCCACGGTGACGCCTGTTGCAGGGCTGGCAGTGGGCGATGTGCCTGGCGAGCAGCTCGTGGGGATCGTGGTGACGGTGCTCGGGGTGGTGCTCCTGGACTTCTGTGCGGACGCGGCGGACGGCCCGGTGCACGCGTACCTCCTGGACAACGCCGACACGGAGGAGCAGGACCGCGCGCTCAGCATCCACTCGCTCGCCGGCAGTATGCGCACGCACAGATCCGACGGCACAGAGACGACGGCACAGAGACAAACATCCCTCCCACCACCCGCCATTATTGAATCCAAACTTTATTGATGAGCGGATGATAATTCGCCTATCGCGTAATAAAAAAAATGACATGCCATCAGCCACAGGGAGAGCCACGGGCTCGCAGGGAGAGATAGCCGGCCCCACGGTGACCCCGCGCATGTGCCCCGCCACAGGCCTGGGCGGCGCGCTGGGCTACATGATGGGTGGCATCGACTGGACGCACACGCCGCTGGGCCTTGCCTTCCGCTCGCAGCAGCAGGTGCTCTTCTTCTTCACGTCGCTCGTGTTCACCGCCTCGCTGCTGCTGCACCTCTTCAGCATCCCCGAGGAGGTGTACACGGGGCCCGTCGGCGACGAGGGCTCGTCGCGCGCCATCAACTCGGCCCGCGCCAACTCCTTGCCGCGGCCGAATCTCGAAGAGGGGGAGGGGGCGGCCGTCGCCGCCGCCGCCGACGACGCGGCGGCGTCGTCGTCGTCGCGCGACCCGGAGCGCGGCCTCGACGACCGTGACCTGGACGACGAGGCGGGCGACGGTGGGCGCTCACAGGCGCTGTCGTGCCTGTTCGCCGACGAGGTGCACTCGAACCACGAGGTGTACATGGGCCGCGACGACGACGACGACGTCCACGAGGCCGAGCTGCTGCGATCGCAGAGCGACTCGGTGCTGCACATGGGCGACGTGGGCTCCGAGCTGCTCTACCTCGGCTGCATGGAGCCCTCCGAGTTCGACGGCCCCTTCATGACGCCGACGCACGCCGCGGCCGAGGCCGCCCGCAGCGCCGACAGCCTGTCCGGCGCCGCGAGAGACCGGGGGGGGAGCGACGCGCCGTTCCTGCTGCCGCCGCTGGACGAGGCGGGCGCCGGCGGCGAGCTCCCGGGGGTCGCGGCGGATGGAGGAGGAGGAGCGGGGGACGGCCGCCGCCTGGCCAACGGGATCAAGGCGAAGGGAAGGCTCCAGCAGCAGCAGCACGGCGTGGGGCTGAGGCCCCGCTCGGCGTCCATGCGCCGGCGGCACCAGCAGTTCTACCAGCGGCAGGCGACGTACGACTTCTACGCCTACTCGGGGCGGCTGGGGTCGCACCGCTACCGGCACCGGCGCGCCAACGCCTTCCTGCTCATCAAGGCGTCGCGCAGCCTCAACGACCTCTACGAGCTGCAGCGGCGCCAGCGCATGAGGATGCAGCAGCGCACGAGGTGACTGCACAAGCGCCGTGAACACGCGCCGTGAACACGCGCCGTGAACACGCACACCACCCAGCCAAGTGAAAAACGCATTCCCAATTATCTCCCACATTTCCAGCCCTAATTAAAATGTTTCCCCTCCGCTGGTTTGACCCTGGGGTCCAAACTCGTAATGGTTAACGAGTGCAGATGATCCCAGTGTCCTCTTGATCCCCATTGCAAGCACAAAGGCAAAAATCCCCCATGTAACCTCTCGCTGTTAGCGAGCACCAATGAAGGCCGGCAAGGCACACATCGTCACCTGACCCCCGGTCGTCACCTGACCCCCGATCGTAACCTGACCCCCATCGTCACCTGACCCCTCATCGTCACCTGACCCCCCCATCGTCACCTGACCCCCGTTCGTCACCTGACCCCCGTTCGTCACCTGACCCCTCGATCGTCACCTGACCACCGATCCTCACCTGACCCCCGGTCGTCACCTGACCCCCGGTCGTCACCTGACCGCTGATCCCCCCCCCGACCTCCCCCCGTGACCGCTGTCCCAGGCTGCGGCACGCAAGCAGCGCGACGGAGGAGAGCGAGGGCAGCGAGTCGAGCGACGAGGTGGAGATGGAGATGTCCGTGCGGCTGCTGTGGCTCTCCATGTTCAAGATGCCGCGGCAGCTCCTGCGTCTCTGCCTGTGCCACCTCATCACCTGGGTGTCCATCATCGCCATGTCCGTCTTCTACACCGACTTCATGGGCCAGGTGGTCTTCCAAGGCGAGCCTACGGTACGTGTGGCAATGCACGCACAACAACAACAACCGCCGTTCGCCACTAAGTGGCGGTGACGTCACCACGACGCTTGTGCCAGGCCATGTGCACCTTGAGGCCACGTGAAGTGTCGAACGCCCGCTGGCAGGAGGTCATGGGGCAGGCCCAGGTGCCACGCACGCATGGCGACGCACACGCGCACGGTACGCGTGGCAAGGAACGTAATGCTTATCTTTGATGTGCCTCTGTCGGATGTTTTCGATATATCACGTGATGCAGTTTTTCGATTTCTATTTGCTTGATTGCTGTGCTGTGTTTGTGTTGCACGTTGTCCGAATCGGAATATTTATACTGCAGGAGGAATCCGATGAGCTATAAAGCTCTTGTTCAGAACGTTACATCAACAAACAATGCAAAATCACGATAGGAGTGCAAAGTTTAGGAAAGCTCAACACATAATTGTGGTTTACCCCGAGGTCACTGGCAGATGAGACTCTTGTCCTGGTCTCTTCTCACCTGAACCAGTCCTAGGCCTCCGCCGGCGTGGCGTGTAAACATCGCCACTGTTGACGCAGAGGGCCCTGGCGCTGGCCACGAAGCCCTCCGCCCTCTTGGGCCACAGTGGCGGCCTTCATAGGCGCTACTCCGAAACAGCGCTTTCCCCAAACTAACAGCGAAACTAAATTATTTATATTTTACCATGTGAGGCCCACTCAGCTTTATAGCTCTCTTTCAGAAGTGACTTGCCCATAAATGATAGCCCAGACGAAGTGGCTCATCGTGTTAAAATGTATAGCACCCAGATACTCTAAACGCGTGATGCTGATTCTAAATCTGGGGAGAAAAACCAGAGGACCCGGAGAAAAATCCACACGACCACAGGGAGAACACACAAACTCCAAATATACAGCAGGAGTCAGGGTGGGGATCGAACCCATAACCTCCTGCACACCAGGCGAGGTAGCGAACATCTCCTCGCCACCGTGGCACCCCAACAGTCTGTTAATGCTACGCGGCGGGTGGGGGGTGGGGGATTTTTGTCGGTGCAGGCCCCCCACAACTCGACGGAGCTGGAGAACTACAACAAGGGGGTGCAGTACGGCTGCTGGGGCCTCGTCATCTACGCCGCCACGGCCGCCCTGCTCTCCGGTGAGGCCGCCCTCCCGCTCCCGCGCGGTCACTCTGTCTCTATTTCTCTCTCGGCGACTCCACTTCCGGCGGCCGCCCCTGGCGTGTGTTGCCGCGTCTTATCTCAGATTATATTTACATACAGAGAGAAGCGCCTGAGCTCCAAGGCGCTCTCTCTTTCTCTCACGGAACTTAAAAAGCGGAAACAAATATAAGAGTGGATTAGATGGCGGGGGGGGGGGGGGGGGGTCCCAGTGCAAGGGCCGAGGAATGAGCGACCGTATCCTCCGTTACAGTCTCCATGGCCACCATCTCCACGGTCACCGTATCCTCCTGTACCGTCTCCATGGTTACCGTCTGTGAGAGTGACCCGTGCGCTCGTGCGTGCGTGCAGGCCTGCTGCAGCGCTACACGGTGCACCGGGACGTGAGCCTCAAGCTGCTGTACAGCGTCGGCACGCTGGGCTTCTCGCTCGGCATGGCCGTGATGGCCGCAGTGCCCAACCTGGCCGTGTCCATGACGATGATCGGCACCATGGGGCTGCTCTACGTGGTGCTCTCCTACTGCCCCTACGCCATGCTGGGCTTCTACCACGAGGACGACGAGGTGCGTGCAACACCCACCCTCGCACCCCCTGCAATAGCGTCACAACAACAACAGCACCGCAACAACAACAACACCAACAACAACAACAACGCTGCGGTCTAACTCCTACATGATGCCTCGATCCCCCAATGAGACGCAACAACACGCGCGTGTGTCGTTGTGTCTCTGTGCATTGTGCGTGCGTGTGTCTTTGTGTGTGTGTGTGACGCAGTGGTTAGCACACTGCGGTGACCCGAGTTCGATTCCCATTCACACTGACCTGGCACGCGTTTCTTTCTCTCCCTCTTTCTCCCTATATATTTACCTCCGCGTACCTCTCCGCCCGTTCGCCCCCCCCCAGTATGTACGGCACAGCCCCGGCGGCACGCGGCGCGGGCTGGGCATCGACTGCGCCATCCTGTCGTGCCAGGTGTACATCTCCCAGATCCTGGTGGCGGCCGGCATCAGCGTGGTGATCGACGCGTTCGACACGGTGCGCTCCGTGCCCGTCGTCGCCTCCGCCGCCGCCTTCCTCGCCTTCCTCGCCGCCACCTTCATCCTCATCTACCCGGACGACGACGAGGAGGAGGAGGGGGGGAAGGAGGGGGGGAAGGATGAGGGGAAGGACGGGAGGGCCCAAGACGACACGGGAGGAGGGGAGGGAGGCGGCCGTGCGCAGGAAGAGCGGGGCGAGAGGGCGCCGGCCACGCTGCAGCTGCGGCGCAAGCCTGGCAAGGGGGCGGAGGAGGAGGCGGCGGTGGCGCCGATGGCGACATCGGCGGCGGCGCTGCAGCTGGAGACTTGTGTGTGAGATAGTGTGTGTGAGAGAGAGTTTGTGTGTGTGAGAGTGTGAGAGAGAGAGTTTGTGTGTGAGAGTGTGTGAGAGTTTGACAGAGAGAGAGAGTGTGTGTGAGTGTGAGAGAGAGTGTGAGTGTGTGAGAGAGCGAGAGAGTGTGTGTGTGTGAGAGAGTGAGAGAAAGAGTGTGTGTGTGAGAGAAAGTGTGTGTGTGTGAGTGAGAGAGATAGTGTGTATGTGTGAGAGTGTGTGAGAGTGAGAGAGAGCGTGTGAGAGAGAGTATGTGTGTGAGAGAAAATGTGAGAGTGTGAGAGAGTGCGAGAGAGTATGTGTGTGTGAGTGTGTGAGAGTGTGAGAGAGAGTGCGAGAGAGTATGTGTGTGTGAGTGTGTGAGAGTGTGAGAGAGAGTGCGAGAGAGTATGTGTGTGTGAGTGTGTGTGTGAGAGAGAGTGCGAGAGAGTATGTGTGTGAGTGTGTGTGTGAGAGAGAGTGCGAGAGAGTATGTGTGTGAGTGTGTGTGTGAGAGAGAGTGCGAGAGAGTATGTGTGTGTGAGTGTGTGAGAGAGAGTGCGAGAGAGTATGTGTGTGTGTGTGTGAGAGAGAGTGCGAGAGAGTATGTGTGTGTGAGTGTGTGTGTGAGAGAGAGTGCGAGAGAGTATGTGTGTGTGAGTGTGTGAGAGAGAGTGCGAGAGAGTATGTGTGTGTGTGAGAGAGAGTGCGAGAGAGTGTGTGTGTGAGTGTGTGAGAGAGAGAGAGTGAGTGTGAGAGAGTATGTGTGTGTGAGTGTGTGAGAGAGAGTGTGAGAGCGTGTGTGTGTGAGTGTGTGAGAGAGAGAGAGTGAGTGTGAGAGAGTATGTGTGTGTGAGTGTGTGAGAGAGAGTGTGTGTGTGAGTGTGTGAGAGAGAGAGAGTGAGTGTGAGAGAGTGCGAGAGTGTGAGTGCTTGACTGTGACGGTGTTGAGAGTGACTTCCAGACTGTGGCGGCCTGCAGAGGAGAAGGAGTGACCCCTGCCACTGGGTGACGGTTGACTGGGGGGTGAAGGGGTTCCAATCGAAGCCGCTCTCGTTTCTACCGCCCTGCTCGTGTCGTCCATGCTTGTGTCCTTAGACGCTTGTCCCCTCCTCGGTTTGCACCGTTATCGCCGACGTGGAGCTCTGGTGTATAATTTGCATAATGCTGTAAGTTTCGTCAACATTGCATAATTGACCCCTTGGGTCTCTCACGATGCTAGTCGTATCGATTTTAATTACTGATTTGATGCTCGTTACATGCCTAACATGTGTGTGTGTGTATGTGGATAACCGTGTGTGTGTATACACCTTTTATAGGAGGTCACGAACAGAACTCGCCCCCAACAGTCCGTAGAGGCTAGAGGGGGACTTTTATCTTTGTACGTGTGTGTGTACGTGTGTGTGTACGTGTGTGTGTACGTGTGTGTGTACGTGTGTGTGTGTACGTGTGTGTGTACGTGTGTGTGTGTACGTGTGTGTGTGTACGTGTGTGTGTGTACGTGTGTGTGTGTACGTGTGTGTGTACGTGTACGTGTGTGTGTACGTGTACGTGTGTGTGTACGTGTACGTGTGTGTGTACGTGTACGTGTGTGTGTACGTGTACGTGTACGTGTACGTGTGTGTGTACGTGTGTGTGTGTGTACGTGTGTGTGTGTGTACGTGTGTGTGTGTGTCTGTACGTGTGTGTGTGTGTACGTGTGTGTGTGTGTGTGTACGTGTGTGTGTGTGTGTGTACGTGTGTGTGTGTGTGTGTACGTGTGTGCGTGTGTGTGTACGTGTGTGCGTGTGTGTGTGTGTGTGCGTGTGTGTGTGTGTGCGTGTGTGTGTGTGTGTGCGTGTGTGTGTGTGTGTGTACGTGTGTGTGTACGTGTGTGTGTACGTGTGTGTGTGTGTGTGTACGTGTGTGTGTGTGTGTGTGTGTACGTGTGTGTGTGTGTGTGTACGTGTGTGTGTGTGTATGTGTGTGTGTGTACGTGTGTGTGTGTGTACGTGTGTGTGTGTGTGTACGTGTGTGTGTGTGTGTACGTGTGTGTACGTGTGTGTGTGTGTGTGTACGTGTGTGTGTGTGTGTGTACGTGTGTGTGTGTGTGTGTACGTGTGTGTGTGTGTGTGTACGTGTGTGTGTGTGTGTGTACGTGTGTGTGTGTGTGTGTACGTGTGTGTGTGTGTGTGTGTACGTGTGTGTGTGTGTGTACGTGTGTGTGTGTGTGTACGTGTGTGTGTGTGTGTACGTGTGTGTGTGTATGTGGGGAGAGCGGTGGTGTAATGGTTAGCGCTCTGCACTACGAACCCGGCGACCAGAGTTCGACACCCGCTCACGGCCAACACCAGTGGCGATTCTCTGAACCGGTGCTGGGCTTCCCCTAGGTCGACTCGGCCTCAAATGAGTACCTGGTGCGGTGTGTAAACATCGCCACTGGGGGAGACAAAGGCGGCCGGGCGTGGCGTTGGCCACTCACCCCTCGTGTGCCGTGGCGGCCTTCATAGGTGCTATTCGCTAACAGCACTCGCCCCAACAGTCTGTTAAGGCTGCTTTGTCTTTGTGCGCGTGTCAGTCGATGGTTGTGCCGGGGGCCTACTGAGGCCCCCCTCTGCGAGGCCCCGAGCCTCCGGAGGGGGCTGAGCATTCCCCCGTTGAAGGCCCTGTCTGGTCTGTGTTGTTTTTATTTTATTTGTACTCTTGATCGTGATTTTTGAAAACCGAATCTCTGCGTCATTCCGTGGAACTCTGACCGCGGGTGCCCGAGGCCGACGTCGTTTCCGGACGTCCGCGTGGGTGGCTGTGGTCACGGTGCAATTAAAGCGTGGGCCAATCGCTCCACGTGTGCCTCCGTTTGTCACGCGGAGAGAGGGCGGCGTGGTGCGAGAGCGGGGGGTGTGGTGTGAGGTGGGTGTCATGTGACAACTACCTCTCTGGCCTTTCCGTGTATGTGCTATGAAGAAGGTCCATTGCCCGAAACGTCACCATTCTATACTTGTTTTGTCTCGTCAAAGAGAAACAGGTGTTGCAATTACGGGTGTTGAGAATGGACGCCATGCGAGTCCTGTTCCAGAGGGTGTAACGTGATTGTTGTTTTGGTGAGTGTAGTTTGCTCATTCAGAGTGGTTGATGTGAGCGGTTGTAGTGCCGATAGGTGGCGCGTGCTTGTGGTGAGAACGGCTGTATGGTGTGGTGGTTGTGGGAATGTCTTGGCTGTCGTGTATGCGAGTGCTGTCTGCATGGAGTCTTTGTGAAGCGTGACTTTGTCTCACCACGACTCCGAGTCAATGGGTGCTGGTTGTTTGTGGGGACCCCAAAGGATCCTGGCTCCCCTCGCCGCCCTCTGAGAATCCGGGGTCAGGGGCCATTGCGGGTGCCCTAATTGGTAATTGGAAATTTATTTCGTTTCAATAGAATCCTGGTCAATTAATAACGCGCAGGGGACAGAGTCCAACACTGCACCCTCCCAAGCGTCTCTCTCTCTCGAGTCGTCTCTCTAGCCGGTCTCTCCATCCACCATCTCCATCCATTTCACCAGCGTCCCATCCATCCATCGCTTCATCTCTCCACCCATCTGTCTCGTATATCACTCCGGGACCCCCCTCTCTCGCTCTCCATCCATCTATCCAGCCATCTCCAGCCATCTCCATCCATCTCCCCAGCCAGGCAGACTCCTCCAGGAACCCAGTCTCCTGCTCCTCGCCTCGTCTGTCAGCTCGGAGCCATGGTGCAGGTGAGTCGACTGAGCTGGTACTGGGACATGGGACCAGCGATCCGTGATCTGTATCCAGAGATCTCGGGTCTCTGATTCTGATCCCTAAGACGTGCGGACCCCAGTGACCCGGCAGTGGGGAACCCGAGAATGGCGGCTGTGGTTGACGATCGCTCAACGTCACGTCTCCTGCTCTGTCTGTGCTTCTGAATGATTTCTCTGACTTCTGCTTGGATTCGCTTTCATCTGCCAATGTCGCGCTTTTGAACATCACCCCGATGACAAGTTGCAGGCAGGGGTGGTGAATCGTTTACTTTGGGCACCTTTTGCAGCATCGGAATGGGAATATTTATTGAGACTGGAGGAGGAATCCGGTGAGCTGTGAAGCTCTTGTTCAGACGTCAACAACAAACAAACAACACGACGGTGCAAAATATAGAAAAGTGTCAACAAGTCACCCACTCGCTCACCGACACACGCACTCACCCACCTACTCAACTCACCCACCTACTCACCTCACTCACCTCACCCACCCACTCACCTACTCACCCACCTACTCACCTCACCCACTCACCCACCTACTCGGCAGTCGATCGGCTTGCAACTGGCTGCACGGTGATCGAGACTTCTCAGGAATGTAGCGAGTTCAATAGAAAATGCAAGACAGACCTTTAACAGAGCTCAGAATGTATGGATATTGTGCACTCGTGAAAACCTCGATTTTAAATGTACGTACGTGTACTTGACTACATTTAGTTAACCACGAGATTTGTTTCAATGTCGAGGGTTTGTGAGTTCGTCGTCACCCGTGACACCACTCACAGACTGCTGGGGCAAGCGCTGTTAGCGAGCAGCACCCATGAAGGCCGGCACGAGGGGGTGGGTGGTCACGCCCGGCCGCCTTTGTCTCCCCAGTGGCGATGTTTATACACCGCACCAGCTACTCATTTGAGGCCGAGTGGACCTAGAGGAGTCCCAGGACCGCTTCAGATAACCGTAACAAGTTTCGATTTAAAGCTTTCGTGACTGCAGGGATTCATCTTCTTGGTTCTTTCGGTAAAGTCACGTAGAAGGGAAGTAATAAAATAATAAAAATAAAACATAATAAAACAATTCTCACGACGTTTCGGCCACAACGCAAGCAGCCGTCCTCAGGCGAAGAATGGACCGTAACAAGCCTTGACCGTGAGTGGTGCAGATAATCATCACTGGTGTTGACCTAGTTAAATTAACTCACCGACTCACTCGCCCACCCACCCACTCACTCGCCTACCCACTCACTCATTCACTCGCCCACCCACTCACTCATTCACTCACCCACTCATTCACTCACTCGCCCACCAACTCACTCATTCACTCACTTGCCCACCCACTCACTCGTTCACTCACTCGCCCACCCACTCATCCAGCCAGATTACTCTTGCAAAATGGATTATCATCGCGAGAGCGCTTCAGATATAATCATCATCATCTGAACGGTTCAGATAATCATTAACGTCGCCTCCCGCCCCCCTTGTAAGTTGTTTCGCAAATACGTCGACACTAAATTAAGACCGCTACCTGATTAGCGTCGTCTCAAACCGCACGTACGTCGCGGACACCGTAATCCGTCCTTTCTCGCAGCTTTCGCCTCGGGCTCCGCCTCCACCTGCGCTGTTAATTGCTTTGATTTGACGTCGCTTCGACATTGGTCGTCGTAACTTTTCGTCAGAACGCATCCCCGACGTGAACCGGGGATTCACTGCGACCCTCACCGCTGTTGGGTGGCCCTGAGCGGGGATCGAACTCGGGCGGCTCGGTCCGGAGCGGCAGCGCGCTCCCCGCTGCACTGCCGCACGAGACGCACACGACACACACACGACACAGCGTCGGGGTTTAAGTATTTAATCAAAATAGGCGCATTCCTACACTTATAATACAGGTGTTTTTTAGGGGGGGGGGTAGATCACGCAAAAATCTAAATGTGTCGTTAAACCCGCCACCACCCGACGCGACCAACTAGTAATGTTGTGCCACGTAAACGGAAGGTGGCAATTCGTCACCACGAGCACAGCACACAGCGGCGGTGTGTTGAGGAGCCCAGCCACGGCACATTGAGTCTCGAAAGGCTCCGCGTGAAACTTCCTCCACTCAGGCGAGCGACGTTCGGGTCCGACGCGACCCTGCGTGGCGTGGCGTGGCGACGCGAGCCGCAGGGGCGACCCACAGAGATGGCGCAGTGGGGGGCTCGTGTGGGCAATTGCCCGTCGTCTCAGTCGGTCGTCCAATGGCACACCCAGGGTCTGTCCCGTGAGCTGCTCCTGCACCTAGCCTGGCACAGTGGGGGGGGGGGGGGGGGGGCTCAGGTGGGGCATCTTCCCGTCGTCTCAGTCGGTCATCCCAGCTGGGGTCTGCCCCGTGACTCGCTGCTGCCAACAGCGAGCCTTCAACACTTCACGCGTGACGGACTCAAAGTGCAACAACAACAACAACCACCGCCGTTCACCACGAAGTGGCCGTGACGTGGCCACGGCGCTTGAACCAGGCTCGGTGCACTTAAGCCACCTCGGTGCACCTAGCCTGGCATAAGCGCCGTGGTGACATCACGGCCACTTAGCCGTGAACGGCGGTTGTTGTTGTTGACGCGATCTGCCAACGAGCCGCCTGCCCCCCAAGTCTCCTGGACATCTGTCAAAAACAAAGAGCTTCACGGCTCATCGGATTTATCCAAGAAAAATAAAATAAAGATTCAGATGAGTCCTCAAAGTCTCCCTCGTGTCTGCTGACCACCCACTACAGCCACCCACTACAGCCACCCACGACAGCCACCCACGACAGCCACCCACTACAGCCACCCACGACAGCCACCCACGACAGCCACCCACCACAGCCACCCACGACATCCACCCACTACAGCCACCCACTACAGTCCCCCACGACAGCCACCCACTACAGCCACCCGCAACAGCCACCCACTACAGCCACCCACGACAGCCACCCACGGGGATGAAGAGAGGGTGGTGATGATGATGATGACGATGAAAGGGGGGAGGGGGGAGAGGCAGAGGAGCGGCGTTCGTTTTCACAGTGGGCGGGGAGAGGGGAGGGGTCAGAGTGGGGGTGGCTACACGGGAGTCACGTGGTTCACGGGAGGCTTGAGCTGACTTGGAAACCGAGATCGATAGATGAGAGGGGTCAGAGTGGGGTCAGAGTGGGGGTGGCCCCACCTAAGTCACGTGACGTACGGGAGGCTTGTGATGGTTTCTAGAGAGAGACGTTTTGCATGATTCGACGAGGACTTGGGGGTTTTGGACGTTGGTCAGCACCTGTGCTTCCAAATCATCAATCTGCCACAGCGACACACCGCACCTCGCTTGCCTTGTCTCGTCACGTGACGTCTCCGCCCGCCCTCTCCGCTCGCAATCTCTCCCCGAACTCCTCACCCCCCCCCCCCCCACTCGTTGTGCCCAATCCACCGTTTCCGCTCCTTTTCCCGACTTGCCCCCTGGCACGGGAACACACTTCCCCTCCACATGGAGCAGCGAGCACCCTGTCCACTTCCCGCTCCTCCTTCAAGTCCCCCACCTCTCCTCCCTGGCCCCATCCTTCACCCCTACATCCCCAGGTACCCACCGTAATTCCCGTACCCACGAACCTCTCTCCCCAGACCCCAATCTCTGTTCACCCTATCACTTTTAGCTACCGTCATTGTAACACTCATACCCCTTGTAAAGCGCCTTGGATAAAGGCGTTATATAAATATGAGATAAGATAAGATTTAAACTACGCTGCCGGATCATATGCAGATGTTTGTTTTGTTAGAGCACCACCCGACGCAGCCGAATAAAGTAGCCACGCGACGAACAAACGCGCCATTAAATGACCCTTGTTTACTGGGCTGTGTCGTCGGGTGGCGGAGGGGTGTACAACACAAATCAGAGACAACGCATTGGTAGAGCGGTGGCTACTAACCGGGCCAGCCAGAGTTAAATTCCCTCTCACGGCCAACATTCGGCAGCGAATATTTGAACCCGGTCCGGGACCTCCCCTAGGTCGACTCGGCCTTAAGTGAGTACAGCACAGTACACGTTTCTGCGTGTACACATTGGCACTGGGGAGACAAAGGCGGCGGTCCGGCCGTGGTTGTTGGCTACCTAACCGCGTCATCGTTGAGACGTTGCGGCCTTCATACGGACTACTCGCTAACAGCACTTGCCCCACCAGCGTGCGAAGGCTACACGGGGGGGGGGGACCTTTGTCTTTGTGCGCAGGGTGAACGAGGCCACCGCTTCAGCAACTGGGCGCGAACCTTCACGTGTCGCCCAGAGCTCTTCTTCATGCCCAGCAGCGAGGCCGAGATCCGAGACGTGTGAACAGCACGCATGCAGCACGCATATGCAGCACGGATATACAGCACGGATATACAGCACGCATGCAGCACGCATATACAGCACGCATGCAGCACGCATATGTGGTACGCATATACAGCACGGATATACAGCACGCATGCAGCACGCATATGTGGTACGCATATACAGCACGGATATACAGCACGCATGCAGCACGGATGCAGCACGCATATACGGCACGCCGTTACAACACGCATATAC
The DNA here is from genome assembly GCF_015708825.2 of Lethenteron reissneri. Classification (NCBI taxonomy): domain Eukaryota; kingdom Metazoa; phylum Chordata; class Hyperoartia; order Petromyzontiformes; family Petromyzontidae; genus Lethenteron; species Lethenteron reissneri. The sequence goes on from NC_083797.1 coordinate 1,346,595, forward strand.
AGCACGCATGCAGCACGCATGGCGATAGTGGTTGTGGTGATTGTGGTGGTTGTGATTGTGGTGGTTGTGGTTGTGGTGGTTGTGGTGATTGTGGTTGTGGTGATTGTGGCTGTGGTGATTGATTGTGGTTGTGGTGGTTGTGGTGATTGTGGTTGTGGTGATTGTGGTTGTGGTGATTGTAGTTGTGGTGGTTGTTGGCTGTTGTAGGTGCTGGCCCAGGCGCGTGGTGCCGGGCGCCACGTGAAGGTGGTTGGGGCCGGGCACTCACCCTCTGACATCGCCTGCACCGAGGACTTCATGGTCAGCCTGGAGCGCTTCAACAAGGTCCTGCAGGTAACCCCTTCCAGAAGAGTTCAGCAGGTTACCCCTTCCAGCAGGGAGCAGCAGGTTACCCCTTCCAGCAGGGTCCTGCAGGTAACCCCATTCAGCAGGGAGCTGCCGCTAACCCCTTCCAGCAGAGTGCTGCAGGTTACCCCTTTCAGCAGGGTGCAGCAGGTTACCCCATTCAGCTGGGAGCAGCAGGTTACCCCTTCCAGCAGGGAGCAGCAGGTAACCCCTTCCAGCAGGGTCCTACAAGTAACCCCTTCCAGCAGAGTGCTGCAGGTTACCCCTTTCAGCAGGGTGCAGCAGGTTACCCCATTCAGCTGGGAGCAGCAGGTTACCCCTTCCAGCAGGGAGCTGCAGGTAACCCCTTCCAGCAGAGTGCTGCAGGTAACCCCTTCCAGCAGAGGGACACTTAAGCCTTGTGACCGATGATCCAGTGTCAATGCGTGGTGTGTCGTTGTCGTCGGTGTGGTTGGTGTGGTGTGTGTGGTGTGTGTGGTGTGGTGTGTGTGGTTGTTGTGGTTGGTGTGGTGTGTGTGGTTGGTGTGGTGTATGTTGTTGCTGTGTGTGGTTGCTGTGGTGTGTGGTTGGTGTATTTGATGTGGTGTGTGTGGTGTGTGTGGTTGGTGTGTGTGGTGTGTGTGGTTTGTGTGGTGTGTGATTGGGGTATTTGATGTGGTGTGTGTGGTGTGTGATTGGTGTATTTGATGTGGGGTGTGTGGTGTGTGGTTGGTGTATGTGGTTGGTGTGTGTGGTTGGTGTGTGGTGTGTGTGGTTGGTGTGTGGTGTGTGTGGTTGGTGTGTGGTGTGTGTGGTGTGTGTGGTGTATTTGATGTGGTGTGGTGTGTGTGATTGCTGTGTATTTGCTGTGGTGTGGTGTGTGGTGTGTGGTTGGTGTGGTTGGTGTGGTTGACGTGGTTGGTGTGGCAGGTGGACCGGGAGTCTCGGCGCGTCACCGTCCAGGCCGGGGCGATGCTGAGTGACCTGAACGAGGAACTCGCGAAACACGGACTCGCCCTCTCCAAGTAGCCACAACCACGCGCACCACTCACACATCACACAAACCATGCACACCATACACACACACACACCACACACACACCACACACACTCCACACGCACCACTCACACATCACTCACACCATACACACACACCGCACACCACACTATACACACCACACACACCACTCACACCACACACACCACACACACTCCACACGCACCACTCACACATCACTCACACCATACACACACACCACACACCACACCATACACACCACACAAACACCACACACATCACACACACCACACGCACCACTCACACATCACTCACACCATACACAGCACACCATACACCCCACACACACCACTCACACCACACACACCATACACCCCACCCATACCACACACACCACACACACAACTCAAACCATACACACCACGACCACCACACTAAACCACATCATACACACCACACCACTCACCCCACTCACACCATACACACCACTCATACCACTCATACTACTCATACCATACACACCACACCATACACAAACACCACACACACCATACACACCACTCACACCCACCACACACACCACACCATACACAAACACCACACCACTCACACCACACCTACCATACTCGCCACACTGGATATATTCTCAACAATCTGTGAGCTGCGCACACAACGCAGCCAGGTGAAACCCACCGTGGGTCGTAGGCAGGCCAGCCTGAGCGTTCTCAAGCCGGCGCAGGTGGTCATCCTCCTTCAGAGGAGTCCACGTTGCGCAAGCTGAGAGAACGTCGGGCAGCATGTGGGTCGAACTTCTTTAGCGCCGTACGTCGCCAAACCGCGCTCAACACGCGTGTGGTCGGGAAGACACCGGGGGCATCGTGTGGAGTGACAGGCCAGGTAGCCCAACCCCCTCCTTGCCCCCCTCCCCCCATGACCCTCACCCCCCCATGACCCCCCATGACCCCCACCCCCTCCCCCCATGACCCCCACACACCCTCCCCCCATGACCCCCCACACCCCCTCCCCTCATGACCCCCACCTCCCCCCATGACCCCCCACACCCCCTCCCCCCAGTATCGGGGCGGTGTCTGACGTCACGGTGGGCGGGGTGATTGGCACCGGGACCCACAACACTGGGGCAGCGCACGGCATCCTCCCCACTCAGGTGAGGGCGCCTCACCCTCCCACTCCTCACTCTCCCTCTCACTCCTCACCCTCCCACTCCTCACCCTCTCACTCCTCACCCTCCCACTCCTCACCCTCTCACTCCTCACCCTCCCACTCCTCACCCTCCCACTCCTCAACCTCCCACTCCTCACCCTCCGACTCTTCACCCTCCCACTCCTCACCCTCCCACTCCTCACCCTCCCACTCCTCACCCTCCCACTCCTCACCCTCCCACTCCTCACCCTCTCACTCCTCACCCTCCCACTCCTCACCCTCCCACTCCTCACCCTCCCACTCCTCACCCTCCCTCTCACTCCTCACCCTCCCACTCCTCACCCTCTCACTCCTCACCCTCTCACTCCTCACCCTCCCACTCCTCACCCTCTCACTCCTCACCCTCCCACTCCTCACCCTCCCACTCCTCACCCTCCCACTCCTCACCCTCCCACTCCTCACCCTCCCACTCCTCACCCTCCCACTCCTCACCCTCCCACTCCTCACCCTCCCACTCCTCACCGCGTGCTCACCGCGCGCTCACCGCACGTGTCGTGGCCCCGCCGTGCAGGTGTGTGCGCTGTCTCTGATGCTGGCGTCTGGCGAGGTGGTGAGCGTGAGCGTCGAGTCCAACCGGGACCTACTGAGTGCGGCGCGCGTGCACCTGGGCGCGCTCGGCGTGGTGCTCACCGTCTCGCTGCAGTGCGTGGCCGCGTTCCGCCTCGCGCAGCGCACCTTCCCCAGCACCCTCGCCGAGGTGAGCGTCACGCACGCACCGCTGCATGTTGGCTACGTACGGTGCGAAAGAAGTTCAACATAGGTGCACAGGTGAGCGTCACGCGGGCGCGGGTGAGTGAGCGAGTCGCCCCCTGCCTCCCTGCCCACCAGGTGCTGGGTGAGCTGGACACTCACCTCTCGCGCTCCGAGTTCTTCAAGTTCTTCTGGTTCCCCTACACCGACCACGTGACCGTGTTCTACATCGACCGCACCGACCAGGTGAGGGCAGCCGAGGCCAGGGCAGGCGAGGTCACCAAACCTTCCCCGTTAGGTTGTGACAGTTCCCGTCAGGCCAGCGAGGATGTCACAGCGCTACCTGCGGAGTGAGCGGGGGCTACCTGGGTGGTGGGCGGGGCTATCGGAGCAGTGGGGGGAGCTACCTGGGTGGTGGGCGGGGTTATGATAAATTAGTGTGTGGAGGGAGGGGCGGCCGGTTCAGAAGTGTCCCGGTTGAGCCCTTCCAGACATTTGTGAGCGTTGAGGTGCGGCTAAGGTGTGGGTCAGGTAAGTCAGTCAGTAAGTCAGTCAGCTTTATTGATCACATACCCATGCACACGTGAGGTACATGGCAGTGAGATTCTTTGTTCCAGTGTCACTCTCTCTCAGCTTGTGAAAACGAACAACAATGTAAACAGCGGCAACAATATTTTAAAATACATAAAAAAATATTTTTTTAAACTAAGTAAAATCGCTCTGCAGATGATAAAAGTGACATGTGCATATCAGAAATATGGTCCCCTGCGGGAGAGCTTTATAAATGATGTTGTACCTGTGAGTGGTGCTCACGTTGACCCCCCCCCCCGCTCCCGTGACCCTCAGCCCATCAAGAACCCCCGCAGCTGGTTCTGGGACCGTTTGGTCGGCTACTACCTGTTCGAGTTCCTGCTGTGGCTCAGGTACTTGTGTGGTACTCACCACCACGCGCCTTGCCGGACCATCGAATACGATATCTTTCATGGAAACGTGTAACGCTCTCATCGAGAGAGAGAGGGGAACGACTCAGAGGTGACAGGAGGAGGAATCACAGACCAGGAGCGGGAAGGCAGCAGCAGCAGCCATGCGATAAGCCAGTACCATCAATTGCCCAAGCTCTGCGGTCCTCTATCGTTTCAAGTATTCTCGGCCAAGTAGGGAGTGCTTACACGTGGGAGGAAACCGGAGCACCCGGAGAAACCACCCAAGTGCGAGGGGGCAACACTCTATCCCCATTGCAGACAGAACAGGTGGAGTGCAGGTGGAGTCCACATCGCGCCATCTCCTGGCGAGCAAAGGGTCCGGCTTCCCCTCGTCGCCCACCCTTGGGGTTGGAAGCGGGTTCCATCTGTGTGTGATCCACCAACCCTCGCTGCTGCTGCTGCTGCTGTCCCCACGCCGCGCTGGGTTACAGGCAGCCGCACCTCCGGTTAGCACGGTTGGCTACGTACGGTGCGAAAGAAGTTACACATACACACATACAGCCACGTGCAGCAGCGTAGCCACCGTCACCGCCGCCCGGCTAATGGACACGAGATGAGGATCGTTCAGAATAATTATAAAAATGTTATTTTAATTTTATATCGCGCCATTCATACTGACAGCATCTCACAACCGCTGTTCGTGAATTATATATAATGACCACATCCCATATACTGTACGCGGTTGGCTACGCACGACGCAAATTAAGTTCAACACATACTGTATACACATACATAGACTCAACACTGCCTATAGACTCAACACTGCCCATAGATGAAACACTACCCATAGATTTCGATTTAAAGCTTTCGTGACTGCAGGGATTCATAATAAAATACAATTCTCACGACGTTTCGGCCACAACGCAAGCAGCCGTCCTCAGGTGAAGAACAGGTCTGTCGGTCTTTCCGACAGCTCTGCGAGGGTGTTCTGATTGGTGAGGGTGTTGCGGTGAATTTCGGTGGCTGCCTCTACTGCCCCCCCTGCCCCCCTCTGCCCCCCCCCCCGTGTCTCACGGCAGCGTCCTCGTGCCGCGCCTCGTCCCGTGGATCAACCGCGTGGCGTTCCGCGTGCTCTTCTCGGGGCGCACGGAGCGCGTGGACCGTAGCGACCGCATCTTCAACTTCGACTGCCTCTTCCTGCAGCACGTGCAGGACTGGGCCCTGCCTCGGTGAGATTAATCTGTGCCCTGATGACCCCGTGCCCCGATGACCCCGTGTTCCTGTTTGTCCCTGCCTTCCCTGATCTACCTACCGCTGTACCCCCATGTCCTCCTGTCCCTGTAACGCTGGTCCCTGTCTCCCCACGTTCCGTTGTCTCTGTGTCCCCATGTCCACGTGTTCCCCCGGTGACCCCGTGTTTACCCCGTGACCCCGTGTCCTCTTGTGACGCCGTGATCCCCTGTCACCCCGTGTTCCCCTATGACCTCCTTGTTCCCCCGTCACCCCCTGCTTGTGTTCCCCTATGACCTCCTTGTTCCTCCGTGTGACCCCGTGACCCCGCGTCCCAGCGAGCGAGCCGGCTGGGCGCTCACCCAGCTGTCGCGTTGGGTGCAGGCGACGCCGGGCGTCCCCGCCCACGTCCCCGTTGAGGTCCGCTTCGCGCGCGCCGATGACATCCTGATGAGCCCCTGTAGCGGGCGAGACTCGTGCTACATCAACATCATCACCTACAGGTGTGTGCGTGTCGTGCGCGGGTAGGAGCGCCTGCGAGCGAGCGGTGGCGCAGTGCTTAGCGCGCTGCGCTACGAATTCGATTCCCGCTCACGGCCATCAACACCGGCGACGATTATCTTCAGCGATCCTGTGGGGGCCTCCTCTAAGTCGACTCAGCCTCAAATGAGTACCTGGTGCGGTGTGTGAACATCGCCACTAGCGAGACGAAGGCGGCCGCCTGGTGCTGACCACCCACCCCCTCGTGTGTCGTGCCGGCCTTCATAGGTGTTACTCGCTAGCAGCCCTTGCCCCAACAGCCTGTTAGGGCTACATGAGGGTTCTGTGTGTGTGCCTGCGTGTGAACCCAGGCCCTATAACCGCGAGGCCGAGCGTGGTGCGTACTGGGCGGCCTACGAGGACATCATGCGCCGGGCAGGGGGGCGCCCTCACTGGGCTAAGGTACAGGACCCCCCCCCCCCCCCCCTGTGAGTGGGGTCCCCTGAGTGTCATGTAACGGGGTCTCATGCGAGTGAGGGTCCCTTGTGAGTGGCGTACTGGGGGGTAACAGGGCCCCCTCTCTGCCCCACCGCGCCCCCAGGCGCATGGCTGCACCGCAGAGGATCTGTCACGCATGTACCCGGGCCTAGAGGAATTCGCTCGAGTCCGCTCTCGCCTGGATCCCCACGGCCTCTTCCTCAACCCCTACCTGCAGCGCGTGTTTCCGGGGGCGGGGGATGAAGAGGGGGAGCAGGGGGACGTGCGGGAAGGAACGCAGCCTGCCCACTGATCCCAGCCTCATCGTAACCCAGCTATCACTCTCCCCTCTCCGATCCCATCCTCCCATTGACCCCACCTTCATAGTGGCTGATCCCCCTTATCACACCCTCACACTGATCCCACCCTTCCACTGATCCCACCCGCACACTCATCCCACCCTGACACGGATCAGAATCGGAATCTTCATTGAGACTGGAGAAATCCGACAAACTATAAAGCTCTTTTTCACAGATGTCCAGTATGGGCGAGTCATAAAGAGACAATAACGAGTCGAGGAATAGTGCACTGCAGTAGAGGACTTTCTCCAGGTCACTGAAGGGACATGGTAGAGGTTTTTGTTGGGTTCGATCGCGTAAATATATAAATGTGTCGTTAAAACCCACCACCACCCGACACAGCCAACTAGTAAGGGTTGTCACGTAAACAGAACGCGGCCAGTTCGTCACTAGTACAGCACTAACCGGTGTGTTGGAGAGCCAAGCCACAACATTTACAATCTGAGTACGACGTTTCGCCAGTAATTACAACTAGCTTCATCAGGCGACAGCCAGATTTGTGGTTAATGTACCTTCGTTAAGAGGTTGAAAATGTGGGCGAGGGCTTTCTAGACGGGATCTGCCACATCGACAAGTGGGAACGCAGTCAACTCGTCTCCTCCCGTGGACCACGATGTCTCCATCGGTGCGAGCTGACGCAGGAGGTCCAGTTCAGATATGGGACGAAACGAGACGTAGAGTCGATGAGACTTTCACTCACGTTTCTTTTTTTTTGTCAGAGGAAGAAGTGAGAGATGCGAGAAATGTTAGTCCGGTGTGTGTTTTGTCAAAGATATATGTCTTGCTGATTAAAATCGAGAATTCAATCCATTGACCCATGGACAGATGGTCCCACGCTCACACTGATCTGCCACCCTCAGCACGCATTCCCCTGGTCTCACTCTCATCTGCTCGTGGTTGTCGCTTGAGGCCCTGGCTTCCCTCAATAAAAAATACATATTTCATCCGCCCTGTTTGTTTGTCGTTTGTTGTTGTTGTTTCTTATCGCTGCCCCATGCCCATACTTCATCGCACTTGCCACGAGCATTCGTTGGGAAGCCTTCATCCAGCTGTGGATTGAGAATGGGTCGAACGCGAAGACCGCGTGTTGAGTTGTGATGCGAACGACCTGCACGGAGCGAGCTGCCCGCAGGAGGGACGATGCCCTCACAACCACCTCCTACACGTGCCATGGGTCGCCAAACAAACGAACGCGAAGAGACATTTTTTGTTCAATCACTCTGTGTGTGTGGTGAACACGAGGCGGCGGGGAGGGAGGGGCTATGGGACTAGGGGCGGGGCTATAGTACTGGGGGGGGGTGTTTGACTGGGGGCGGGGCTATGGGACTGGGGGGCGGGGCTATGAGACTGGGGGGGCGGGGCTATGAGACTGGGGGCGGGGCTATGGGACTGGGGGCGGGGCTATGGGACTGGGGGCGGGGCTATGGGACTGGGGGCGGGGCTATGGGACTGGGGGCGGGGCTATGGGACTGGGGGCGGGGCTATGAGACTAGGGGCGGGGCTGGGGGCGGGGCTGGGGGCGGGGCTATGAGATTGGGGTTTTATGGGGCTGAGGGCGGGGCTAGGGGGCGGGGCTATGAGACTGGGGGCGGGGCTAGGGGGCGGGGCTAGGGGACGAGTGGAAGCTTTGGGGGCTGGAGGGGGCGGGGCTATGCCGCGCGTGGGGGTCAATGGGGGGAGGTGGTGACCGGCTAAAGCGGTGACGGCTTCTCAGCCACCACCACCAGTCCACCACCACCACCATCCTCCTCCTCGTCGTCGCCCTCGTCGTCGTGTCCGTGCCTCGCCATGGCGAGCGAGGCGTGTGCGCAGGGGCTGCTGAGGCGCGCGGGGGAGCTGCTGCTGCTGCTGCCGAGCGAGGCCCGCGCGGCTCCCGGCGACGAGAAGCCCGCGGCGGCCTCGCCGCTGCTGCCGCTGCTGGTGATGGGGGCCGCGGCGGCGGCGGCGGTGTTCGCGGGGTTTTACCTGCGGCGCGCAGCTCAGGTGAGGGTGGTGGTGGTGAGGGTGGTGGTGGTGAGGCTGGTGGTGGTGGTGAGGGTGGTGGTGTGCGTGGATGTTGTCCAGGGAGCGGTGGCGCAGTGGTTAGCGCGCAGCGCTACGATCCCGGCCACGTGAGTTCCATTCCCGCTCACGACCAACACCGGTGACGATTGCCTGAACCGTTCCTGGGCCTCCCCTAGGTCGACTCAGCCTCAAATGAGTCCCTGGTGCGGTGTGTGAACATCACCACTAGAGAGACAAAGGCGGCCGGGCGTGGTGCTGACCACCCCACCCCCTCGTGTGTCGTGCCGGCCTTCATAGGTGCTCGCTAACAGCACTTGCCCCTACAGTCCTTTGAAGGCTACCCGGGGGATCTTTGCCTTGGGGGGCTGTTCGGGACTCCACTGGGCCCGGCCGGCGTCACCTTTGACCCAGTGACGAGGAAGTGGCGGCGGTAGCGCGAAGCAGAAGTCCTGCTGAGTGCCACTGCGCGGGGCTGATACACGAGGCCGCCCTCTCACTGTGTCACTCACCGCTCTCTCACTGTGTCACCCACCGCTCTCTCACTGTGTCACCCACCGCTCTCTCGCTGTGTCACTCACCGCTCTCTCACTGTGTCACTCACCGCTCTCTCACTGTGTCACTCACCGCTCTCACTGTGTCACTCACCGCTCTCTCACTGTGTCACTCACCGCTCTCTCACTGTGTCACTCACCGCTCTCTCACTGTGTCACTCACCGCTCTCACTGTGTCACTCACCGCTCTCTCACTGTGTCACTCACCGCTCTCTCGCTGTGTCACTCACCTGGCGGGGGGGGGGGTCACCTAGGGGTGACTCTCACTGTGTCACTCACCGCTCTCTCGCTGTGTCACTCACCTGGGGGGGGGGGTCACCTAGGGGTGACTGCGTCACTGACCATGTCATTGACGCGGGGGGGGGGGGGGACTGTCACTGAAATACTGCCAGCAGCAGGCGGAGGAAGCCGCTGCGTCGTCAGTCATTGACGAAGCGGTGGAAGGCCGTGACATTGACGTTCACACAGGCTGCCTGGCTGACTCGTCGTGCTGCGCTCTGTCATTGGCCGGGAGCAGCCGGCCCGTTTGTCACTCATTCCTCGTGTCACGTGGGCTGTGCCGTGCCGCGTGCTGTACCGTGCCACGTGCTGTACCGTGTCACGTGCTGTACCGTGTCACGTGCTGTACCGTGTCACGTGGGCCGTGCCGTGGGCTGTGCCGAGCCGCGTGCTGTACCGTGCCACGTGCTGTACCGTGCCACGTGCTGTACCGTGCCACGTGCAGTACCGTGTCACGTGGGCTGTGCCGTGCCGTGGGCTGTGCCGTGCCGTGGGCTGTGCCGTGCCGTGGGCTGTGCCGTGCCGTGGGCTATGCCGTGTCACGTGGGCTGTGCCGTGCCGTGGGCTATGCCGTGTCACGTGGGCTGTGCCGTGCCACGTGCTGTACCGTGCCACGTGCTGTACCGTGCCGCGTCCTTCCTTGCTGTGTGTCGTGTGCCGCGTCGTGGCAACTCGCTGCGACCTTCAGCACCGCCGCCGCGTCTCCGTGGTCACTCTGGACCCTTGCCCAAAGATTGCCAAAGACGGGTTCCAAGATGTTTGCGAGGTCACGACGCCACGCGGGGATCGATATTGTGTCGCATTTTATTGCTGTTGGGATTTTAAGATAAAACATTTTTAATGACATGTATTTTTTTAGCGTCTTTACAACCGTTAGCGTGACTGTATGTCACATCAGCGATTCATTTGTGCTTATACATTGTACATCACTTCTGAATGGCGTGGCCATATCAGGTTATTTAAATAAAGTAATTGACGACTTATGGGTTCCATACACTTTGGTTCTTTCGGTAAAGTCACGTAGTTAGAAATAAAATAAAATACCCACTTGACTTTACCGAAAGAACCAAAGAGCATGGATTCCTGCAGTCGATTAATCGGATCTCGGTAGAATAATTGCGCAGTTAATTGCGCGAGATGGAAAGTTATTTGGGTGATATCACGGGCCAGGGGCACATGGGGGGAGGCCACAATCACCGGGGATTTGTTTTTAGAGAAGACTCGGCACGTCGAGGAAGATTGGAACTGGCTTCATTGCTGTTGGACTTGCTAATGTTGTTGATGTTGCTGCTGCTGCTGCTCCGTTAGTCATCGCAAGAGATGGCTACGCTCGTAATGATGCATTGCTTAAAATCGTGTGCGCCAAATTGTGTGTGTGAATCGCTTGGTTAATAATTTAGGCAAGTCATATATGCGAATGATACTCATAATTCACGACATAGGACAGGGCAGGGGGTAGCAAAGTAAACGAGACGATGAAATTAAACAAAACCTAGTTAATTATTTAAGTTGTGCTAATGCGATGAGGGAACTACAGAATTACAGCGTAATAATTCTAACGCCCCTTAAGTAGCCACTCAGATAGTTGATTTATTGTTTATTATTTATAATATATTTTACATTGTTACACCAAATGCGTTTACTCCAAGGACCCAATATTCCCGAGTATTGGTTAACATTTCTGAATATTTAGAATACCAAATCAATATATTTTAACAAAGTATGTAATTCTACTTTGCGTACGAGTCGGCTGTACATCTGTGCGTTTTCAATTGAAACCTGAACTTGAAACCACTTTTGAAACGTATCTCTGGCACAGTTGCTCAACTCGCATGTACTTTACGACAGACAAAATCAACGTCACCTGAGCCTAACCTTACCCTAACTTAACCCTAACTAACAATAGCCAAACCCCAACCTTACCCTAACTTAACCCTAACTAACAATAGCCAAACCCCAACCTTACCCTAACTTAACCCTAACTAACAATAGCCAAACCCCAACCTTACCCTACTTAACCCTAACTAACAATAGCCAAACCCCAACCTTACCCTACTTAACCCTAACTAACAATAGCCAAACCCCAACCTCACCCTAACTTAACCCTAACTAACAATAGCCAAACCCCAACCTTACCCTACTTAACCCTAACTAACCAAAGCCAAACCCCAACCTTACCCTACTTAACCCTAACTAACCAAAGCCAAACCCCAACCTTACCCTACTTAACCCTAACTAACAAAAGCCAAACCCCAACCTTACCCTAACTTAACCCTAACTAACAATAGCCAAACCCCAACCTTACCCTACTTAACCCTAACTAACAAAAGCCAAACCCCAACCTTACCCTAACTTAACCCTAACTAACAATAGCCAAACCCCAACCTTACCCTAACTTAACCCTAACTAACCAAAGCCAAACCCCAACCTTACCCTACTTAACCCTAACTAACCAAAGCCAAACCCCAACCTTACCCTAACTTAACCCTAACTAACGAAAGCCAAACCCCAACCTTACCCTAACTTAACCCTAACTAACCAAAGCCAAACCCCAACCTTACCCTACTTAACCCTAACTAACCAAAGCCAAACCCCAACCTTACCCTAACTTAACCCTAACTAACGAAAGCCAAACCCCAACCTAGCCTTAACTTAACCCGTCCATAAACTAAGCCTAAAATCTTACACTAAACCCTAACCCAACCCTAATCCTAACCTAACCCTAATCCATAAGCTAAGCCTAATATAATGCTAAACTTAAACTAACCCTTACCTTAATATAATCCTCACCATAATGCTAACAAAACCATAAACCTAACCTAACGCGAAATATAACCCGAATATAACCAACCCTAACACTTGCAAAAATGTAGGCTGACGGAAACGGACACGGATTTCCTCAGGGGTTGCAGCTAATTAGGGAACATAATGAATGAATTAAATGCCCGCCGAGTTTGGTGTTTGTTTCCCGGGGAACGAACCTTCGGGGAAACGTGACGTTCCATTCCGCTCACACCGGCGGCTCCGTCGCCCTGCAAGTGCCCGCTGGCACCACTGCTGGCGGATGTGGGGGGGGGAGCTCTTCGACTCGTGGGTAGAAACCCTAAGGTGGCGTTCTTGGTCTGCTCTTGAACGTGAACCAGACAGCCGCGTCGGTCGATTTGGGAGCACCCACACCCAACCTGTACCTCCCGATTAACACGGTTGGTGCGAAATAAATCATACGTACACACGTATGTGCGCCACCACACGCGTCCCTGCCGATCGACTGTAACTGTGGTGTTTAACCCGTTCGTGCTGCTGGGTGGACAAATGTGTTGGGGGGGGGGGGGTGGAGGAGGGGGCGGGGGGGGTGTGGGCGACCTCCTGGATTGCAAATCCATTGAGCTGACCATCACACCCGTGTGGCAGGGTCCCATGAATTTGAAGATGCCACATGGCATCTTCTTTGCTTTTTTTCGCCCTCCGCTCCATCTCTGCCACGCCTTGTGTTCCCTCGGGTTTCTCTTCTCTCTCTCTTTGTGCCAAAATACACTTCCCTTGGCGACCGTGACAGCAAGTCGAGCGAGCGAGCGTGAGTATGTGAGCAAAGGAGTCTTTGTGGGGAGCGGTGGCGCAGCGGTTAGCTCGCTACGCTACGAGCCCTGGTGACCCGAGATCCATTCCCGCTCACGGCCAACGCCAGTGACGATTATCTGCACCACGCCTGTGCCTCCCCTAGGTTCGCACAGCCCCAAATGAGTACTTTGTGCAATGTGTAAACATCGCCACTCGGGAGACAAAGGCGGCGGCCGGGTATGGTGCTGGACACCCACCTCGTGTGCCGTGTCGCCCTTCGTGGGTGCTGACTCATCGCCGCTTACCCCAACAGTTTATTAAGGCTATACGGGGGATCTTATCTTCGTGCGTGTGCTCACCGCCCTGCGCGTGTGCCCCCCGCTGTGCCGGTGCCAGCGCCCCATGCTGGTGGCGGGCGCCGGGTTCCGCCGCTTCCTGGACGACCACTGCCCCATGGTGCGTGAGAAGTTCTACCCCACCTTCTGGTGCACCGACGGGCGCGCCCAGACTGTCGTCCGTGTCCTGCTCAAGACGCCGGTCCCCGTGCACTACCGCAAGTGAGCGCCGCTCGCACCGCTTGTGCCGGCAGCACGCCGATCGTTTGCACCTCGCCGCGCTGGTGAACTTCACTCATTCATTCCTGAAACTAAACTCGCCACCACCACCGACAGATGGGGTGGGAGGGGCTGGCGAGATGCTAACTACCTTGCCTGGTATACAGTATGTCGTGGCTTCCTTCCCTACCTTGGTCCTGGAATGAATCACAAACGATTGTAATTGTTTTTAATGTTTAGTATTGTACTATTTCTTGTTGTGTGTGTGTGTGGTGATTTCTTTTTGTGGACTTCTTGCCAGGTCCAAGAGCTGTTCAGCTCAGTGGTGCCTTCCATGGTAAAATAAAAAAAATAGTTTAGTTTGTTTGATTATTAGCGCTGTCTGTGAGAAAGCATCACCCACTGCTGCTGCCTCCCCACCCCATCTCTACCTCCCTCGCCCCCCCCACCACATTCCCCACGGCACCAGCGAGCTGATCCGCACGGCTGACGGCGGTCACATCTCCCTCGACTGGGCGGACAACGACGCGAGCGAGCGGCACCCGGACGGGGCCACGCGGCCCACGCTGCTGCTGCTGCCGGGCCTCACGGGCAGCAGCAGGGAGAGCTACATGCTCTACATGGTGCGCACCGTCCTCTCCATGGGATACAGGTGAGGGGGAGGGGCGGGGAGGGGCGAGGGAGGGGCGAAGGAGGGGCGGGGAGGGGACGGGTGGGGGGGAGTCCCCCCAAGACGTCGCCGTGCCGGTCTGCCCCCAACGTAGAGGACTTCGCCCTCGTCCGACGCCAGCACGCGGGCCCGTTTGGGGGGCGCGTGGCTCGTCGTTGAACAAACCCGGCGGTCCGGCTCGCCGACGATAGATCCGGAACGAAATCCGAGCGGTCGTGGCGACCCGGGGTGGGGGCGGCACGACGGTGAGAGCCGGATCACGGCGACACCTGGCCTCGCGATCCAGAGGGCCCCGTCGATGGCCTCGCAATCCAGAGGGCCCCGTCGATGGCCTCGCAATCCAGAGGGCCCCGTCGATGGCCTCGCAATCCAGAGGGCCCCGTCGATGGCCTCGCAATCCAGAGGGCCCCGTCGATGGCCTCGCAATCCAGAGGGCCCCGTCGATGGCCTAGCGACTGCTCCTACTTCTTGATTCAAGATGATGTGAAAAGAAATGGCCTCGTGACCTTTCTGGTGTCATGGTTCAAATTTGGCAAATTCAAAAACTTCAAATCTCTCTCACGGGGATTACACACAGCAATATCGCCACCCCTTCTGCTGCGAAACTACGGCAGACTTGTTCCTGCGATAATCCTTGTGCTGTAAGGATGGCACGCGTGCCAAAACGTACTGCGTTGCCGTTGTTATTATCATTCACGTCCCCGTATCACAGTGCATTTGCTGTTGGGTGTTGTTGTTGGTGATTGTGTGGGATGTGCGTGTGGCCGCTCCCCCTGTGTGTGCAGGTGCGTCGTCTTTAACAACAGAGGGTTCGGCGGGGAGGCGCTTCTGGTGAGTGAGCGTGACGAGCGGTGTGTGTGTTGTGTGTGATGAGAGGCGTGTTTGTGTAGTTTGTGTGTATGTGGTGTGGTGTGTGTTAGGTGTAAGTGTGTAGTTTGTGTGTATGTGGTGTGGTGTGTGTTAGGTGTAAGTGTGTAGTTTGTGTGTATGTGGTGTGGTGTGTGTTAGGTGTAAGTGTGTAGTTTGTGTGTATGTGGTGTGGTGTGTGTTAGGTGTAAGTGTGTAGTTTGGTGTATGTGTGTACATGGTGTGTGTCTGTGGCGTGTGTTGGATGAAGTGTGTGTTGTGGATTAGTGTGCTGCGCTGTGAACCCGGCAACCCGAGTTTGATTCCCGCTCACCGCCAACACCGGTGACGATTATCTGAAGTGGTCCTGGGCCTCCCATTGGTCGCCTAAACCTCAAATGAGTACCCAGTGCGGTGTGTAAACATCGCCACTGGGGAGACAGGTGGCCAGGCGTGGTGCTGGCCACCCACCCCCTCGTGTGCCTCCTCGCCAGCCTTCACAAGTGCTCCTCGCTAACAGCACTTGCCGCGAAAGTCTGTTAAGACTATACGGGGGATCTGTGTCTTTGTTGTGGTTTTGGACCATTGCCCGAAGCGTCGCCTATTGTACATTTTTCCTTCAGGGGCAGGCGTTATTGACGAATGTGAGCTCCTATGTGTTTACTTGGCGTGCGCGTGTGTGTATGTAGATGAGCACGCATTGTGTTTCTGGTGTGGTGTGTTGCGAGTGTGTGCGGTGCGATGGGAGTGTTGGCTGTACGCGTGGTGCAGTGTGCACTGTGTTTATTGGGCGGGCGGGCGAGCGTCCCCGACGAGATTGCGCATCCTGGGGCTGTCCACGTGGTGGGCTGTGGCCACGTTGCAGCGAGGCTGTCGCTCTCCCACCCCGCCCACCCACCACCAACCAGACCCCGCGTACGTTCTGCGCTGCCGACACGGAGGACCTGGAGGCGGTGCTGGACCACGTGCGCTCCCTCCTGCCCGACGCCCCCCTCGTGGGCACCGGGGTCTCGCTGGGAGGGTGAGACAAACAAAGACAAAGATCCCCCGTACAGCCTTCAACGACTTTTGGGGAAAGTGCAGTTAACGAGCACCTATGAAGGCCAGCATGGCACACAAGGGGGTGGGTGGCCAGGGCCACGCCCGGCCGCCTTTGTCCCCCTAGTGGCGATTTTTACACACTGCACCAGGTACTTATTTGAGGCCGAGTCGACCTAGGGGAGGCCCAGGACCATTTCAGATAATCGTCACCGGTGTTGGCTGTGAGTGGGAATCGAACTTGGGTCGCCGGGTTCATATCGCAGCGTGCGAACCGCTACACTACCGCTCCCTACTGGGAGGATGAGACTCGCACGCGCAGACACACAATGACACTAACAACAGCCGCCATTCGCCACGATGCGGCGGTGACGTCTCCACGGCATTCGTGCCAAGCTCGGTGCACCTTGAGGCTATCGTGTGAAGTGTGGGAGGTTCGCAGCCTCGTTCTCCTCCCATTCCCTCTCTCCCTCCAATCCCCCCCTCCTTCTCGTATCCTTCCCTTTCCTCCTATCCCTCCTCCTCCCTTCCCATCTCTCTCTCCAATCCCCTGTCCTTATCCCATCTCTTCCCATCCTATCTCCACCCCGCCGCCCCCCGTGCCCTCCCCCCCCCCTCCCCGACCGACAGAATGCTGCTGCTGAACTACGTGTCGCGCTCGGGCAGCGAGTGCCGGCTGAGCGCCGTGCTCACGCTGTCGGCGGCGTGGGACACCTTGGCCAGCTGCGACTCGCTCGAGCGCCCGCTCCACTGGCTCCTCTTCAACCGCTTCCTCACCGGCAACCTGCGCAGGACCGTGCACAGGTGAGCGCTACCCCCCCCCCCCACCCACGAACTCCGCGAGTGAGATGAGCGAGGCGGTGAGGTGGTCGTTTAACCGGGTCAACACAAGTGACGAGCAGTGCCCCTCCGCACTCCATTCACATACGATCGCGTGTATGTGTGTGTGTCTGTGTGTGTGTGTCTGTGTGTGTGCGTGCGTGTGTGCGTGTGTGTGTGTGTGTGTGCGTGTGTGCGTGTGTGTGTGTGTGTGCGTGTGTGTTTGTGTGTGTGTGTCTGTGTGTGCGTGTGTGTGTGTGCATGTTGAACTTCTTTTGCACCGTACATTGCCAACCGTGCTGATCGGAGGTGAGGGGGAAGGACAACAAACTAAACACAAGACGCAGTTTAAAAAATATATATAACTTTTCAAACCAGATGATTTAAAAGTGCATGTGACCTCTCCTCCCCCTCTCTTTCTCCGTAATTCCAAACCCGCACGTCTACGCACAGCACAAACAAAGACAGAGTTACCCCCCCCCCCCCCCCCACCTCCTATAGCATTTAACAGACTTTTGGGGCAAGTGCTGTCGGCATGCACCGCTGCATGCCGACAGGTCACACGAGAGGGAGGTGTGGGAGGCTTGGGCTACGCCCAGCCACCTTTGTCTCCCTGGTGCTGATGTTTACACGCACCAGCTATTCATTTAAGGCCGAGTCTACCTCGTGGAGGCCCAGGACCGGTTCAGATGTTCCACACTGATATTGGTCGCGAGCGGGAACGGAACCCGGGTTTCCCGGCTCGTAGCGCGGTGCATCGACCACGGTACCACCGCTTTCCAGCTCGCGCGCACGCACACAGCCCCCCGTGTGTTTGCCTGAGCACAGCAGGAGCGCGCGTGTGGTGCCTGCGTTGAGTCCGCATCTCCCCCTGTGTCCAGGCACCGCGATGTGCTGGCCTCCAAGTTTGACATCGAGCACATTATGAAGGTGAGAGTTTCAAACCCGAATGCTGTAACCGTTGCTGTAATGAATACCGTCACTCACACTTCCCTCTGCTGAGGCTGCGAGTCCTCGTTTAACGCGGCCGTCGATGCGTTCCTGCAGAAGGGGTCCTTGTACCATTGTACATGTGGGGGACGCGTTCCCGACAGTGTTATTTATTTCGTATGAGCAATGTACGAGGGCTTCATTGGGGGTATTGGTAATAGTGCAAACAATAATAACACAGATGGTGAACGTAATTTCACGAATACAAATAATGTATTATAAGAACATCAGGAAGTATCATGTACTGTCAGAATCAATATTTATTTATACTGGAGGAATCCGATGAGCTATTAAGCTCTTTTTCACACACGTCCAGTAGGCGGCGGGTCAGAAAGTTACAACAACAAACAATACAAACTCACAATAGGAGTTCAAAGTACAAGAAAGGTAAACAAATCTCTTACAAACATCTAATAATAAAACTACAATTGTTTTTTTTATCGTATCAGCTAAAGTGCACTGCGGTATTAACTTATTTTGTAGAAACGACCTGGCCACACATGACAGCTCAACAGAGTGGCTTGTCACGTGGGAATGTGTCGCAGCCCCCACAATAATCACCACGATATTCCAGATGCAGAAAATCTGAATGCAATCTCGGTACGACGCACCGCACTCGCGAGTGCATTCTACCGCACGCCTCCTGCAAGGCAGCGGGAGGGAATCGTTGTCGGCTTTTATTTTATTATTTATCCAATCACCTGGCTCTGTCCTGACCCTGGGCCCGCCCCCCCCCCCCCCAGGCGCGCACGATCCGCGAGTTCGACCAGCGCTTCACCGCTCCCATGTTCGGCTTCGCGACCATAGACGACTACTACCGCGCGGCGAGCCCGGCGCACACCGTGGCGGCCATCCGCATCCCCGTGCTGTGCCTCAACGCCGCCGACGACCCCTTCTCACCCATGCACGGTGACCGCTCGCGCACGCAAACACGCACACACACGCGCACGTACACACGCACGTGCGCACACACGCACGCACCTACGTAGACGAAGATGCCCCAGTATGGCCTCAACAGACTGCTGGGGCAAGTGCTGTTAGCGAGTAGCACTTATGACGGCCGGCACGGCACACGAGGGGGCGGGTGGCCACCGCCACGACCTTTTGTTTACACACTGCACCAGGTAGTATTTGAGGCCGACCTAGGGCCCTGGCACGTTTTGACCGTGAGTGGTTCGGATAATCATCACTGGTGTTGCCGTTGTTAAACAAACTCACCGACTCGCTCACCCACTCATTCACTCGCTCATTCATTCACTCATTCACTCACTCATTCACTCACTCATTCATTCACTCATTCACTCACTCACTCACTCATTCACTCGCTCATTCATTCACTCATTCACTCACTCATTCACTCACTCATTCACTCACTCATTCACTCACTCATTCATTCACTCATTCACTCACTCATTCACTCACTCATTCACTCACTCATTCACTCACTCATTCATTCACTCATTCACTCACTCATTCACTCACTCATTCACTCACTCATTCATTCGCTCATTCACTCACTCATTCACTCGCTCATTCATTCACTCATTCACTCACTCATTCACTCACTCATTCATTCACTCGCCCACCCACTCATCCAGCCAGATCACTCTTGCAAAATGACTCCTAACCTAGCCTCCCAAGCTCTCACCTGGTTACTAAAACTAAACTAAACTTGTTTTTATTTTACTAGGTAAGGCCCACTGAGCTATTTCGCTCCTTTTCAGAAGCGACCTGGCCACAAACAATAGCTTAACGAAGTGGCTTATCACGTGGACATTTATAGCAGCCAAATACTCTTAATCGCATGTTTCTAAATGTGGAGAGAAAAACCGGAGAAAAATCCGCACGACCACGGGGAGAGAGACACGCAGACTCGGGATCGAACCCGCGACCCCCTGTATAGCAGGCAAGAGGCAGTGATTCTAGATTTGAAGCTTTCGTGACTGCAAGGATTCATACTCTTAGGTTTTTTTCGGTAAAGTCACGTAGGTAAAAAATAAAAATAAAATTAATAAAAGTCAAATAAAAATCACGACGTTTCGGAGGCAACAGACGGAAGCTTGTGTTGCCTCCGAAACGTCGTGATTTTTATTTTACTATTATTAATTTTATTTTTTACCTACGTGACTTTACCGAAAGAACCTAAGAGTAAGAGGCAGTGAACATATATACCACCGCAGCGCCCTTAAACAAAGTGAACCGTGGAGAGCTTGACTCTTAACGTGGAGAGCTTGACTCTTAACGACGGTGGCTCCTGGCCGCTTGTGCCCTCCCGACCCGCGGGCGCGCAGCGATCCCGGTGGAGGCGGCGCGGTCGAACCCGCGCGTGGCGCTGCTGGTGACGTCAAGCGGCGGCCACATCGGCTTCCTGGAGGGGCTGGTGCCACGCGGGCGCAGCTACATGGACCGCGTGTTTGCCGAGTTCACGCGCGCCGCCCTCGAGCACGCCGGCGAGCTGGAAGAGCTCACGGGCCAAGGGGGAGCAGGAGTTGAAGAAGTTGAACGAGTCGAAGGAGGTGAAGGAGGTGAAGGAGGTGAAGGAGGTGAAGGAGGTGAAGGAGGTGAAGAAGGATGTGAAGGAGTTGAAGACGACGTATGGCGACGGAGGAGTCTCGTCCACTGAGTCGCTCGCAGTCTCGCCCGCTCGGACGCATGCACACGCACGTACTCGCTCACGCGCACAGACACTCACAGGCTCGCACAGACGCTCGCGCAGACTCGCTCGCACACGCACACTCCTGCGCTCGCTCACTCGCTCGCACAGACTCCCGCGCTCGCTCACTCGCACAGACTCCCCGCACCCATGCACTCGCTCGGTTGCACGCAAGCTCGCACGCTCACTTGCTGACAGACGCTCACAACTCTCACGCCTCGATTTTCACACCCTTGCACACGCTCTTACTCGAACGCACACGCACGGCCTCTTGCACACCCGCCAGCTCGCCCTGGCTCGCTTGCCCTTGCGAAGCGCACACTCCTTCACAATGCAGATGCTCGCACGCACACCCACACACCAACACACACACACCAACACACACATTCCAAACACACACCAACACACACACACCAACACACACACACCAACACACACACACCAACACACACACACCAACACACACCAACACACACACACCAACACACACACACATACCCTTGCACGCCCCCACTCCTACACTCGCTCACACGCACACTCTCACTTCGCAGGTCACTCGCACACTCGCTCACACTCTTGACGGTCTTCCACGCCCCTTGTACCGCATTCTCACACTGAACCCACGCCCGCTCCCCCATACTTCCATCGGTGCTGCTCCATCCGTCAACTCTCCGATACCACTCGGCTATTGCTGCTCCTGTTTGGAAGCGTCTGTCCAGCCGCTCGCACACACGCGACACAAACCTGCCTTAACAACAGCGATAATTATCGGTAGAAATTGGCCTTCGACGTACGTGTGTACGTAGAACTTCTTTTGCCACCGTACGTAGCCAACCGTGCTGATCGGAGGTGCGGGGGAAGGACAATGGAGAGGTTGACGGCTTAGATCACGAGAGGATCTCGACGGTCAGGATGTTGGCAAAATGAGGCCAAGGGATGGACGAAGAGGGATCAGCTGCTTGCACAACTTTAAGGAAGGAAGGAAGGGGGGGGGGGCTTGGAGCTGTACGGATGGGATCGAAAGGAAGTTGCAGCCAAGAACCTGCCGTTGGGCAGAGGACTTCCATTTCAAGCCCTTTGACGCGAATACCATTCGATGCCTCCTGAATTTTTGGCCTTACTGCTGTAAATGTCTTTCTGTTCTAAGTCGGCCTTCCCGACGGCAGTGCCGGAAAGAGGGAGAGGAGAGCTTTGATTCCGCGTGCGTGTGTGAAGTGATGTTGTTGTTGTGACGGGGCTTGCCACCCGTCCCGGTTTTGGCCTGCGCAGTCGCTGCGAGTTGGCCATGGGGACGACATTGGCAGCAAGCGGATTCGTGAGTCCATTCCAGCTGCGTTTCCCGGTCCAGCCCTGTGCTCGTACGTCACCCGCGCATCACCGTATTGTGCATCGTCGACTGTGGTGCAGGATTCCGCACTCGGCGCGCCGGGACTACGATTCCCGCCTTCGGCCGCGGTTCCGCCATTGCTCGTCGCATTTCCTTCTTTTTACAAATAAGCTGCAAAGCGGCCCGAGTTTGGGCTTCCACGGAACCGAACGGGGTGTTGCTAAGAAGGACCGGGAGGTGCAGTGTTAGGGCGAGCCCCCGCTCAGTGCGCGGCCATGTTCGCACTTTGCAACGCGTCTTCGCTACGTTAGGGAATACTTGGCAGAACGCACGCACGCACCGTTATAACGCGGGTTCCGAGCAGTGGACTACTAGCCACTTTCTTGAGCCGCGCGGCTGAGCGGTGCAGCGATACAGTACGCCGAGTCGTTGAGTAACGTGTTGGCGTACCCGCAGTTGTTTGTGCCATCTCGCTGCGTGGTGTGCTGAGTGGTAGTACATCGCATCTCGTTATTACATTATTTATGGGGGAATAGTTTTCGCTATTTTCCCATAAATGTTCCTTTTCAGGAACACATCTGCAGCGTTAAGCGATGAGTTTCCGTACACCACTCCTGAACGAGCCCGGTGTTTTTGAGGATGCGAGGGAGCGGTGAGCGTGGGAGCTTGCGGGGAGTGGAGCTGCGGAGGTTGGCGCACTGCGCTCCGGACCCGACCAACCTGGGTTCGATTCCCGGCCGCGGCTCACGACGTATCACTGGCGAGTTGATATCGTTCATGGAAACTGGTACCCGCCTGAGGGGGCAAGTCGTTAGTCCCACAGACTTCTTCACATGGCCAATGAGAGTGAATTCGTCGAAAGCCCGACTCATTATCCAGTGGGTGTCGCGTGGTTCACTGTCGTTGACCACTTTGAGACATTGGAAACGGCTAAAGTCACGCCAGCTCAGGCGGTTACCGACTGCGCAAAACATATGCTCACCTGGGCCCACGGACTAATATCTGAACGGGTTCCGGGACTTCCTTAGATCGACTCGGCCTTAAACAAACACGTGGTGCAGCTGTGAAAAAAAAAACCCAGCACTGTGAGATCAAAAGAAAGTTACATTTACTGGGCGATGAGATGTTACGGCCCTTAATAGGTGCTTGCTAACGGCATTGCCTCAACAGGGGGATTTGTGTCTGTGTGTTTTGTGTGTGAGCGGTGGCGCAGAGGTTAGCGCGCCGCGCTACGGACCCGGCGACCCGAGTTCGATTTCCACTCACGGCAAACGCCAGTGACGAATATCTGAACCGGTCCTGGGCCTCTCTTAGGTCGACTCGGCCTCAAATAAGTAGCTGGTGCGGTGTGTAAACATCGCCACTTGGGAGACAAAGGCGCCCGGGCGTGGTGCTGGCCACCCGCCCCCTCGTGCGCCGTGCCGGCCTTCATAGGTGCTGCTACTCGTTTTAGAACAAGCACTTGCCCCGAACAGTCTGTTACAGGCTACACGGGGGATCTTTGTCTTGGTGTGTGCCTGCACACTCCAAGTGAACTGGGAGGAGGCACAGCTTTTTCGACACGTGTTACCTCCGTGTTCATCACAACACGTGTTCATCACAACACGTGCGTGCATTATCGCTCGCCTTGCCCTTTTTAATCACCAATCACGCACAGTCCCCCGCTGGCAGGAGCACTCGGAGTCGGCGAGTTATTAACTCTCGTTTGTATCGGTAACCCTACACACACGGTACTGGTATGTACGTGTGGACCCGTTTGTAGACCACATATATATAACTGTTGCTAAGAATGATCAACGCTTTTGTCATTCCATTGCTGGATGAAACCCACTCATCACCACCGTGTTGGGAGTCATAAGCGTGGCTTGACCATGCTTATCGTGCTATTAAGAAGGACCATTGCCCGAAACGTCAACTGATATGTGTGTGTGTAAGGCCACATGGTGTTGTTGATTGATTGTTTTAGATTTTATTTCTAATTTGTGATTTTGTACCGCTGCCAACGTAGCAGCCGCAGCAGCTGTAGTAGCATCGTGGCTATAAAATGTGGTGCCCTCCTAGTGGAGGCTGAGCGTTATATACATCGTGTGTTTAGGTCCAAAAGGCCCAGAACGCCAACCGGCCAGCAACAAACAGCACCTATCACAGATGTGCCCGACAAGAGCGTGTCGCACTCTCTCGTCTGAGCTTGTTGTTAAGAGTTTGTTGGAGACTCTAAAGACGACGACGATGATGATGGGAGGGGATTCCAGAGTGGGGTAGTGCGAGGAAGAAGCAGAAAGAGCAGCGAGGTGACCTGCAGTGTGGCGAGTGAGTGGGTGAGTGGCTGGGTGGGTGAGTGAGCGAGTGGGTGAGTGTTGTCACCTGCATTGTGGTGGGTGGGTGAGTGGCTGGGTGAGCGAGTGGGTGAGTGTGCTTGCCACCTGCAGTGTGGTGGTCTAACAACAGCACAGAGGAGATGAAACTGTCTGCGAGACCGAGCCCTCGATAGATGCGTCAAGTCTGCGACCACAAACCACGCTTCGCACCTCCCAAGCTAAGCAGGCTTCTAAGCCTGGACATTGCTAGGGCCGGAGAGGCAACCACCACACACACAACGGGTGTGATGGGCTGTTCCGGGGACTGATGGTTGTTAGTGGAGGGCATGGCAGTAGAATCAATTGTTCTGTACTCCTGCTTGCTTCCTTACGGCGGATGCTCCCCAGCAACCTGCGTGGTGAAGTATGGTCAAATCACAAGTAGTCACGCCCTCCATCTAGCAGCCGATTGACCTGTAACATTGCTTATGCGCCTGAGAAGTAAGCCGTGTTTGACTTGCAGTTTTATACGAGCACTTAAGAACATGTTTTAATTTAAGGTGTATGTGTGTGTCTTTGTCTTTTAGAGAATATGAGCATAAAATTTAAGAGAGTGGAACTAGTTGCTGTACTGCCTTGTTATTGTTACGTGGGGTACTAACCCCACCGCACACCCCACTTAGTTGTGGAACACATTCCAAAGTGTAAATCCTCCCAGCACGCCCAACCTCGTCTCAGTTACTCGGTGGTCTTCACTCGCCTGCACCGTAGACCAGGTGAGTCTATGGGCCCCAGGTGAGCCTGTAGTACAGTGTTCTTCACTGTAGACCAGGTGAGTCTGAGCACCAGGTGAGTCTAGACCAGTGTTTTTCACTGTAGACCAGGTGAGTGGGCACCAGGTGAGTGTAGACCAGTGTTTTTCACTGTAGACCAGGTGAGCCTGTAGACCAGTGTTCTTCACTGTAGACCAGGTGAGTGGGCACCAGGTGAGTCTAGACCAGTGTGTTCTTCACTGTCGACCAGGTGAGTCTATGGTCCCCAGGTGAGTTTGTAGACCAGTGTTCTTCACTCCTTTAGAGGGCGGGGCCCACTTTCCCCAATAAGATATCGTCAGTGTGATGGCCGCCACACATTTGAAGCCATTGGGGCTTGAGAGCAGGACGACGATGGTGGGGGTGGGAGTGTCATCACGCGTTCTGTATCCTCTGCCATAATGCATCACGATGGTGATAGTAGTCATGATATTATACCGCAGTTGTAATAATTCGAGATGTGTGAATTTGCACACTAGAACCTGCGACCCAGAAGAGGTCGCCGGTTTGATTCCATCTCCCCGCGTGACATTCAGTCGAGACGATGTGGGTAAGTGTCCATTACACCTTGCCCCACTCCCCGTCACGTGCGGTGGCTGGGTGGCGTGTGGGTGCCGCGTGGCTCTGAGATGTCAACTACCTCGCCTGGTCTACAGGAGGGCGTGGGTTCGATACCGACCCTGACGCCTGCCGCTGTATACTTGGGAGTGTGAATACGAAATTCTGATTCTGAAACGAGGCCTACACGGTACAACGATACGTATCGTACATATGATACGGAGCGGACATATGATACGTTGCCTACTCATTTAAGGCACAGTCTACCTAGGGGATGCCCAAGACCAGTTCAGATAATTTACGCTGATGTTAACCGTGAGCGGGAATCGAACTGGGGAAGGCAGGTTTCGTAGCGGAGTGCGTCAACCACTGCGCCACCGCTCCCTGTACAACATCCACGCACTCCCTCTCTCCCCACACACACTCCCTCTCACCCTCCCTCTCACCCTTCCTCTCACACTCCCTCTCACACTCCCTCTCACACTCCCTCTCACACTCCCTCACACCCCCTCACCGGCCCTCATCACCGGCCACCTCGTAAACAACGATCCCCACAGCACACACACAGAGACAAAAGATCCCCCGTATAGCCTTAAGAGACTGTAGGGGCAAGTGCTGTTAGCGAGCACCTATGAAGGCCGCAACGGTACACGAGGGGGTGGGTGGCCAGCACCACGCCCGACCGCCTTTGTCTCCCCAGTGGCGATGTTTTCACACTGCACCAGGTACTCATTTAAGGCTGAGTCGACCTAGGGGAGGCCCAGGACCGGTTCAGATAATCGTCACTGGTGTTAGCCGTGAGCGGGAATCGAACCCGGGTCGCCAGGTTCATAGCTCAGCGCGCTAACCGCTACACCACCGCTCCCCACACACACAGAGACACACACAGACACACACAGACACACAGATACACACAGAGACACACATCCCTACACTGGCAGCGTCGACTCTAAATCGGTGAAGACGGTTCTACTCCGGGTTTCAGCGACCCGAGGTCAAGGTGCTGACCTCGGCCACTCAGTGGAGCCAGAGGGGCGGCAGATTTGGGGGTTTGGAAACTCCGCGCCTGGTGGAGAGCCCGTGCCTGGTGGAGAGACCGCACCTGGAGGAGAGACTACGCCTGGTGGAGAGCCCGTGCCTGGTGGAGAGCCCGTGCCTGGTGGAGAGCCCGTGCCTGGTGGAGAGACCGCGCCTGGAGGAGAGACTACGCCTGGTGGAGAGCCCGTGCCTGGTGGAGAGACCGCACCTGGAGGAGAGACCGTGCCTGGAGGAGAGACCGTGCCTGGTGGAGAGCCCGTGCCTGGAGGAGAGCCCGTGCCTGGTGGAGAGACCGTGCCTGGTGGAGAGACTACGCCTGGAGGAGAGCCCGTGCCTGGAGGAGAGACCGTGCCTGGTGGAGAGACTACGCCTGGTGGAGAGCCCGTGCCTGGTGGAGAGCCCGTGCCTGGTGGAGAGACCGCACCTGGAGGAGAGACCGTGCCTGGTGGAGAGCCCGTGCCTGGAGGAGAGACCGCGCCTGGTGGAGAGACTACGCCTGGAGGAGAGCCCGTGCCTGGTGGAGAGCCCGTGCCTGGTGGAGAGCCCGCGCCTGGTGGAGAGACTACGCCTGGAGGAGAGCCCGTGCCTGGTGGAGAGCCCGTGCCTGGAGGAGAGCCCGTGCCTGGTGGAGAGACCGTGCCTGGAGGAGAGCGCGTGCCTGGTGGAGAGACTACGCCTGGAGGAGAGCCCGTGCCTGGTGGAGAGACCGTGCCTGGAGGAGAGCCCGTGCCTGGTGGAGAGCCCGTGCCTGGAGGAGAGCCCGTGCCTGGAGGAGAGACCGTGCCTGGTGGAGAGCCCGCACCTGGTGGAGAGACCGTGCCTGGTGGAGAGCCCGCGCCTGGTGGAGAGACCGTGCCTGGAGGAGAGACCGTGCCTGGAGGAGAGACCGTGCCTGGTGGAGAGACCGCGCCTGGTGGAGAGACCGTGCCTGGTGGAGAGACCGCGCCTGGTGGAGAGACCGTGTCTGGAGGAGAGACCGTGCCTGGTGGAGAGACCGTGCCTGGTGGAGAGACCGTGCCTGGAGGAGAGACCGTGCCTGGAGGAGAGACCGTGCCTGGTGGAGAGACCGTGCCTGGTGGAGAGCCCGCGCCTGGTGGAGAGACCGTGCCTGGAGGAGAGACCGTGCCTGGAGGAGAGACCGTGCCTGGTGGAGAGACCGCGCCTGGAGGAGAGACCGTGCCTGGTGGAGAGACCGTGCCTGGTGGAGAGACCGTGCCTGGAGGAGAGACCGTGCCTGGAGGAGAGACCGTGCCTGGAGGAGAGACCGCGTCTGGAGGAGAGACCGTGTCTGGAGGAGAGACCGCGCCTGGAGGAGAGACCGTGCCTGGAGGAGAGACCGCGTCTGGAGGAGAGACCGTGCCTGGTGGAGAGACCGCGCCTGGTGGAGAGACCTCGCCTGGTGGAGAGACCGCGCCTGGTGGAGAGACCGTGCCTGGAGGAGAGACCGTGCCTGGAGGAGAGCCCGTGCCTGGAGGAGAGACCTCGCCTGGTGGAGAGACCGTGCCTGGTGGAGAGACCGCGCCTGGAGGAGAGACCGTGCCTGGAGGAGAGACCGCGCCTGGTGGAGAGACCGCGCCTGGAGGAGAGACCGTGCCTGGTGGAGAGACCGCGCCTGGTGGAGAGACCGTGCCTGGTGGAGAGACCGTGCCTGGTGGAGAGACCGTGCCTGGTGGAGAGACCGCGCCTGGAGGAGAGACCGTGCCTGGTGGAGAGACCGTGCCTGGTGGAGAGACCGCGCCTGGTGGAGAGACCGCGCCTGGTGGAGAGACCGTGCCTGGTGGAGAGACCGTGCCTGGTGGAGAGACCGTGCCTGGTGGAGAGACCGCGCCTGGAGGAGAGACCGTGCCTGGTGGAGAGACCGTGCCTGGTGGAGAGACCGTGCCTGGTGGAGAGACCGTGCCTGGTGGAGAGACCGTGCCTGGTGGAGAGACCGCGCCTGGTGGAGAGACCGTGCCTGGTGGAGAGACCGTGCCTGGTGGAGAGACCGTGCCTGGTGGAGAGACCGTGCCTGGTGGAGAGACCGCGCCTGGAGGAGAGACCGTGCCTGGTGGAGAGACCGTGCCTGGTGGAGAGACCGCGCCTGGAGGAGAGACCGTGCCTGGAGGAGAGACCGCGCCTGGAGGAGAGACCGCGCCTGGTGGAGAGACCGTGCCTGGTGGAGAGACCGTGCCTGGTGGAGAGCCCGTGCCTGGAGGAGAGACCGTGCCTGGTGGAGAGACCGTGCCTGGTGGAGAGCCCGTGCCTGGAGGAGAGACCGTGCCTGGAGGAGAGCCCGTGCCTGGAGGAGAGACCGTGCCTGGTGGAGAGACCGTGCCTGGTGGAGAGACCGTGCCTGGTGGAGAGACCGTGCCTGGAGGAGAGCCCGTGCCTGGAGGAGAGACCGTGCCTGGAGGAGAGCCCGTGCCTGGAGGAGAGACCGTGCCTGGAGGAGAGCCCGTGCCTGGAGGAGAGACCGTGCCTGGTGGAGAGACCGTGCCTGGTGGAGAGACCGTGCCTGGTGGAGAGACCGTGCCTGGAGGAGAGACCGCGCCTGGTGGAGAGACCGTGCCTGGAGGAGAGACCGTGCCTGGTGGAGAGACCGTGCCTGGAGGAGAGACCGTGCCTGGAGGAGAGACCGTGCCTGGAGGAGAGCCCGTGCCTGGAGGAGAGACCGTGCCTGGTGGAGAGACCGTGCCTGGTGGAGAGCCCGTGCCTGGAGGAGAGACCGTGCCTGGAGGAGAGACCGTGCCTGGTGGAGAGCCCGTGCCTGGTGGAGAGACCGTGCCTGGTGGAGAGCCCGTGCCTGGAGGAGAGACCGTGCCTGGAGGAGAGCCCGTGCCTGGAGGAGAGACCGTGCCTGGTGGAGAGACCGTGCCTGGTGGAGAGCCCGTGCCTGGAGGAGAGACCGTGCCTGGAGGAGAGACCGTGCCTGGAGGAGAGCCCGTGCCTGGAGGAGAGACCGCGCCTGGTGGAGAGACCGTGCCTGGTGGAGAGACCGTGCCTGGTGGAGAGCCCGTGCCTGGTGGAGAGCCCGTGCCTGGTGGAGAGACCGTGCCTGGTGGAGAGCCCGTGCCTGGAGGAGAGACCGTGCCTGGAGGAGAGCCCGTGCCTGGAGGAGAGACCGTGCCTGGTGGAGAGCCCGTGCCTGGAGGAGAGACCGCGCCTGGTGGAGAGACCGTGCCTGGTGGAGAGACCGTGCCTGGTGGAGAGCCCGTGCCTGGTGGAGAGCCCGTGCCTGGTGGAGAGACCGTGCCTGGTGGAGAGCCCGTGCCTGGAGGAGAGACCGTGCCTGGTGGAGAGCCCGTGCCTGGTGGAGAGACCGTGCCTGGTGGAGAGCCCGTGCCTGGTGGAGAGACCGTGCCTGGAGGAGAGACCGTGCCTGGTGGAGAGACCGTGCCTGGTGGAGAGACCGTGCCTGGTGGAGAGACCGTGCCTGGTGGAGAGCCCGTGCCTGGAGGAGAGACCGTGCCTGGAGGAGAGACCGTGCCTGGAGGAGAGACCGCGCCTGGTGGAGAGCCCGTGCCTGGAGGAGAGACCGCGCCTGGTGGAGAGACCGCGCCTGGTGGAGAGACCGTGCCTGGTGGAGAGCCCGTGCCTGGAGGAGAGACCGCGCCTGGTGGAGAGCCCGTGCCTGGAGGAGAGACCGTGCCTGGTGGAGAGACCGTGCCTGGTGGAGAGACCGTGCCTGGTGGAGAGCCCGTGCCTGGAGGAGAGACCGTGCCTGGAGGAGAGACCGTGCCTGGAGGAGAGACCGCGCCTGGTGGAGAGACCGCGCCTGGTGGAGAGCCCGTGCCTGGAGGAGAGACCGTGCCTGGTGGAGAGACCGTGCCTGGTGGAGAGCCCGTGCCTGGAGGAGAGACCGTGCCTGGAGGAGAGACCGTGCCTGGAGGAGAGACCGCGCCTGGTGGAGAGCCCGTGCCTGGTAGGAGACCGTGCCTGGTGGAGAGACCGCGCCTGGTGGAGAGACCGTGCCTGGAGGAGAGACCGTGCCTGGTGGAGAGACCGCGCCTGGTGGAGAGCCCGTGCCTGGTAGGAGACCGTGCCTGGTGGAGAGACCGCGCCTGGTGGAGAGACCGCGCCTGGAGGAGAGCCCGTGCCTGGAGGAGAGACCGCGCCTGGTGGAGAGACCGTGCCTGGAGGAGAGACTGTGCCTGGTGGAGAGACCGTGCCTGGTGGAGAGACCGCGGCTGGTGGAGAGACCGTGCCTGGAGGAGAGACCGTGCCTGGTGGAGAGACCGTGCCTGGTGGAGAGACCGCGCCTGGTGGAGAGACCGTGCCTGGAGGAGAGCCCGTGCCTGGAGGAGAGACCGCGCCTGGTGGAGAGACCGTGCCTGGAGGAGAGACCGCGCCTGGTGGAGAGACCGCGCCTGGTGGAGAGACCGCGCCTGGTGGAGAGACCGTGCCTGGTGGAGAGACCGTGCCTGGTGGAGAGACCGCGCCTGGTGGAGAGCCCGTGCCTGGTGGAGAGACCGTGCCTGGTGGAGAGACCGTGCCTGGTGGAGAGACCGTGCC
This sequence comes from Lethenteron reissneri, assembly GCF_015708825.2. Lineage (NCBI taxonomy): Eukaryota > Metazoa > Chordata > Hyperoartia > Petromyzontiformes > Petromyzontidae > Lethenteron > Lethenteron reissneri. The sequence goes on from NC_083797.1 coordinate 1,377,802, forward strand.
TGGAGGAGAGACCGCGCCTGGTGGAGAGACCGCGCCTGGTGGAGAGACCGCGCCTGGAGGAGAGACCGTGCCTGGTGGAGAGACCGTGCCTGGTGGAGAGACCGTGCCTGGAGGAGAGACCGTGCCTGGAGGAGAGACCGTGCCTGGTGGAGAGACCGTGCCTGGTGGAGAGACCGTGCCTGGTGGAGAGACCGTGCCTGGTGGAGAGACCGTGCCTGGTGGAGAGACCGTGCCTGGTGGAGAGACCGTGCCTGGTGGAGAGACCGTGCCTGGAGGAGAGACCGTGCCTGGAGGAGAGACCGTGCCTGGTGGAGAGACCGTGCCTGGTGGAGAGACCGTGCCTGGTGGAGAGACCGCGCCTAGTGGAGAGACCGTGCCTGGTGGAGAGACCGTGCCTGGTGGAGAGACCGTGCCTGGTGGAGAGACCGCGCCTAGTGGAGAGACCGTGCCTGGTGGAGAGACCGCGCCTGGAGGAGAGACCGCGCCTGGAGGAGAGACCGCGCCTGGTGGAGAGACCGCGCCTGGTGGAGAGACCGCGCCTGGTGGAGAGACCGTGCCTGGTGGAGAGACCGCGCCTGGTGGAGAGACCGTGCCTGGTGGAGAGACCGCGCCTGGTGGAGAGACCGTGCCTGGTGGAGAGACCGCGCCTGGAGGAGAGACCGCGCCTGGTGGAGAGACCGCGCCTGGTGGAGAGACCGTGCCTGGTGGAGAGACCGCGCCTGGTGGAGAGACCGTGCCTGGTGGAGAGACCGTGCCTGGTGGAGAGACCGCGCCTGGTGGAGAGACCGCGCCTGGTGGAGAGACCGTGCCTGGTGGAGAGACCGTGCCTGTTGGAGAGACCGTGCCTGGTGGAGAGACCACGCCTGGTGGAGAGACCGCGCCTGGTGGAGAGACCGCGCCTGGTGGAGAGACCGTGCCTGGTGGAGAGACCGTGCCTGGTGGAGAGACCGCGCCTGGTGGAGAGACCGCGCCTGGTGGAGAGACCGCGCCTGGTGGAGAGACCGTACCTGGTGGAGAGACCGCGCCTGGTGGAGAGACCGCGCCTGGTGGAGAGACCGCGCCTGGTGGAGAGACCGTGCCTGGTGGAGAGACCGCGCCTGGAGGAGAGACCGCGCCTGGTGGAGAGACCGCGCCTGGTGGAGAGACCGCGCCTGGTGGAGAGACCGCGCCTGGTGGAGAGACCGTGCCTGGTGGAGAGACCGTGCCTGGTGGAGAGACCGTGCCTGGTGGAGAGACCGTGCCTGGTGGAGAGACCGCGCCTGGTGGAGAGACCGCGCCTGGAGGAGAGACCGCGCCTGGTGGAGAGACCGTGCCTGGTGGAGAGACCGCGCCTGGAGGAGAGACCGTGCCTGGTGGAGAGACCGTGCCTGGTGGAGAGACCGTGCCTGGTGGAGAGACCGCGCCTGGAGGAGAGACCGCGCCTGGTGGAGAGACCGCGCCTGGAGGAGAGACCGCGCCTGGAGGAGAGACCGTGCCTGGTGGAGAGACCGTGCCTGGTGGAGAGACCGTGCCTGGTGGAGAGACCGCGCCTGGAGGAGAGACCGCGCCTGGTGGAGAGACCGCGCCTGGTGGAGAGACCGCGCCTGGCGGAGAGACCGCGCCTGGTGGAGAGACCGTGCCTGTGGAGAGACCGTGCCTGGTGGAGAGACCTGCGCCTGGAGGAGAGACCGCGCCTGGAGGAGAGACCGCGCCTGGTGGAGAGACCGCGCCTGGAGGAGAGACCGCGCCTGGAGGAGGAGACCGGGCCTGGTGGAGAGACCGCGCCTGGTGAGAGACCCGCGCCTGGTGGAGAGACCGTGCCTGGTGGAGAGACCGTGCCTGGTGGAGAGACGTGCCTGGGGAGAGACCGTGGCCTGGTGGATGAGACGTGCCTGGTGGAGAGACCGTGCCTGGTGGAGAGACCGGGCCTGGTGGAGAGACGTGCTGGTGGAGAGACCGTGCCTGGTGGAGAGACCCGGTGCCTGTGGAGAGACCGTGCCTGGTGGAGAGACCGCGCTGGAGGAGAGACCGTGCCTGGTGGAAGAGACCGTGCTGGTGGAGAGACCGTGCTGGTGGAGAGGACCGTGCCTGGTGGGAGAGACCGTGCCTGGTGGAGAGACCGTGCCTGGTGGAGAGACCGTGCCTGGTGGAAGAGACCGTGCCTGGAGGAGAGACCGGCCTTGTGGAGAGACCGTGCCTGGTGGAGAGACCGTGCCTGGTGGAGAGGACCGTGCCTGGTGGAGAGACCGTGCCTGGTGGAGAGCCCGTGCCTGGTGGAGAGACCGCGCCTGGAGGAGAGACCGTGCCTGGTGGAGAGACCGTGCCTGGTGGAGAGACCGTGCCTGGTGGAGAGACCGTGCCTGGTGGAGAGACCGCGCCTGGTGGAGAGACCGCGCCTGGAGGAGAGACCGTGCCTGGTGGAGAGACCGCGCCTGGTGGAGAGACCGTGCCTGGTGGAGAGACCGCGCCTGGTGGAGAGACCGCGCCTGGAGGAGAGACCGTGCCTGGTGGAGAGACCGTGCCTGGTGGAGAGACCGCGCCTGGTGGAGAGACCGTGCCTGGTGGAGAGACCGCGCCTGGTGGAGAGACCGTGCCTGGAGGAGAGACCGCGCCTGGTGGAGAGACCGTGCCTGGTGGAGAGACCGCGCCTGGTGGAGAGACCGCGTCTGGTGGAGAGACCGCGCCTGGTGGAGAGACCGCGCCTGGAGGAGAGACCGTGCCTGGAGGAGAGACCGCGCCTGGTGGAGAGACCGTGCCTGGAGGAGAGACCGTGCCTGGTGGAGAGACCGTGCCTGGAGGAGAGACCGCGCCTGGTGGAGAGACCGTGCCTGGAGGAGAGACCGTGCCTGGTGGAGAGACCGTGCCTGGTGGAGAGACCGCGCCTGGAGGAGAGACCGTGCCTGGAGGAGAGACCGTGCCTGGAGGAGAGACCGTGCCTGGAGGAGAGACCGCGCCTGGTGGAGAGACCGCGCCTGGAGGAGAGACCGTGCCTGGAGGAGAGACCGCGCCTGGTGGAGAGACCGTGCCTGGAGGAGAGACCGTGCCTGGAGGAGAGACCGTGCCTGGTGGAGAGACCGTGCCTGGAGGAGAGACCGCGCCTGGTGGAGAGACCGCGCCTGGTGGAGAGACCGCGCCTGGAGGAGAGACCGTGCCTGGTGGAGAGACCGTGCCTGGAGGAGAGACCGTGCCTGGTGGAGAGACCGCGCCTGGAGGAGAGACCGCGCCTGGAGGAGAGACCGCGCCTGGTGGAGAGACCGTGCCTGGAGGAGAGACCGTGCCTGGTGGAGAGACCGTGCCTGGAGGAGAGACCGTGCCTGGTGGAGAGACCGTGCCTGGAGGAGAGACCGCGCCTGGAGGAGAGACCGCGCCTGGAGGAGAGACCGCGCCTGGAGGAGAGACCGCGCCTGGTGGAGAGACCGTGCCTGGTGGAGAGACCGCGCCTGGAGGAGAGACCGCGCCTGGAGGAGAGACCGTGCCTGGTGGAGAGACCGTGCCTGGAGGAGAGACCGCGCCTGGAGGAGAGACCGCGCCTGGAGGAGAGACCGTGCCTGGTGGAGAGACCGTGCCTGGTGGAGAGACCGCGCCTGGAGGAGAGACCGTGCCTGGAGGAGAGACCGTGCCTGGTGGAGAGACCGTGCCTGGTGGAGAGACCGTGCCTGGAGGAGAGACCGCGCCTGGAGGAGAGACCGCGCCTGGAGGAGAGACCGTGCCTGGTGGAGAGACCGTGCCTGGTGGAGAGACCGCGCCTGGAGGAGAGACCGTGCCTGGAGGAGAGACCGTGCCTGGTGGAGAGACCGCGCCTGGAGGAGAGACCGTGCCTGGAGGAGAGACCGTGCCTGGAGGAGAGACCGTGCCTGGAGGAGAGACCGTGCCTGGAGGAGAGACCGCGCCTGGTGGAGAGACCGTGCCTGGAGGAGAGACCGCGCCTGGTGGAGAGACCGTGCCTGGTGGAGAGACCGCGCCTGGTGGAGAGACCGCGCCTGGTGGAGAGACCGCGCCTGGAGGAGAGACCGCGCCTGGTGGAGAGACTACGCCTGGTGGAGAGACCGTGCCTGGTGGAGAGACCGTGCCTGGAGGAGAGACCGTGCCTGGTGGAGAGACCGCGCCTGGTGGAGAGACCGCGCCTGGTGGAGAGCCCGTGCCTGGTAGGAGACCGTGCCTGGTGGAGAGACCGTGCCTGGTGGAGAGACCGCGCTGGTGGAGAGACCGCGCTGGTGGAGAGACCGCGCCTGGTGGAGAGACCGCGCCTGGTGGAGAGACCGCGCCTGGAGGAGAGACCGCGCCTGGTGGAGAGACCGTGCCTGGAGGAGAGACCGCGCCTGGTGGAGAGACCGTGCCTGGAGGAGAGACCGTGCCTGGAGGAGAGACCGTGCCTGGAGGAGAGACCGTGCCTGGAGGAGAGACCGCGCCTGGTGGAGAGACCGTGCCTGGAGGAGAGACCGCGCCTGGTGGAGAGACCGTGCCTGGAGGAGAGACCGCGCCTGGAGGAGAGACCGCGCCTGGTGGAGAGACCGCGCCTGGTGGAGAGACCGCGCCTGGTGGAGAGACCGCGCCTGGAGGAGAGACTACGCCTGAGTACTGTGGATTCACTCTTCAACACACCGGTGGGCTAATGTAGTAAACTATTTGTCTTTTGTGAACGTGACACCTTTTTGCTGTTTGGCCGTGTCGGGTGGTGGAGGGCTACGACACATTTATAAATAACGCGATCTAACCCAAAAATGTTTATTATGAATAATATTGGTCGCGAAAGCCTACGTGTTAAACTGACTCCCCCAATGATTTGCCTCCTGTTTGTGCTTCAAGTCCAGCTGTGCTCGCGTTTGCCGAGGACAGAGTCCGTGGTGATCTCCGCGAGTGACTTTGTTCTGGATAATTCCCGTGGAGGGCGGCTGCATTGCTTGGGATGCGTTTGCAAATTACACAGCCAAGCAGCGTCAGAATGTTGATTACATGCACGGGTTGCAAAGCCTAAGCATGCTCCATAATACCGTTTTTTGGGGTTAGATCGCGTAAATATAAATGTGTCGTTAAACTCGCCACCACCCGACACAGCCAATTAGTAAGGTTTGTCACGTGAGCAGTACAGCACACCGGTGTGTTGGAGAGCAAATCCAGAACATTTGCAATCTGAGTACGACGTTTCGCCAGTAATTACAACTAGCTTCATCAGGCGGTAGCCAAATTTGCGGTAAGATGTGATTGGTTCACTTGTGAGCCCTTAACTTGCGAAGAAGGCCTGAGTGTGATGTTTGTTCCACATTGCTGTTAACACAACGCGTTGTCCATTAGGGGGCCGCTGTTTCCACCTCCAAGGCCCCCCCCCCCCCCCCCCCCGCTTCGTTTTACTTTTTGTTTTGCCCTTTAAACTCCGCTCGTTGTTGCAGTGCGCAGTCGTCGAATTATCCCACGACTTTGGGCTGTGTGTGACACCGAGCACTGGGGACGCCTGTGGGTTCTGACTCCATAACCAAAATCGCCGCGACACCTTGCGCTCAGCCGTGCTGTGCTTTGACTTCATAACCTCGGCTGTAATGTTTGCGACCACCTCTGAACTGGCGGATTTCTTATCCTAGATTTGAAGCTTTCGTGACTGCAAGGATTCATACTCTTAGGTTTTTTCGGTAAAGTCACGTAGGTAAAAATTACAATTTATAAAAGTAAAATAAAAATCACGACGTTTCGGAGGCAACACAAGCTTCCGTCTTCAGGTGGAACCGTCACAGCACGATTGCTGTATCAAGTGAGATAAATTCTAAGAGACCCGTCCTTGTATATATATACACAAGGATTTATCTTACTTGATACAGCTATCGTGCTATGACGGTTCCACCTGAAGACGGAAGCTTGTGTTGCCTCCGAAACGTCGTGATTTTTATTTTACTTTCATTAATTTTTATTTTTACCTACGTGACTTTACCGACAAAACCCAAAAGTTTGGATCTATTATCGCAGTCGTCGTTTCAATGAGAGTCAACAGGGGAAGCTCAGCCCCTCTGGGAGCGCAGAATTACCAATTTACCACTTCCCGCGGGTGAGTAAGGGTCTCCACGTGCAGTTACACTGCGATTTGCGTCGAAACGTGGCCCCCGCGGTTCAAATGCGTTGTCAATCAAGAAATGCGCTGAAAAACGAGCGTCTTAATGGCAAAACGCATAGCGGACAGCGCCCCCTAGTGGTAGAACAGCGCCCCCTAGTGGTAGAACAGCGCCCCCTAGTGGTGGAACAGCGCCCCCTAGTGGTCAAAACGCTTTGAATAAAAAAAAGATTTTTCTTGACACTGAATCTTCTTCCTCCTCCCCCTGCCACCCAGCTCTCTTGTCCTCCAGGTGGCCTCCTGTCCCTGGTGCAGCCTCCTCCACAGCAACTCTCTCCTACCATCTGTACAGAGACACACACAGCATACGTGTTAATACATATTAATACATCCACACAAGTGAGCGTGCGGGCTTCAATGTAATGTAAGTCCCACTTACCTTGTGTTTGCCGTGCGTGTTTATTGCATGCTCCTCCGGCGCAGAGCTGGATTCGAACCCAGCACCTCCGTGTTGCTGGACTCTGGTCCCAGCGCGCTGAGCCACCGCTGCCTCCACACAAACTTCTCATCGGCAGGCGCTCAAAGTGATCGCGCTGCGCATGCCGCAGTTGGGAAATGAGTGTGCGTGATGACGTCATCACGTAAATTGTAATGTACAAAATTTTACTTAAAACTTTCGTGACTGCAGGCATTCATATTCTTTGGTTCTTTCGGTAAAGTCACGTAGATGGAAAATAAAAAAAATAAAAAGAAGAAAAAATAAATAACACGACGTTTTTTTTATTGCAACACAAGCGGTCGTCGTCAAGCGGAGAGAAATAAAAGCAGAGACAGAATTTGAACCCGGGACCCGTGCGTGACGGGGCTGCGCGTGTTACCGCTACGCCAAGAACGCCGGTGTTGATGAAACGTTGTTCAAAGTTAAGTCTCTGTAAAAGTGAATGTTGAATTGATTGAATGATTACAATTATTTAAAAATAAAGATTGAACTTTTTTGCAATTGTTGACAAAAAACTTAAATGAAGTGCACAACTGCACTGTTCATGTAATGCGTGTGATTTAATTACATAATGTGTTAATATTAAAACATTTATTGCTGTAAAAATATGTTGTGCAAAGAAAGTTGCGGTGTCCAACTCGTATCCACATCTCTCTCTCTCTCCCGGCCTCTCTGTTTATTTGCTTTAAAGGAGGCGGACCATTGTTGACGAACGCGTTTCGTGACGTTTGTGTTATTTACAGGGACAGAACAATGTTCGCCAGCGTTCAAGAACAGTTTTAATATTATCATCGGGAGAAACAATGAATCATTAACATTGCAAAAATATTTACATGAACGGCAGAAGAAGGCTGATGCTGATGAATCTGCTGAATATAAATCTAGAATATAAATCTAGAATTTATATTCATATTGGTATTCGTGCATTTAAAAGACACGAACCTGTTGGTGTTGTTGTTGCCTGAACACTCAACAACATGACCGTTAAACCCCCGCGCAGCATTACTGCATAACACAACAACCACCGCTGTTTGCCACCACGGCCTTGTGCCAGACTAGGTGCACCTTGAGGCCACGTGAAGTGTCGAGTGGTTTGTAGAAAGTCACGGGACAGAGCCAGGCGCCATGGGTTGACTGAGATGCCAGGCAGGCCTGGTGTGCCCTCTGTTGTGCCACCTCACCGCGTTTTAACCGCCCGGCGCTCCAGTCGTTGTTGTGAGCGTCGCTCCTCTGCCCTCCGTCTGTGTGTACGAGTTTGCCTTCACGTTCTAGGAAACCGGCGAACCCGGAGGAAAATAAAATATTCACCGCGCCGGGCACGAAATCTGGAACCCACTTGCTGTACTGCCTTGTCCTGTGCGGCAATTGCTCTGTGTTTGTATTATTAATACACGCTGTTCATTAACTCTGTCTGTTGTATCCTCAAATCTTGTAACTCAATTTTTACCCACTTTCCAATGTGGTATCGACTGCAAACTTGGTATACTTATGTCATACTGATGACAATACTTAAAAAATAAATATTTTTAAACATTCTTTTTTCTATGTTATGTTTCGGCTTGGGTCTAATGTCCACGCTCAGCTGACGTTGGCTGTAAATCACCACGGTTCCTCACGTTATGGGCAAGCCTCGGGGCCACTTCCTGGAGTCGTGGAGTTCTTCCATTACTAGTACGGTACATTTCTTTAAAGCGTGTTTTTTTAAAGTTTTTTTTAAAATACAGTATTATTTTTTTTTTAACAAAGGGCCCTCTGCTCCATTGTATAAGGTGTCGCTGGCTCCAGTGCCAATTAAACCCGGATCTAAATATCCCTGTTCGACTAATCTGATCCTGTATTTACACCCCGTCCCTCACTGCACATTCCCCCGATTGCAAAGCCGCAGGGGGAGGACCTTAACCCTCTGATCTGGCAGCACCGCGCGGTGTGTTGGCGGCTGCCGCGTATTTCTAATCTCGGCGGTTGGTTGGCGGCCGCCGAAGGTTTCTAACCGAGGTGATTAGTTGGCGGCTGCCGCGGATTTCAAATCGGGGTGATGGGTTGGTGGCTGCTCCAGGTATCCAACCGAGGTGATTTATTTATTTAGCAGCATGCTTTTGACTTTCACGCAGAGCAGCAGATACACAAGAAAAATAGGCTATTGAATTAAATAAACATGCCAACGTTCTATGTGTGTGGACGTCAGCCCACGTGGGCACAGAGCCACGTGACAACCTCCTCCTCCTCCAGCACATGCAGGACAACAACAACCACCACCACCACCAGTGACGGACTTCACAGCCGGAGGCGATCTGCGACCCGCATGCCCAACGCGGCCTGCCACGCAGTCGCACGCCCCAAACCACGTGCGCGTGTGCAGTGGCACGCACACCCTGGTCAATACCTGTCAACCCCTTCTCAGTGCACTACCTTATTAGAGACCAACTCAGAACTTAGTGGTCACCCCGTGGCCGTTATCAGTCTTAACGTTCATCCTACAAAGTTCCATCACAAGGGAGAAACACAAACAAATAGACAAAACCATGCGCGTTGCTCCTGTTGAAACGGCTGTAACGCCGCATGGACCTGAAAACTCACTTTCCCTGCACAAGCATGCGGGGTGAACCGTACGGGCTTACAGCTCTGCGAAGAAGATGTCGTAGATGATCGTCGGGAGTAGGAACAGACACCGTCCATTGTTCTGCATCTTCAAGGAGCTGGCCTTCCTTGTTGTTGTTGTCGATGTCCGTGTTCACTTGGAAGCAGCGATGTTGGAGACGAAGCTAGAGACTTGTTCACTTGCGAACGCGACAGGGATTCATCTTCTTGGTTCTTTCGGTAAAGTCACGTAGAAGGGAAGTAATAAAATAATAAAAATAAAACATAATAAAATAATTCTCACGACGTTTCGGCCACAACGCAAGCAGCCGTCCTCAGGTGAACTCGTTTGACAGCTTCGGCAGAAGTGCGGCACCACGGACCCCCGTCGTGGTCACGATGCCGTGAGGTCCAGGCAACGTCTCGTTGAGACGTCGCCTGGGTGCCGTTCTCACACAAACGAAGTTATCAGTGGCAGGCGCTGGTCGCACGCTGCCGTGGCGGCATCCAGCCTGGCTCGGCGCTCAGGACGCGTCGCTGGCGGTCGCTGTGAGATGCGTTCCGGCCGGAGATTTGGGCGCACGCACTCAGCAGCAGTGCCGGGCTAAGCTCGTGCGGGGCCTGTGTAGCATGATGTTATAAAGGGGCCATAAATTGTAATAAAATAATACGTAAATATTAAAACACTAACGTTTAACTTGCATTGTAAAGTAATTGTATTTTTTCATTAGCTATACAGCCAGATAATACGACAGATCGCTAACCTTAAACACCCAGCCGTTCATTAAAGTTGAAGGCGGTATGGTACTATAGTAATAGAGCAAGTGCAGGGTCACTGAACCCGAATTGATCCGCTTGAAAGCATTTAGCGCGGGGCCCTTGAAAGTGCGGGCCCCGTACTACATATGTAGTAGCTACTCACGATAACTTGATAACTACATGTGTAGCAGCTACTCACGATAACTTGATAACTACATGTGTAGCAGCTACTCACGATAAATTGATAACTACATGTGTAGTAGCTACTCACGATAACTTGATAACTACATGTGTAGCAGCTACTTACGATAACTTGATAACTACATGTGTAGTAGCTACTCACGATAACTTGATAACTACATATGTAGTAGCTACTACCTATGTAGTAGCGACTTGTGCGACGAGGCTAACGCGGCACTGGCTCAGAAGAGAAGAGTGTCCGGTGACTCCCCGGCAACGTTGATCTCCTTCGCCGCCTCTGGGAGTCCTCCTAATTTTGTGGCAGCAAGGGGCGTTCTGACGCAATTCGGATGAAGAAAGTTGCTAGCGAGTGCCGCTACGTGGGATCCGAGGTGTTTCGAGTAGACCAGCGGGGGGGGGGGGTAGGCCATGTCGTCTAGACCAGCAGCGTCGCAGGTTTGTTCATTTGTCCAAGCGCGCTCAACGTACATGGGCGAGCGGGCGAGAGGCTCGCTGTTGGCGGCGTGCAGTCTCACGACGCCGCGTGGCCTCCGTGGCGCTCACGTGCCCTTGAAAAGAGCTTCATGGCTCGTCGGGTTTCTCCAGGATAAATACAGATTCTGATTCGAGCCGGGCGTGGTGCCGGCCACCCACCCCCTCGTGTGCCACAGTGCCGGCATTCATAGGCAGCGCTACCCCCTCACAGCACTTGGCCCCAACAATATGTTAGAGGCTACACGGGGGATGTTTGTCTTTGTAGCCGCGGGTACAACAGTTGCTCTAAGTAGCTATTAAGTAACAGGTACAAACACATTAAGGCCTTTCTCTGCGAGAGCTTGCATGGCCGTATCAGCTTGCACCGAGTCAAGTGTCAGCCAGGGCGCGACGCGATATCAAAGTGTCAAGTCCAGGCCCTGATGGATCGTAACACACGCGCACGCTTCCACAGTGATTGCCCTGCTGCTCAATGTGAACACTGGCGCTACTGCTGCTCATCTCATGCTTCCACTGCCCTCGCAGAGCCAGTGGTGGAAATTCCACATTCCTACGGCGGCGGGAGAGAACGGTGGACATGACCGCGAATTGAGCTCGTGTCGCCTGTGTTATTGTGCGCTGCGCTCGCCACTGCTCCAAATGCCTCAGAGACGAATATCTCCCGTGGTGCAACCTCAATATGAATCCTTGCAGTCACGAAAGCTTCAAATCTAGAATACCCTCTACGGGGAGGAATTCCACCTCTGAAGACGGAAGCTTGTGTTGCCTCCGAAACGTCGTGATTTTTATTTTATTTTACTTTTATTAATTTATTTTTTTTACCTACGTGACTTTACCGAAAAAAACCTAAGAATATGAATATACCTCAACAGTGTCGGGGCAAGTGCCGTGAGCGAGTAGCAGCACCTGTGAAGACCGGCACGGCACACGAGGTGGGGGGGAGCAGTCAGGCCCGGCCGCCTTTGTCTCCCCATCGCACCTGGTACTTATTGTTAAGGCTGAAACAACCCCGGGGAAGCCCGGAATTTGTTCAGATATACGTCACCGACGTTGGCTGTGATCCGGAATCGAACTCGGGTCGCCGGGTTTGTAGCACAGTGTGACAATCATTGCGCCACCGCTCCCCCACAGACTCCCTTACCCCACTGCCGGGGTAACGCAGAGGATGTGATCACAATAACTCGATAACTTGATAACTCGATAACTTGATAACTCGAGTTAACACGGTGGCGAACTCGCGGAATGAAGAGGGGTGGGGAGGAGGGTGGCGGAGGATCAGTAGGGAGGAGGTGGCAGAGAGAGGGAGGAGGTGGAGGAGAGGGAGGAGGAGGTGAGGAGGACGAGTAGAGAGGGAGGTGGAGGTGAGTGGGAGGAGAGGGGGAAGAGGAGGTGGAGTATGGGATTGAGTGTCCCTCGCGATGGAGCCTGGCTTCCCGGCACTCATCTCGAAGTGAAACTCGTGATTTTCATCCCCCCCCCCCCCCCGGGAGGGTGGCGCGCGAGGGGGCGGGAGTGACCCCCCCCCCCCCCACATCCTTTAAATGTGGAGGGACGCGGACCTCGAGCGCAGAGCGACTCCCGGAGCAGTGAGGAGGTCATAGAGGAGGTGATAGAGGAGGCGTCATACCCAGGGTCTGTTTCACCAAACAGACTCCATAGACAGAGTCCATCACCACGTATTCAGTACTCTCACTGCTGGACCGATCACCGCTGTTAGCGAGCACCTATTATTACACTCACCCCACACACTCTCTCTTTAACACCCCCACCACACTCACTCAGACTCACTCGCCCACACTTCCACACTCACAATCCACCACTCCACCCACCCATCCTCTCGCCCACTCACTCACTACCCAGATACTCGCCCACACTTCCACACTCACTCTCACCCACAACCCACCCACCCACTCACCCACCCATACTCTCACCCACTCACTCACAATCCACCCACTCACCTACCCATCCTCTCGCCAACACACTCTCCACCCAGCCACTCGCCCACACTTCCACACTCACTCTCACCCACTCGCCCACAACCCACCCACTCCACGCACCCACTCCACCCACCATGCACGTGTTACTGGACCTCGTGTTGACCGTGGGCCGCGTGCTGCGCGCCCTCCTGGCCGCGGGCTCGCGCTGGGTCGTGCGTCCTCGTCCCAAGAGCGTGGCGCAGGACCTCTGCGTCGTCACGGGCGCCGCGGGGGGCCTGGGACGCCTCTTCGCGCGCGAGCTCGCCTCGCGGGGGGCCGCCGTGGCCCTCTGGGACATCGACGGCGCCGCGGTCGAGGTGACGGCGCGCGAACTTCGCGAGTCGCTGGGGGCCCACGCCGTGGCGTTCGCGTGCGACGTGAGCCGCAGGGCCGAGGTGTACCGCGTGGCCGCGAGCGTGCGGCACGAGATGGGCCGCCACCCGACAATGCTCATCAACAACGCCGGGGTGGTGTCGGGGAGACCCCTCCTCGACTGCCCCGACCACCTCATCGAGAGGACTCTGTCCGTGAACTGCACCGCGCACTTCTGGGTGCGTGGAGGACGATGGGTCCGTGCGCGCGTGGGTGAGGGTGTGTGTGTGTGCCTGTGTATGTGTGTGAGAGTGACAGAGTGTGTGCGTGAGTGTGTGCGTATGTGTGTGAGAGTGACAGAGTGTGCGTGTGTGAGAGAGTGTGTGCGTGCGTGTGTGAGAGAGAGTGTGCGTGTGTGAGAGAGTGTGTGTGAGAGTGTGCGTATGTGAGAGAGTGTGTGTGCCTGTGTATGTGTGAGAGTGACAGAGTGTGTGTGTGAGAGAGAGTGAGAGTGTGTGCCAGTGACACGTGCTCACTGGCACACTCGCAGTGACACACTGGCAGTGACACACACTGACAGTGACACACTGACAGTGGCACGCACGTAGTAACACACTGTGACAATGACATGCACACACCGACAGAGGCACACTCACTGGCACACTTGTAGTGACACGCTGACACTGACCATGGAACAGAGACGGATCGATTCACACAGAGAACCAAAGATCCACAACATCTTACAGACTCACATAGAGACCCACAGACCCACCCAGTTTTACAGACTCACACAGAGACCCACAGACCCACACAGTCTTACAGACTCACACAGAGACCCACACAGTCTTACAGACTCACACAGAGACCCACCACCCATCACAAAATCCATGGCCAATCATCCCAGCATAGCCGGATCCTCCTGATAAGGAGTCGTGAGACTTCTCGGCGATGTCTTCCTGGGTTGAATCAAGGGCACACTCCAACTACCACCGACCACGGCGAGGGTTGCGTTGCTCTTAGTCGAAGTTGTGGAGGAGGCGAGCGGCAGGCGAGGCGCTAATCCTCCTCCTGAGCGCGCCCTCGTGACGGGGATCAGCTCGCATCGTGACTCGGATCGACGGAGACCGGCTTATCCCCTCACTCGTGGTGCTCGCTAATTGGCCCACCAGCCCCACCACCCCCACCCCCATCCACCACCACCCCTCCACCTCGTCGCTTAATCAAGCGAGGCGAGCGTGCGCGCGAGAGAGTGAATTGGTACCGCGCACGTGACCGTGAGGGGCTGTTGGGACGACGATGCAAGATCCCGAAATCACGTGGCTCTGTGAACTCCTCGTTTGGCGACCAAATGGCTTCTCTCCGCGACCGATTGACCTCTCCCGCTCTCACACAATGACCCCTCTCCTTGACCTCTCTCACGACGACCCCTCTCCTTGACCTCTCTCACAATGACCACTCTCCTTGACCTCTCACACGATGACCCGTCTCCTTGACCTCTCTCACAATGACCCCTCTCCTTGAGCTAATGACCTCTCTCCCTCTCTCTGACCGGTTGACCTCAGACGGTCAAGGCCTTCCTGCCGGACATGGTGGAGAAGAACCATGGACACATCGTGACCATCGCCAGCGCCCTGGGCCTCTTCAGCACCGCGGGGGTGGAGGCAAGCGAGCTCACACAGACAAAGGCCCCCCCCCCCCCACCCCCGTATAGCCTCGGCAGGCCGTTGGGGCAAGTGCTGCTTGTGGAAGGCCGCCACGGCGCACGAGGGGGGCGTGGTGTGGTCAGAACCGCACCACGCCCGGTCGCCTTTGTCTCCCCGGTACTGTGCCCACACTTTACACGTTACACCAGCTAGTCACTTGAGGCTGAGTCGACCTAGCGGAGGCCCAGGACCTGTTCGGCTTATGGTCACTGGTGATGGTGGCTGTATGCGGGAATCGCCGGCTTGTTCGTAGCGCAGTGCGCTAAGCACTGCGCCACCGCTCCCCACACTCATTAAAGACAAAGATCCACCGTATAGGCCACTCGAAGCTATTCGGACAAGTGCTACTCTATCCTGGTCTCTTTGATTTTCACCGCGTTAAACATTTCTCACTCACTCGCTCACCCACTCACCCACTCACTCACTCACCCACTCACTCACTCACCCACTCACTCACCGACTCACTCACTCACCGACTCACTCACTCACCCACCCACTCACTCACCCACTCACTCACCCACCCATTCACCCACTCACTCACTCACCCACTCACTCACTCACTCGCCCACTCACCCATCCACTCAATCGGGGGTTGGCAACCTGCGGCTCTTTAAGGACTGCTGCTTGGTGACGTCGCTTATCGGTGACCCCACCGTCTCGTATTCACCACACAGTGGCATTGCGCCTCTTGAAATATTGAGGGTTTTTTACCGACTTCAAAAACCATCTTATTATTCTCGTTGCCGACCCCTGCACCAAATGAACACAGGTCGCTCTTGCGAATGGCAACCCCCTATCCTGGCCACTTGAGTCCTCAACCTCGCCTACACAGAATCAACACGGATGAACGCGCACGCGTCTTGAATTAGCATGACCGTGATGATGATGATCGTGATGATGATGATCGTGATGATGATGATGACCGCGTGATTACGATTAGGATCGTGATGATGATGATGATCGTGATGATGATGATGACCGCGTGATTACGATTAGGATCGTGATGATGGCGACCGTGATGATGATGATCGTGATGATGATGATGACCGCGTGATTACGATTAGGATCGTGATGATGATGATCGTGATGATGATGATCGTGATGATGATGATGACCGCGTGATTACGATTAGGATCGTGATGATGATGATCGTGATGATGATGATCGTGATGATGATGATGACCGCGTGATTACGATTAGGATCGTGATGATAATCGTGATGACCGTGATAATGATGATGACCGTGATGATGATGAACGTGATGATGGCGATGGCGAAGACGTCATACCAGGTGATGATGTTGCACTGACGCGTCCCACCCGCTCCCAACAGGACTACTGCGCCAGTAAGTTCGGGGCTGTCGGCTTCCACGAGTCTCTGGCGCACGAGATCAAGGCGATGGGCAAGGGCGGCGTGAAGACCACGCTGGTGTGCCCATACCTGGTGGACACGGGCATGTTCAGGGGCTGCCACATCCGGTGAGGGGCCAACGCAGCGGCGATTGTGGGGCCCACTTGGGGCCCACCTGGGGCCCACTTGGGATCCACTTGGGGCCCACTTGGGATCCACTTGGGGCCCACTTGGGGCCCACCTGGGACCCACCTGGGACCCACCTGGGACCCACCTGGGACCCACCTGGGACCCACCTGGGACCCACCTGGGACCCACCTGGGACCCACCTGGGACCCACCTGGTCACACAAATGCGGGGAGGGGGGCGAGGAGCGAGTGGGGTGCGGCGCCACGGGCAGAAGGAGGTGTTTGACTCCAGGGGGAGGTGGTTGAATAGAGGGAGGAGGTGTACAGGTAGAGGCGGTTGTGTCCACGTGTGCCTCCCAGTGTCCCCACGCCCACCAGTGTCCCCATGTGCCACCCCGTGTCCCTGTGTGCCACCCCTTGTCCCCATGTGTCTCCCCGTGTCCCCACGGTGTCTCCGTGCGATTCAGCCGTGAGATCGAGTCTCTGCTGCTGCCGCCGCTGCGGCCGGAGCGCTGTGTGAGCGAGGCGGTGCGCGCCATCCTCACGGACCAGCCCCTCATCTGCATCCCTCGCCTCATGTACCTCGTGGTGTTCCTCAAGAGGTGGGCCTCCACCCTCTCCATCCTCTACCAACCTCACCCTCCACCCTCAGGCTCTAGCACCCTCATCCTCCACCCTCATCCTCCACCCCATCCTCCACCCTCCTCACCCTCTCCATCCTCTACCAACCTCATCCTCCACCCTCATCCTCCACTCTCCTCCTCATCCTCCACCCTCCTCACCATCCACCCTCTCCATCCTCACCCTCCACCCTCATCCTCCACCCTCATCCTCATCCTCCACCCCATCCTCCACCCTCCTCCTCATCCTCCACCCAGCTCATCTTTTCGGGGCACCGCATCCTCCCATCCCTAACCCGTACATCCCTCCACGATCCCAATCACCCATCCCTCCACCCCTTTGTAACCTCCACTTCATGCCTCCAATGCAACATTTCTAACCTTTAACCCCCCCCCCCCCCCACACAGTCTATTCCGATCATCGCAATCATGGCGATCACCATGGTAACGCTGATCGTCAATTAGGAGCCACATGTAGCAGAGCGGGTCCTTGCTGATAAACATCTGGCAGTTCACCAGCATTGACTCAAGCAAGCAATGCATGTCAACACCGCTCCAGAGCTTTGCTTGTCCTGAACCAATGCTGCTGACGGTAAAGACTCCCAGACGGCCGTGGGGCCTATGGGTTGTGTAGAGAAGTGTGGGGCCTATGGGTTGTGTAGAGAAGTGTGGGGCCTATGGGTTGTGTAGAGAAGTGTGGGGCCTATGGGCTGTGTAGAGAAGTGTGGGGCCTATGGGTTGTGTAGAGAAGTGTGGGGCCTATGGGTTGTGTAGAGAAGTGTGGGGCCTATGGGCTGTGTAGAGATGTGTGGGGCCTATGGGTTGTGTGGAGAAGTGTGGGGCCTATGGGTTGTGTAGAGAAGTGTGGGGCCTATGGGTTGTGTAGAGAAGTGTGGGGCCTATGGGCTGTGTAGAGAAGTGTGGGGCCTATGGGTTGTGTAGAGAAGTGTGGGGCCTATGGGCTGTGTAGAGAAGTGTGGGGCCTATGGGCTGTGTAGAGATGTGTGGGGCCTATGGGCTGTGTAGAGAAGCGTGGGGCCTATGGGCTGTGTAGAGAAGTGTGGGGCCTATGGGCTGTGTAGAGAAGTGTGGGGCCTATGGGTTGTGTAGAGATGTGTGGGGCCTATGGGCTGTGTAGAGAAGCGTGGGGCCTATGGGCTGTGTAGAGAAGTGTGGGGCCTATGGGCTGTGTAGAGAAGTGTAGGGTCTATGGGTTGTGTAGAGAAGTGTGGGGCCTATGGGCTGTGTAGAGATGTGTGGGGCCTATGGGTTGTGTGGAGAAGTGTGGGGCCTATGGGTTGTGTAGAGAAGTGTGGGGTCTATGGGTTGTGTAGAGATGTGTGGGGCCTATGGGCTGTGTAGAGATGTGTGGGGCCTATGGGCTGTGTAGAGAAGCGTGGGGCCTATGGGTTGTGTGGAGAAGTGTGGGGCCTATGGGTTGTGTAAAGATGTGTGGGGCCTATGGGCTGTGTAGAGAAGCGTGGGGCCTATGGGTGGTGTGGAGAAGCGTGGGGCCTATGGGCTGTGTGGAGAAGTGTGGGGCCTATGGGCTGTGTGGAAGACGCTGTTGTAGCTTCGTGTGGAGAGACGGAGATGAGCAGCAGCAGCAGCAGGCGCGTTGGCCGCTTATCTATCACGGTCAGGATGATGTCAGCAGGAATGAGGTGACCATGATGATGACCGTGATGATGATGACCCAGATAATGACCACGATGATGATGCTGACCACGATGATGATTATGACTACGATGGTGACATGATAATCATAACCATGATGCTGATAGCACGAACCGTGGACCACGAATAACATCACCACGCTGCCCCCCTCCCCTCCCTCCCGCCACGCACCACCGCGCCAGCTTCCTGCCCTCCGAAGCCCTCTCGTCGCTCTACCGCTTCCTGGGCGCCGACCGCTGCATGTACCCCTTCCTGGAGGCGCAGAGGCAGCTGCAGAGCAGCCAGGGAGGCGGCGACAACGAGAGCGGCGGCGGTGGTGGAGCAAATCCCGCGCCAGCGAGCGAGCAGAAGTGAAGCCCAGCACCCCCACCGCGCCTGTGAAGAGGTCGTGCGCGCTGTCCAACGCCGTCGCCGTTCCAGAGTGACGGCGAATCGGAGAGCGAGGACAGCTCGAGCCCCAACACGAACAACACTCGCCAGGCTCGGCCACCCCCTCCTGCCCCCCCCCAGTGCCAAGTTTAGTCGCTGCGTCTTACTCACGCCAAGCGAGCTGCAGCGCGTCGCGCCAATGACGCCGTACGTGTGTCTGTCTGTGTGTGTCTGTGTGTGTCTGTCTGTGTGTCTGTCTGTGTGTGTGTCTGTCTGTCTGTGTGTGTCTGTGTGTGTATCTGTCTGTGTGTGTGTCTGTGTGTGTCTGTGTGTGTCTGTCTGTGTGTGTGTGTCTGTCTGTGTGTCTGTGTGTGTCTGTGTCTGTCTGTGTGTGTGTCTGTCTGTGTGTCTGTGTGTGTCTGTGTGTGTGTCTGTGTGTGTGTGTGTCTGTGTGTGTCTGTCTGTGTGTGTGTGTGTCTGTCTGTGTGTCTGTGTGTGTCTGTGTCTGTCTGTGTGTGTGTCTGTCTGTGTGTCTGTGTGTGTCTGTGTGTGTGTCTGTGTGTGTGTGTCTGTGTGTGTGTCTGTGTGTCTGTCTGTGTGTGTCTGTCTGTGTGTGTGTCTGTGTCTGTCTGTGTGTGTGTCTGTCTGTGTGTCTGTGTGTGTCTGTGTGTGTGTCTGTGTGTCTGTCTGTGTGTGTCTGTCTGTGTGTGTCTGTCTGTGTGTGTGTCTGTGTGTGTCTGTGTCTGTCTGTGTGTGTATCTGTCTGTGTGTGTGTCTGTGTGTGTGTCTGTCTGTGTGTGTCTGTCTGTGTGTGTGTCTGTGTGTGTGTGTCTGTCTGTGTCTGTGTATCTGTCTGTGTGTGTCTGTGTGTCTGTCTGTCTGTGTCTGTATGTCTGTGTCTGTGTGTGTGTCTGTGTGTCTGTCTGTGTGTGTCTGTGTGTGTCTGTGTGTCTGTCTGTCTGTGTCTGTATGTCTGTGTCTGTGTGTGTGTCTTTGTGTGTCTGTCTGTGTGTGTCTGTGTGTCTGTCTGTGTAGCCTTGACAAATGAGTAGCTGGTGCGGTGTGTAAACGTCGCCACTCGAGAGACGTGTCGGCCTTCACAGGTGCTACTCGCGAAAAGCACTTTCCTCAACAGTATGTTGAGGCTATATGGGGGAATCTTTGTCTTTGTAGCCTTGAACGGTGAAGGATGTAATATGTGACGTTTCGGGCGTTGGCCCTTGTTCAAGACGCGTACGTAGAGCGCCCGGGGGAGAGACGGAGAGGATGGTCGCAGTTGGAGACTGCGCTTCGCACGCGCCTTGATGGGGGGGGGGGGCTGACGAGAGAGTTAAAGATGACACACGCCTTGTCTGGCGACCACGTGTTACGCTGCCTTCTGAGGAGTTGCACTGAGTACCAGATACGCCCCTTCAGTATCACTACGAATAAACTCACGTGCGTTCAGTCTGCCTCGTGGGTACTCACATGTTGGCCCCTCCCCCTCTCCACCCCCTGCCCCTCCCCCTTTCACTACCCCCTGCCCCTCCCCCTCTCCACCCCCTGCCCCTCCCCCTTTCACTACCCCCTGCCCCTCCCCCTCTCCACCCCCTGCCCCACCCCCTCCCCCACCCCTCCTCCACCCCCACTCCTCCCCCTCCTCCACCCCCTCCCCCCTCCTCCACCCCCACTCCTCCCCCGCCCCCGTGGATGGCCACACCTGATCCACGTGTATCCGAGTGTGACCCAGCGCTGTGTGGAGACAGCAGCAGCAGCGAGGGTTGGTGAATCACTTAAAGATTGTTTCGAAACTCCCTTCCCTTGGATGGAGGCGTCGTGGAGGAACCGTACCCTGGCTCGCGAGGAGAAGGCAGTACAGCAAGTGGACTAATCTCCATCCGTGTCCATCCGTATGGGGGTTGGGATAGAGCGTGGGTTGTCTCCGTGTGCTCCGGTCTCCTCCTCCTCCCCACGTGATTAATAATCACGACTCGTCGGTAATCGGCTGACAACATCTTACAAACAAACACCTCAATGGGGCAGCAGCGGCAGGACTCTCCTGGCAGTGAGTCATGTGACTCAGTAGCGTGGCTCTCTGAATAAAAATATATATATTACGTGGATGGGTTTTGTGTGCATCCATCATATTCACCATGGAGATATAAAAGGATGGCAAGTTACCATTCTTGGCTGTTTTAATCGAAAGGAGACCAGATGGCTCAATGGGACACTGTCTACAGGAAAGCCACCCATACGGATGCATATCTTAAACCTGACTCCCACCACCATCCTTCCCAGAAGAATTCCCTCATCTAAACTCTACACCATAGAGCTCGATGTATTTCCGACCATCATCACCTAGCCAGTGAACTGGAACACGTACACCACGCCCGCAAGATGAATGGATATTCAGACTACACAATCCGTAAAGCTATCGCCCCAACCTTGGTAAAGAACCATCTGAGGACCCAATCAAAACCATCACCTTACCATACATACAGGGGTCACTAAAATATTTCCAAAATCATGAGCAAACACAAGATCCAGGTACGGTTCAACACAGTACATACAATTCCTGATCGGATCCCATCTGTGAAGGATGTGATCCCTGACATGCAATACCCCGGCGTCTACAAACTAAGCTGTGTTTGCGGCAGTAGTTACATTGGGGAAACTAAGCGACATGTCTCGGACCGTGTTCGTGAGCATAAGGTAGATCTGAAATACGGTAGGACCAATACCTCGGCCGTGGCTGATCATTGTTTTAATGCGGTGGGCTCGCACGAAATAGATTTTTCTAAGACGAAGGTACTTTGCAAACCCACTGGCTATCAACAAAGATTCGTTCATGAAGCCATCCATATATATAGACAGACACAATTTCAATCAAGAAGATGGGTATAAACTGAGCAATCATTGGAAGGACGTTCTCAACCAGTTTAAGTCATAGCTGGCTGTGATGTTCCCATCCTACGACCTTCCGATGTTCGTTGTTATTTTCGACTCTCTGATTTGACATTAACAGGTAAAAAATGTCACCCTAACACAGCCACCTTGCTCACCGAGCTCGAGGTTTTTTCTGCTTTGCGATCTCCCATTAACATGCTAATCTCTCACATTAACATAGCCACCTCAGGGCGACCGTGTGGAGGCCGCTTAACGATTTTACATTAACACGCTAATTTTTACTGGGCAGCCCTTTGATTGGTGGGAAAACCCACCACTGTCGCGGTCACTGCCCACCACTCACATTATCATTGGCTGCTGACATTTGGGCTATGCCCATTTCAAACCTTTATCAACAGTTTATCTTTAGAAGCTAACCCCCTCTTCCTGATGACGAACGCTTGTGTTGCGATCGAAACGTCGTAGTTCTTTGTTATTTCCTTTAAACCTATCTACGTGACTTTACCGAAAGACCCAAAGAACATTTTGTGTACATGTTAATGTGTATATAGGATGTGTGTATATGGACTATGTGAACACACACACACACTGCAAAACTGGGGTGGGGGGACATACAAACACCAAAGACAAAGATCCCCCATATAGCCTTAACAGACCCAGACTCACACACAGAGACCCATAGACACAAAGAGACCCATAGACACACACAAAGACCCATGACACAGAAACCCAGAGATATACACAGAAATCCAGAGACTCACAGAGAAACCCAGAGACACACATAGAGAGAACCAGGCTCACACAGAGAGACCCATAGACTCAGACAGAGAGAACCAGGCTGACACAGAGAGACCCATGGACACACACACAGAGAGACCCATAGACTCAGACAGAGAGACCCAGAGACACACAGAGAGAGAACCAGGCTCACACAGAGACCCATAGACACACATACAGAGACCCAGAGACTCACACAGAGAGACCCAGAGACACACAGAGACCGAGAGACTCATATAGAGAGACCCATAGACACACACAGAGATCCAGAGACTCACAGAGAGACCCATAGACTCAGACAGAGAGAACCAGACTCACACGGAGAGACCCACAGACTCGTATACAGCGTAGAGCTCCCTCTGGTGGAGGCCTCTCCCACCAGCAGCAGCACAAGCGACAAATCGCGGTGCTGCACCTTCACGGGGCCTCGGCCAGGGCCCTGCCACGGGAACGTGGAGTGGCGCCAGTGCGCCGTTGCCACGGCTTCCTCTCACCGGCGGCGTCGTTGTTGGGGTCGCGATGAAGGCCGGGCAGGCCGGGCAGGCCGGGCCGGGCTGGGCTGGGCCCTGCAGGCCGGGCAGGCCGGGCAGCGACGCCGGCCTCCTCCTCCTGCTGCTGCAGCCCCGAGGCAGCTCCACCGCGAACGACTCCGCGCGCACACAAAGACAAAGGGCCCCCACCCACCCGGGTAGCCTCGCCAGAGTGTTGGGGCCAAGTCGCTGTGAGCGAGCTGCGCCTACGAAGAAGGCCGGCGCTGCGTGTGGCGCACGAGGGGGCCGGTGGGGGGCCGGTGGGTGGCCGGTGGGGGGCCGGTGGGGGGCCAGCACCACGCCCGGCACCTCGAATTGAATCGCAGCTGACGGCATGGACAGACACGGGGCCTGTTTATTCCGTGCTGCGTATCACCGTGCTGCGTTTTGTGTCGAATCAGGACCCACAAAAAATAAGCTAAATAACTCTGTGCTTTGCCTGCAAAGATTAAACAAATTGCTTAGTTTTATTTGTATATATTTATTAAAGTAATTTGTTTACCTTTCTTACACTTTGCACTCCTATGGCGTTGTTTGCATTGTCGTGGCGACGTTCTGACTCCGTGCCCATACTGAGCATCTGTGAAGAAGCGCTTTGGAGCTCGTCGGATTGCTCCAGCATGGACACAATGTCACGATATCTGGCAAAGAGAAAGGGCGAGGTGGGGTGGTGGTGGTGGGGTGGTGGTGGGGTGGTGGGGGTGGTGGTGGTGGTGGTGGTGGGGTGGTGGTGGTGGGGTGGTGGTGGTGGGGTGGTGGTGGTGGTGGTGGGGTGGTGGTGGGGTGGTGGAGTGGTGGTGGTGGGGTGGTGATGGTGGGGTGGTGGTGGTGGTGGTGGGGTGGTGGTGGTGGGGTGGTGGTGGTGGTGGGGTGGTGGTGGTGGGGTGGTGGTGGTGGGGTGGGGGTGGTGGTGTGGTGGTGGGGTGGTGGTGGTGGGGTGGTGGTGGGGTGGTGGTGGTGGGGTGGTGGTGGGGTGGTCCTGCCTTGCCGAGGGACTGCTGCGTTGTTCTCTTGCTGGGGCCTGGGACTGTTTTTTGTTGTTGCTGCCTCCCCCAAGCTTACATTTAGTGTAGCGTTGTAAAAAAAAATCGACAGTACTCTACGTACTTACGCAATGTATACTTTTATTTAATTTATCTTTTATTATGTTTTATTATTTTATTATTTCCCTTCTACGTGACTTTACCGAAAGAACCAAGAATATGAATCCCTGCAGTCACGAAAGCTTTAAATCGAAAAAAATACAATGTATACTGATTTTATCATTTTATTTTTCGTGACTTACCTTTTCTCTATGTTGCACTCCCTATCGTGTGTTGGTATTGCATGTTCTTGTTGTTGGTGTAACTTGTTGACCCGCCCCTACTGGACACCTGTGGAAAACACCTCCAGAGCTCACGGGATTCGTCCTCTGGTCTAAATAAAGATGCTGATTCTGAACATCTGGCTGCTCACCACCATTGATTTAAAGAATATCCCGACTGCTGGTGAAACACCGGATGTCGAAACCGGTCCAGAGTTCTCTCGGCTTGTGTTGAACCAACTGCTGACACGATGCGACTCCCAGAAGGTCGGCTGATGGGATGTGTAAATTTAAAAAAATCAATATTCTTACTTTGTATGTGGAGGGACAGCTGTGGGAAGGGGGAGATCTGCTTATCAGCGTTTGAATGATCTGTCCCCAACCGTTGCAGGACATTGCTGTTGGTGATTGTAATAATTCAGCAGTTGGGGGGCTAAGCAGGTGGGGGGCTCGCCCCCCCCCCCCCCTTCAGTCCCGGCTGACCTTCGGGAGGTCTGCACCGTGCGGGGTTAACGAGGTCACCGCCCACCCTGCCAGCGCTCCCCCACGCGTCTCGCCCACTCACCCCTCTCACGCTCCTAAGATGAGGGGTTGTACCCCCCCCCCCCACCCGCGAGTGTTGTTAGTGGAGCTCCTCTTAAGGTCAGAAGGGTTCAAGAGGGGGTGCGTGGTGGGGTCAAACCACGCACGGCCGCTTTTGTCTTCCCAGTGCTCATGTTTTTTTTACACCGCACCAGGTGCTATTTTTAAGGCTGAGTCAACCTAGGGGGTAGGTACAATTAAGACCGGTTCGTTCAGATATTTGTTCATGATTTTGGCCGTGAGTCGGGAATTGAACTCGGCTCACCGGGGTTCGAAGCGCTAACCACTGCGCCACCACTCCTAACACACGCACCCTCGGTACTGCCTCCCTCCCCCCGCCGCCTCCTTCCCCCATCCTTCTCGTGACGTCACCACCCACAGCTGGTGGCGGGGGGAGGGGGGTCCCTGGCCCCCCACGGTCAGCCCCCTCCCCCTCATTGTAAAAGCTCCATCCCTCACAGAGGCGGTCAGTCTCCTGGAGACACAGACAGAGGAGACACAGAGACACAGACAGAGGAGGCACCGAGAGAGGAGACACCGAGAGAGGAGACACCGAGAGACACAGAGACACCGAGAGAGGGGACATAGAGACGAAACACAGAGACACAGACAGAGGAGACACCGAGAGAGGGGACACAGAGAGACACAGAGACACCGAGAGAGGAGACACCGAGAGAGGAGACACAGAGAGACACAGAGACACCGAGAGAGGGGACACAGAGACGAGACGCAGAGACACAGACAGAGGAGACACCGAGAGAGGGGACACAGAGACGAGACGCAGAGACACCGAGAGAGGAGACACCGAGAGAGGAGACACCGAGAGAGGGGACACAGAGGAGACACAGAGACACAGACAGAGGAGACACCGAGAGAGGAGACACAGAGACACCGACAGAGGAGACACCGAGAGAGGAGACACCGAGAGAAGAGACATAGAGACGAGACAGAGAGAGACACACGCGCTCCACACTCTCCCCCGTCTCTCCTCTCTTCATCGCTCCAGCCAGGGGTTGGTGGAACACGGCGGGACGGGCGCTGTGGGGGAAGCAACGATGCGAGCGGCTGGGGAGGCGCTGGGTCCGGCGGGGAACCCTTTGACCCCCGAGGAGTCCCCCGAGACCCCGAGCGAGGAGGAGAGCCCCGTGCTGCCGCTCCACCAGCTGGGCAGCGTGGGCTGCTGCTACAGCCGCCTGCGGCAGCTGCTGCCCGGCATCTCGCGGGAGCAGCTGCTGGGCGAGGCGGAGCTCCTGCGCCGCGTGATCGACCACATCGCGGCGCTGCAGCTGGCGCTGCACGGCGAGCCAGAGCAGCAGCAGCACCAGCAGCAGCAGCAGCACCAGCATCAGAACCAGCAGCACCAGCAGCACCAGCAGCAGCATCAACAGCAGCAGTAACAGCAGCAACATCATCAGCAGTAGCAGGATCAGTAGCACCAGAAGCACCAGCATCAGCACCAGCATCAGCACCAGCAGCAGCATCAACAGCAGCATCAACAGCAGCATCAGCACCAGCATCAGCAGCACCAGCAGCAGCATCAGCACCAGCATCAGCACCAGCATCAGCACCAGCAGCATCAACAGCAGCAGCAACAGCAGCATCAACAGCAGCTTCAGCACCGTCAGCAGAACCATCAGCAGCAGCAACAACAATAACAGCAGCAGCAGGACCAGTATCTACAGCAACAAAAGCAGCAGCAGCAGCTGATGCAACTCCAGCAGCAGAAGCAGCTGCGGTTACAGAACCACAGCACAGACAGGTGTGTGTGTGCGTTCGTGTGTGTGCGTGTGTGTGCGTGCGTGTGTGTGCGTGTGTGCGTGTGTGTGTGCGCGTGTGTGTGCGTGTGGGTGTGTGCGTGCGTGTGTGTGCGTGTGTGTGCGTGCGTGCGTGTGTGTGCGTGTGTGTGTGCGCGTGTGTGTGCGTGTGTTTGTGTGCGTGCGTGTGTGTGCGTGTGTGTGAAGGTGTGTGCGTGGAGGTGTGTGTGTGAAAGTGTGTGTGCGTGTAAAGGTGTGTGTGTGTGTCTAGGTGTGTCTAGGTGTGCATGTGGAGAACGGTAATGCTGCAGTTAGCACGCTGAGCTGCGAACCCGGCGACCCGAGTTTGATACCCGCTCGCCGCCATCACCAGTGACGATTATTTTAACCGGTCCTGGGCCTCCCCTAGGTCGACTCAGCCTCAAATGAGTACCTGCTGCGGTGTGTAAAACATCGCCACTGGGGAGACAAAGGTGGCCGGGCGTGGTGCTGACCACCCACCCCCTCGTGTGCCGGGCCGGCTATCATAGGTGCTACCACTCGCTAACAGCACTTGCCCCAACAGCCTGTTAAGACTATTCGGAGGATATTTGTCTTTGTGTTCACGCGCGCACCTGTGTTGTGCAAACGGCAGGTGAGCGTGGACCAAGCATGACACCGGGCTTCTGATGATGGTGTGGCACCAGACATCGGACACACACACACCGCATCACGTGGTGTGGCACGAGATGACATCGGACACACACACACACCGCATCACGTGGTGTGGAACCAGATGACATCGGACACACACACCGCATCACGTGGTGTGGCACGAGATGACATCGGACACACACACACCGCATCACGTGGTGTGGCACGAGTTGACATCGGACACACACACACCGCATCACGTGGTGTGGCACGAGATAACATCGGAGACACACACACCGCATCACGTGGTGTGGCACCAGATGACATCGGACACACACACACCGCATCACGTGGTGTGGCAGGAGTTGACATCGGACACACACACACCGCATCACGTGGGGTGGCACGAGATGGCATCGGAGACGCACGCAGCACGTGCAGGGATTGAATGGACCTCAGCTAAATAAAGTTTTGTGTTTTACAGACCGTGTCTCATTGTCGCTTTCATTTATGACGCAGCACTCCCCCGGCTCCACCTTCATCTTAAACCCCTAGTAGGAGATGGGCGAAGATGTAATGGGGTGAAAGGAGCGAGAAGGAGAGGAGGAGGTGATGATGATGATGAGGTTAGAATGAGGGGAAATGTTGGGATGACGGTGACAGATATCTGTGAATAAGAGCTGCATATCTCATCGGATTCCAGCCTAAATAAAAATTCTGATTCTGATGGAATGCCGGTAAGAAGAGGAGTGAGGAGGCTTGGTGATGATAGAATATGCGACGATGGTGGTGGTGATGATGATGGTGGTGGTGGTGATGATGCTCGTCAGAGCGAGAGAAGAGGAGATAGTAAAATGAGAATTGTTGAAACTATGACGATCATGGGATGTGGGGAGGCTCGGTGATGAGGATGTCAGAATGAGAATTTCGACGAAGACTGGAGGAGGAATCCGATGAGCTATGAAGCGCTTTGTCACAGATGTCCACTAGGGGCACGGGGTCAGCAACAACTGGGGATGATGGCGATGCTGGGGGGCTGGGGAAGGCGCGAGAGAAGCTGATGATGATGCTGGGAGAGGCAGGGGGAGGGGTTGGAGGGAGGGGGTGTTGGGGGGGGTGTTGGGGGAGGGTGGAGGGGTTGGAGGGGGGGGTGCCCTTGGTTTGGTCACAGACCCCAAGGTCACACAGGGTCTCGTTATCCGCGCGTCCGTGACTATTTTAAGTGTCGATCAAATCAAGGTTTCTGCTTAAATACATCCCGTACTCTATACATAGACGAAAATACAAAGATGCCCCGTATAGCCTTTCACAGCCTCTCGAGACAAGTGCCGTGAGCGAGAACCTCACGTTCAAGGCCGACTGGGCACACGAAGAGCGGGTGACCAGCACCAGTGCCGATGTTTAGCACACACCGCGCCAGGCACTCATTTGAGGCCGAGTCGATCTACGGGGAGGCCCACGGCCGGTTCAAATATTCGCCACTGTTATTGGTGGTGAGCGGGAATCGTCGCCGAATTCGTAGCGCAGTGCGCTCACCATTGCGCCACCGCTCCCCACAGAAATATAAACAAGGCTGACGCCGCAGCTGTGCTGGCTTCACGCCACGAGCGGGGAGCTTTGTCTCACCTGACAATACAATTTGGACCTTCAAATAAACACTCTCTCGCTCTCCGGCTCTCGAACACAGCCCGCGGGATCATTCAACATGAACGCAAACTCACCACAAGCAGGTTGCTTGCCTGTACACATCGGGCAGTTGACAAGCATTTATTCAAGCGAGATGGATACTGTCGATGAGTTCACTGTGTGTCAAAACCAGTCCTTGCAGATGTTTACAGAAACCCTAACACTGCTGATGAGTCACTGCGTGTCATAACCGGTCCAGAGTGTTGCTTGTATTGAGTCAATGATGCTGCACCCACGCACGCCCAAGTGGTGCGGTTGATGGGACGCGTAAAAAGACACCTTTTGTTTGGTAACGGAGAGGGAGGGTGTGTTGGGGGAGTCGTGACTGATGAGATAGTTTGAGAAATAACGAGCGGCTCACCTCGTCACCTGCCTTCGCTCTCCTCTCTCCCTGAGGTCCGCGACCTCAGTCACGGCTACACTCAGGCTCGGCTCTGGCTCAAGCTGTGCGTGGCTCAAAGCCACGCACAGCTTGAGTCGGCTCTGAGCCAGTGCCGGATGATCCTAGTAGCACATGTGTAGTAGCTACATGTGTAGTAGCTACTACACATGTAGCTACTACACATGTGCTACTAGGATCATGTGTAGTAGCTACTACACATGTAGTAGCTACTGCACATGTAGTAGCTACTACACGTGTAGCTACACATGTAGTAGCTACTACAGCTACTACATATGTAGTAGCTACTACATGTGTAGTAGCTACGGGCCCCGCACTTTCAAGGGCCCCGCGCTAAATGCTTTCAAGCTGTCAATTCCGGTTCAGTGATTCTACACTTGCTCTATTACTATAGTACTATACCAACTTCAACTTTTATGAACGACCGGGTGTTTAAGGTTAGCGATTTGTCGTATTATCTGGCTGTATAGCAAATGAAAAAATACAATTACTTTACTATGCATGTTAAGAATTTGTGTTTTAATATTTATGTGTTTTTTATTTATTTAAGGCCCCTTTATAGCATATGTTACAGGCCCCGCGCTAGCTTAATCCGGCACTGCTCTGAGCCATGGTCCCAGCCCGGAGGCTCAAGACCCTGAGTCTCTGTGAGTCTCCGTGAGTCTCTGTGAGTCGCCATGTCTCCCTGCACAGCCTCTGTACTTCTCCCTCTCCGCTTTCACCAACATCTCACCTCTCCCTCCACTCCCCTCCTCCTCCTCCTGCCTCCAATCCGCCCCCCTCTTCAATCCCTCCCAGTGGTCTCCCTCCCCTCCTCCCCCCTTCCTCCTCCTCCTCTCTCCCCCCTCCTCCCCCCTCCCCCCTCCTCCTCCCTCCTTCCCCCTCTTCCTCCTCCCCCCTCCTCCTCCCTCCTCCTCCTCCCCCCTCCTCCCCCCTCCCCCCTCCTCCTCCCTCCTCCCCTCTCCTCCTCCCTCCTCCTCCCTCCTCCTCCCTCCTCCTCCTCCTCCTCCCTCCTCCCCCTCCTTCCTCCTCCCCCTCCCCACTGTATTCATCGGGGGTCGATGCGGTTTAATTGTTTAATAGCAGCGATGAGCAATGCCATGATGGGTGGTGGGGGAGGGGGGAGAGGGGCACGGGGGGGGGGGGAGTTTGAGTCTCGGCTGCGACTCTCCCACCCCCTGCTGGACGGGTTTATATTGAACAACGAAAACTCGACACTTGATGTAAACGTGAACACAGTTACACGTGAACACAGTTACACGTGAACACAGTTACACGTGAACACCCCTACACGTGAACACAGTTACACGTGAACACAGTTACACGTGAACACACCTACACGTGAATTAGTTACACGTGAACACAGTTACACGTGAACACACCTACACGTGAACAGTTACACGTGAACACAGTTACACGTGAACACATCTCAACGGGAACACAGTTGCACGTGAACACACCACATGCTGGATGGGCTCACACACGGCAGCATCGACGTCGTCACCCCCCCCGCACCCTCCACCAACTTCTGCTAAATCTTGGCGGGACCCTCCTGGGAAGGAAAAACAACACAACAAGAGTCTTGAGACTCGGTGGGGTGAACAAAGCGGGACAACGATCACCACGGTTCTAGACTTGAAGCTTTCGTGACTGCAAGGAATCATATTCTTAGGTTTTTCGGTAAAGTCACGTGACTTTACCGAAAACACCTAAGAATATGATCACCACGGTGGCAGAGAAGTGGGAACAGCCCCTCGGTCTCGATGCCGCGCGAGACGAGACGGTGCTTGCCACGCGGTGGCGCTCGCGACGCGTGGCCGGCAAAAACCCCCGGGACGAACGCGCGAAAAACCGGTAACCGATTGAAACTAAAAACCGAAGACGGCGATGCGTGGCTCACGTCACCTCTCACCGCCGACGGGAGAGGCGGGGGGGAGGGGGTCGAGGTGAGTTATCCCCCGCACCCCCCAACCCCCTCCCCCCGCCCCCCCAACCCCCCCCCCCCCGTCCCCCCCCCCGCCCGTGATCCAATTACTTCGCTTCCTGCCGGAATCGCGCCCAGCTGAGTGGAACACCAACTCGTGTTGACATTGCCCTGCCGTCCCTAGCAACCCGCCTCGCCCCTAGCAACCCACCTCGTCCCTAGCAACCCGCCTCGTCTCTAGCAACCCATCTCGCCCCTTAGCAACTCATCTCGCCCCCTAGCAACCCATCTCGCGCCTTAGCAACCCATCTTGCCCCTTAGCAACCCATTTCGCCCCTAGCAACCCACCTCGTCTCTAGCAACCCGCCTCACCCCTAGCAACCCATCTCGCCCTTTAGCAACCCATCTCGCCCCTTAGCAACCCACCTCGTCTCCAGCAACCCGCCTCGCCCCTAGCAACCCATCTAGCCCCGTAGCAACCCATCTCGCCCATAGCAACCCACCTCGCCCATTAGCAACCCACCTCGCCCATTAGCAACCCACCTCGCCCCTTAGCAACCCATCTCGCCCCTAGCAACCCACCTCGCCCCGTAGCAACCCACCTCGCCCCTTAGCAACCCACCTCGCCCATTAGCAACCCACCTCGCCCCTAGCAACCCACCTCGCCCCTTAGCAACCCACCTCGCCCCTAGCAACCCATCTCGCCCCCTAGCAACCCACCTCGCCCCTAGCAACCCACCTCGCGCCGTAGAAACCCACCTCGCCCATTAGCAACCCACCTCGCCCCGTAGCAACCCACCTCGCCTCTAGCAACCCATCTCGCCCCTTAGCAACCCACCTCGCCCCTTACCAACCCACCTCGCCCCTAGCAACCCACCTCGCCCCTTAGCAACTCACCTCGCCCCTAGCAACCCATCTCGCCCCCTAGCAACCCACCTCGCCCCTAGCAACCCACCTCGCGCCGTAGAAACCCACCTCGCCCATTAGCAACCCACTTCGCCCCGTAGCAACCCACTTCGCCCCCTAGCAACCCATCTCGCCCCCTAGCAACCCACCTCGCCCCTTAGCAACCCACCTCGCCCCCTAGCAACCCATCTCGCCCCCTAGCAACCCACCTCGCCCCTTAGCAACCCACCTCGCCCCTAGCAACCCATCTCGCCCCCTAGCAACCCACCTCGCCCCTTAGCAACCCAACTCGCCCCTAGCAACCCAACTCGCCCCTTAGCAACCCACCTCGCCCCTTAGCAACCCAACTCGCCCCTAGCAACCCAACTCGCCCTTTAGCAACCCATCTCGCCCCTAGCAACCCACCTCGCCCCTAGCAGTGGCAGCAGTAGTAGTAGTAGCAGTAGTAGCAGTGGCAGCAGTAGTAGCAGCAGTAGTAGCAGTGGCAGCAGTAGTAGCAGTGGCAGCAGTAGTAGTAGCAGCAGCAGTAGTAGTAGCAGCAGCAGTAGCAGCAGCAGTAGTAGCAGCAGTAGCAGCAGTAGTAGTAGCAGCAGCGGTAGCGGCAGTAGTAGCAGCAGCAGCAGTAGCAGCAGTAGTAGTAGTAGCAGCAGCAGTAGCAGCAGAAGCAGCAGCAGTAGTAGCAGCAGTAATGGCAGCAACAGCAGCAGCAGTAGTAGCAGTAGTAGCAGCAGCAGTAGCAGCAGCGGTAGCCGCATCACCGGATACTCTGTACCCAAGTGACGAGTGGACATCATCTCGACCGGTAAGGGAAGTGGCGATGTGGATGGAGTTGATATCCAAAAATGTTACGGAACCCCGCCCGAGGTGAGGATATATATATGTTTGTGGCGTTTGTGGCGTATCTCCCATTGGTAGGGTTGGCTGCGTACGGTGCGAAAGAAGTTCAACACACAGTAGTGTCATCCATACAAAATGAAATCATCTCGTGCGCAGAAGCGAGCTTGGCTGATGATGGATCCTCGCTCCGCGAGACCGCGAGTGACTGCTGAAGGATTGCGGATACATTCATCCAGCAGTGGATAGACGGACAGACAGTTCATGACTGACGATGATGAATGATACCTGGATGTGCGCACGTGCGAGAATCTCCAGCCCCATCTCTCCTCTAGCCCCTTGCCTGGCCCGTTCACAAAAAAATCTGCTTTGGCACCGGGTTGTTGTCTGGCGGCATGCGGGCTGCATGACCCAAGCCAAGCGCAGCCTCCTCGCCTGCCGGAGGAGCTCACTTACGACGGAGCCCCGTCCAGAACTTTCAAGGGCACGCGCGCTCCTCCGGCTGTGTCAGTGCAGTCTGGTGGTAAAAAAATAAAACATGCAGGATGGAGATCGTTGACGGGCGCAGACGGTTATGTAAATGGCATCACGTTTCGCAAGCGTAAGGAGGAGATGGAGGGCAACGTGAGTTGGAGAAAACCCGCAGCCTTCGTGTGCACGGAGGGAGGGAGAGAAAGGCGGATTCCACGCAGCCTTACGCAGCCGATGAAAAGATTCGGAGTGAGACCTCCGCTGCCAAACCGGAGTAGGTTATGGGTACACTGCTCAAGCAAGACACGGGAATAATCACATACCGATCCACACACACACACATATCTACACACATACCCACATAAACAGCCACACAATCGCATACCCACATACGCGTATCTACCCAAACAATCACCTACACACAATCACACACGCCCACGTGTACATCTGCACACGACCAAACAACCTGCCGACGTTCTGTGTAAACTTCACATGATCAGGATCTGTGAGCGGAATTAATTCTCCCCGTGCCTTTCCCCCTGTCTCCCCGTGTCTCATCCAGCCTCCGCGCGCGTCTCTCCATGTCTCTGTATCTCTCCTCTGAAGCGCTCTCTCGTCACCGTGGCGTGCACGATGACACCACAACCACGTGACTTTTCTCTTGTATTGTGCGTGGTGCTTTCAGCGCCACAGCGCGTCGATTTGTAGCGTTTATTTTCTTTTGTTTGCTGGTGACTTTGTGTATTTCATATTGAAATCGCCTCCAGTGCTTTTGCTGCTGGCGGCAATAAAAGTTGTTAAAAAGTAAAAAAAAATCTCTCCTCTGTCTCTCTGTCTCAGTTTGGAGCAGAGTCGTGAGTGGAGCGGTGGGAAGGTGAATGTAAATGCACACTCACTCTTACGCAACAAAGATAAATAATCCCCCGTATAGCCTTGACGTACTTTTGGGGAAAGTGCTGTTGGCGAGTAGCACCTATGAAGAATGACATGGCACACGAGGGAGTGGGTGGCCAGCACCACACCACGGCCGCATTTGTCTCCACCAGTGGTGATCTTTACACACCGCACCAGGCACTCATTTTAGGCCGAGTCGGCCTAGAGGAGGCCCAGGACGGGTTCAGATAATCATCACTGTCGTAAGGAGGAATCAAACTCGAGTCGCCGGGTTCGTAGCACGGCGCGCTAACCACTGCGCCACCACTCCCAACTGTTATGCATGCAGATCACACCCACGCTTACACAGGCACGCGTGCACACTCACGCTTACACAGGCACGCGTGCACACTCACGCTTACACACAAACTTTAACGCACTCGCCCTTACACCAGGCGCGTGCGTGCACACTCACGCAGTGACGCAGCAGCTGTTGCTGCAGCTGCTGCGACCACTCTCCCATCGCGCGCGGCCTCCCCCGCGACTCCCACCCTCCCCCTGCTCCACCCCCCCATGAACGTCTCTGTGTGTGAGCCTATGGAGCTCGATGTGAGTCTACGTGTCTCTGTGTGCATGTGTCTCTATGTGAGTCTACGTGTCTCTGTGTGCATGTGTCTCTATGTGAATGTATTTTTCTCTTTGTGAGTCTGTGCGTCTCTGTGTGAGCCTATGGAGTTATATGTGAGTCTACGTGTCTCTATGTGAGTCTACGTGTCTCTGTGTGTATGTGTCTCTCTGTGAGTCTATTTACTGCTATGTGAGTCTATGTGTCTCTGTGTGAGTCTATGGGTCTCTATGTGAATGCATTCATCTCTATGTGAGTCTATGTGTCTATGTGTGAGTCTGTGTGTCTCTATGTGAATGTATTTATCTCTATGTGAGTCTATGTGTCTTTCTGTGTATGTGTCTCTATGTGAATCTATCTTTATGTGAGTATGAGTGTCTCTGTGTGAATCTATGGGTCTCTATGTGAGCCACTTGTGACCTGTCTATTTTTTATTTTAAAACAACTGTTGAACACAGGCCTCAAGGCCCCAAAACGTCAAACGGCCAGCAGCAAACAGCACCAACTCGCCACACCCGGTTAAGAAAACCGGTTTTCATTCGGCTCGACTGCTGGAACCCGGATTCGAACCGAGCTGTACCGGGTTAGGGTCTTCCACAACATGGCCATTATGAACTCCCCACCCACCCACACACTCCCACACACACACACACCCCCCCACACACACACACACCCACTCCAACCCGCCAGCACCACCCTCCCATCTCTAGAATCTTCAGTCCCCCTCGTGCGGATGGGAAACGCAGACGGACGAGTGAGCCACAGGTCCCAAACAAATAGCAAAATAAGAATGCGGAAATCATGAGAATAATGAGACGAGTTATAATGACGATGATGGTGACGACTCGTAACGCTGCGCCGCCACCGCAGCACGGTATCCGATGCTCTCGGAGAGAGAGAGGACGACTCGGAGACAGGACGACTGTGAAAGAGGACGACTCGGAGAGAGACAGGACGACTCAGAGAGAGAGGGAGAGGACGACTCGGAAAGAGGACGGCTCAGAGAGAGACAGGACGACTCAGAGAGAGACAGGACGACTCGGAGAGAGGGAGAGGACGACTCGGAGAGAGAGGACGACTCAGACAGAGAGAGGGGGACGACCACAGACGAGGAGCGGTAACGCAGCAGCAGCAGCCACGCGGTCACGAGGAGCCGGCGACACCAACAATTGCGCCCCAAGCTCTGCGATCCTCTGTATATGAAGGCGTTAAGGGGCAATGAATGCGTCGTCATACACAGTGGGGAAGGAAGCGGGACCACACGGAGAGGACCCACACACGCGCGTGCGATAGGGACACCAACTCTATTCCGTACAGATGGAACAGATGGGCATGATGAGTCCACTTTCTCTTGTTGTTTCCGCTGTACTGTGGCCGGCGTCTGCTGGTGGCGCGCCGGGAGTGCGGCTCCTCCTCGACGCACAGCCACGCACGGGACGCGAGATGGAACAGATGGAGATTAGTCCGCACTCTGCTGTACCACCTTCTCCTGGTTTGCGAGCCAAGCCCGGGCACCTTCTTGACAGCCAACCCATGCAACATGTATGTATATATATATACATACATATACATACATATGTACATATACATATACATGCATAGCTCCAGTGGCTCTCTAATATCGGAAGGGAAGAGCGTTCCAGACGGCCGCATAAGCGCATCCGAAAGCGCAGCGCGATGCGGTGACCGCCGTCTTTGTCCGACGGTTGAACCATAAAGCCGCCGCCACTAATGCTGCGAGTTGGCGTGGTGGTTGTTGTGGTGGTGGTTGTGGTGGTTGTTGTGGTGGTGGTTGTGGTGGTTGTTGTGGTGGTGGTTGTGGTGGTGGTGGTGGTTGTGGTGGTTGTTGTTGTAGTGGTTGTGGTGGTTGTTGTGGTGGTGGTTATTGTGGTGGTTGTTGTTGTGGTGGTGGTTGTGGTGGTTGTTGTTGTTGTGGTGGTGGTTGTTGTGGTGGTGGTTGTGGTGGTTGTTGTTGTTGTGGTGGTTGTTGTGGTGGTGGTTGTTGTGGTGGTGGTGGTTGTGGTGGTGGTTGTGGTGGTTGATGTTTTGTCATCTCACTATCAGAGCTCAACTCCACTCCCGCCCGAGCCGGTGAGTGCTGTACTCGTACTCGAGCGTCCGCTGAGTCCTGGACTGAGATGTGAAGCCCAGCGGGGTGGGAGCAGGGGGAGTGGGGGATGGGGTGGGTACTGGAGGTGGGGGCAGGGCGGGAGGGATCACAACGTAGCGGCGTACGGGCCTCGTGGTGGTGGTGAGTGCGTGTGGTGGCGTCGACTCAACCTCAAATGAGTACCTGGTGAGGTGTGTACACATCAATACCTGGAGTCACTCACCTGGAGACACTCACTTGGAGAAATCTGGAGACTCACCCGAAGACATGTGATGGGTGATGC
Source organism: Lethenteron reissneri (assembly GCF_015708825.2). Taxonomy (NCBI): domain Eukaryota; kingdom Metazoa; phylum Chordata; class Hyperoartia; order Petromyzontiformes; family Petromyzontidae; genus Lethenteron; species Lethenteron reissneri. Next base: position 1,415,040 of record NC_083797.1, read on the forward strand.
GTAATTGGTGATGCGTGATGAGTGATGATTAAAGGGAGCTGTGCGACTGGGGGTTGGGTGACGGATGCCTCTGCGGAGCGGGTAGCTCGTCTCTCTTATCTCCCCGCCCGTCGACAGATAACATCTCCCCGTCGCGTGCCAGAGCCTCCCAATCCTGTTGCCAAAACACGAGCGACAGACAGAGAGAGTGTGGGCCCGGGGGGGCGGGGCCAGGTGAGGGAGGGGGGTGAGGAGGGTGGGGGGGTTGGCTTGGCCCAGGTGGAGCCGGACTTTTGTTGATGTTGGGAGAGGTGGAGCAGGTGGCACGGACCCGGACCGAACCAGACTCAGCGCCGTCCCGGTCCAACCCGGACTCTGCGGCTCTCGGGGCAAGGGGGGCCACGGTGGGCCCCCCCTACCCCGCCCACCACCTGTGTGACCTCATGAATCAATGTGACTTGGGCTACCCTGACCATCTCACAGACAAGACAAAGATCCCCCGGATAGCCCTCACAGACTTTTGCGGCAAGTGCTGTTAGCGAGTAGCGCCTATGGAGGCCGGCACGGCACACGAGGGGGTGGGTGGCCAGCACCACGCCCGGCCGCCTTTGTCTCCCCAGTGGCGATGTTCACACACCGCACCAGCTACTCATTTGAGGTTGAGTCGACCTAGGGGAGGCCGAGGACCGGTTCACACACTCTCACACACTCACTCTCACACACTCTCACACACACGCGCTCTCACACACTCTCACACACACTCTCTTAAACACACTCTCACACACACGCGCTCTCACACACTCTCACACACACTCTCTTAAACACACTCTCACACACACGCGCTCTCACACACTCTCACACACACTCTCTTAAACACACTCTCACACACACACGCTCTCACACACAGTCTCAGACACACACAGTCTCACACACACAGTCTCATACACACTCTCACACACACACAGTCTCATACACACTCTCACACACACACAGTCTCACACACTATCTCACACATTCTCGCACACACAGTCTCACAAACACATAGTCTCACACACTCTCTCACACACAGTCTCTCACACACTCTCACACACACACAGTCTCACACACTCTCTCACACATTCTCGCACACACAGTCTCACAAACACACAGTCTCACACACTCTCACACACACACAGTCTCACACACGCTCTCACACATTCTCGCACACACAGTCTCACACATACAGTCTCACACACTCTCACACACACACAGTCTCACACACTCTCTCACACATTCTCGCACACACAGTCTCACAAACACACAGTCTCACACACTCTCTCACACACAGTCTCTCACACACTCTCTCACACATTTTCGCACACACAGTCTCACACACACAGTCTCACACACACTCTCACACACACACAGTCTCACACACTCTCTCACACATTCTCGCACACACAGTCTCACAAACACACAGTCTCACACACTCTCACACACACACAGTCTCACACACGCTCTCACACATTCTCGCACACACAGTCTCACAAACACACAGTCTCACACACTCTCTCACACACAGTCTCTCACACACTCTCTCACACACACACAGTCTCACACACACACACTCTCACACTCGCTCCTCCACGTTTCGCGTCTCGTCCGAAGCTGGCCTCAACCCGCGCTGAAACCGCACCGAGGCCGCTCGATCCACGCGCTCTCCGCATCTCACAACCCTCGCCCCGAATTCCAGCCCCCGAGAGAGAGAGAGAGAGGTCACGAACCCCCCGACTCTCCAAACCCCACACGGAACACACCTGCACACGCCTACGTCAGCAGACACCGCGCCTCCATCCCATCATCGCTTCCTACACGTAACACGAATGTGAAACTATGTTTTTGACGTATCCCATCAGCCATGCGGCTCTCTCTGGGAGTGCTGTAATTTCAGCAGCATTGGTTCAACACGTGCACCACTCCGGAATGGTTTCGACGTTCAGACAGCAGAGTCGGGCGCCCTTGCTTGAATCAACGCTTCTGCAACGGGGAATTTTCCAGATTGACAAGGACGTGATCTGGTAGGGGCAGTAGCGGAGAGGGTGAGAGGGGCAAGGGGAGAGAGGGGGGGGGGGGCCTTCCTTAATCCAGCAGTGGAAAAACAATTGCTGATGACTGCTCCAAGGAACAGTTGACCTTTCTCGAACGATCATAAATTCCACGTTGATTTTTCTTTCACCAGTTGGTGGCGAGGACTCAAGTCACCGCGCACGAGGTGAGTCACACCCGCGGCGTCAGTCTGCCGCCAGCAGCAGGGAGTGGGTGAGGTTCGCTGCTGCTGCTGCTGTGCGCGCGTGATCCCAACTCGAGTCTATCAGCAAAGTCGTCGGCGACCTGCGGAGTCCGTGTCCAGGGCAGCGCTCGGCGAGTCAGTCGCTGGGATCCCTGCCACGAAGTCCACGCGGCCTCGTCTCGCCACACACCTCCTGCTCCCCCCGCCTCATCATCAATCACGGTCGATAGAGTGCGGCACGCGACTCGAGTCGCCCCATCAATGCCCGGAATTCGGTCACTCTAAAAGAAGGGGGGAGGGGGTATTCCCGTGACCGAGGGGACCGATTTACCCCCTGCTCCCTCTACCCCCGACCCCCATCTCCCCTATAAATCCACTCCCTTCTCTACCCCCGATATGCCTCCTCCATCGGTAACGTCCCTCTAGACCAGGGGTCGGCACCCTGCGGCTCTTTAAGGACTGCGGCTTCGTGACGATATTCACGTTGCACTGCGGATCTTGCCAATGTTGACTTTATTACCGAGTTCGAAACAAACAAAAAGGGGGCGACTCTTCTTGTCATGTTGCTTGCCGACCTCTGCTCGAGACCGACTCGCCTCTACACCCTCTCCACGACCCCCCCTCCACTCCGCACTCCCACTGGCATTTGGGGTCAGAGGTCGCGTGTTGTCCACGTGTGCAGCTGTCAAGGGACGCTTCGCTCGTCGCGCCGAGAGTCCTGGCGGCGTGGGATTTGTCCGGTAGAATCAAGACCGCCTCGTTCCTCAGTTCACCGTCTGGGCCTCTCAACGTGCACTTCCTCGAGCTCGGCTCAAACAGAAACACAAAGATGTTTACTTGAACCCCGGTGTTGGTTGGCTGTGAATTCGGGCCGATACTTGTACTCACCTCGCTCAAATCTCACTGCAGTAGCAAATCTGGCAGTCACATTTCCATCTATGTATGTGCTGCATGTTGAACTTATTTCGCACCGTACGTAGCCAAACCGTGCTAATCGGAGGTGCGGGGGGGGGTGCAGCAAACTAAACACTCGGATCAGCTCTAAAGAAATTAGGTTTCAATCGAGATCTCGATGGGACATTCTTTTAGGCCAGTATCATGTTTTGCCATAAGTGGTTAATGCAGACGTAATTCCTTCGAACATCTTAACAACTATGTTTTATTGCCATAAAGGGTAAAACCTCTATTCTTATTTTTCATGATCTAGATCTCTGCACCTCTGAGCTCATTGTGCATTGGAATCGCCCCATCGCGACGGGGCTCTGCCTCTCCATACGCGTGGTTCTCGTTGGAGAATGGTTCGAGACGAGCCGTTGACGTTGCAGTGTTTTGGGGTCGTGGTGAGCGCTGCACTGCGCCACCCGAGTTCGATTCCCGCTCACGACAAATTAACAGCGGCAAATATTTGAACAGGTCCTGGGCCTCCCCTAGGTCAACTCAGCCTCAAATGAGTACCTGGTGGGAGTGTAAGCATCGCCACTGGGGAGACAAAGGCGGCCGGGCGTGGTGTTGGACACCCACCCCCTCGTGTACCGTTCCGGCCTTCATTGCTGCTTGCTAGCAGCACTTGCCCCAACAGTCTGCTAAGGCTACACGGGGGATCTTTGTCTTTGATGGGGCTTGAGTCGCGTGCGCGCCGCGCGCCTCGTTTACTTGGAAATTTCTCGCGCAGTTCGAGATCCGATCTGAGAGAGCAATTAGTGACGTCACAGGAATGCGAGGGGAGGGGGTCCAACTCGCCCCCATCCACCCCTCAGCCATCCACTCACCCCTCCCCCACCACCCACACCTCACCCATCCATCCACACCTCACCCATCCACTCACCCCTCCCCCACCACTCACACCTCACCCATCCATCCACACCTCACCCATCCACTCACCCCTCCCCTACCACCCACACCTCACCCATCCCACCCACACCGCACACGCAACACTGCACACACAAAGATAAAGATCCCCATATAGACACGTAGAAAGTAGGGCAAGTGCTGTTAGCGAGCACCTATTAAAGCCAACACGTCACACGAGTGGGCGGTATGGCCACGCACACTGCCGGTACTTGCCACACCGCACGATGTACTCATTTAAGGCCGAGTAGACTTGGCGGATGCCCAGGACCGGATCAGATATTGCTTGGTACTGATGCTATCGGCTTCTCAAATATAAACGTACAGCACACACACCCACCCACCCCCTATACACACCTACACACATTCTTGGACAAAGACAAAGGTCCCCCTTATAGCCTTCGGGGCAAGTACTGTTAGCGAGTGCCTATTAAGGCTCGCATTGTTCACAAAGGAGTGGGTGGTCAGAACCACGCCCGCCTGCTTTTGTCTCCTCAAAGCTGGTGATTACCCACCGCGCCAGGCACTCGTTTTAAGGCTGAGTCGGCCGAGGGGAGGCACGGGACCGGTCCAGATAATAATCATCCTTGGTGTTGGCGTGATCGGGAATCAAAATCGGAGCGCGCTGATCGCTCCACCACCGCTCCCCACACACGACAAAAACAGCCGCCATTCTCCACGAAGTAGCGGTGATGTCTCTACAGTGGTTGTGCCCGGCTAGGTGCACTTTGAGGCCACGTGACGTGTCGAAGACTCTCCGGCAGGAGGCCACGGGACAGACCCAGCAGGTGCCATGAGGTGACTGACTAAGACGACTGGCAGATGCACCAACTGTACCCCCAAATGTGCCAACTCGCTGCGTTTTAACCGCCCCGCGCTCCGCTCGTTGTTGTGAGCGTCGCTCCTCTGCCCTCCGCTGTTGTTGTTGGAGGGCGACTGCCTCCAACTGCCCAGCAGCAGCAGCGTCCTTCACGAACCTCCGTACACACACACACATTCATCAACACACACACACACACGCACCCAATTATCGACACACATTCTTCCAGACGGACACATAGGCAAGCGCCACCTCCACAGCTTTAACAGACTGTTGGGGTGAATGCTGTTTGCGAGCGCCTATTAAGGGCGGTAGGGCGCAGTACTAGGGAGTGGTGTGGGTTAGCACCACACCCGGACGCCTTTGTTTCTCCCCCGTCGTGATGCTTCGCGTTTCTGGTTTAATCAGAGAACCGCTGGCGAATAAAAACTCCCAACATTTGCGTCGCTGACAAAAATCAGACTTTTTGTTGGTTTATTCTCAAAAGTTTTTTTTTATTAAATGTATAATGTGCACATTACATTGGCGGCGCCTGCAACATTAAAAAAACGTGACAACGATTTTCCACTGCGGAGCAAAATCCAACTCGGGTTGGGTATAAAACACACCACACACACGACACACACACACGACACAACACACACGACGCAACACAATCGTCAACAACAACAACGCGTCTGTGTGTTATGGCATTAAGAGAAGACAAATCAATCATCAGCAACGATTCGGCAACGGCACTTAATTTATATGCCGTGGTTAGGCATCTCAATCCCTGCCTAAATTAAAACTAAAACCATAAACGATGTTTGTTTTACCGGGTAAGGCCCACTGAACTACGTAGCTAATTTTTATTCAGAAGCGACCTGGCCACAAGTGAAGTGGCTTATCGTCACGTTGACATTTATAGCAGGCGAGTACTCGAAAGGCGTGCTTCTAAATGTGGAGAGAATAAAATCCACGCGACCACGGGAGAGGGAGAGAAATGCAAACTCCAAATAACAGCAGCAGCAGGCGTCAGTGTCGGAATAGAACCCACGACCTCCTGCATACCAGGCGAGGTAGTTAACATCTCCTAGCCACCAGGACGTCTGCCCTTTGGATCCCAGGTCCCCCTTGCAGTGAGCGTGGATCTCAAAAGGAGATCTCACCTGGCTGAATAAGGGACGTTGAATTGAATCGGAACAACCGGCATAAAACGATACAGACCTGAAATAGTTTACTGAGAAAGTTGATAGGAAATTACAAAGACTCCACATGTAGCCTCAACAGACTTTTGGGGCAAGTGCTGTTAGCGAGCACCTATGAAGGCTGGCACGGCACACGAGGGAGTGGGTGGCCAACACCACGCCCGGTCGCCTTTGTCTCTGCAGTGGCGATGCTCACACACCGCACCAGCTACTCATTCGAGGCTGAGTCAACCTAGGGGAGGTCCAGGACCGGTTGAAATGATCGTCACCGATGTTGGCCGTGAGCGGGAAATGATCTCGGGGTGCTAACCACTGCACCACCGCTCCCCACGAGGATCCACACGAGCATTCATACCGTATAAACATCCACATACATTTATACACACAGCAAAACATGTAAGACAAAGATCCCCCGTGTAGCCGACACAGCCTGTTGAGGCAAGTGCTGTTCGCGAGCACCTTCTCGATGGCAGTGGTGTGGCCAACACCAATCCCAGGCCGCCTTTGTCTCCCCTATTTCTGACGTTTAAACACGACTCCCGGGTACCCATGTAAGGCTGAGTCGACCTAGGGGAGGCCCAAGGACCGGTTCAGTTATAACTCACTAACTGATATAATATGAATCGAACAGACGTCAGATCGCCAGATACTGGACACATCTCCCTCTGTGTGCCCTTCGGGCCTTAATAGGTGCTCGCAGACTGCCCTTGCGCCGACAGCGCGTGTGGGCTACACGGGGGACATCTGTGTAGCGGAGTGACAGTGAAGAATGTGTCCATGGGGAGGGGCAGTGGAATTCACAGTGACCTCAGTCCCTCTACAGTGAACATGAAGGCCGTGTCAAGGTGGTGAGGTGGAGGGGGGGCAGGAGGCTGATTGTCCACGAGTCCTCCATGTCACATTCCCCGTGCTGTCCTCGGCTCTGCAAGCTACACCCTCCTCCCCCCTCTCTCTTTTTGGGGTCCCATCACCACCAACATCATCATCATCGTCGTCGTCTTCGTTGTTGTCTTCGTCGTCGTCATCATCGTCGTCACCAGCTGCATCTTCACGGTAGGATTGAGGAGCAGGCGTGAGCATCTTCCTCGCAGGCATCTTCATCATCTCGTTCACCACCATTGTCACCATCATCATCATCACCACCGTCTCCATAACCACAGGCACCACCACCATCATCATCATCACAACCACCATCATTGTCACCGCCGTCATCTTCACGAGGGGATGAGAATCAGGGCTGACCGTCTTGATCACGAACATCATCACCAACATCACCATCATCATCATCCCTGAGAGAGTCAGAGCAGCAGCAGTCAAGCAGCTCATGACCCCTGCGGGAGGGGGGGCAGTGTGGGGTTGGGGGTCAGTGTGGGGTGGGGGTCCGTGGGGGGTGGGGGTCAGTGTGGGGTGGGGGTCAGTGGGGGATGGGGGTCAGTGTGGGATGGGGGTCAGTGTGGAGTGGGGGGCAGTGTGGAATGGGGGTCAGTGGGGGGTGGGGGCAGTGTGGAATGGGGGTCAGTGGGGGGTGGGGGTCAGTGGGGGGTGGGGGTCAGTGTGGGGTGGGGGTCAGTGGGGGGTGGGGGGTCAGTGTGGGGTCGCCCGCTCAGCTCCCGCACGCGGCCTCGCAGCGCGTGGAGCCGCGCGCGGAGTCGCCCTCGCTCGGCTCGCAGGCGGCGCTCGCGGGCGCCCAACTCGCGCGCCGTCTCGGCCGCCCGCTCCAGGATGTGCACCTTGGCGGCGCGGGACGCGAGCTCGGGCAGCTGCGCCCGCAGCGCCGCGAAGCTCTGCCGCAGGTCGTCGCGGCGCCTCCGCTCCAGGATGTTGTGCGCGCGCCGTCGCTCGCACGGCTCGTCCGAGTCGGAGGCGGCGCCCGGAGACCTGCCCGAGGCGGCGCGGGCCCCGGGCTCCGTGTCCCCGTGCGGGGCCGCAGGCCTGCGGGGCCGCGGGGCGCCCCTCGGGCCTTCGCGCGGGGAGGCCGCCGCGTAGTTGTGCTGCTGGCGGTGCAGGGATGACGAGGTGGACGAGGTGGACGAGGTGGGGAGAGCGGGGCGGTGCCGAGCTCCGGTCGGTCGAGGCGCACGCACCGTGACTACGTCGATCTCCTCCTCCTCCTCTCCCTCCTCCTCGTTGTCCTCGTTGTCCTCGTTGTCCTCGTCAGCATCGTCGTCGTCATCGCCGTCGTTGCCCTCGCGTCCCCCTCCCTCGCTGTCTGTGGAGCGGGGAGAGCAGCAGGGGATGAGCACCACCAGCCCCCCTCCCATTCACCCGGCTCTGCCGCACCCAGTCCTCACAGCCCCCCACTAACTCACCCCCACGGAAATCCAGACCCCCACTTACCCACCTCCCCCTAAACACAGCCACCTCACTCGCCAAGCTTCCCACTCATCCAACCCCCCCCCCTCCCCAACTAACTCAGCCCCCCTACTCACTCAATATCCCCGCTCACCAGGGCCCCCCCCCCCCCGCCACCACTCACCCAGCCCTCCTCCCCCACTCACCCCACTCCCCCCAACTCACCAGATTCGCTACTCAAGTCGCTCTCGCCCTCCGACGCCGTCTTCCTCCTCCCGCGCCTCTCGCGGTGGGGAGACGCGGGGCCCCGGCTCCACTGCTGCTGCGGCGGCACCCCGCCGAGGAGGAGCTCTGCTCCGGGGGCCCCTCCCCCCTGCAGCTGCTCACCCCCCGCATCGCCCCCCCCGGACGCCGCCCTGAGCACGCAGCTGTCCCACAGCGCGGCGAGGCGCTCCGAAACGAACGCTTCCAGCCGCCACTTGGCAGCCCCGCCGCTCCACATGCAGTCTCGCAAAACCACGGGGGGGCGGCCCCCCGCTTTCTCCCCCAGCTCCTCGGCCTGCTCCTCGCACCCCCACGTTGTATCCACGAGCCCCCCCCACGCCTCCTCCACCTCATGCTCATCCAGCTGCTGCTGCTGCTGATGGCGGTGCTGCTGCTGGTGCTGGTGATGCGAGGAGTCGGCGTCCCGGCTGGGGGAGCGCGGAGGAGTTGGCAGCAGCTGGAACTTGTCCCAAATGTCCTCGCTCAGCGCCGTGCTCTGATGCTGCTGGAGGGGGGCCCCCGCGAGGGAGCCCCCCATCTCGGGGTCCCAGCAGAAGAAGGAGGAGCAGGCGGAGAGGTCGTGGGTGGACATGGCGGGCCGCTCCTACCTCCCTCCACGCGCGTCCTGCGGGGTGATGGACGGTGGCGATGGGGGGGGGATGGAAGGGGTGATGGTGGGTGGTGGTGATGGAGGTGGTCGTAGTGGGTGGTGATGGTGGTGGTGGTGATGGAGGTGGTCGTAGTGGGTGGTTGTGGTGGGTGGTGGTGGTGGTGGGTGGTGGTCGTAGTGGGTGGTGATGGTGGGTGGTGATGGAGGTGGTCGTAGTGGGTGGTGGTGGTGGTGATGGATTACATGAGCACATGGCCACACGTCACATCTCGGATTAGCACGGTTGGCTACGTACGGTACGAAAAAAGTTCAACAACCACGCATGCGTCACGTTATGGAGTGGCGGGACGAGCCCACGCCATCCACACGCTACTGCGTGTTGACATTCCCACACACTCTCTATACATCGCACCAGCCACCCGGTACTGATTTGAGGCTGAGTCGACCTAGGCGAGGCCCAGAACCGGTTCAGAAAATCGCCACCGGTGTTGGTGGCCGTGAGCAGGAATCGAACTCGGGTCACCGGGTTCGTAGCAAAGCGAGAGAACCGCGGCACAACAATACAAATATCCCCCGTGTAGCCTTAACAGACTGTAGGGGCAAGTGCTGTTAGCGAGCACCTATGAAGGCCAGAACGGCACACAAGAGGGTGGGTGGCCAGCACCACGCCTGGCCCCTCTGTCTCCCTACTGGTGCTGCTTACGCACACTACAACAATCGACATTCGCCACTAAGTGGCGGTGATGTCACCACGGTGCTTGTGCCAGGCTATGTGCACTTTAAGGCCACGTGAAGTGTCGAACGCCCGCTGGTAAGAGGTCACGGAACGGTACAGACCCAGCAGGTGCCATGGGTTGACCGAGATGACTGGCTGATGCACCACCTGTGCCCCCCGACTGTGCCAACTTGCTGTGCTTTAGCCGCCCGGCGCTCTGCTCGTTGTTGTGAGCGCACACGACACGCACAAAGACTCACGGCGTTCTCTTCGCGGTGCCTCGTAGCCGGCTCCGATCCTTCAGCTCCGAGCTCCTCCTGCGGGCAGCAGTGGCGGCATCCCCCGCGTCCCGTGCGCCACCTGCAGTTTGTGTCTCGTAGACTTTGTGTGTGTGTAGACTTTGTGTGTCTAGTAGACTGTGTGTATGTCGTGGACTTTGTGTGTGTGTGTGTGTAGACTTTGTGTGTGTAGACTTTGTGTGTGTGTAGACTTTGTGTGTCTCGTAGACTGTGTGTGTGTCGTGGACTTTGTGTGTGTGTAGACTTTGTGTGCGTGTGTAGACTGTGTGTGTGTAGACTGTGTGTGTGTAGACTTTGTGTGTGTGTAGACTTTGTGTGTGTGTAGACTTTGTGTGTGTGTAGACTGTGTGTGTGTAGACGTAATCTGTCTTGTGTTTCTCCGTCTACCTCTGTGGGTCTCTCTCTGCGCGTTTCTATACGCGTCTATGTATCTCTGTATACGTTTCTGTGTGTCTCTATGTGGCTATGTATATCCCTGAATCTGTGTGTATTTTTGCATCTCACTGCGTGTATCTTCGTATACGTCCCTGTCCGTATGTCTGTCTCGGTGTGTGTATCTCTATCTGTGTGTGTATCTCTATCTGTGTGTATGTGTCTACGTCTCTCTGCGTGTCTCTATTGAATGAGCGCGCGGGACTCGACGCGACACGGAGCCACGCGCGACCCCGACTGAGCGATCCGACCGGGTGCACGTGGAGGTGATGGTGGGGGTAAGGGTGGGGGCGGGGGCGAGGGTGGGTGGGGGGGCCCCACCCCCGCCCTCCCCCCCGGATCCCGCACCTCAACCCCACTATCTCCCCCCCCCCTCCATACCATACTGGCGGTTCCGTCTCATTTCACGCAGTGTTCACTCACTAATGCTGCTGGTCACAACTCACTCATCTATTCGCTCTCAACCACCCACTCACTCATGTATTCGCTCACTCACTCAACCACCCACCCCACTCACTCATCTATTCGCTCGCTCACTCACTCAACCACCCACTCACTCAACCACCCACTCACTCATCTATTCGCTCACTCACTCACTCAAGCACCCACTCACTCATGTATTCGCTCACTCACCCACTCAACCACCCACCCACTCACTCGTCTATTCGCTCACTCACTCACTCAACCAACCACCCACTCTCTCATCTATTCGCTCAACCACCCACTCTCATCTATTCGCTCACTCACTCACTCAACCACCCACCCACTCATCTATTCGTTCACTCACTCAACCACCCACTCACTCATCTATTCACTCACTCACTCAACCACCCACTCACTCATCTATTCGCTCTCAACCACCCACCTATTCGCTCACTCAACCACCCACACTCCCTTACTCACATACGGTACTCACCCACCCACTCAATCACACACAGACTCACCCATTCACACGCTTATCAAATCCAGCATCCACTCTCTCACACACTCGCCCACTCAACCATCTACTCGCCCGCCCACCACACGCCAGGTCACAACACGTCTTGCTGCTTCTTCCCTAGCACTGCTCTACTTTGGATTTCCCTCTCAATGCCTCTTTAACAACGCTGATAGTGCTGCTTGTTGCTGGCCCCTTGTCAGCGCCGATGTTTAAGTGTAAACACCGCGCAAGGTCCTCGCTTTGAGGCCGAGTCGTGATATCACTCCCCCCCCACTCACTCTACTGATGGTCCACGTGGTTGGGAATCAAACTCAGGTGGCCGGGTTCGTATCCGACCGCGCTGACCACTGCCCCCACCATCCACAACTCCCGTGCAGCCTGCACGCGCTGTCAGGGTCAAGTGCTGTTAGCGAGCACCTAAGGGCAATACGAAACACTAGCGCCTTTGTCTCCCCAGCGGTGATTGTTGCACTGACTAGGTGCTCATTTAAGGCCGAGTCTACCTCGGGGAGGGACACACAGAGACCGCGTGGACGCTGCACGCTGTACGAGCTGTGCAACCGAATCCACACGTTGGTCACCCCAGTAAACACGGCACACTGGTCCAACGTTGGTCCAACTATTCCAACCACGTGCAAGCGTTTGGCCCAAAGTCGGCACATTGTTGGCTCAGTCGACCTCGGGGCACACACGGAGACAGAGAGACACACAGACACAGAGAAATACACCGAGGCAGAGAGACACACAGACACAGAGAAAGACAGAGACACACAGACAAAAAGATACAGAGGCAGCCACAGAGACACAAGACGAGGCACTCCCGTATAGCATTTACAGACTTTTGGGGGCAAGTGCTTTTAGTTGAGTACGTAGCACCTATGAAGACCAGAACAGTACACGTAGCGGTGGGATGGCCAGCACCACGCCCGGCCGCCTTTGTCTCCCGAGTGGCGATGTTCACACATCACACCAGACAGAGATCGCCCGTATAGCATTTAGAGACTTTTGGGGGCAAGTGCTTTTAGTTGAGTACGTAGCGCCTATGAGGACAGGAACGGCACACGTGGGGGGGGGGGGGGGGGTGACCAGAGAGAGAGAGTGACACAGACGCTGCGGCCAGGCCACGTGGTTCGCACACCGCTCGGACACGTCCCAGGTGGACACGGAGGACACGGATCGTGACGTTCACGCGCTTTATACACTAACGACGCACGCGCAGGCAGGACCCCAACATTACCGCCATCGCCATCATCGCCATCATCATCAGTAGTCTTGACATTTTCATCGCGCACCGCAATTAAATCCCACCCCCCCCCCCTGGTAGTTAACCTGACACATTTGTGTGGGGGGGGGGGGTCCTAGTTATCTAACAATTGAGCCCCCCACCCCCCCCCCCCCTCTTACAGCACCAGTGATCCCAGTTCGATAAAAAAAAAATTGAAACGTAAAAAAAAAAAATTTGCATCGTATTTACCGACTCCTTTGTATCGTTTTCCCGTTTGAACTGGCCTCGTCTGTATTGCTTCTTCAAAGTTGTTGGTGTTGTTGTTATTAATCAGCTTGCACCATCTGTATCGTTTGTTGCGTCTCGTTTGTTCTGTTTGGTCAGTCACGTCTCGTCGGTTCGGACCGCTCAGCCTAAAAAGGGACCATTTGCAAAAATCGAAAACGAAAAAGATTTTGGTTCATACACACAAACACGTGCGCGCGAGATTGGACGGGTGCATCACGAGGATTAATCATCATCACCATCATCGATTAATCGTTTCTGCCGACCCGGTGGGAACCCAAAGAAAAAAATCCGCGGAAGTTCTCGCGTCGCCTATCAACGTTAACCAATTTTTTTTTGTGGGAAGAGTTCAAATGCCGGTCATCCTTGAAACTAACCCATCTTCAAACGCGCTGCCGCTACGGTGATTAAGCTGCTCCTCGCTCGTGGGAGAGTTGGTGGCATGAGTGGCCACGGCAAACGCAATCATGAACGGAAGTAATCAGGCGGCGTTCTGCCACAACGAACACGCACAACACACGCGTGCACACCGACGGCGAACGTGTTCAGTTTAACGCGTGTGAGGCTTTCGCGACCAATATTATTCATAATCAACGTTTTTGGGTTAGATCGCGTTATTTATGTGTCGTAACCCTCCACCACCCGACACGGCCAATCAGCAAAAAAAGTGTCACGTTGACAAAAGACAAATAGTTCACTGCTTTAGCCCACCGGTGTGTTGAAGCGTGAAACCACAACATTTACAATTTTTGAGTACGACGTTTCGCTGGTAATTGCATCCAGCATCATCGGGCAATTCGCCATTCAAATGTTGTGCTTTCACGCTTCAACACACCGGTGGGCTAAAGCAGAGAACTATTTGTCTTTTGTCAACGTGACACTTTTGTTGCTGATTGGCCGTGTCGGGTGGTGGAGGCCGTGTTCACCCCGACTCTGTGGAGGAAAACGACATTCGAATCCAAGCGCGCGTTCTTCATCGCACCCCGCTACCCTGGCTAATGGGAATATTGGCCACAAATTAAATTGTTACACGCTGCACGCGCCAGATGATTGATAAAAGCGTCGTCCGCGTGGCGTGCAGAGACCCAGCTGTAGATGGTGCGTACTCTGCAGAAGGGCCATTGCCCAAAACGTCGGTTCTATTTTTCCCTTTTAAGGTGACATCGGGCAACGAATTTATTTGTTGTTTGACTCTTGTGGGCTGGCGTGGGACGTGTTTACCAAGCATCGGGCTCGTGCAGCGCGTATCCAATCATCTTGGACGGAGGTTTGGGATGCGTTGGGCAGGGCGGGTGGTCATTCAGAGGGCTACGCGATTCGACTTTGTCAATCACAGCGCAGACCCAACTATTATGTATCATTATTCACCTCGTTTAACCAGCACAGGCTCACTGGGTCATCCCATGACTCTTTGTTAGCAGGATCCTGCCACGTTATCGCAGACGGGGGGTGTGATTGACTCTTTACTTGCTGTGTCCTTAACACATAATTGAGTCGTTCGATGGGTAATTTGCTTTTGTTAGGTTAATTTTGGCACAGTATGGATGATCACGATGTCGGCAACGCGATTTGCCCGACTCGCACGAACAGCTTTGTGCAGGCGATGGTGAGGATGTTGATCCCGATGATGACGGTGATCACGATGATGATGGTGATCACGATGACAGTGATCATGATGATGTTGATTACGAGGACCGCGATCACAATGACGTTGATAATCATCACTGATCACAATCACTGATGACGATGATGTTGGGAATGTGTTTGATCGCGTTCGTGGTGACGCCAGGAGCTGCACAACCGCGCCATCAGCCGCTCGCTGTGCGGACACCGTGCACTGTACACAGCACGCACTGTACACACTGTACACATCATGCACTGTACACACCGTGCACTGTACGCCGCCGCATAACGCACTGTACAGTGCGTGCACCGCACTGTACAGTGCGTGCACCGCACCGACTGTACACCGCGTACACTGTACACCGCATGCACTGCACATGCTGCTGCGTGTACAGCTGCACGGTGTACAGCTGCACATTGTGGATGCTGTGTGTACACTGCACATCGTGGGTGCTGTGTGTACACTGCACATTGTGGATGCTGTGTGTACACTGCACATTGTGGGTGCTGTGTGTACACTGCACATCGTGGGTGCTGTGTGTACACTGCACATCGTGGGTGCTGTGTGTACACTGCACATTGTGGATGCTGTGTGTACACTGCACATTGTGGGTGCTGTGTGTACACTGCACATCGTGGGTGCTGTGTGTACACTGCACATCGTGGGTGCTGTGTGTACACTGCACATTGTGGATGCTGTGTGTACAGCTGCCCATTGTGGGTGCTGTGTGTACAGCTGCACATTGTGGATGCTGTGTGTACAGCTGCCCATTGTGGGTGCTGTGTGTACAGCTGCACATTGTGGATGCTGTGTGTACAGCTGCCCATTGTGGGTGCTGTGTGTACAGCTGCACAATGTGGATGCTGTGTGTACACTGCACATTGTGGATGCTGTGTGTACAGCTGCCCATTGTGGGTGCTGTGTGTACAGCTGCACAATGTGGATGCTGTGTGTACACTGCACATCGTGGGTGCTGTGTGTACAGCTGCACAATGTGGATGCTGTGTGTACACTGCACATTGTGGATGCTGTGTGTACAGCTGCCCATTGTGGGTGCTGTGTGTACAGCTGCACATTGTGGATGCTGTGTGTACAGCTGCACATTGTGGATGCTGTGTGTACAGCTGCACATTGTGGATGCTGTGTGTACAGCTGCACATTGTGGATGCTGTGTGTACACTGCACATCGTGGGTGCTGTGTGTACAGCTGCCCATCGTGGGTGCTGTGTGTACACTGCACAATGTGGATGCTGTGTGTACACTGCACATCGTGGGTGCTGTGTGTACAGCTGCCCATTGTGGGTGCTGTGTGTACAGCTGCCCATTGTGGGTGCTGTGTGTACAGCTGCACAATGTGGATGCTGTGTGTACAGCTGCACAATGTGGGTGCTGTGTGTACACTGCACATTGTGGATGCTGTGTGTACAGCTGCACAATGTGGATGCTGTGTGTACAGCTGCACAATGTGGGTGCTGTGTGTACACTGCACATTGTGGATGCTGTGTGTACAGCTGCACAATGTGGGTGCTGTGTGTACACTGCACATTGTGGATGCTGTGTGTACAGCTGCACAATGTGGATGCTGTGTGTACACTGCACATTGTGGATGCTGTGTGTACAGCTGCACAATGTGGGTGCTGTGTGTACAGCTGCACAATGTGGGTGCTGTGTGTACACTGCACATTGTGGATGCTGTGTGTACAGCTGCACATTGTGGGTGCTGTGTGTACAGCTGCACAATGTGGGTGCTGTGTGTACACTGCACGGTGTGGGTGCTGTGTGTACAGCTGCACATCGTGGGTGCTGTGTGTACAGCTGCACATTGTGGATGCTGTGTGTACAGCTGCACATCGTGGGTGCTGTGTGTACAGCTGCACATTGTGGGTGCTGTGTGTACACTGCACATTGTGGATGCTGTGTGTACAGCTGCACATCGTGGGTGCTGTGTGTACAGCTGCACATCGTGGGTGCTGTGTGTACAGCTGCACATTGTGGATGCTGTGTGTACAGCTGCACATCGTGGGTGCTGTGTGTACAGCTGCACATTGTGGGTGCTGTGTGTACAGCTGCACATCGTGGGTGCTGTGTGTACAGCTGCACATCGTGGGTGCTGTGTGTACAGCTGCACATTGTGGGTGCTGTGTGTACAGCTGCACATCGTGGGTGCTGTGTGTACAGCTGCACATTGTGGGTGCTGTGTGTACAGCTGCACATCGTGGGTGCTGTGTGTACAGCTGCACATCGTGGGTGCTGTGTGTACAGCTGCACATTGTGGGTGCTGTGTGTACAGCTGCACATCGTGGGTGCTGTGTGTACAGCTGCACATTGTGGATGCTGTGTGTACAGCTGCACATCGTGGGTGCTGTGTGTACAGCTGCACATGGCGCACCGAGAACGCGCGACTCCGATTCGGGAGCGTTGTTGTCATGCGCGGGCACTGTGGAGATTTAGGCGCAATCCCACGAAAATCCATTCTGGACCCCGCATCAGCTTCGCGTGTACGAGGCTCGGTGCGTTGTTTAGTGAGCTGGTTGTAAATTTCGTCTATCTGGCGACACCTAGCGACCGCTTTGAGGATATTTGGGCGACTTTTCGCCTTTGAGGAGTTTGCAACACCGACTTTTGTTTTCCTCTCGCCACCGCACGGGTCTAAATGTGTCCACAGGACGCGGGGTCAGGGTCAGAGCAAGGGTCAGAGTCAGTGTCACAGCCAGGGTCAGGGCCAGTGTTAGAGCAAAGGTTAAGGTCACAGCCAAGGTCACGTCCAGGACCAGCGATAGAGCAATGAATAAGGTCACCGCCAAGGTCGCTGCCAGGGTCAGGGCTAGTGTTAGAGCCAAGGTTAAGGTCACAGCCAAGGTCACGGCCAGGGTCAGTGTCACAGCCAGGGTCAGGGTCAGAGCCAATGTCAGTGTTACAGCCAAGGTCAGAGCCAGGGTCATGGCCAGTTTTAGAACCAGGCTTTGTGTTGGAGGCAGGGTCAGGGTTAACCCGATGTCAAAGGATGCTTTGTTGTATTCTTTAAATGTTGCACAAAATGTCGCATGTTAATCGTTGCAGTTGCATGTTACCGAGGCAATGAGCTCAATGGTGGCCCAGTGATTCTTAATAAATTATAAAGTTCAGGCCACGAGGCCCAACCCTCGCCCTCCTCTCTTGCCTGAGCGACCCAGCTAAGGCAACCCGGCAGAGGATCTAGGCAAGCAAAGGCGTCTTCTCGGCCTATGACTAAAAACAAAACAATCCGGTATTTTACATAAGCCATTAAAGGTGCAAATAAAGGCAGTAACATTTATATATAAAACATAATACTTAAAGTCCTGTATTACTATAAAACTGTCACGCATAAAAAAATGTTGCCACTTGGGGAAATGACCGTCACCTGAAGCGCGGTGCGAGGTTGTGCAACGGCAACATTCGAAAAGAGCAACACAGAAATCGTGGTTGCTCGCAACGTGTCTGCAGGGAAAGTCGCACCAACAGCTACGTGGGGGGGTCCTGTACGGAGATCAAACGTCCCGCTTTGGCCAGAAAAGTCCTGGTGGTGCCAGAAAGTCCTGGTGGTGCCAAAAAGTATGTCCCAACACCCAACCCCCCTAAGCTATTCTGGCTGCCAGTTGAAATATTCTGGTCTCGTGCTCGAGAGCAAACGCCGAGTAGTGAGTGAGTGGACGTGATGGGAGTCGATATACCGCCAAGTTGGTAACTTTGCAACGTGAGGGTAATGCTGTGGGTGGAGCAGGTGGAGCTGCCTTGGAAACAGGCTCCCAGCGGTCTGGCTGCCTCTTTGGTTGGGTGGGGATGGCACCACGGAGAGGAAACTTGACCGTAAACTCCAGCACCCAAAAAATTAGATTGCCATACCTTGCCAGCGGTTTATGAGCCGACTGGCCAACCAAATGCTAACCATTAACCGTAACCAGCTAGTATGTCAAATTAGTACGAGCAATAACCCCTTACCAGCCACTACCGCTAGTCCTCCCACAGACTCCAACTCTTAACAGACCACCAGCTCCTCGTACAAACACGGTCACTGTCCATAACTAGCTAACTAGCCACTCCGGCAGATCAAAAACATCCCAAGGGGGGATGGCAGTTTAAAAATGTCAAGCTGTTTAAACAGGGCCCGACATTAATAACCACCCCTCCCCCAAAATAATACATATTTGGGGTCTCAAAGGAGGGGGGGGGGGAGATTAACCCCCATTGCCCCCCACTAACCACTAGCCCTCTCACTAACCTAACCTCACCATAAATATACCAACCCTGCCAAATCACTCTAATTCTATGTAACTAGCCAACCAGCTAGCCACGAGTATTACCCCTCACACCAACCTTAACCCTAAACCGCAAATTTTCCTTTCCACCGTTTGTTCCTTCGTCACTATCGGCGATGACTGCGTCTCCCTGCGGTGGCGATGGCCATGGGGCTGGCCTCTGTGTGCGAACAGTCACCGTCTCTACGCGCCGGAGGCATGCAACACAGACGATACAAAAACTCGCGTTTGGTCCATGGGTCACAGCCACACTCACACAGACACGGGCACGCACACGGACGGACACAGGGATGGACACGGGAGCCGCGCTTGCCGCGCACACCACACGGTTGCGATTAGTCACAGGCAGGGCCGTCCATGGGGAGGGGGGGCGGGTTTAACCATACCGTGTGGGCCCCCGACGCCTTCAAACTAAACCGGAATTATTACATCTGACACTGTGACATCGAAGCGCGGAGCCCCCCCTCCCAACCCCCAAAGCGCGGGACCTGGGGCGGTCGCCCCGATTCGCCGTACCCTAGGGACGGCTCTGGTCGCCGGACACAGGAGGTCGTGTGTGTGTTGACCCCTGACCCCTCATGTTATTGCTACACCTGTGGGGGGGGACACATGGGGCAGAGTGAAGTGGGGGGGGAGGGGGGTCATTGGTGGTTCTTGTACGCCCCGAATCCCAGCCGCCCCTCTTCTCACGGCGTCATAGGCTCACTTACCAACGGGCCCTGTTCACGGATCCACATACGTCACTGAAAACACAGCAAGGTGGGGCAGCGCTCGTATAAACTACAATATCATGCAGCTCCATCCACGTGGGACAGCCGCGCCTGCCTGTAGCGTCAAGGGCACAGGATTAAAGGCGCAGGCCCTGCAATTGTTTGCTCACGCCACTGCTCGCAGAAGGATCTCCACTACAGAGAGCTCTCGAAGAGTGATATTTGGCCTACTCTTCCAGCCTGGCCAGACTTCTTGGAAGAGGTGTGTACCCATCACCACGTGCGACCTGTGGCGCAGAATGTCCCGTGGATGTTCAATGATCGCCCCCTGTGTGTCGATCGCAGGACACAGGGGCGGCTGTCCCACAGGATATGGATGTGTTTCGCTCCCCGTTGGCTCAAATTCCGTACCATAAGTCGTACCGAGGGCATCGCGTCCGCTCACGAACGTCGCTACGTTCCGCTAGCCGCGGCTTAAAATTAAAATAATTCCGTCACGAATTTCAACGTTCGGCCTCGACTGCAGTGACCAGCGATCTCTCTCGCACGCGTGCGCAGAGACACACGCGCACGCACGCGCGCACACACACACACAAACGGTCAGCCCACCAATAAAATAACATCACAACTCGTCAAACACCCATCCACCCGCCCGCCAGCTCCCCCATCCTCCCACCAAACCACCACCCCCCTTGTCCCCGAGTCCCTGAGACCCCGGGTGGGGGGCCAAGGGAGTGACTCTCTTCTCCCGTCCAAACCCCGTTGGGTTGGGGCGAGGGCCCGGCCTGGTTGCAGTGTGGCCCCAGGATAGGCCCAGGGTGGCTCGACGTGGCTTGGCGTCGTCACTGCAGCATGTTCTTTATCTGTTTGCACGACGTCTCGTCGTTGATATGTCGTGTCGTGTACCTTGGGAGAAACGACAAAAGAGATGCTCAGCTGTTGGCACCACTGGATGTGAATACAGGATTCAGACACCTCTGGTTATTGTATTTACCGTATGGAGCCAACCGTGCTAAATCGGGGGTGTGGGGGGAAGGACAACAAACTAAATCGGAATAAAAAATGTATTCTCAATCGTAATGAGTTAATGTTCTCAGCCCAATCACCAACGACTCACAAAGTGACCTGTAGAGACTCACACAGACTGGGCTGTCATGAAACCGGATTCGCAAGTGTTAGTTGCTCGTCCCAGCCCAGGCACCAGTGACTGCACAACAACATCTCATTATGTTCAATTAAGACTTTTTATTTAATAATAACGATCGCACTGCACATCCTTTGGAATTGACGGTCCCTCTAGCCAGCCAGCAAAACTAAAAAAAAAATCTACATCCTTTTTAAAATCCACTGCTGGATGAAGGCCTTTCCAGGATGGATGCGCCTCGCTCCCTGTGTCGGTCAAGGGGGTTGTTTCACGATACCTCAACACGGTGGTCCGTGCGGATTGGGACCAATTCAGATGTCCTTCACCACAGACGTCCATGGTCAGGAATCAAACCAAGGTTGTTGGATTCATAAGCACAGCGCGCTAACCACTGAGTCACCACTCCACCGTTGTTACCCAAGTTGTTACCTGAGTGCGTTCAGAAGCCCCTCCACACTCGCCTGGGGCTGCTCCTTCAGCACCTTAATGCAGCCCTTCATCTGTGGACAGCACGCACAGCACACACAGTACAGGCATTACATGGAGCACACACAATGCACACAGCACACACCTTACACAGAGCACATACATTACATACGCCACACAGTACACACAGCACAGCATGTAAAGCACACGTTACATTTAGTATACAAATGTAGAGCACAGACAGCACGCACAGTAAACAGTGGCATACAGCACAGGCCACATGTAGAGCACATGCACCTCGCCCTCGAGGAACACTGGAGCCTCGTTAAAGATCCGACGGCCGATCAGCAGCCTCCTCCTGTCCGGGTGGCCGTGGGTGATTCTAAACCTGCGCCAGGGATTCCCACGGCCCACCTGGACTCTATCCGATGACGCACGAGTGGCGACGCGTGTATATTGTTGTACGTATGTTGAACTTCTTTCGCACCGCGCGTACGCAGCCAGCCGTGCTAATCGGAGGCGCGACGATTGCAAGACGACGATGACCACTCACTCCAGCTGCGCAGGCGAAACACCGCGGCGCGAAGAGTCGCCATTCAGATTTCACTTCGTCTTCCCGGCGGGATGACACAAACGTTCGATCCGCTTCCGATGATGTCATGTTCTTTGACTGGCTCGTTAAACGCGATCTCACCACCCATCATCTTCTGTCGCTATTTCCACACGACAGGAGACGACCATCCCCCCCCACCCCGTCTCCACTCACGTCCAGCTTGGAGGTCTTGGCGAAGGCCCCGACTGGGTGGACGTGGTCGTAGAGGATGATGAGGCCCACCATGACACGCAGGCAGAAGAGCATCGAATCCTCGCTGCCAAACCGACACCGGTACTCCCTGTGGAAGATCCACCACCACAACCACACAAAACAACCTACTTGCTGCACTGCCCAGCTTACTACACGAGCCTCTGGCCGTGCGTTGTATTGTGGCTGGGCGTGGTTGTGGTGGTGTTGTGCTGTTTAAGTTGTGTTGTGCTGGTCTGATGGTGTTGTGGTGATGTTGTTATGGTGGTTAAGTTGTGTTGTGGTTGTAGTGGTTGTGTGGTTGTTGTTGCAATAGCAAGTGGAAGTTCACGGCGTATCCAGCATGGCGCCTAGCTCAGGATCGCCATGGTGGTGTAGTGTTTCCGTGTTGTTGTTTACTAGTATTGTTGTGGTGTGGTGTTGTTGTTTACTAGTATTGTTGTGGTGGTGGTGGGCCCGCTCACAGCGTGTCCAGCATAGCCTTGCACAGGCCTGCCATGGTGGTGTAGTGTTGTTGTTGTGAACTAGAATTGTTGTGGTGTAGTTGTGTAGTCGTATTGTTGTGGTGTGGTGTTGTTGTGTACTAGTATTGTTGTGGTCTTGTTGTGTACTAGTATTGTTGTGGTATAGTGTTGTTGTGTACTAATATTGTTCTTGTCTCGGTGTTGTTGTTGTGGTGGTGGTTGTGAGCTCACGGCGTGTCCAGCATGGCCTTGCACAGGCTCGCCATGGTGCTCAGGCAGTCCGTCGTGTTCTCCAGAGGCACCACCGACTCGTGCTGCACCAACAACCCCCACCCCCAATCCGTGCATTACAAACAAGACCAAGGCTCAACACTGCAATTCATTATCTCGTCGCATAGAAATGTATACACTCTGTAGAGCAGCGTTCTTCATTGCAAGGCCCGTGGGCCACTGGCGGCCCCTGATGGCCTTTGATGCGGCCCCCGACAATACAGAACGAGTGAATAACCCCCCCACTATCATCATCGTCGTCGACGTGCTGCTGTCAACCCCCAATGGTTTCAACTGTGTGGCGACCCTCACACTGGCGATGTCTTATCGGCGAAAGTGCCCCCCGCCCCCCTCTGAAAATTAGTGAAGAACACTGCCGTAGTAGTGCCTTATTGCAAGGCGCGTAACAACAATTAGAAAATTACACGTAAGATGATAGTGGTTGAGATATTTAAGAGTAGTGGGGTTGTTGTTGGTGGTGTAGTTTTGGTGACAGAAACAGGCGGGAGTGGTTGAGGAGGGGTTGAGGTAGGCCTGGTCGTGGCTGGGGGAGAATGTTGGCCTACTCTTCCACGCAGGGCCCGACGCCCTAAACAAAAATGGCTTGCTTGCGGTTCTCAAGGGCTCTGTTTTCTAGCAGTGCCACCGTAATTCTGGACTGTAGCGCCGTTTCCACTTCCCGTTTTTGTGCAAGTACGACTGAAAAAAATACCAAGCGAACGTGGAACCTTGGGGCCCAATGTTGGCCCAACGTTGGTTCTGACCACGTGCCAACCTTGGCTCAACGTTGGCTCAACGTTGGCACGTTTACTGGAGTGCAGTTAAAATGAAGTTCAGTGCAGTTGCATAGGTTCAGCTCCTGCAGCTGAGTTGTCTCCCTCGTGTTCTTGTACATATAATAGTAAAATCATAAACTGCATTTGCATCACCATTTCTAAGGTTAATAAATAGCTCAGTGGCATTGAATTATCCAGTTTCGTTGTGATCTCTATTTTTGAATCAAAGCACACACAATAAATTGTCAACGTACCTTGAACCGTACGTAGCTGACTGTACCAATCGGTGGTGCTAATATGTTGTACACGTCTAAGCGTGTAAAACATTATTTTGTATGATGAACAAGTGTTGCAACGTTTGCAAGTGAAATCACTAATTAAATTGTTCATTTAAACCACAGGGTGGCGCCACCATCACCACCACCAACATCAACATCATGACCATGACAACCAGCATCATCAACATCGTCATCTTCAACATCAACACCACCACTACCACCATAACTATCACCGCCACCACAATCATCAACATCATCATCACCATCATCACTACCATCATCACCACTACCACAACCATCATAAACATCAACAAGCATAATCACCAGCATAACCACCATCATCAACAAAAACCAACATAACCACCAACAATCACCACTGTCATTAACACCATCACTATCATCATAACCACCACCACCCAAATAATGAACATCAACACAACCAAAATCACCACCACCACCACTACGAGCTCTACCACGTGGTCCCGTGCCGTACCTCTGAGACGAATCTGGTGGTGGCGTTGCTCAGCGTCTTGAGCATGGGCGTTGACTCGGCGTAGAAGAGCGACATTCTGTTCGCCATCTCATTGCTCACCTCCGCCTCCGTGCCAGCCTAGCGCAGGGCATGCGTGGGTAGGGTGCGCAGGGTGGTACAGCGTGGGTATTGTGGGATAAGGATGGTACGCGTGGATGGGGTGGATGGGGTGGGTGGGGTGGGTAGGGTGGTATGCATGGATGGTGTTGGAAGGGGTTATTAGGGTGGTACGCGTGGATGGGGTGGTACGTTTGAGCAAAGTGGTACACGTGGGTATGGTAGGGCAATGGTGGTATACGTGGATATCGTGTGTAGGGTGGTACGCGTGGATAGGGTGGTACGCATGGATAGGGTGGTACGCGTGGATAGGGTGGTACGCGTGGATGGGGTGGGTAGGCTGGTACAGGTGAGCAGAGTGGTACGCATGGGTATGGTGTGGCGAGGGTGTACACGTGGGCGAGGGTGGCATGTGCCATACTCACGTTGCTGTTGGTCATGCGCATGCGACTCAGGGTTCGGCGGTAGAAGCTGAAGTCGTTCTGAACGGATGGGTTTGTCATCTGCAGAGCACACCCCACGGTACACACACCATGGTACACACCATGCACCGTGATACGCACCCTACACACAACACTGTAGATACCCTGCACACGTGAGACACTACGGTACACACCACGGTACACTCTGAACAATGGTAAACGGTGAACTATGTTAAACGGCGATGCATGGTAAACTGCAACCCCGTGGTAAACTGCGACCCGTGGTAAACGCGGTTACCTTGAGTTCATCGAACTGCAGGGTGAAGTGCAGGATCTGAGCGAACTGCTTGGCGAGCGCCTGCTCCCGCTCCAGGTGCTGCACGGGGGTGCAGGGGGGAGCCGTGAGCACTTCCAGCAGCCGCACCATGGCTCGCTCTGGGGGGCAGACGGGGGGGGGGGAGAGACGGGAGAGGGGGGGGGAACTCACGTTAGGGCGGAGAGGGGGGCACGGGACCTCCCCCCCAACCACGCCACCCCACACGTCGCCTAGAAAAATCACTCTAAATTCCACTCCCCGCGTCTGTCCATGTCTCTCCCCGTCTTCTTGCGCCTCCTCTCTGTCTTCCCGTGTCCCTGTGTCTCACTCTCCCCCCATGTCTCCCCGTGTCTCACTCTCCCCCCTTGTCTCCCTGTGTCTCACTCTCCCCCCATGTCTCCCTGTGTCTCACTCTCCCCCTGTGTCTCCCCGTGTCTCACCGTCTCTTCCTGTATGTCCCCGTGTCTCCCCGTGTCTCCCCGTGTCTCCCCGTGTCTCACTCTCTCCCCATGTCTCCCCGTGTCTCCCCGTGTCTCACTCTCCCCCCATGTCTCCCCGTGTCTCACTCTCTCCCCGTGTTTCTCTATTAATCCCCGTTTCATCACGTGTCTCATTGTGTTTTCCCATGTCTCTCTGTGCATCACTCTCCCCCCATGTCTCTCCGTGTCTCACTCTCTCCCCGTGTCCCACTATCTCCCCGTGTCTTTCCGTCTCTTCCTGTATGTCCCCGTGTCTCCCCGTGTCTCCCCGTGTCTCACTCTCTCCCGGCATCTTCTCGTGTCTCCCCGTTTCCCCGTCTCTCTCCGTGCCTCACTCTTCCACCCGGCGTCTCTCCGTGTCCCACTCTCTCCGCGTGTCTCCCCGTGTGTCTCCGCGTGTCTCCCCCGTTGTCGTCTCCCCGTGGCGTCGTCTCACCGAGCTGCACGGAGAACTCGTAGAAGCCCTTGAGTTTGGAGACGAGGGGACACACGGCCGCCCAGACGCGGCTCTGAGCTGCCTCGTCCTCCGGGTGGGAGATCGCCTGGGGGAGGGAGACGCGGGAGACGCGGGAGGGGCGTGGGGGGGACATGGGGGGGGGGGGGCACGTGAGGATATGGCGAGACACGAGGAGACACAAATACATGGGGATACACTGGCACCCATAGTGAGAGGGACAATGAGACGCGGGGATACATGGGGTTGGAACTGTGGGGTCCATGGGTGTGCGCGTAGGGTCTCTGTAGGGGTGTGTAGGGGTCTATCTGGGTGTCTATTGGGGTGTAGGGTTCTGTATAGAGGTCTGGGTAGGGGTGTGTGTGGGGGTCTCTGCAGGTGTGTGTAGAGTTCTGTATATGGGTCTGTGTAGTGGTGTGTGTGTGTGCGCGGTTCTGTGTAGGGGTCCATAATAAGGGTGTTTGGGTTAAATCACGTAAGTATAAATGTGTCATAACCCTCCACCACCCGACACAGCCAATAAGGTTTGTCACGTAAACAACGCGCCAATTAGTTTACTACTTCAGCCCACCGGTGTGCTGGAGAGTAAATCCACAACATTTACAATGTGGGTACCGTGACGTTTCGCTGGTAAGCAGCATCGGGTGATTTACGTCACAAACTTTACTGGCTGTGTCGGGTGGTGGAGGGTTACGAAACACTTATACTTACGGCGATCTAACCCAAAAAACCTTTATTATGAATAATTTTGGTGGCGAAAGCCTCCTGCGTGTTACACCGTGCAGGGGTCTCTGTCGGGGTCTGCGGGGGGTGGCATACCTCCCGTATCTCGCTCCCCGCGCCCGGGTAGTCCCTGAGCTCGGACAGCAGCGTCTCGGCCACCGAGAGAACGGCGTTCACCTCCTCCCAAACGTCGCGCTCCGCCTCGCTCGGCTCCGCGTCTACACAGCACACCACCGCACACCACCGCTCACCACCGCTCACCACCGCATTCCTCACTGCAGTGTCCATAGGGAACCACGCACGCCACGCACCACCACCCACGTTGCACACCGCATGCTGAACCCCGCACTCCACGCACCATGCACCACAAGCACCACACGCAAAACACCTCGCACGGCTGTACACGACTACACACCGCACCATGCACCACACACACCGCACACCACACCACCCACACTGCACATTGCCCCACAACCACTCATCAGATATAACATACCACACCAACACAGGCACAGCAACAACCGCACACCACACCGCCCCACCCCAAGCAGTAACGCGCACACCCACCAGACGACATCACAACACACTGAACCACACAAGACACCTTATGTCCCCCCGTGTGTCCCCCCCCTCCCCCTCCATATCCCCAAGTGTCCCCATGTTCCCGTGTGTCTCTGTGTTACCATGTGCCCACGTGTCCCCGTGTATGTCTGTGTATCCATGTGCCTGTTTGCCCCGGTGTCTGTACCCATGTCCCCGTGTGTCCCCGTGTGTCTCTGTGTTACCATGTACCCACGTGTCCCTTGGTGTCCCTGTATAAGCATTTGTCCCTGGTCTCCACGTGTTCCCCATGCATTCGCTCCTGTATATCCACGTGTCTCTGTGTGTTCCTGTGCGTCCCTGTGTCTTCGTGTGTCCGTGTGTCTCTGTGTGTCCATGTCTGTCCTCACTTGACCCAGTGCCCCTCTATCCCCGTGCCCCCGTGTGTCCCCTCTCACTCTCAAAGTCCAGGAAGAAGTTGGGCCCTTCGTGCTCCAAGTCGGGGCTGTTGAGAACCTTGAGTAGATTCCCCATGATGGAACCTGGAGACATCATCGCCATGAGTATCACCATTCCCACCAACACATCACCATCGCCACACACTCGCCATCGCCACCGCCACACCATCATTATCACCACACCGTTACCACCACAAACATCATCACCATCAAAACAATCACTGCACCATCAGCAGTTGCGGATCCGGTGGGGGGGGAGGCGATGGGTAAGATGCCCCCCCCCCCTTGAGACCCCCGAGATATTGATATTTTATTGATATTTGCCCGAGACATCACATCTCGCTCCACCATCACAATACCCACCATCAGAACACGACACCATTAAAACACCATCATATTATCTTCACTATACCACCACAATCACCATCATCTCACTACACCGTCACTAATACATTACCTACATCAAGCGCTGTTTGCGAGAACCTATGAAGGCTGCACGATGTAAGAGGTGGGGTAGGGCGGTGATGTGTAGTATAACCAGTACCACGTCCGGCCGCCTTCGTCTCCCCAGTAGTGATTGATGCTTACACACCACACTGGGGGTACACATTTCGGGCTGAGTCAACCTAGGAGAGAGGCCCAGGACCATGTTCCGATAAAAATTTCCATTGTAAAGCGTGAACCGGAGTTGAACCCGGTTGGCCACGTTTGTAGTGCGGTGGGAAAACCCCACTGCACACGAAGACAAAGATCCCCCGTATAGCCTCAACAGACTGTTGGGGCAGGTGCTGTTAGCGAACACCTATGAAGGCGGCACAGCACACGAGGGGGTGGGTGACCAGCACCACGGCCGACCGCCTTTATCTCCCCAGGTACAATGAGACACGCACATTCGTACGCTCACGCTGACATAGAGTCGACCCTAGGTGAGGCCCAGGGGCCAGTTCAGATCATCGTCACTGATGTTGATGGTGCAACGTGAGCAGGAATTGAACTTGGGTCGCCAGGTCCACAGCGCAGCGCGTCAACCACTGCGCCACCGCTCTCCACACATACACAAAGACACACCCTTACAGACGTATGCATTCACGTATACATAAATGTACAGAGTACACACAAAGACACGCACACAAACACACTCAGCTGTCAATCATCCCGGAACTGTGCCCACGCGCTCCAGGTGTTTCCTCGCGAGTCACGTGATCACCCGCACCCCTGCCCCTCTCTCCCCCTCCCTTCCTCCTCTCCACTCCACATTAATAGACCAAGACCGCGTCCTCATCGCACGACTGTGCGCGGGTGTGAGTGTGGGAAGCGGTCGTGCAGCGGTTAGCGCGCTGCGCTACGAACCCGCGACCCAAATTCGATTCCAGCTCACGGCCACCAACACCCAGTGACGATTATCTGAACTGGTCCTGGGCCTCCCCTAGGTCGACTCAGCCTCAAATGAGTACCTGGTGCGGTGTCTAATAATCACCAATGGGGAGACAGGCGTGGTTGCTGGCCACCCACCCCTTTGTGTGTCATGCCGCACCTTCATAGGTGACACTCGCTAATGACACTTTTTTTACGTGCGACCTTTGTCTTTGTGTGTGTGCGTGTAATTAGTTTACATGTAGTGTGTGGCACAATGTACCCTTTGGTGTCGGGGTTGGCAACCTGGGGTTCCAGAACCGCATGCGGCTCTTTAAAGACTGCTCCTTCGTGACGTCGCTTAAGAAGCCATCACCTCGAAATCACCCCACATTGCATTGTGTCTCTTGAAATATTGAGGTGTTTGTTTTTTAGCGAATACGAAAAAAAATGGCTCATTGTTATTCTGGTTGCCGACCCCTGCTTTAGTGTGTAGCATTTATGGTGTGCACTAGCGTGTGATGTAAAGTAGTGTGCAGTGTAATGCGTGTGGAAAATAGTGTAATGTTTCGTTTTATAAAGCGTCGTTCATGGAAATTGCATCTCACACGACCCAAAAACCACGAAAAGAACACCCAAAAAGGCTCGTGCTGGAGGCCCCAGCTGGGCAGGCATTATGACGTCTTCCGACCAACCACAAAATCCTACTGCGATTGGCCACGTGGAATGTTCAAACACATTGTGGAGGAGAGGCTGCCTTTCCTGTTGTCGGGAGCTGGGCCGGTACCGTCTGAACCTCTGTGGAATAAAGTAAATCCGAGGGAATGGTTCTGGCTTCGGTCAACATGAGGGGTGGACAGTCCTTCACTCGGGGTTGGAAACTGCCAAACAAATAAGGAGTGGCTCTTCTTTTCGACAAAATAATGGAGGTGGTGTTGTAACGTGGCGGCGAGGTGTGCGAAGCTGCTAAATTCTGGCTCTTGTGGCCTCGCCTCCCCATAAATGAGGCAATGAAGATTCGTGTTGGTGTTTTACGCTTCCACTGAAGATGAACATCAGTGGAGGGATGCAATCAAGAGCTGATGAGTCAGATGCCTTCTATCACGTCCTGACCCAGGTGCCAGGTAAAGCCCGAGTGCGTCTTGGTGGACGCACCTGGGTTGGATTGCTTGTAAGGCATGGGCCATATCAGTTCAATGACAATGGTAGGAGGCTGCTAAACATCTGTACAGCCCATGGACTTGTAATCACAAACAGAAGTTCAACTAATATCATGGATACATGCCATGTCCCAGCAAGAATATCTGTTGGACTATACATTAGTGATGGAACAGATCAGCTCTATGACAATGGTAGGTGGTTGCTAAACATCTGTACAAGCCCATGGGCTTGTAATCACAAACATAAGTTCAACCAATATCATGGATACATGCCAG
The DNA here is from genome assembly GCF_015708825.2 of Lethenteron reissneri. Lineage (NCBI taxonomy): Eukaryota > Metazoa > Chordata > Hyperoartia > Petromyzontiformes > Petromyzontidae > Lethenteron > Lethenteron reissneri. The sequence continues at coordinate 1,445,746 of NC_083797.1, forward strand.
GTCCTAGCAAGAATATCTGTTGGACTATACATTACAGTGATGGAACAGTGAACCTCGCATGAAGGTGATCTGCCCATTTTTGGCACAGTAGTTGGCACAGTAGAGGGCACAGGTGGTGCATCTGCCAGCTGTCTCAGTCAACCCAAAACCCCTGGGTCTGCTCCGTGACCTGCCAGCAAGCCTTCTACACTTTACGTGGCCTCAAGGTGCACCTGGCCGAGCATAAGCCGCTGTGGTGACGTCACCACCACTGTTGTGAATTCTATATATATAAAATCGCAAATCTGTCTGTCTATCTGTCTGTGTGTGTGTCTGTGTATCGGACCATACGCAGTTTCATTGGACGAAATGTCAGGGATTTGCGAGACACGATTGTTCCGGCGGTTGCCCCTGGCAACGGGTAGCGACGCATTCGCCGCGGGGTGGACGCCATTTCTAATTCCCGTTAAAAATAGGCGCACGCATTAACACGCGACTCTGAGGTAAATTCATCAAAGTTTCACGTCCTCTTCACTCCCCCCCCCACCACAATGTGTGCAATTACTATTATAGGGTCGGTAGATTATAAAATTATAGCGATTAGACAGTATTATTGTAGTGCGGGGGGGGGGGGGGGGGGGGACGGCACCCGTACCCAGCCTCAGCCGGGTGGGCAATTTAGGCGAGGCCGGAGGCTCTGCACGGTACTAGGCCTCGACACCCACCACGCGACTCTGAGGTAAATTCATCAAACTTTCACGTCCTCTTCACTCCCCCGCCACCCCAATGTGTGCAATTACTATTATAGGGTCGGTAGATAATAAAATTATAGCGATTACACAGTATTATTGTAGCGCGGGGGGGGGGGGGGTAACGGCCCCAGTACCCAGCCTCAGCCGGGTGGGCAATTTAGGCGAGGCCGGAGGCTCTGCACGGTACTAGGCCTCGACACCCCACCACACTATAGGCCGTACATACTACTGCACAGCGGCCGAGGAGATCGTGGCTGGGGGGGGCAGGGGTAGCAGCCCATCTGTGTATATATGTAAGGTTATTAAGAAATATATTTTTCACCCGGGCAACGCCGGGTACTTCTGCTAGTTCTGGTGTATGTGTGGGGAGCGATAGTGCAGTGGTCAGTGCACTGCACTGTGAAACTAGCAACCCGAGTTCCATTCCCACTCACGACCAATAACAGTGGCGAATTTCTGAACCGGTCCTGTACCTCATCTAGGTTTACTCAGCCTTAAAGAAAATGAGTACCTGGTGCGGTGTGTAAACATATGCGGTGGGGAAACAAAGGTTGCCGGACGTGGTGTTGACCACCCACCCCCTCGTGTGCCACAGTGCCGGCCTTCACAGGTGCTGCTCGCTAACAGCACTTGCTCCCAACCGTCTGTTAAGGCTACACGGGAAGCTTTGCCTTGTGTGTGCGTGGGTGTGCGGGCAGCTTGTGGATGCGCGGGCTTCCCCGTGCACATGGCGAGAGCTCTCCTGCCGGCTTCCAATTTTATACCGCAGCAGCCCCACGGGGACGTGACGACGAGACGGCGTGATGGTGGCGGTAGGGATGGGGTGGTGACGGTGAAGATAATGATAATGGTGGCGATGGTGGTGATATTGGTAGTGATGATGATGATGATGTTGGTGGTGATGGTGAAAATGATAATGGTGGTGATGGTGATGATATTGGCAGTGATGGGGTAGTGATGGTGATGTTGGTGGTGATGGTGAAAATGATAATGGTCGTGATGGTGATGAAATTGGCAGTGATGGGGTAGTGATGGTGATGATGTTGGTGGTGATGGTGAAAATGGTGAAAATGATTAAATTGATGGTGATGATGATATTGGCAGTGATGGGGTAGTGATGGCGATGATGTTGGTGGTGATGGGATAGTGATGGTGAAGATGGTGATGAGGTAGTTGATGGTGGTGGCAGGGTAGTGATGGTGAAAATGATAATGGTGATGATGATGATATTGGCAGTGATGGGGTAGTGATGGTGATGATGTTGGTGGTGATGGGGTGATGGTGAAGATGATGATAATGATGGTGATGATGGTGGTGGTGGTGGTGGTGATGATATTGGTGGTGATGGGGTAGTGATGGTGAAGATAATTATGATGGTGGTGATTGTGGTGATGATGATGTGTATGGTGATTGTGGTGATGGTGGCTGTGATGGTGGCTGTGATGGTGATGATGATGATAATGGTGGCTGTGATGGTGTAGTGGTTGATCGGAAGGATGATGATGATAGCGACTGGTGGGGTAGTTAATAGGGTTTATTTTTGCGCAGGTAAAACCCATTGGGTTAAAGAAGCCTGTTTCCAACAGCAAACAAAAAACGGTGAGGGGGGCGCGTGAGCGTCCCGTGAGTGACAGGCACCTCTCTCTCTCTGTGTTACACAACCGCGTGTACGTGCCCAATTATCACTTAATTAGCATATAATTAGCATATCATTATGCACGAGCGTTGCGGGGAGGGTGATGTCGGGAGGAATGGCGAGCTAGAGAAGATGATGGTAGTGGTGGTGATGATGGTAGTGGTGGTGGTGATGATGATGGTAGTGGTGGTGGTGATGGTAATGGTGGTGATGATGGTAGTGGTGGTGATGATAATGGTAGTGGTGGTGATGATAATGGTAATGAGAATGGTGATGGTAGTGGCGGTGGTGATGATGATGATGGTAGTGGTGGTGATGAAGATGGTAGTGGTGAAGGTAGTGGTGGTAATGATGATAGTAATAGTGACGATGATGGTGATGATGGTGCTGGTGATGATGGTGGTGATGAAGATGATGGTGGTGCTGATGATGATGATGGTGGTGGTGGTGAAGATAATATTGGTGATAGTGCTGGTGATGATGATGGTGGTGAAGATAATGGTGGTGGTGGTGAAGATAATGGTGGTGATGGTGCTGGTGATGATGGTGTTGGTGATGATGATGGTGGTGGTGGTGGTGAAGATAATGGTGGTGATGGTGCTGGTGATGATGATGGTGGTGATGGTGCTGGTGATGATGATGGTGAAGATAATGGTGGTGATGGTGCTGGTGATGATGATGGTGAAGATAATGGTGGTGATGGTGCTGGTGATGATGATGGTGGTGATGGTGCTGGTGATGATGATGGTGGTGGTGAAGATAATGGTGGTGCTGGTGATGATGATGGTGGTGATGAAGATGATGGTGGTGATGATGATCGGGTGATTTAAGGGTTGCCCCCCCTCCCCGCCCCTACACCCCGGAGAGTCTTGTCCGTCACTGGGGGTGCTCTCCGCGGCCTCTCTGCGGGGGGCCCAAGCGTGCCACCTGAGCCCCCCGCCCCCCACGGTGATTGTGGCAGACACGACAGCGTGCACTGTACAAGCACAGACACAGATCCCCTGTATAGCTTCTAACACGCAGGCTTTCGCGACCAATATCCATGATAATAGAGGTGAGGTTTTATTTAGTAAGGTTCGTCACGTGTACAGGACGTGCCAATTCGTCACTAGGACAGCACACACACGGTCTGTGTGTGTGTGTTGGAGAGAAAATGTTGTGGATTTACTCTCCAACACGGGCGGACGAGGAGGGCCGCCTCCACTTTACATTCAGGAGCCGACTGGAGATCTTCTTACACGCAGCAGCCCCCCGTCAAGGACCCCAACACCTAGCGGTGATGCCCCCCCTTCCACCCCGGCTATAGAACTCCCCACTGATGCCCCCCCCAGTTGTAGAACTCCCTACTGATGCCCCCCCCCCCAGTTGTAGAACTCCCCACTGATGCCCCCCCCCCCAGTTGTAGAACTCCCCACTGGTGCCCCCCCCCCCCCCCCAGTTGTAGAACTCCCCACTGATGCCCCCCCAGTTGTAGAACTCCCTACTGATGCACCCCCCAGTTGTAGAACTCCCTACTGGTGCCCCCCCCCCCCAGTTGTAGAACTCCCCACTGATGCACCCCCCAGTTGTAGAACTCCCCACTGATGCCCCCCCCCCAGTTGTAGAACTCCCTACTGATGCCCCCCCCCCCCCAGTTGTAGAACTCCCTACTGATGCCCCCCCCCCAGTTGTAGAACTCCCTACTGGTGCCCCCCCCCCCCAGTTGTAGAACTCCCTACTGGTGCCCCCCCCCCCCCCCCAGTTGTAGAACTCCCCACTGATGCTCCCCAGTTGTGGAACTCCCCTCTGATGCCCCCCCCCAGTTGTAGAACTCCCCCCTGATGCCCCCCCCCCCAGTTGTAGAACTCCCCACTGGTGCCCCCCCCCCCCCCCAGTTGTAGAACTCCCCACTGATGCCCCCCCAGTTGTAGAACTCCCTACTGGTGCCCCCCCCCAGTTGTAGAACTCCCTACTGATGCCCCCCCCCAGTTGTAGAACTCCCCACTGATGCCCCCCCCCCAGTTGTAGAACTCCCTACTGATGCCCCCCCCCCCAGTTGTAGAACTCCCTACTGATGCCCCCCCCCCCCAGTTGTAGAACTCCCTACTGATGCCCCCCCCCCCCCCCAGTTGTAGAACTCCCCACTGATGCCCCCCCCCAGTTGTAGAACTCCCTACTGGTGCCCCCCCCCCAGTTGTAGAACTCCCTACTGGTGCCCCCCCCCCCAGTTGTAGAACTCCCTACTGATGCCCCCCCCCCCCAGTTGTAGAACTCCCCACTGATGCCCCCCAGTTGTGGAACTCCCCTCTGATGCCCCCCCCCCAGTGTAGAACTCCCCACTGATGCCCCCCCCTCCAGTTGTAGAACTCCCCACTGATGCCCCCCCCCCCCAGTTGTAGAACTCCCCACTGATGCCCCCCCCAGTTATAGAACTCCCCACTGATGCCCCCCCCCAGTTGTAGAACTCCCCACTGATGCCCCCCCCCCCAGTTGTAGAACTCCCCACTGATGCCCCCCCCCCCAGTTGTAGAACTCCCTACTGGTGCCCCCCCCCCCAGTTGTAGAACTCCCCACTGATGCCCCCCCCCAGTTGTAGAACTCCCCACTGATGCCCCCCCTCCCAGTTGTAGAACTCCCTACTGGTGCCCCCCCCCCCCCCCAGTTGTGGAACTCCCCACTGATGCCCCCCCCAGTTGTAGAACTCCCCACTGATGCCCCCCCCCCCCAGTTGTAGAACTCCCCACTGATGCCCCCCCCCCAGTTGTGGAACTCCCCACTGATGCCCCCCCCTATTTGTAGAACTCCCTACTGGTGCCCCTTGAAACACTTTTCTTCTATTCAATGAAACATTGTTTTAAGGCTTCACCCTTTCTGGCATAAACGCAGAGATCTGTCAAGAAGTTGTTCTCAAACGCCCCGTAGACACCAATTTGCGAGGCATCATCGAGTCTGCATTCACCGCACAGACTTGGGGGTCAATGGAGGTCGCCAAAAGGCGACCAGCACCAAGACAATGCACACACCCAGAGCATTGACACCTCGGATACATAAATCAAAGGGGTCGTCCCATAGATGACTTTCTTCAGAATCGCTTCGTGCCTCCCTGGCTCTTATTCTGCCCCCCCCCCCCCCCCCAGGTTTATTCTTTAGTTTCATTGTCGGGCGCCTTGAGACGTGATTGCGAAAGGCACCAAATAAGGGCAAATTCATATTATTATTTAGAGAGTTTCCCCCAAAGGAGTGGAGTGACGTCACGACCACAAGCGCGAAGTTCCGAAAATAGTTTAGAGTTTGTTCCAGGAGGCCGAACACCACGAAGACCGCTTTACCTCGCGATCAACGCTTTACCTCGCGATCAACGCTTTACCTCGCGATCAACGCTTTACCTCGCAATCAACGCTTTACCTCGTGAACAAAGTCAAAGACACAGGCGCGTGTACTTGCACCAAGTATTTAACGGACTGCTGGAAAGTAAACGTGACGACGTTGAGCCAACAAGTTGGCACGTGTAGTTGGAACCGTTGGCCCAACGTTGGCTCAACGTCGGCACGGCGCACTATCGATTAACTCAACGTGTTCATCAATAACACCGTGACCTTAAAATGGACAACAGGCGACGTCTTGGGCAATGGCCCTTCTTCAGAGCGCATTTAGAGAAGGGTCACCGCCAAAATCGTCGTCCAGTATATGTATATTTTTAAGGGCACGCAGTGTTATTAACTAATGTGTTGTTGTTGTTTGTGCACCACTGCCAACGCAGCAGCATCACCAAATACTCAAAATCACATTTGGTATTTACTAAGCGCATCATCATCGTCATGATGATCATGACAATGACGATGATGATCATCATCATCATCATCCATGATCAATCCACTGCTGGGTGAGGGCCTGCCCAAACCGTCGTGGTTCAACCCACCGAGTGGCCACGCGGGGGCCTATTCCATGGCACGGAGCGAGCACTTTGGGAGGTTTGTCTTTGAGACAGGAACCAGAGCGACCTTAGGGGGAAATAAGTATAACCCGTAAAAACAAAGTTTTTCACTATAAATCCTTTATATGCGTGGCGGCTAGAGTCCTCTCGTCCTCTGGCTTGAGATGGCTGCCACCTATGGGTCAGATGATTGTCTGCCAGTATTAAGCAATTGGTAATTAAATATTTAATTTGTTTTCCCTAAACAGTGTAAAATTTTGGAATTTTTTTTCACGAACATTAATTGTCTCGCACAACGAGTCTGTGTGCAAAATGTCAGCTCGATTGGATCACGGGAAGTGGGTTAAAAAAACGACCGAAAGATTTGCACGGTCGTAAGCAAGCAAGCAAGCACGCAAGCACGCAAGCAAGCAAGCAAGCGAACTTAATATAAAGGATTTAAAAAGCAAGGGAACGTTGGACTAACGTTGGACCAACGATGGCCTAACACTGGATCAACGGCTCCAACTACATGTCAACGTTGATCCAACGTTGGTCCAAACACATGCCAACGTTGAGCAAACATTTGCATGGTGACTGGGGGAAATACTTGTTTCGTAAAAAATGGGATAGGTGACTGAGATCCTGACCACAAGGGGTTCATCGCCAGGTGTTGGTCACGGAACCGGACAGGAGGCTCCGTGGTGGGGCGAGCGGCTCGCAATCTGAAGGTCGTGAGGTCAACTCCTGCTTGGCTTGGGGGGGGGATGGAGAGGTGGTTGGCTCAGCCCATGAACACTCCAGTGTCCATAAAATGAGCGCCACGCTTTGGGGAAGTCCACAGTCGGTTTTGTCTGATGGACACATTCTGCATCGCGCCATAGAAACGTGGATGGTCCACCATTGACTCGACAGATAAGCACCGCCTCAATGGACATTTGAGCAGAAGAAGCATGTCTTGGGACCACCTCGTTCACCCTCGTTTCGTCAGGCCCGTAACAAAGACAAAGATCCTCCTATAGCCTTAACAGACTTGGGGCAAGTGATGTTAGGGAGCAATACCAATTATATTATGAAGGCTGGCACGACACACGAGGGGGTGGGTGGTCAGTACCACACACACAAACAATCTCATACACTTAGACACACACACTCATACACAAAGACACACTCATACACACACACACTCATACACTAACACACACACACACTCATACACTAACACACACACACACACTCATACACTAACACACACATTCACACACTCATACACTAACACACACATTCACACACTCATACACTAACACACACACACACTCATACACTAATACACACACACACTCATACACTAACACACACATACACACACTCATACACTAATACACACATTCACACACTCATACACTAACACACACACACTCATACACTAAGACACATACACACACTCATACACTAAGACACACACACACTCATACACTAACACACACACACACACTAATACACACACACACTCATACACTAACACACACATTCACACACTCATACACTAACACACACACACTCATACACTAACACACACACATACACTAACACACACACACACTCATACACTAACACACACACACACTCATACACTAATACACACATTCACACACTCATACACTAACACACACATTCACACACTCATACACTAACACACACACACTCATACACTAACACACACACACTAAGACACACACTCACATTCATACACTAATACACACATACACTAAGACACACACACACACTCATACACTAAGACACACACACACTAAGACATACACACCCTCATACACTAAGACACACACACACTCACACACTAAAACACTAAAACACACACACACACTCACATACTAAAACACACACACACTCATATACTAACACACACACACACGTATACACTAAGACACACACACACATGTACTAAGACACACACACACACACTCACACACTAAGACACACACTTACAGAAAGCGGAAGTATTTAAATACGGAAACATAAACCCGGCTCCATCAGCGGAAAATGCACCGAGGGGTCAGAGGGAAACAGAGAGAAGTGGGGGGGACCCTGCGGTCCCCTCTCTTCCTGCCCCCATCTCTCCCTGATCCCCCGTCTCCCTGATCCACTCGTCTCCCTGATCCCCCGTCTCCCTGATCCCCTGTCTCCCTGAACCCCATCTCTCCCTGATCCCCTCGTCTCCCTGATCCCCTGATCCCCATCTCTCCCTGATCCCCCGTCTCCCTGATCCCCCGTCTCCCTGATCCCCCGTCTCCCTGATCCCCCGTCTCCCTGAACCCTCGCCCCCAGGTCTCCCTGTCTCCCTGATCCCCCGTCTCCCTGATCCCCTCGTCTCCCTGATCCCTCGTCCCCTCGTCTCCCTGATCCCTCGTCCCCAGGTCTCCCTGTCTCCCTGATCCCCCGTCTCCCTGATCCCTCGTCCCCAGGTCTCCCTGTCTCCCTGATCCCCCGTCTCCCTGATCCCTCGTCCCCAGGTCTCCCTGTCTCCCTGATCCCCCGTCTCCCTGATCCCCTCGTCTCCCTGATCTCTCGTCCCCAGGTCTCCCTGTCTCCCTGGTCCCCTCGTCCTCCGATCGCGCTATCTCCCCAGTCGCCTGTCTCCTGGTCCACTGTCTTCGTCCTCTCTCTCTCTCTCTGCTCCCTTCTCTGGTCTCAGTTCACCCCCTGGCGAGCCTCTCGTCCCCGTCCTTGGTACGGGGAGTGGACAAAAAGGTTAACAACAATTATTGAGGCATGTGGTGATCAACTCCGCCCCCCCCCCCAATGTCACTCCATCATCATCACCATCAGTACCATAATAACACCACCACCTCTACACAAAGACAAACAAAGATCCCCCGTATAGCCTGAACCTACTGTTGGGGCAAGTGCTGTTAGCGAGTAGCACCTATGAAGGCCGGCACGACACACGAGGGGTGGGTGGCCAGCACCACGCCCGACCGCCTTCGTCTCCCTAGTGGCGATGTTTTAACAAACCGCACCAGGCATCCATTTATTTAGGCCGAGTAGGCCTAGGGGAGGCTCAGGACCGGTTCTGATAATCGTCACTGGTGTTGGCCGTGAGCGGGAATCGAACTCTGGTCGCCAGGTGCGTAGCGCAGCGCGTTAACCACTACACCACCGCTCCCCTCTACACATCATCATCATCACGCCATTCCTCCTCACTCCTTACATCACCTAAAGCCTCTCCCTCCATCATCCATGCCTCTCTTTCCTATTCTCCATTCCCCTCTCATCTTCACTCCCTCTCTCTCTCACCTCCTCCACTTCTCTCTCACCTCCTCCTCTCTCTCCCTCCTCCTCTCTCTCCCTCCTCCTATCTCTCCATTCTCAATCTCTCCCTTCCCAATCCCTCCCTTACCGATGCTGCGCGCACCTTTGAGCGTAGGGGAGAAGCGGGGAGGGGGAGAGGGCAGCTATTTAATCAGAGAAGCGTGCCCCCTATGACCCCCATAGGGAGATGCGCGTGTTTGTACACACACACACAGTGTACACACACGTGTACACACACACACGTGTGTGCACTCATACATGACACCAAAAGACAAAGGTTGTTGGGGCAAGCGCTGTTAGCGAGCACCTATGCAGGTCGGAATGGCACACGCGAAGTGGGTGGCTAGCACCATGCCCGGCCGCCTTTGTCTCCCCAGTGGCGATGTTTACACGCCACACCAGGACTCATTTGAGGCTGAGTCGACCTAGGGGAGGCCCAAGACCGGTTCAGATAATCGTCACTGGTGTTGGCCGTGTGCGGGAATCGAACTCGGCCCGCCGGGTTCGTAGCGCAGCGCGCTAACCACTACACTACCGCTCCCCACACTCACACTGTCACACTCACAAAGATCCCCCGTGTAGCCTTCACAGACTGCAGGGGCAAGTGCCGTTAGCGAGTAGCACCTATGAAGGCCGGCACGGCACACGAGGGGGTGGGTGCCCAGCACCACGCCCGGCCGCCTTTGTCTCCCCAGTGGCGATGTTTACACACCGAACCAGGTACTTTTGAGGCCGAGTCGACCTAGGGGAGGCCCAAGAGCGGTTCAGATATTCAGACATTGTTATTGGTCATAGGCGAGATTGGAACCGGTTTGTATCACAGTGCGTTAACCACTGCGCCACCGCTCCCCACAGATACACATACAAGTGCACGCACACACGTGTGTATGCGCACACACAGATATACATACACACACGTACATACGAACACACGCACGCATACATACACACGAACACACGCAAAGCCACACACATACAGTGCAGGGAGCAGCTTCCTCCGACCGCAACATCCTCATAGTACACACACACGTGCACACACACGTACACACACACACGCGTACACACACACGTGTACACACACACACACGTACACACACGAGTACACACACACACGTGCACACACGTGCACACACGCACACACACACACGCGTACACACACGCGTACACGTGTACACACACGCGCACACACAACACACTTGCGTGCACACACACGCGCGTACACACACACACGTGTACACACATACACGTGTACACACATACACGTGTACACACACACACGTGTACACACATACACGTGTACACGCGCAAGCACACACACACGCGCGGATATACAAAGGCGAAGAAACTCGCACACGTGGAGTAGACACGCGCACAGATCACCCCCCCGCATCTTCTCCGGTGCAATTGCACCGCCTGCACACTCGACAGTCGTAGCCACGCGCACACACACGTCATGACACACACACACACGTAATGGCACACACGTAATTATACACGCAGACACACACGTAATGACACACACACGCAATGACACACGCACACACTCACGGAACCACACACGCACACACGTAATGACACACGCACGCTCGGGTACACATTGACACACGCGCGTGCATGAACAATCGTGTGCGCACGGAATTACCCACTACCCCCCTTCACCCCCCACACACAAAGACAAAGATCCCTCGTATAGCCTTGAAGAGACTTGGGGCAAGTGCTGTTAGCGAGCACCTATGAAGGCCGACACGGCACACGAGGGGGTGGGTGGCCAGCCAACACCACGCCCGGCCGCCTTTGTCTCCCTTGTAGCGATGATTTTACACATCGCCCCAGATTATTCATTTGAGGTTGAGTCGATCTAGCGGAGGGCCAGGACCCGGCTTTAGATCATCGTCACTCGGTGTTGATCGTGAGCGGGAATCGAACTCGGGACGGGGGTTTCGTAGTGCAGCGTAGCGCTAACCGCAGCGCCACCGCTCCCCACACGAATACATTCGCGTGCATTTACACACAACGCCTTGACACGCGCACACAACAACAACAGAGACAAAGATCCCCCATATAGACAGCCCGGGCTGTTTGTGCAAGTGCTGTTAGCGGCACACACACACACATTCATACAAAGACAAAGATGACCCCTGTAGCCTTCAGCAGACTGTTGGGGCAAGTGCTGTTAGCGAGCACCTATGAAGGCCAGCAGGAGACACGAGGGGGTGGGTGGACAACACCACGCCCGGCCGCCTTTGTCTCCCCAGTGCTGATGTTTACACCCGGCATCCTGTTACTCATTTAGGGTCGAGTCGACCTAGCTGAGACCCAGGACCGATTGAGATATATTCAGACGTTGTTAGCGTTGGTCGCGAGCGGAATTTCGAAGCTCGGATCTCCGGGTTCATTCAAAGCGCCGGGCGCAAACCACTGCGCTACCGCTCCCCATACACGCACAGAACGCGCGCACACAAACAACAACAACACATTGGCACGCAAACAATAACAACACATTGGCACGCACACACAACAACACATTGGCGCGCACACACAACAACAACACATTGGCACGCACACACACAACAACAACACATTGGCACGCACACACAACAACAACAACACATTGGCACACACAACAACAACAACACATTGGCACACACAACAACACATTGGCACGCACACACAAACAACAACACATTGGCACGCACACACAAACAACAGCACATTGGCACACACACACAACAACAACACATTGGCACACACACAACAACAACACATTGGCACACACAACAACACATTGGCACGCACACACAAACAACAACACATTGGCACGCAAACACACAACAACAACACATTGGCACACACACACAACAACAACAACACATTGGCACACACAACAAACACATTGGCACACACACAACAACAACACATTGGCACACACACAACAACAACACATTGGCACACACAACAACAAACACATTGGCACACACACACACAACAACAACAACAACACATTGGCACACACACACAACAACAGCACATTGGCACGCACACACAGAACAACAACATATTGGCACACACACACACAACAACAACACATTGGCACACACACACACAACAACACATTGGCACACACAACAACACATTGGCACAAACAACAACACATTGGCACACACACACAACAACAACACATTGGCACACACAACAACACATTGGCACACACACACAACAACAACACATTGGCACACACACACAACAACAACACATTGGCACACACACACACAACAACAAACACATTGGCACACACACAACAACAAACACATTGGCACACACACAACAACACATTGGCACACACACACACAACAACAAACACATTGGCACGCACACACACAACAACACATTGGCACACACACACACAACAACAACACATTGGCACACACACACACACAACAACAACACATTGGCACACACACACAACAACAAACAGTGCCGCGCTACCGACGGGTACCGAGCAATGGACGCGGCGCTTCGAGCAGCGCAGAGCGCGCGCTGGGGGGCGGGGGCCCGAGACGGAGCGCGCGCTGGGGGGGGGGGGCCCGAGACGGAGCGCGCGCTGGGGGGGGGGGGGGGGCCCGAGACGGAGCGCGCGCTGGGGGGGGGGGGCCCGAGACGGAGCGCGCGCTGGGGGGGGGGGGGGGGCCCGAGACGGAGCGCGCGCTGGAGGGGGGGGGGCCCGAGACGGAGCGCGCGCTGGGGGGGGCCGAGACGGAGCGCGCGCTGGAGGGGGGGGGGGCCGAGACGGAGCGCGCGCTGGAGGGGGGGGGGCCGAGACGGAGCGCGCGCTGGGGGGGGGGGGGGCCGAGACGGAGCGCGCGCTGGAGGGGGGGGGGCCGAGACGGACCTCGCTCTGCCGGGCGGCGCGGGGCTCCTTCCTGCAGGGGCGCGCGGCGGTGCCTCGAGTCGCCCGGCTTGTTCCGAGCGAGCGAGCGTGGTCCCCCGCGTCCGTCTCCCCCCTCCCTTCTTCTCCCTCCTCCTCCTCCTTCTCCCTCCTCCTCCTCCCCGTTCTCTCCTCCGGCTGCTCCCCCACCTCGCTGATCCCCTCGATTCTCCGCTCTCTTTCCTCTTCGTCGGTCTCGTCCCTCGTCCCCTCTGCTCCCTCCTCTGCTCCCTCGCCCTCCCTGCTCTCTCCTCCTCCTTGATCCCCTCGATTCTCCGCTCTCCCCCCCACCTCTATTGCTGTTCCTCTCCTCCCTCCCTCCTCTTCCTCCCTCCCCGTCGCTGCTCCCTGCCCGTTGATCCTTCGAGTCTCCGCTAGTCGCCGTCCCCGCTCCTCTCTCCACTCCTCGCCCCGGCTTCTTCCTCCTCCTCCTCCGCCCTCTGTCGCCGTTCCTCCGTCTCGGCACCCCCCACCCCCCCCCCATTGCTGACGCCGCCGTCGCCTCCGCTCATTGGCCACGCGAGATGAGAGCGCCGCGCGTGCGCGATGGCGTGCGATGCATGGGGGGTGTGTGATGGTGTGTGATGCATGGGGGGTGTGTGATGGTGTGTGATGGTGTGTAATGCATGGGGGGGGGGGGTGATGGTGTATGATGCATGGGGGGTGATGGTGTGTGATGCATGGGGGGGGGGGGGTGATGGTGTGTGATGGTGTGTGATGGTGTGTGATGCATGGGGGGGGGGGTGTGTGATGGTGTGTGATGGTGTGTGATGGTGTGTAATGCATGGGGGGGTGTGATGGTGTGTGATGGTGTGTAATGCATGGGGAGGGGGGTGATGGTGTGTGATGGTGTGTGATGGTGTGTGATGCATGGGGGGGTGTGTGATGGTGTGTGATGGTGTGTGATGGTGTGTGATGGTGTGTAATGCATGGGGGGGGGGTGATGGTGTGTGATGCATGGGGGGGGTGTGTGATGGTGTGTGATGGTGTGTGATGCATGGGGGGTGATGGTGTGTGATGTATGGGGGGGGGGGGTGATGGTGTGTGATGGTGTGTGATGGTGTGTGATGGTGTGTGATGCATGGGGGGGGGTGTGTGATGGTGTGTGATGGTGTGTAATGCATGGGGGGGTGTGATGGTGTGTGATGGTGTGTAATGCATGGGGAGGGGGGTGATGGTGTGTGATGGTGTGTGATGGTGTGTGATGCATGGGGGGGTGTGTGATGGTGTGTGATGGTGTGTGATGGTGTGTGATGGTGTGTAATGCATGGGGGGGGGGGTGATGGTGTGTGATGGTGTGTAATGCATGGGGTGTGTGATGGTGTGTAATGCATGGGGGGGGGGGGTGATGGTGTGTAATGCATGGGGTGTGTGATGGTGTGGTGGTGTCCACTTAGAACCCGGCAACCCAAGTTCGATTCCCGTTTACGACCAACCCCAGTGACGATTATTTGAACCAGTCCTAGGCTTCTAGGTCGACTCGGCCTCAAATGAGTACCTGGTGCGATGTGTTTACATCGCCACTGGGGAGACAAAGGCGGCCGGGCGTTGCGCTGGCCCACTCGCCCCCTCCTGCGCCGTGCCGGTCTTCACAGGTGCTCGATAACAGCACTTGCCCCTACAGTCCGTTGAGGCTACACGGGGGATCTGTGTGTTAAGTGCGCATGGTGTCCGTATTGGGGTCAAGACGATATACGATCCACGATAATCGGTCCACGATATACGATAATCGATCCACGATAATCGGTCCACGATATACGATCCACGATAATCGCACATCATCTGCTTTACCAAAACGTCGTCCTACTGCCGTGACCATAATTGCACGTTGCATTTTTCGACAAAGATTTAACATTCTGAAATAAAACGTATGAAATGTCGATAATTATTAACTTTTACACGCAAAATCCGCGCTTAAAAATATAGCAATTTTAACCATTAACTGTCGGGCTTTGCAAAATATGTACTATTTAAAATGTCTTGCAAATTGACAGCACGATGGTCATATCCGTAATTAACTCATTACATTTTGAGTAAAGACGTTATAGATTGTAAAGTTGCAATGATTACGCGTGGAGGAATCATGGGAAGTTTCGATGGGAGAACGGGACGATGCCACTGGTGCGTGTACTGCCAGCTGAGTGATTATCAGGTGTAATTTTTCAGCGTTGGAATGTTTTGGTAGACCAATACCACGGCTACATTGTACGTAGGTTGTTGTTTTAGCTATGGAAAACTACGGGGAGACCCGGAGATAACACGCAGACCAGGGGAGAGAAGATACAGACTCCACACTCATATTGCAGACCAAAGGAGAGAGCATAGACTCCACACTCATACTACAGACCAGGAAGAGAACAGACTCCACAGACTCATACTGCAGACCAGGGAGAGACCTACAGACTCCACACACTCACACTGCAGAACAGGGGGAAAATGTACAAACTCCACGCAGAAAGGTGCCCGAGTCAGGAATTTAACCCAGGCCCTGCTTGCTGTGAGGCATGAGAACTACCACTCTGTCGCCACCACCGCCCTGCCGCACAAGAATTGCATAAACGCACAAAAACAAATCCTGAAATGCAAGGAGACAGTTATGGGAAACGGATATCAGAAGTCGTATCGTCACGTTTAATAACGTATCGTGGAACATGACATCACGACTCAGCACGTACGACGTTCCTCCTGTGCCCGACGCGTGCGGCAATGTGAGCAGTGTGCAGAAAACATCGCCACTGGGGAGACAAAGGCGGCAGGTCGAGGTGCTGGCCACCCAACCCCTCGTGCGCCGTGCCGATTTTCATAGGTGTGACGCGCTAACAGCACCAAGTCTGTTAAGGCTACACGGGGGATCTCTGTCTTAGCCCATCAGGTGACTCATCAGCAGAGCGAGCACCTCGCAATCCGAAGGTTGCGAGTTCAAATCCTGGATGGTGGGGGGTGAGTCAGATAAAATAAGTTCCAATATTTTGGGAAGTCAACAGTGGTTATCCTCTGGATATACTCGCCCCGCCATATGAACGTGGAATTTCCACAAGCTCAGTGGTATGAACAGAAGATGAGCACTAATGCCTGCATGTTCATTTGAGCAGCAGGAGATCACTCTGACTTTGTCCGCCATTTGAGAGTCCGAATCGGACCCTCAGAACGGAAGAGGACTCTTCAGGCCTGGACTAATTCAGACCAGGTCACTTGAATGGATCTCAGCTGTAGCTCGTTGATATCCACTTCCGCAGGTTACAGTCTCTTAGCACTGCTCTGCGGAGAGATCCGAGTGGATCCTTCATCTTAGCACGTGACGCCAGCAGAACAAACTGGCAGAACAGCCAAGATTTATTTGCAGAAAAAGACAAACATTTAAAAATTAGGGCCTAAGGAAACCAAGATCTTGAATGTAAAACCACAACATCCAGGGAAGGAGGGGAGGGTCCGGGGGGGGGTAAGGGGGGTCAGGGGGGGTAAGGGGGGTCAGGGGGGGTAAGGGGGGTCAGGGGGGGTAAGGGGTTTAAGGGGGTTTATGACTCCCAACCCCAAGGATCGACAGTGTATCTTTTGACAAAACCCATTGTAATGGAATTGTGCGAGTGTCTTTCGTGGCGGCGTCTTCACGTCACCCCGTGCGTGTTTACCTGACCACACACCACACACATCACACACACCACACACGCACCACACACACTACACGCCACTGCAATGCAACACGGACTGCCTCGCAGCAGCGGCGTCACGACACAAACTTGACAACTTAATTTACCAACCAATGTTGAATGCCATCGTCTCGCACGCTCATTCTCTCCCACGTGATGCGCCAGGGACCCACGGCATCCATTCCTGACCGTCAAAAAACAAACTCCTGAGGGTCGGAAGGTGACGCTGTGAATTCCATGCCCGCGGCTGGGCACAGAGAAGACACGTGGGCGCCCTCCCTCTCCCCGCCAATGTGGAGGGAGGGGGGAGGCGGTGTCCTGCGCACAACAGCGCAGGTAGCTGTCCTGAGACCCCCCCCGCCCCCTCACTGCTCCCAGCAGAGTGCTGCATTGTGGCAGGAAGTGCCAGCGAGAGGAATGCACGCCAATGGACACTTGGGTGCCAGCCGTTCCCATATCAAAAACACCTTTCAGCAGTGACGACGATCGTCTCTCGGACTGTCCCCCTGTCCACGGCAGCCATAGGAGACTTTGTTGGTTGACCTGTCGCATTGCGTCGAGGGGTTTTCCTGCACCGACAAGCCGCGGGGGCCGCGCTGCAAACCGTCGGGCCCTCTGCGAGTTCTCTCACGGCCACCCCTCGCGACGGCGCACGCTCTCGCCCGGAGACGCTACGTCGCCCGACAATGCCCGGCGTGTTCTTCCCAGCCCAGACGCCGTGGCCCACGTCGCTCCCCCTCCCCGCCTAAGCCACAGTAGCGAGATGTTAACTACCTCGCCTGGTATGCAGGAGGCCGTGGGTCCGATCCCCACCATGACGCCTGATTATTTGGAGTTTGCGTGTCTCTCAACCAATGGCCGCGTGGATTCTTCTCCGGGTCCTCCGGTTTTCCCCTCCACATTTTTGGGTGCTCTAAATTTCCCCATATAAACCACTTCGATGAGCTACCATTTGTGATAGCCAGGACGCTTTTGAAAAAGAGCTAAATAGCTCAGTACACCCCTTACCTGGTCAAATCAAAAACAGTTCTATAGTTTAGTTTTTAAGCCGTACTGCCCTCCAACCTACGTTTGTAGGAACCTTGTGCTGCCCCCCTACTTGGAGATGTTTCTCCAGCGGTCCTTGAGCTGCACGGTGGTGCGGCTCAGGGAGTAGTGCCGCTTGATCTTGCTCCAGTTTCCCACGCCGAACTTTGCGACGCCCTCTTTCAGACACTGTGTCTCCGTCTCTGTCCACATCTTCTACCCGAGACGCAGAGATGCGGAGACACACGCGGGGAGGCAGGGACGGGGCGAGATAGGAACATGGGGACAAGGAGGAGAGATGGGGACATGAGTGAGATGTAGACACTGGGGACAAGAGGACACCGGGAGGAGACAAGCACACAGGGACCGACGGCTAACATCAGTGGTGATAATTGAACCGTTTCCCCCAACACTATCCCACCCCATCCTCCCGCTTGACGGAGCTGCACTCACCAGCATGGTGAAGTAGGGTCAAACACCCCCCACGACCCGACACGGCCTGGGGAAGTATTTATCCAGCAGTGAAATATTACAAAGGGCTGTGAATTATGATGCCTACAACCTCTGTTTGTTTTCCACGCTCCGTGTTCCTCTTTATATCTCTCAACTGCATTGCCCAGCATGCACCTCATCATCTTCCTCTGCTACTGGGTAAACGTGGAGAAATAAATGAAAGGGAAAAAAATTAAACGTGAACTGCTACAATGAAGCCCCCAACACAATCGCTTGGATTGGGGGGGGGGGTGGATAGTCCATGTCCAACAATGATGATGACAATGACTTAAGATGATCACTACGACAGACATTATCAGGGTGGTGGTGACACCAACACGGATTAACCGCGAGGACGGCTCGGTGAACGCGGCAGTGAAACCGCACTCTCCGCGATCGTGACCCCCCCCCCCCTCCAACCACCGCCGCTGTCACACGTCCCTGACTCCGCCGCCCTTCGGAGTGACCCCGAGACCACAGCTCGTCGACGCTGAACGGGAGTGGGAGGCGCGCGGTGCGACAAAGGGTGGAGACTGCGCGTGTGTGCGGCCAAGGGCGAGCCGGGCCACGTCGCTGCTGTGGGGCCAAGTCTCTACAAGCGACCGCCACAGCGGCCAATGGGAATTCGTTCTCAACCCACGCGGTGGCGGTGGTGACGGCGGTGGTGGTGGTGACGGTGGTGGTGACGGTGGTGGTGGTGACGGTGGTGATGACGGTGGTGATGACGGCGGTGGTGACGGCGGTGATGACGGTGGTGGTGACGGCGGTGGTGGTGACGGTGGTGGTGGTGACGATGGATAAACAACCTTCACTCGGGGCCCGAGCCTCCCTCACCTTCTTCTTTGCCGACGAGCCGAATTTGGATTGTCTTCCTGCCACTGCACACGCGCACATGGGAGACGTTGGTTTCGGGCGGCAGCGGTAACGTTCGTGTCTCACAGCAAGAGAGGTCTGGGTTCGACTCCCGACTCGGGTGCCTTGCTGCTTGGAGTATGTACGTTTGCCTCCTGTTTTCCTCCCACACGCAAATAATGTAACTGGTATTGACCTGCACATTTCTCAATTTGTTTTACACACAGCAGCAGCAACATCGCCCCTGCTACTGCGAAGACTTGGCCGCACCCTCTTGAAAAGTCTTGAGGCGCGCGTACACGCATACACACGTACACACGCAAACAGGTTTGTGTGTACGTGTGTACGTGTGTGCACATGCACGCGTGTTGCTGGCACTCATCACGTCACGCACCAACTCCCTGCCCCACCGGTTGTGGCGATGTCGCACGCACGACACTCACCCTTGCTCGGCCCAAACAAGTCCTCCTCATCCGACCACTCGTCCTTTATCATCAAGGGGGGCAGCCTGCGGGGGGGGGGGGGGGAAGGCAAGGGTCAGAGAGGGCAACACAATCGACACGACTTTAGCGGTGGGGTCATAAACAGGTCGACTCCTCCACCCCTACAGTGACCCCCTTACCACTTATGTATGCACGTATGTGAAAGAAACTTCTTCGCACCGTATGTAGCCAACCGTGATTATCGGAAGTGCGGGGGAAGGACAACAAAAACTAAACACAAAAAGCAGTTTGCAAGAAATCCCTATAGTCCCACCCCCTGTCATGTTAGCTCCACCCCCCTTCCACATAGCCCCACCCCCCTCCCTGTCCTACAGCTCAGGTCTAAACCGAGCCAGGCGCGCCCCACTCACCCCCGTATCTCCGCGGAGCTGAAGCCGTCGCCGGGAAACCTGCCGGTCCGCTCAACGTGGTTGCGCGCCGCGTGCCCGTGACCTTTGTCCCATTTGTCGCAAGTCGCCTTCGCTGGCGAGATCGTGGCTGCCCTGGGTTTGCTGGGCCCCGCGACTTCGCCGTCCTCCACGAGCCGCGGGGTGGCGGCCGCCTCCTCCACCCGCCTCCTGGGGCTGTCGCTCCTCCTCTTCCTTCCGATGATCGCCAAAATCGGTGGAGTCGAGCCGGGATGCGCGACATCCCTGGCGGGGGCGGTGGGCGGTGTCTCCTCGTAAGTGGAGGGGATGAAGTCGGTGGTGCTCATCTTCACGCGTGCACAATGAAAAACAAACACCCCCACCGATATCGCCTGTAACAGACTGTTGCGGTAGGAGGTGTTAGTGAACACCTATTAAGGCCGGCACGGAACAGGAAAGCGGTTGGGTGACCAGCACCACGCCCTGCCGACAGTGCTGATGTTAACACGTCACACCAGGTACTCGGTCAAGGCTGAAGCCACCTAAGGGTGGCCCAAGACCGGTTCCGGTTCAAATAATCGTCACGGGAATCGAATTCGGGTCGTCGAGTTCCTCGCGCAGTGCGCTAACCACTGCACCGCCGCTCCCCACGCTCGCACGTGGTGGCTCTGACCTGGTGGGCATCGTCGCACGCCGCCTCAGCTGTGCTCGGGTCGCTCCGCTTGCTCTGGACGATCATCCGCATCGGCAGCAGCTCCTCCGAGTCGCTCAAAAGGAGAGGGGATAGCGGTGGTGGCGATGGTGGTGTCGCCGGCCGTGCTGCCACCACCTTCTCCTTCTCCTCCCGGCTGCCCTTAGGAACGCGTCGAGGAGTCTCCGGCCCCGCGAGTCCCTTAGCCGGGGACGACTGTTTCGGCAGCACAGAGATGACCCGTGCCGACGCCACCGAATTATTGGCCGTGGCGCCGTCGGGCTCGGAGGAGTCCTCCCGGCGCTTGGGCCCTGGCGAGCTTTTGGCAGCGCCCATGGCCGGCTGGGCGAGTTTGAGGCCCAGAGGCGGAACGTCGGTGAGCAGCAAGACCTCGAAGGTATTGAGCGCGGCCTCTCGGCAGTCGGAGATGGAGAGGAAGGCCTCCTTGATGTGGCCCCTGTGTAGGAATTCACCGCTGTGGGGACGAGGACACGGGTAGAGGTCGGTGTCATTCGGACCGGAGGAGGAACGCCAGCCGACGCCACCACAGCCGGTGCCGGACGACGAGCCGGCGGCCACTCAATCGACGCGTCCACTAAAACCTCGATTCTGATGCTCACAATTCAAGCATTGAATCGCTATTCGTTTAAACAAATTATATGCGGATTATATGCTGACGTCGAGTCTCGATGGTGTTTGGATGGGCAAGCATCAACGTTCTAACACGGGAGTCCTCTCAGGATGCTGTCCTCGGCTCCCTGTTGTTTGATGCCTGCACGTCTCCTACTGGTCGTCACGTCGACGGCTTAGGAGTCAATTACCATTCCTACACAGATGACAGCCCCTCCTCTTCACCTCTGTCGACCCCACCAACGCGCCTTTACATCCGAGAGGCTCTCGGAGTACACTGCCGCCTCGCAGCTGTGACTCTGGGCCTCGCGATCTCTCCTCGAACGCCTCCATTTCTCTAACCAGATCAAGGTTCTTAGGCGTCACTCGCAACTCCACCTTCTCCTTTCGACAGCCACACCAAGGACTCCCGTCACAAACACACGGACACCACCTACCCATTTGTTTTGTCAGCTGGAGGTGTCTCTTGAGCCAGGCTTTCTTTCAGGAGCTGTTTTCAAACACACAATCAACAGCATCAGTCGTGTTACATTCCTCCTCCTGACCACACCGCTCACCAACAGCAGTGCGAGGTGTTTGGTCTCAAAGATGCCTCGGCGGAAGAGCGAACGGCTCACAAACAGAAGGTTGCGAGTTCAAATCCTGGTCTGGGGTTTACCCAGCCAATCATCTCTCCCTCCAGGGTCGATAAAATCAGTACCACTTTGGGGAAGTCGACAAGGGCGGTTTTACAATGAACTGACCAACCTCAAATTTCCCTGCACATCCGATTAACACAGTTGGCTACGTACAGAACGAAAGAAATTCAACATACATATATACACTCTCCTTCGCGGTATACTGGCTGGCCGCACAACCCAAGAGGAGCTTAGCCGGGCCTGATGGAAACATCGCTTTGTTAACCAAGCTGAGCTGGCGGAGAGCTCGGGGGCTGGCACCTGAACATAGGAGGACGCCTGACTGCTCTGGGGGACGGAGTCGATGATTCGTAAGATATGCGGCTTCAAGTCGAGCGAGTACCAAGGGTCCACGAGGTCGGTCTGGAGCCGTTTGTTTCGCTGCACCTGCACGCGCGCCTCCGTCAGGAGCTGAGCAAGAAAGAAGACCAAGTCACCACACGCACACAAGCACAGCACACACGCGCGCTCAAGTCAAGCAAACTCCAAGATACCACGAAGCAGCATCCACTATCCAGCACCAACCCCCGAGGGTCCCTCTTGCCCCAAGCCCCCCAAACGAGCCCCCTTCCTAGGGTCCCTCCTGGCAAAGGCCCAAGTGAGCCCCCTTCTAATTCCTGAGTGTCGACAATCGCAGGCGCTCTGATGCACCCATGCGCCTGTGGCGAAACCATCACCCTTTCCTCCTCCACCCACGAGGTTCTCTAGTTCAGCGAACCAAGGGAGGGGCGAGGAGCTGAGTGCCCAAAGTGCCATAGCTGGTATTCTCATCATGCAGGTAGCTAAGCCTCATCTTAACGCCCTGCGGAGGCCTATCGTTAAGACACAAAGTCATCCGATAAGGCACCCAAAGATTCTACAGAGACCTGGTAACAAAGCTGTGCATCCAATGAGCATCCATGTGAACCGGCACGGGCCCAGGACCCAGGTTCCTGTTCCCATGCTCCACGAGCAATGAGGATACATGGCCTCAGGAAACCACTCTCCGATCTCCCATCCAAATTTTATTTGCAAAAGTTAAACTTTTATTTTTGTTCCACCATCGAATTAAATTTCACTCACTACCAGTGCCACAAACAAATCTCCGTCCGAAATTCTCACAGTGAGCAGCGAACCACCTTGTGGGACAACGGCCGCAGAGGATGACATCATCCCAGAACTCAACATCTGCGGTCATGTCTAGAGGCTCCCACCGTCAGTGGGGGGGGGGGGGGGGAGGTCGCACCTTAAGCCTGAGTATTCTCGTGACCTCCTGCGTGACCTCGGGCTCCAACTGACACTCCCTGCCCAGCATGTCCACCATCTCCACGGCCCCTTCCAGCAGCATCTGGTTGCCTTCGCGGACGGGGTCTGACGACGGAAAACATAGCAAGCGTCCGCTCAGCCGACCGTCCCCCACCCTCCATACAATGGTTGCCACAATATGGCAATGCTAGGATATACCCTACCGTATGACATAAGGTCCATGGTGTAGTGGTTAACACGCTGGACTTGCAATACAGACGTCATCAGTACAATTTGATCACGCTTCAGTTCAAATGGACAAATTTCTCAAACGCCTCTGTCCACCCACAAGTATAAATTGGCACAAAGCAGTTAGTAGGTTAGGTGATTCCACCTGTTCCGTGGCGGCTGACGAATGTGAAACCGTAAGCCAAAATACTCTTTAGGGGGTGGGCTCTGTAGAGCCCCCGTCAGTGGAGGCCCTTCTGCCAGCAGTGGCATGAGCAAGACATTTCAGCACTGCACCATTACCTGTTTTTTTATCATAAAGTCGACTAGAGTGCTTTACCATGTGGACTACATGACACAGCAAATGCAACATCACTTGCCGGAGGATCTCACTTCTGTAAAAAAAGTCCATATCTTTCAATGCTTTGTGATCACCTCACACAATCTCATGTGAATAAACCCAGGCAGAATCAAAGGCAGGCCAGCCTGATTGTTTTCAAGCAGGCGCAGGTATTCTTGCACTACCACCACTAACATCAGTGCCCATCACGATCAACAACTGCCCCAATACTCTTAGGTTTTTTCGGTAAAGTCACGTAGGTAAAAATAAATAATAATAAATAATAAAATTTATAGAAATAAAATAATAAATCACGACGTTTCGGAGGCAACAAAAGTCTCCGTCATCAGGTGGGACCGTCACAGCTAAAATTTACTGTATCAAGTGAGGCATCTCTTGAGGAAGGCCAGCGTCTCGAGAAGCTGTGACTTCTTGTCTCGTTGTCTGTTAAAAACTCTAACAGATAGGTGGAATTCCTCCCCGTAGAGGGTATTAATACCACCATCCAATACCAGCCATCACCAACATCCATCAATACGATTACCATCCATCACCACCACCGGCACCATCACTCCGCCACCATAATCACAGCAACCAACACCACCTCCAGTGCTCGCGCGTCTCACCAAAGAATTGTCCGCGCATCACCATCTCCATGAGCTGGATCAACTTCCACTGCACCTGCCTTAGCTGCTCCTCCCGCAGGAACTGCAGGGCGCCTGCGTCACCCAGCACGGTACGCGCACACGTGGTGGAGCTGAAGCAGCAGGAGGACTCCGCAAAGACGACGACGACAAGATGCCCGCTTGGCTTAGAGCAGTGGCTCTCAACCTTTTTTGGATACGACTGTTACCCCCCCCCGCCCCGCCTTGTTGAAATCTGTTTTAACGGAGTAGGCCCTTTTGCCTGGCCCAACATGGTTCTGATAAATAAACGTATAAATAATTCACATCAATATTTTCACCAATTATCCATGTTGTGAGGTAACGAGATAACTGCAAAGGGATAACACTATTCAATGGCCGCTCTGCATGCTCACTGGTTACTCCTGAAAACCACATTGTTTACGATCCGTGAGTTTAGAAATGTATTTTATATCGTTCTAGTTTAAACACTGCATTTACATCGTAGTTATTTTATATTTGCAGATTCATACGTGATTAAACTATTCACAAATAACTCTCGTGCATGATATAATTCCACACACATACAAATCGCCTCACGTACCCCCCAGTGGTCCACATACCCCCGCTTGAGAACCACTGGACGGCCTCAGGCAGGGTGCCAGGGACTTACAGAGAGGCCCCACAGACGTACAAAAAGAACCAGAGGCCTACACGGAGAGGTGCCCATGAATGTGAGGTCAAACGACTCGCACAGCGAGTTGATGGTCACAGCCTGGTCACAAATGATTGCACCGTGCTCATAATTTGGAATGAATTTCTGCTTTTCAGAATTCAAATATCGAGTTGACCGTCGTCAACCTGCCCTGCCACAGACGAACTAAAGTTCGAACTTTAGTTCGTCTGTGGCAGGGCAGGTTGCAAAGTGCTGCCTCATACTTTCTGCACCGGGACACTTGAAGAGATCTCGG
Source organism: Lethenteron reissneri (assembly GCF_015708825.2). NCBI lineage: Eukaryota > Metazoa > Chordata > Hyperoartia > Petromyzontiformes > Petromyzontidae > Lethenteron > Lethenteron reissneri. Next base: position 1,471,511 of record NC_083797.1, read on the forward strand.
AGGTAGCTCCGTGTGTGTGTGCGTGGGTATCGGCTCCCTCGCGCCGTTCTGCAACACGAGAAGAGGCGCGGGAACAGAGAGGTAATGGAGGTGAAGATGGGGGGTGGGGAGCCGGGAGAGTGGGCGCAGGAAATGAAAGGAGAGATGAGACGGAGCAGGCGGGTGGGAAGCGATGGGTCGAGGCCAGATGCGAGAGAGCTGAGAGCGACCAGACAGACGTGAGATACGAACGAGAGAGAGCCCCGAGGAGGGGGCGCATAGACGCATCACTCCGCGGGAACCGTGCACCTCGGGAGCGGCAGGCGAGTCAGGCAACGGGGGAGGGCTCGCCGAGGCCTACAACTGCCACTGACCGCTGGCCGCGCGGTAGACGCCGGAGAGGCGCTCGTAGTCTCCGAGCTCGAAGTAGGCGACGGCGAGGCGGTAGAGGTGGTCGAAGAGGAGGCGGTCCCCTCGCTCCCGCAGCAGCGGCGCGTCCAGGTACTCGGAGATGAGGCCGTCACGGACCTCCGCCATGTCGGCATTCGTGTCACGTGACTCAGCCCCGCCGCATCACGTGGCCGCGCAGAAGCGGCGACCATTATTACTATGGCGACCATCGTCGTCACCATGCCAACCGCCGTTGCTGGGGCAACCACCATCACCACGGCAATCATCACCGTGGCAACCATCATCACCTAGGTAACCATCATCATCATGCCGACCGGAATTACCGCGGAAAACATCACCACTGTGGCAACCATCACCACCATAGCAACCGTCTTCACCAGAACCATCATCACACTACGTCAAGGACCATCATCACCTATATCCCTATGATAACCCCACCGTCAGTCTCATAATAACATAATCAGTCATCCTATTAATCCCAATGCTATCATCGCCATCACCACCATCATCATCATTACTATCCTCAGCTCTATCGCTCATCGCCAACACCATCATCCATATCTGTATCGCTCATACTCGCATCATCAATCATCACAGGTTTCCATCTCCAGCACTAGCGGCTCCATCACCTCCATTATCATGGACATTCAACTCATTAAACTGTTTGTATGTGCTCCTGGTTCCCGTGACAAAGTGGGGAGTGGTGGCGCAGTGGTTCATGCACTGAGCTACCAACCCGGCCAACACCAGTGACGATTATCTGAAACGTTCCTGGGCCTCCCCAAGGTTTGACCCAGCCTTAAATTCCTACTTGGTGCGGTGTGTAAACATCAGCAGTGGAGATACAAAGACGGCCAGGCATGGTGTTGGCTACCCAAACCCTCGTGTGCCGTGCTGGCCTTTATAGGTGCTCGCGGAATAGCACTTGACCCAACAGCCTGTGTAGACTATATGGGGATCTTTGTCTTTATCCTGTGACATGCTTGTCACAATGCGAGCTTGTGTTGCCAGACCGAGTGAGACTGACAACGTCGGAGGGAACGGTGGGACAGCGGTTAGCGCATCACATCAGCGGCGAGCGGAGTGTTGCGTTCGGGGTGTGTGACAAGCGTGCGTTATGACTCCGTGTACAGCATCACACACACAGTGATGTAATTTATTATTCTCTACAGGTCGCCCGTACAGGTGATATGATTTGTTTTGAAAGCTTTTCACATTTGCAATAGCCACTCACAAGACTCACACACACACCCCGACACCAACTCAACACCTTGACACAGCGTGCACAACACACACCACCTCTACACCACCAACACACACCACCTCTACACCACCACCACCTCTACACCACCAACACACACCACCTCTCCACCACCACCACCAACACACACCACCTCTACACCACCACCACCACCACCTCTACACCACCACCACCACCACCACCACACACCACCTCTACACCACCACCACACACCACCACCACCTCTACACCACCACTACCACACACCACCACCACCACACACCACCTCTACACCACCACACACCACCTCTACACCACCACCACACACCACCTCTACACCACCACCACCACACACACCACCTCTACACCACCACACACCACCACCACACACCACCTCTACACCACCACCACCACACACCACCTCTACACCGCACACCACCTCTACACCACCACCACCACACACCACCTTTACACCACCACCACACACCACCTCTACACCACCACAACCAACACACACCACCTCTACACCACCACCACACACCACCTCTACACCACCACCACCAACATACCACCACCTCTCCACCACCACCACACACCACCTCCACACCACCACCACCACCACACACCACCTCTACACCACCACCACACACCACCTCTCCACCACCACCTCTACACCACCAGCACCACACACCACCTCTACACCAACTCCAACACAAACACAACAGCTCCAACGCTGTGCACACACGAATTTCCGGTTCTTCTCAATTCCCATGCGTGTCAAGTTAGTCTTCAGTAAATTAAATAACATTTACCAACAAAAATCACCAATAAAAAATATACTGTACAGTGTATATATAAACTTAAAATGTAAACCAAATGGAAGTATTTTTTTGGAGAAAAAAAAGTCTCGACAGGTTCAGTGTCAAAAACAACACGCCGCGTGTGGCATTAGAAGAAGAATATATAACAAGCAACGTTTCAGCCAATGGGCCTCCTTCACAGCACACAAAATCAATGTGCCACCAAGTAGGGCCATTGCTGAAAATTCCCCCCATGATACATGCTTTTCCTTTTCAGGCCACACCCACACACGGGGTGTTGTTGTTGACACGCGTGTTGAGTGTCTTGCCGTGTTCCTGGACTCTGCTTGTGGCACCACTGTCAGCGAAGCAGCAGCATCGGCAAGTTTAAAAACATACTGAGTCAACTCTCGATTATCAGGATTCCCCCGCGCGCCGTGCGGCCAGTGCGGTTCCGGTTACCGGGGCTGCTCCTCGCTCGTCGAGGGCGGCCGAATGCGCTGCCCACGTGATCGAACTCCCGAGCAATCGTCACCGCCGGTGTGCCAAGCACCAATCTGGCCCAAGTTGGCCTCCTGCTGCTGCCACATCTGTGGTGGAGCACCCAGAGCTCCGGCCTCACCGCTGCTCGACTCGGTACCCGGCAGAACGTAGCAGTCGGGGTGACTGATGATCCAAGTGCTCACGGATTCACTCCGCTCACTCGCTCACTCATCAGCGGTGGTCTGTCGTCCCCTGATCACTCTTCTATTGCTGCGGCTACTACTACCAGGGTTCCTGTTCCCTGTGAGCTTCACTCCTTGTTGAGGATTCGGGCTACCAACTGTTTTGTCTCATCCAAACCACAGGTCAAAACAACACTCACTCGCTCATCCACCTACCCACACACTCACTCACCGCACTGCAGCTCACAATAACACACCCACTCACCCATCCACCTACAAGCCCACTCACTCATCCACCCACCCACACACTCGTCACACTGCAGGTCACAACAACACATCGACTCACTCACCCACACACCCACGTTTAAACGTGGGTGGAACGATACGGCTTATATAAGAATAGGTTTTACCCTTTCTGGCAATAAGACTGTTGTGAGTTTAACACGTAGTAGGCTTTTGCGTCCAATATCATCCATAAGAGGTTTTTTTTTGGGTTAGATCGTGTAATTATAAAAATGTGCCGTTAAAACCCACCACCACCCAACACAGCCAACTAGTAAGGGTTGTCACGTAAACAGAACATGCCAATTCGTCACTAGTACAGCACACCGGTGTGTTGGAGAGCCAAGCCACAACATTTACAATCTGAGTACGACGTTTCGCCAGTAATTACAACTAGCTTCCTCAGGTGATCTAACCCCAAAAAACCCCTATATTATGGAAGACAGTTGTGTTAAAATGTTAAAAACCCAAACAGAAACCTTCTGCAAGGAATCCTGTCTGCATTAACCACACGTACTTGTGGTGAGCATGCAAACAAAAAAACTTGCTCTGGTAGTGTATGATGATGCATTGTCTTTCAAACTGATTGGTCCACACTGTTTGCCTTTTGGCGTCCTCTGGTCTAACAGTGAGACGAGGCTCTAAAGAAAGCTGTCTCTGGTGTGGACCAATCAGTTTCAAAGACAATGCACCATCATAGACTACCAGAGCATGTTTTTTTTGTTTGCATGTTCACCACAAGTTACCTACTCACTAACCCACTCACTCACTCATAAAACCACTTATTCAGTCACTCGGCCAATCACTCGTCCACCTACTCATCCACTCACTGACTCGCCACACTTTCTGCTTCATCCCTCGCAAGCTCTTATCATAACAACCTTGCTCAGACCAGCGCCGTGGTTACACTCTCTCTCTCTCTCTCACATCCATCACAACTCTGAGAGTACTATTTGTTGCTGGCTGCTCGATGTTTATCCTGGCAAGCCCTACCCCGACCCCATCGCCCCGGATAGTCGAGAGTTGACTGTGCGAGTTCTTTTCCATCAAGACCACCGGATAACTCATCCCACAATTCGTGCTGACCGCTCGCCAGTGAGCGACAGCCGCGAACAACAGCTGCCATGGCAGTGGTACGGAAAAGGAGAAAATGTAAAAGAACTGGCAGCAAAGAAAGACAGCGTGGGACTGACTATACGCGGACACACTCAGTCGGTAACGGCACTCCTCACAACACAAACGAACACCCCCTGTGTGGTCTACGCAGGTGCTGTTGGGGCAGGTGATGTCAGCGAACACCTATGAAGGCCCACACAGCATGCAAGGGGGTGGGCGCAGCCAGCACCACTCCTGGCCGCCTTTGTCTCCCCAGTGCTGAAGCTGACACACCGGGGTACTACGTTGAGGATGAGTCGACCTAGGGGAGGCCTAGGACCGGTTCAGATAATCGTCACTGGTGTTGGCCGTGAACGGGAATCGAACCCCGGGCCGCCGGGTTCGTAACGCAGCCCGCTAACCGCTGCACCACCGCTCCCCCCTCCCACACACACACACCCACCCCTCTCTCACACACACACACGTATGTGCATATGTAAACCTTTACAACAGCCCCGAGTGATAGGAATCTCTAAGTCGTCACGCCGCCGGCTATGTACATTATGGACATCCACGGGTTCCCCGCAGCCCCAAGCGCTCCGAGCAGCTCCAGGGCGGCGCCGTGGAGACTTCACCGGCTCCACCACCGCCTCCACCACCGCCTCCACCACCGCCTCCCCTCGCTGCGCTCGCAGCTGTGCTGGTCCTGGGATCGATGCCGACGCTTGCTCCACCCCCGACCTCGCGTCCCCGCTCCGCTCCCGACTCCTCCCTCCGTCCCCGAACCCTGCTCTACCCACAACCCCGCTCCGTTCACGACCTCACGCCCCCATTCTGCCCATGAACCCACGATCCTGCTCCACCTATAACCCCGGCGACCCTATAACTCCACTTCACCCACAATCCCGCTGCACCCAAGACCTTATGACCCCGCTCCACCCACGGACCCACGACCCCGCTCCACCCACGACCTTACAACCCCACGACCCCGCTCCACCCACGACCATACGACCCCATGGCCCCGCTCCACCCGTCCGTGCCGTCTCGGTCGATCGTGGCGCTGTTACTGAACCAGGCTCCTCCTCACCCGCCCCCCCTCATCACCACTTCCTCCACCGCCACCGCCGCCGCCGCCGCTGTTGTTGTGCTGGCCGGCGCTGCTCCCCGACGCCAGATCCTCGTCTTGCCCAGAGGAGCTCTCGAGCTGCGCGGCCAACAGGGGCAGGGTCAGCAGGGTCACGGTCACTCCACAGTGATGTCGCTCGCCATCGCTCGCCATCGCTCGGCATCCATCGCTCGGCATCCATCGCTCGCTATCGTTTAGCAGTCACTCCACATCACCCCGGAGAAAACCCATTCGTCGAGACATTACACGGGGAGAAGGAGACGGGACGGAGACGGGAGGAGACGGGAGACAGGACACCGCAGGGCATCGTCGGCGGAGGTGGCTCACCGCGTGTGCGAGGGGGAGTGGCGAGTTGGCCGGAGGGACCCGATGCTTGAGGGGCTCCCCCCCGGCACAGCCCTCGCCCGCCCCGCGCGGCGACGGCGCCGCCAACCCCTCGTCCTGCACGCTGCCCACACGCACGCAAACAAGGACACAGATCCCCCGTGTAGCCTTAACAGACTGTTGGGGCAAGTGCTGTTGGCGAGTAGCACACGAAGGGGTGGGTGGCCAACACCACGCCCGACCGCCTTTGTCTCCCCAGTGGTGATGTTTACACACCGCAGCAGGTACTCATTTGAGGCTGAGTCGACCTCTGGGAGGCCCAGGACCGCTTCAGAAAATCGTCACTGGTGTTGGCCGTGAGCGGGAATTGAACCCGGGTCGCCGGGTTCATAGCGCTAACCGCTACGCTATACGCGCACACACACGGATACATACACGTGTACACGCCCACACGTGTACACGCCCACACGTGTACACACCCACACGTGTGCGTGCAGGTGTCTGTGTCCCGTACCAGTGGGGGGCTCCGGACCCCCCCAGATGACGCCGAGCGCTCGACGGCGCCAGGATGATGAGGTCGGGGGAGGGGGGCGATGGCAGCCCGTGGGGGGGGGGCTCCCACTCGCGCCGGCCCCCCCCACTCTGCCTTCTGATGGGATCTGGGGGGCAAGGGAGACGTGGGGGGGGGGGGGCAGGACAGAGAGGAAGAAGCAGGGGGGCTGTGCTCTTAACGAGGCTCACGCTGGGGTGAGACATAAACCTGGAGAGGGCGTAAGGAGGGCAGGCACCCCCCCCCGCCAGTCCCCCGATGTCAGCTGCTCACCTCGATCTCGCGCCGCCGGGAAGAACCCGCCATCATCCTCGTCTCCACTGATGTCTGCGACAACAACAATGACATCCAACTACATCAACAAAGACTTCATCAACATCAACAATAACATCAATGACAACAACAACAATAACATCATCAACAACAATAACATCAATGGCGTGTGGGAGGCATGTGGGAGAGGCAAGTGTCACGCGAGTGACACGTGTGTGCGGGTTACCCGAGTCAAGCTCCCGCACGAGTGACGTCATCGTGCTCGCGATGGAGTCGGCCGCCACGAGGAGATCGTTACAGAGATTCCTCCGGAACCCTGGCAACATCGTCAACATCATTATCATCACCATCATCGTCACCGCCATCATCACCGCCATCGTCACCGCCATCATCACCATCATCGACACCACCATCGACACCGCCATCGACACCGCCATCGTCACCGCCATCGTCACCGCCATCGTCACCGCCATCGTCACCGCCATCGTCACCACCATCGTCACCACCATCGACACCGCCATCGTTACCGCCATCATCACCATCGTCGCCATCATCACCATCGTCACCATCATCGACACCACCATCGTCACCGCCATCATCAACATAATCCTTCAGCAATATGGCTGCAGGTAGTGATGTCTTGGGAGGCGAGTGATGCTCTATCTGTGTGAGACTCTGAATGGTCACCCAGTGGGGAGTGTAGCGGTTAGCGCTACGCTGCACTATGAACCTGGCAACCCGGGTTCGATTCCTGCTCACGTTCAACACCAGTGACGAATATGTGAATCGGTCCCGGGCCTCCCCTAGGTCGACTCAGCCTCAAATGAGTACCTGGTCTGGACCATAAACATCGCCACTGGGAAGACAAAGGCGGCCGGGCGTGGTGCTGGCCACCCACTCCCTCGTGTACCGTGCCGACCTTCATCGGTGCTACTTGGAAACAGCACTTGCCCCGACAGTATTGAGGCTATAGGGGAGATCTTTGGCTTTGACTTCATAGGTGCGACTCGGAAAAGCACTTGCCCCGACAGTGTTGAGGCTATAGGGGGGATCTTTGGCTTTGACTTCATAGGTGCTACTCGCTAACAGCACTTGCCCCAACAGTTCGTTGAGGCAACTGGGCATTTGAACAAGAGCTTTATAGCTCATCGGATTCCTGTAGATAGATATTGCAATAAAGGGGGGATGTTTGTCTTTGTAGTTGCTCACCCTGCGAGAAGGGTGGGGTGTGTGGGTCCCCCCCGGGGCTGGGGGGGGGCTCCTGGGGGGTGTGGGCCGGCGAGGAGCCGCACGAGGGGGTGCGGATCGGCGTGGGGATCGGCCGGCTCGCAGTGTGGCCGGGGGACGAGCGCGGGGACCCCGACCCCTGGGTCTGCGCACCGCACCGCGAAGAACCACACCGCACCACACATCGTCACACAGAACCACAATGCACCACACCACACATCGCCACACAGAACCACGCGGAACCACGCCACACACAGCACCACAATGCACCACGCAAAACCGAACCACGCCACACAGAACCGCACTGCATCGTATCAAGGTGCTACGGTGATGTTGATGATGGTGTTGGTGGTGGTGTTGGTGGTGGTGCAGGTGGTGGTGGCGCTGGTGGTGGTGTTGGTGCTGGTGTTGGTGCTGGTGGTGGCACTGGTGGTGGTGGCACTGGTGGTGGTGCAAGGGGAGTGGTGGTGTAGTGGTTAGAGCGCTGCGCTATGAACCCGGCGACCTGAGTTCGATTCCTGTTTACGGCCAACACCAGTGACGATTATCTGAACCGGTCCTGGGTCTCTCCTAGGTCGGCTCAGTCTCAAATGAGTACCTTGCTGCGGTGTGTAAACATCACCACTATGGAGACAAAGGCTGCCGTGCCTGGTGCTGACCACCCCACCCCCTCGTGTGCCGTGCCGGCCTTCATAGGTGCTCGCTAACAGCACTTGCCCCAACAATCTGTTTAGGCTCCACGGGAAGATCTTTGTCTTTCGTTGGTGCAGGTGGTGGTGGTGCAGGTGGTGGTGGTGGTGCAGGTGGTGGTGGTGCAGGTGGTGGTGGTGGTGGTGCAGGTGGTGGTGGTGCAGGTGGTGCAGGTGGTGCAGGTGGTGGTGGTGGTGGTGCAGGTGGTGGTGATGCAGGTGGTGGTGGTGCAGGTGGTGGTGTTGGTGGTGGTGTTGGTGCAGGTGCAGGTGCAGGTGGTGGTGGTGCAGGTGGTGGTGGTGGTGTCCGTCACCTTGAGAAGCTTCATGAGGCTGTCGAGCTGCTGCACGAGCTCACGGCGGTTCTCCTGCAGCGCCGACATGCGGCGCTCCAACTCCTCCTTGCGCTGCCTGCAGAACGGTGAGTGCAGTACACACACCACGTGACACGTAGTACACACACCACGGTATACACAGGGCATACACGGCACAGCACACACGGCACAGTACACGTAGTACACACCACGTGACACGTAGTACACACACACGGTACACACACAGGGTACACACGGTGCGGTTAAAGACGTGACTGTTACGGCGTGATGACAGATGATGATGAGCTGTGAAGAGGTGCGACGAGGCGAGGTGCGAGGGGGGCGCGGCGAGGAAGAGGGGCCCCCACCTGAGCAGGCGCAGCTCGGTGAGCAGGGCCGGGCTGTGGTGGTCGCGGTCGGGCGGCGCCGCCGGCGCCCGCGACGCCCGCTCGTGCTCCACACGCAGGCGCTGGATCTCCTGCAGGATCTCCCTGCGCCACCCACGGGCAACGCCGTTCGCCCACGTCAACGCCGTCGTCGCCAGCATCGGTAACATCGGCGGCACGATCATGGACGTCATCGACAACATCGATGGCACGATCATCGACATCATCAACATCATTGACAACATCATTGACAACATCGATGGCACGATCATCGACATCATCAACATCGACGGTGCGATCATTAACATCATCAACATCGACAACATTGACGACGCGATCATCAACATCATCGACATCATCAACATCGATGGCACGATCATCGACGGCACGATCATCGACATCATCGACATCATCGACATCGATGGCACGATTATCGACATCATCGACATCATCAACATCGATGGCACGATCATTAACATCATCATCGACATCATCAACATCGATGGCACGATCATCGACATCATCGACATCATCAACATCGATGGCACGATCATTAACATCATCATCGACATCATCAACATCGATGGCACGATCATCGACATCATCGACATCATCAACAACATCGATGGCACGATCATTGGAAACATCAACATTGACAACATCAACTTTGGCAACATCAACGGCGCGATCAACATCATCGACATCGATAACGTCAACCGAACATCAAGATCATCGCTAGCATCAGGAACATCGTCAACATCACCACCAACCTTAACAACAGCAATAACATCAACATCCTCTCGAACATCAACACCATCAACAACATCACTGTCACCAACATCACAACCACCAGCGACAGCGAAGCCCGTGTCCCGCCGCTCGCTCACCGATTGCGACTCTCCAACTCGGCGATGAGCTGCCGCTGATGTTTGTTGACGTCCATCGAGAGCGGAGAGATCTCCCCCGCAGCCAGAGCCCTCTGCGTAGACAGTACGTACAGTGAGCACAGTGTGTATACAGTGTGTACAGTGAGAACAGTGTGTGCACAGTGTGTACAGTGTGCACAGTGCGTACAGTGTACAGTGTGTACAGTGAGCACAGTGTGTGCACAGTGTGTGCACAGTGCGTACAGTGAGCACAGTGTGTACAGTGTGCACAGTGTGTACAGTGTGCACAGTGCGTACAGTGTGTACAGTGCATGTGGTGCAATATTCACAGTGCGCGGTGTGCACAGTGCACAGTGTGTGGTGTACAGTGTGTGGTGTGTACAATGTACAGTGCTTGCTGCCTTCGATCAGTGTGTGTCGCGTACAGTGTGTACAGTATGTGCGGCCCCACTGTGTGTGCAGTGTGCACAGTGCGTACAGTGCACACTCTGGTACAATGTGCACAGCAGCACAGACTACGCACAGTGCCCAGCGCATGCCGTACACACACCACAGAACACAGTGGTTGCGGTGTGTGGTGTGCAGTGGTGTGCGATTGCGCGTGGTTGTCCTCACGTTGTCCTCGGCTGCCAGCCGTGCCGCGTACCGCGCGATGAGGTGGTGCTCGTCATCAGAGCGGCCCGGGCTCTCGGCCATTAACACGGAGCTGGGGACGCAGATGAGAGTGAGGCACGGGGACACGGACAGAGGCGCGGGGACACGGTAGAGACATGGATGGAGACACAGAAGACAGGCAAAGAGAGAGACACGGTCAGAGAAAGACGACACGCCGAGAAACGGACAGATGGACAGAAACACGAGGGTGTGCACAGGGAGGAAGCATAGTCGTCCCAAAGGAACACGGTGAATGTGGGCGACTGCCCTGGGCCCTGCGCTCTGGGGGGCTCCGCACTTCGACGTCACTGTCAGATGCAACACTCCCGGTTTAGTTTGAAGGCGGCGGGGGACCCACGCGGTGTGAGTTGCCCCGGGCCCCGCACCCCCCCAATGGACGGCCCTGGGAGGAAACTAAACTATTTTATATTTTACCAGGTGAGACCTGCTGAGCTATGTAGTTCTTTTTCTGAAGCAACCTGGACACAAATGATAGCTGAACGAAGTAGCTTATCATGTGGAATTGTATAACAGCCAAATACTCCGACTCCAGGCCACTCAATGTGGAAAGAAAACCCGGAGGATCCGGAGAAAATCCACGCGGAGAGACACGCGAACTCCAAATAGGGTTGGGATCCAACCCGCGACCTCCTGCATACCAGGCGAGGTAGTTAACATCTCCTAGCCACCGTGACGCCACTGACCTGCGGTTCGAGGAAGGGACGACTCCGTCCATCGCACTGGAGTGGGACCAGGGGAGGCTGCGGAAAGGAGAGGGGGGTGGGACCCAGTTGTAGACAAGATCGAGTGTATGTGTCTGTGTGTACGTGTGTGTACGTGTGTGTACATGTGTGTACGTGTCTGTACGTGTGTGTACGTGTGTGTACGGGGAGCGGTAGTGTAGCGGTTAGCGCTACACTACCGCTACGAACCCGGCGACCCCGATTTCGATTTCCGCTCACGGACACCAACACCCAGTGACAATTAAATTATCTGAACCGGTCCTGGGCCTCCCCTAGGTCGACTCGGCCTCAAATGAGTAGCTGCTGTGGCGTGTAGTAAACTACGTCACTGCGGAGACAAAGGCAACCGGGTGTGGTGCTGTCCGCCCACCCCGCGTGTGCCGTGCCGGCCTTCAAAGGTGCTACTCGCTAACAGCACTTGCCCCAATAGCCTGTTAAGGGCTACACGGGGGATCTTTATCTTTGTGATGTGCAGCCACACCCGACGTGCGTGGTCTCCGCGCCGTTGTCCGGAGACTCTGGGTACAAGGCGTGGGAATTCTCACGGCCGGACACGCAGCCCAGCGTCTTTGAGATGGCAGCTCCCAGCTTCTTAGCCGGGGATTTCTGCAGACACGAGAGAGAGAGAGACACGGCGAGATGCACATCTGTGCTCCATCATCCTGGTCAAGGCGAGAGGCCAGGGCTTTGTGTTGTTCTATCAGCATTGATATACGGTGCTTTTTCTGGAAGACTATGCTGTTTTTTCCTGGATTTTTATGTTTGCGCGTAGTCACTTTAAGATGTTTCTTGTTCATGTTTTTTTTTGTTGCGGTTGCACCCGATTCAAGAGCTGAATGGCTCACAGGGTTCTACCAAATAAATGACATGAAACTGAAACGTTGCTCACAATTGTTAAGAACCTTCATGACGCCGAGTGGCCTGGAGTCAGAGCCATTCCCCGTTTGCCTTGCGCTGAGACGGGATGTCCTCTTGGCCCCACGCTATTGAACGCGTTCATTATTTTTAACCTTCAATGGCCGTACCGGTGGAATGTTTTGGTACGGGAGGATTCTGTGGCGAGTGGCCTTGCCAGTGACTGGCACTCGTGGTGTCACAGCAACGAGCGGAGCACCGGGCGGCTAAATCTGAGCGAGGTGCCACAGTGGGGTGCACGGGTGGTGCATCTGCCAGCCATCTTGGGTCAATCAACCCACGGGCACCTGGGTCTGTCCCGAGAACCCCCCCCCCTTCCCCCCCGCCAGAAGTGAGCCGCCTTCCACACTCGACGCGCTGCACCTAGCCTGGTGCGAGCGCGGGGTGGTAGCGTCGCCGCCACCGCCGCCGCCGCTGCTGCTGCTGCTGCGTACCCACGAGGTGTACTCCTTCATCTGGTGCTGGTTCGAGTGGGTGCTGCTCGCCTGGCCCCTCCAGAAGCAGTCCTGGCACAGCTGGTAGCTGCGGCACTGCTGGCAGCGGTAGCGGAAGCCCAGCATGCTCTCGCTGTGGCAGAACGAGCACTCCACCGGGTGGAACACTGCGCGCGCGCACGGCGCCACGAACAACCGCCGAGTGGACGGTGGCGTCAATGACAACGGCCACAAAATCGAGCGGTGACATCGACCGCGACGACATCCGTAACGTCGACAATTCAATGCCGACATGACCGCCACCAAAGGACACGCACTACCACCAACCACCACTACCAAACAATACACCACCACCAAACGGCACACACTGCCACCACCACTACCAAACAATACACCATCACCAAATAGCACGCACTGCCACCACCACTACACCACCACCAAACGGCACGCACTGCCACCACCACTACCAAACAGCACGCACTGCCACCACCACTACCAAACAGCACACACTACTATCACTGCCACCATCACCACCACCACCAAACGAGACATACCACCACCATCGTCACCACGTTCTCGGCTTGGGATTGCAGTACCTATCTTGGCGCTGGAGAGAGTTTTGGGGGGGGCGTTACTGCCCCCCAATATGGAGATGAAGGTTTGGTGGGGGGGGGTTACCATTCTCGGCGCTGCAGAGGCGGTGTATGAGGGGGAGCCACGCGAGGCACTGGGGGGGCGGCTCCGACATGAGGGCGTCCAGGAAGATGCTCTGGGTCACGCGCTGCTGCGGGTACGGGCGGGGAGACACGCGGGAGACACGCAGGGAGACACGCGGGGAGACACGCGGGGAGACACGCGGTGAGACACGCGGTGAGACGCGGGGAGACACGCGGGGAGACACACGGGGAGACACGCGGTGAGACACGAGGAGACACGCGGGGAGACACGCGGGGAGACACGCGGGGAGACACGCGGTGAGACACGGGGAGAGACACGGGGAGACACGCGGGGACACACGCAGGGAGACACGCAGTGAGACACGGGAAGACACGCGGGGAGACACGCGGGGAGACACGCGGGGAGCAACGCAGGGAGACACGAGAAGACACGCAAGGAGACACGCAGTGAGACACGGGAAGACACGCAAGGAGACACGCGGGGGAGACAAATGAGACAAAGGAAGCAGGCCACAGAGTGGGAGACGGCGGGGTGGGGGGGAGCCAGGATCGGTGGGCTAGCCGAGTGAACCGGCGGCGGCGGCGGCGATGGCGGTGGCAACGCACGGGGTTGGGGAAGCAGGCGCGCGCCGTCTGCGCGTTGTAGCCGAAGGACGGGCCCTCGAACACGGCGGTGGGCAGCGCCAGCACGTCCTGCAGGAAGCGGTCGAAGCGGCTCCACATCAGCACCCCCGAGCCGTCGGACAGCTCCGAGAAGAGATCTGCGGAAAACGGGACACAGCGGCGAAACGGGGGGGTTGGGGGGTGCGCGACACAGAGGGAGATGTGTCCCCTCCGAAGGGGGGATGCGAGCGGGAGAGGGTCTCCGAGTCGTGTGAACTCACATCGAAGCTTGTCCACGATCTTGCCTCCGCACATCGTGGCCAGGGTGACCTTCACGGAAAACGTCGTCACCTTCTCCAGGCCCTCGCTGCGCGGGCCACGTGCGTGTCCACACACAGAAAAGACAAAGATCCCCCGTATACCCTTTACAGACTGTTGGGGCAAGTGCTGCTAGCGAGCACCTATGAAGGCCGGCATGGCACACGAGGGGTGGGTGGCCAGCACCACGCCCGATCGCCTTTGTCTCCCCAGTGGCGATGTTTACATGCCGCACCCAGGTATTCATTTGAGGCTTAGTCGACCTAGGGGAGTCCCAGGACTAGTCGTGTTGGCCACGAGTGAGAATCTAACTCGGGTTGCCGGATTCGTAGCGCCGCGCGCTAACCACTACACTACCGCTCCCCATACAATGCACACACCACACACTCACGTACAGACGCACGCACAAGTACACACACACACGTAAGCACACCTCTCCCTCGCGCTGCACACCCGTCACGGGGGTGGGAACCACTGGATGATGGGGCGCCCACCCCCCACCCTCCACCTCCCCCATCCCCCACCCTCCACCTCCCCCACCCTCCACTTCCCCTTCCCCCACCCCCCACCCAACCCCCCCCCCCCCCCGGCTGACCTGTCGATCGCGGCGAGCAGGAAGGAGAGCAGCAGGCCTGAGCAGGCCTCGGCCGACAGCTGCTGCTGGGAGGAGAGCTTCTTGTTGAGCTGCACGTAGAGGGACAGCACCAGCCGCTCCAGCTGGGCCACCGACATGTCCACGCCAACGCTGCCGCCACCGCCGACGCCACCGTCGCCGACGCCACCGCCGCCGCTGCCGGAGGGGGCCATGGCTCCGGTGGTCACCGTGCCGTCCGCGCGGCCCGCCAGGCCCTGCTCCCGGAACACCTCCAGCAGGCTCCACGTGTCCACCAGGTGGACTGCGGGTGGCGTGGCGGGCGGGGGGACAAGACGCAACGTGTGGGGGTCACGCCACGAGTGGGGTGGTGGTGGTGGGCCTCTTATAGGTCATTGATGGTGGCGATGTGGTGATAGAGGGGCAGTGTTGATTGGGGTCCGATGGTGACGAGGTGGGAACGTTGAGGTGACGATGGAGGAGGTGGCGGTTGCTGCACTCACGGCTGCACCTCTTCTGCACGAAGCGCAGCTTGCAGGCGGCGCGGTACGTGGACAGGCGGATCGCGTCGAAATTCTGGGCTCCTGAGGATGGAGAGCACAAGCGGTGCCACGTGGTGTTACATTGTGTGACAAGGTGTCACGTGGTGCTGTGTGGTGGTGTCACGTGGTGCTGTGTGGTGGTGTCACGTGGTGATGTGTGGTGGTGTCACGTGGTGATGTGTGGTGGTGTCACGTGGTGCTGTGTGGTGGTGTCACGTGGTGATGTGTGGTGTCACGTGGTGGTCTGTTGTGCTGTACTATGCGCCTCAGCTCTCGTACGCATCTCGGTGAAAAGCTGCCTTCGGTCGGCCATGATGACCGAGGTTGGCTCCGCTCCACCTCACTGCAACAACAGCAACAACAACCACAACTCAATCCACAACTCACAACCCACACTCACAACCACAGCCCACACTCGCAGCCACAGCCCACACTCGCAACCACAATCCACACTCACAACCACAACCTACACTCACAACCACAATCCACACTCACAACCACAGCCCACACTCGCAACCACAACCCACACTCACAACCACAACCCACACTCACAACCACAATCCACACTCACAACCACAGCCCACACTCGCAACCACAATCCACACTCACAACCACAACCTACACTCACAACCACAATCCACACTCACAACCACAACCTACACTCACAACCACAACCCACACTCGCAGCCACAGCCCACACTCGCAACCACAACCCACACTCACAACCACAATCCACACTCACAACCACAACCCACACTCACACAACCACAATCCACACAACCACAATCCAGAAGCCACGCAACGACAACGCAAACTCAACCACAATCCAAAACTGACCACCAAATCCTGTTTGGGGGTCAATTCAGCCCATCGTCCCTCCAGGGTCGATAACATGAATACCACTTTGTTCTAGGAATAGCCAACTCGTTCGTTGTCCTATGGATAGATTCGCCCCGGCCATAGTAATGTGACATTTCCACCCATGGCTCACCACACAGCTGAGGGCTGTAAACAGGAGCTGAACACCGATGCCTCGACGTTCACTTGAGCAGCAGCAGCAGCGGGGGATCGCTGAGACGTTTGACTTCGCTAACAGAGGACTCTGCTGACAGTTGTGTTTCAAGCGGTATGATTCACAGAGTACTATGCTGACAATTGTGTTTCAAGTGGTATGATGCAGAGGACTATGCTGAATATAAACTTCAAGACATCGTCAGGGCCAAATCCAAGAGATGACGATGCCACCACAACCTCCCTGGGGCCAAGAGATGTTAACTCCCTCGCCTGGTATGCAGGAGGTCGTCGGTTCGATCCCAACCCTGACGCTTGCTACATAATTTGAGTTTGCATGTATCTCTCTCTCCGTGGTCGCGTGGATTTTCCTCCGGGTCGTCCGGTTTTCCCCTCCACATTTAGAAAAGTGCGTTTGGAGTATTTGGCTGCTAAAAACATCCACGTGATGATAACCCACTTCATTGGGCTATTATTCATGTCCAGGTCGCTTCTGAAAAAGATCTACAGTATACAGCTCAGTGGGCCTTACCTGGCAAAACTAATAGTTCAGTTTAACAGCGTTCTACTCTCAGCAAGTCCCTCTGCCACTTCAACCTCTCCCGAGCGCGACGTGCCGTCCCACTACAGCAGCAAACTTGCCAGCAACCGACACTCAGATTGACTTGTGGAAGCTTCTGTTCTTCAGACCCCGAGTGTCCAGCCTAAGGCCGCCATCAGCTGCGTTACTCCAGCCTCAGCCCTATCTGACAAACCCGAACAAACCATTTGGTGACGCTGATTCTGCGTTGGCAGTGGTGCACGAAGCGCAATTAACATCAACAAACACTCAACACAACACTCGTCAATAGCAATACGGTGTGTGGCCTTAGAAGATAAAAATACATGTACAGTATATAATAGGCGACGTTTAGGGCAACGACCCTTATAGTACATAGAGAGAGAGATCAGAGAGGTCCCGGGCCTCTGTCTGTGTGCTATGGGTGAGGGCTCGAGTCGTGACTAGAGCTGGGGTTAGGGTGAGTGTCGTGACTAGGGCTGGGGTTAGGGTGAGTCTTAGGGTGAGAGTCGTGACTAGGGCTGGGGTTAGGGTGAGACTTAGGGTGAGAGTCGTGACTAGGGCTGGGGTTAGGGTGAGACTTAGGGTGAGAGTCTTGACTAGGGCTGGGGTTAGGGTGAGTCTTAGGGTGAGAGTCTTGACTAGGGCTGGGGTTAGGCTGAGACTTAGGGTGAGAGTCTTGACTAGGGCTGGGGTTAGGGTGAGTCTTAGGGTGAGAGTCGTGACTAGGGCTGGGGTTAGGGTGAGACTTAGGGTGAGAGTCGTGACTAGGGCTGGGGTTAGGGTGAGTCTTAGGGTGAGAGTCGTGACTAGGGCTGGGGTTAGGGTGAGACTTAGGGTGAGAGTCATGACTAGGGCTGGGGTTAGGGTGAGACTTAGGGTGAGTCTTAGGGTGAGAGTCGTGACTAGGGCTGGGGTTAGGGTGAGACTTGAGAACACCAATCGGATTTACAATGCAATGTTCCACGGCACGCAGTGGGAATACAAACCCGGTGTATTGTAAAACACACGGGAACACGCACACCTATACACATCTAGACAAAGGTCCCCTGTGTAGCCGACCTAAACCGCGGGGACAAGTGCTGTTACGAGGATCTATTCAGACCAGCACACGAGGGAGGTGGGGTTGCCACCGCCACACCCGGCCGCCTTTGTCTCCCCCAATCAATGTTAAAATGGTGACACGGCGCAATAGGCAGTCCTCGACATAGGGGAGGCCGGGCCGATTCAAACCATCACACGCCAATGATGGCACGTACTGTACTGCACTCTCCCTTCTCCAAAGCCAAAGATCCCCCGTGTAGCCTTAACACACTGTTGGGGCAAGTGCTGTTAGCGAGCACGCGTGAAGGCCGGCACGGCACACGAGGGGGTGGCCAGCCAACCACGCCCGACCGCCTTTGTCTCCCTCGTGGCGATGTATACTACACACCGCAACCAGGTACTCGTTTGAGGCCGGGTCGACCTAGGAGAGGCCCAGGACCGGTTCAGATCATCGTCACCGGTGGTGTTGGTGGCCGTGAGCGGGAACGGGTTCGTAGCGCAGCGCGTGACCCACGACACCACCGCTCCCCCGCCGCCTCCACGGAACCCGCCCACAGGCAGCGGCGTCGCTGTCAGAATCTGTTGTTATGCTGCGTGAGGAATCCGATAAGCTATCAAGCGCTTCTTTTCTCACAGATGTCCAGCGCGCACGCGGCCCAACTGCTCCCTGGGACCACGGGCCACCGCATGGGCCCCGGGCACCGGGCCATTGGAGGCAACTTTGGGCAGGTGGTGGGGGGGGGGAAGAACATTGAATTGCTTGCACCAACCCAGTACAAATGCCAACGTTGAACCAACGTTGGCATGTGGTTGGAATCGTAGTCCCAACGTTGATCCAACGTTGGCATGTGGTTGGAACCGTAGTCCCAACGTTGAGTCAACGTCGGCATGTGCTTGGAACCTTAGTCCCAACGTATATGTCTGGACCAACGTTGGCCAAACGACCCATGTGAACTGGGAGGGCCCATGGCACTTGCACCCCCCCCCCCACCCCTCCTGGCCCACGTGCGCTGCTGGGACGTCTGATGATGGTCCAGTAAGTCAGCGACTGTCAGTCATCGTTGTTGTGGGCGGATTTCTGGGGGCCTCCTTAGGAATGACGTCAGCCCCGACATCCTGAAGGCGGGAAACCCCCGTGCCCTGCCGGACATGACCGATTAAGCCTGCCAACCACCTCCCGTCCAGCGGCACACGTGGAAACACGTTTCCCCCCCCTCTCTACAATGTTCGAGCTATCCGATTCGCCGAGGAACAGAACCGACAATCATCGGTAGAGTAATCGATTACCGATTTAATCGAATAGCCTATGCCGTCCCACGTGCACCGCCTTCATCTCCCCGGTATGCCCGACTGGACATGTGTGAAAGAGCTTTATAGCTCATCGGATTCCTCCAGTATATATAAATATTCTGATTCTCATCTACCCCGTGTCACCGTACCTGTGCGTCTCTCCTGAGATGAGTGGGACCCCTGGGGCTCAGGGGGCCCGGGGTCTCCGCTCCCCCTTCGGCATCGCGGACCCCTTGGGATGGCGAGGGGACAAGGAAGGTGGCTCCAGCGAGAAGCTCCAGGAGCTACGGCAGTTCCGGGATTCGCAAAGATGCCCTGGCTCCAGGGAGATGATTTGGCTCCAGGAAGATACTCTAGCTCCAGGAAGATGCCCTGGCTCCAGGAAGATACTCTAGCTCCAGGAAGATGTCCTGGCTCCAGGAAGATGCCCTGGCTCCGAGAAGATGCCCTGGCTCCAGGAAGATGCCCTGGCTTCAGGAAGATGCTCTAGCTCCAGGAAGATGTCCTGGCTCCAGGAAGATGCCCTGGCTCCAGGAAGATGCCCTGGCTTCAGGAAGATGCTCTAGCTCCAGGAAGATGCCCTGGCTCCAGGAAGATGCCCTGGCTCCAGGAAGATGTCCTGGCTCCAGGAAGATGCCCTGGCTCCAGGAAGATGCCCTGGCTTCAGGAAGATGCTCTAGCTCCAGGAAGATGCCCTGGCTCCAGGAAGATGCCCTGGCTCCAGGAAGATACTCTGGCTCCAGGAAGATGCCCTGGCTCCAGGAAGATGCCCTGGCTCCAGGGAGATTATTTGGCTCCAGGAAGATGCCCTGGCTCCATTGAGACGATCCGGCTCCAGGAAGACGCCGTTGATTCAGGATCCGGAGCGAGGCGCGTACGTGAATGAGAGATGAGCGATGGGTGCGCGTTGCCGCTCTCTCCCTCCTCTCCCCGTTCCGGGATGGACGCTCCCTGCTCCCCCTGCTCCTCGCGACCCCCGGATCGGGGATGGCGCGGGGGGTCTCCGCTTCTTGCCGCGTGATCCCCGAGACCCCCACAGCCCCCGCGCCCCTCCCCTCCCTCCCTCCCACGCCGCCGCCTCCTCCTGCGCGTTCCCTATTAGAGGTGACGTCACCACCATTCGCTCCCCCCCCACTCTCACTCTGCCCCTCCCCTCGTCCCCCTCTCCTCCTCCCCCTTTTCTCTTCGCTGAGCCCTCTCCCTTCTCCACGCCGGATCGCCGTCGGTACGGGCGGGTGGGACGTGACGCGGGGGCGGTGGGGGGGGAAGGGGGGGGGTGAAAGAAAGGTGGGGGGGGGGTGGACGAGAGACCAGGGGGGGGGGGGGTCGAGCAGAGGTGGGTGGAGGCGAGGTGGGAGGGGAGGGGGAGGTGCGTGAGGTGGGGGGGAGCTAACGGACCCTTGACCCCCACCGGCTCACCACTTTCTACGTCGCCATTTCCAATCCACTGCTGGATGAGGGTCACCCCGCATTGGGCACGCGGTGTGACCTCGCTGCCTCGCCCAGCAACCTGCCCGTGCCTGCTGGCACACCCACGTGACCAACATCCTGCCTCGACTCTGCCGAGCTTCCCAGATCGGACGCATTACGTCACTTTGTTGGTGACAGTCGCGAAAAATCACCCCCCCTGCCCCCCCCCCGTAGAGCTTGAACGAGAATGTTGGGGCAAGTGCTGTTCGGGGAGTACCAATGTCGGCCGGCACGGCACACGAGGGGGATGGGGGGGGTGGCCAGCAACACGCACGGCCGCCTTCGTCTCCCCTGGCGATCACATGACACTGGCACCATCACCTCTGATCACGTGACACTGGCACCATCACCCCTGATCACGTGACACCATCACCTCTGATCACGTGACACT
Source organism: Lethenteron reissneri (assembly GCF_015708825.2). NCBI lineage: Eukaryota > Metazoa > Chordata > Hyperoartia > Petromyzontiformes > Petromyzontidae > Lethenteron > Lethenteron reissneri. Next base: position 1,493,002 of record NC_083797.1, read on the forward strand.
GGCACCTTCACCTCTGATCACGTGACACCATCACCTCTGATCACGTGACACCATCACCTCTGAGCACGTGACACCATCACCTCTGAGCACGTGACACTGGCACCTTCACCTCTGATCACGTTACAATGACACCATCAATTACCTTCTTCAATCCACTGCTGGTGACCTCTCTCTGCCGTGTTGGCTGTAGGGTTGTTGGACAGTCCTTCATCAGGGCTGCCAGTGCAGATTGAGCGTTTCACTTGTGACTGGAAGTTGGCCGTGGTCGGGAATCTAACTTGGGCCATCAGGTTCATGGCGCAGTGCTCCAACTGCTGCGCCAGCACTCCCCCCTGGCTTGTGTGTTGTACGTACAGGGGTGGCGTGTGCGGTCGTGTGACTTCTGCCGTACGAGTGTGTTGTAGGTTTACATGGTATTTCACAAGCATGTATGTACTGCAGGTCGACACATCTGCATGGTAATGATTATGGAACGTGTTCGTGTCTGCTATATGAATGTTTCCAGAGTATCGATGTGCCCCGTGTCGGGCCTCGCTTAGTCGTAGATGCTTATCACCAAAACGAGATCTCCGAGACCCAGGGGGAGACACGGCGCCTCTGAGAGAGACATGGGGACTCAAGGAGACACATGGAGTAGGACTGAAATACAGGCACACTGGGACACTGGTGGAGATACATAACAAATGGGGTAGACACGAAAGGCTTGGGTGAGACACGGGCACAGTTGGGGAGACACGGGGACACCGATGAAGACTTTGCGGCCTCGGGGCGAGAAAGGCTTCTCACGAGGAACCCTTTGATCAGCTGTAGCAGCAGGGACACCTACTGGGCAATTGGTGCTACGACCAACATGGGCGTAGCGCTGTGGCCACGTCCGTCCCGTCTTGGGTTGGTGGCTTCTCCTCCTCCGTCCCATCCACGCACGGCGCCACAGCGAGAGTCTCACACTAAGCTCTTTATTTCCGCAGCTCGCACGACATGGAAAGGTTAGGCTTTGTCTTAAAGCTTAAATAGTTTAATCTTTTTGATCTCCTCACTGCTTTACCAGTCCGTAATTATTTATTATACATTTTTTTATATAACCTTACGAGGCTGGATATTATTATAGTGTCTTAAAAAATACAATGTTAAAAACCATGTGCAGTGAAAACGTAAAAAATAAGTTATCTTCTTCTCCGCTCGGGTCCATGAGGCAAGAGTGACGGGACGAACAAAACGACGACGGGGGGAGGGGTAGGGGGGGGAGGGGGGGGCTTAGAAAAGAAACGTGCCGGGGGGGCCGGGGGGGCTCGCGGGAGGCGAGCGCAGCGCGTGTCATCTGACCATGAGGCAGGCAACGCACAGCTTCGACGGCCCGATGCAATCGTCGTGGCAGAACGCGCCGCAGCCCTGGCAGACGATCAGCGCCTTCAGCCGGCACGGGCACGGCTCGGAGCCCCCGCCTGGCCCCCCCTCCCCGCCAAACACCTGGTTACCCAGCGGCACCGAATTGAGGGTCAGCGGGCCCCCGGCGGACCCCGCGGGGTTATGGGGCGGCGCAGAGATGGCCGTCACCGACGCGCTGAAGGACAGGAGGTTGCCGCCGCCGCCGCAGCTGTGGTTGAGCACCACGCCGGGGAAACCGGGCACGGCGCCGCCGGCACCCCCTGGCTGTCCGCAGTTCACTCCCTGGTGGTGAAGGTGGTGATGGTGGTGGGGGTGGTTGTGATGGTGGTGCGGAGGCAAACCATCCGACGGAAAGTGCTGTGGGTGCTTGCTGGCCTGCGTCCCGCGCTGCTGCTGCTGCTGGTGATGGTGATGCTGCTGCTGTTGGTGCTGTTGCTGATGGGCGTTGAACTGCTGTTGCTGGCTCTGGTACGTGAGTCGCACCGCCCGGCCCGGCTCCATGGCACCCTGGCCATCCCGCACGCTCGTCACGATGCTCACGAGCTGCGCCGACGCCATCGAAACTGGCAGGCAGCCGTCCTTACCTCCGTCGCCAACGCTGCCGCCGCCACCACCGCCACCCTCCACCTTCACCACGGTTTCCGTCTGGTAGCGCTGGTGCATGGCCACCAACGCTTGGTTGATCTCGCGAGCGCTCAGCTCCGTCTTGATCGGAAGACGCTTGGCCAACTCGGGGCGAGGGTCCGGCGCGGACTGCTCGCCGGAGGAGGAAGTGGAGGAGGAAGGGCTCCTCTCCACCTTAATGGCAGGCTGTGCGACCGCATGCTGGTTGTGCTGCTGCTGCTGCCCATGCTGCCCATGCTGGTGGTTCTGGAAGGGCTGAATGTGCTGCCGATTCTGGTGATGATTCTGAGTCTGTTGCAGCTGGTGATGGGACAGGTGATGATGATGGGGCAAGTGGTGGGGCGGGTGATGAGGTGGGTGATGCGGTTGGTGATGGGGAGGGTGGTGAGATGCGTCCTGCTCGCCGGACCCGGCTTCCCCGTTCTCCTGCGGCGCCGGCGCCTTCTTGCGCTCGGGGCTCTTGCCGTAGGTGGACGTGTTGAGCAGGTAGTGCACCGACACGGCGGGCTTCACCGACGGAGGCGACCGCTTGAGTCCCATCATGAGGGCCTTCGGCCTCGAGTTGGGCCTGGCACAGGTGCCATCCCCACGCGGGCCCGTCGCCGCTGGCAACCCCAGCCGTATCAGTTGCTGGCCCAGGCCCACCCCCGCCGGTCCCCTGGTTGTTCCGGGGCCACCGCCACCGCCGCACCCGTTCTGGCTCTGCAACCAGCTCGCCACCCGGCTGCCGGGGCTCACGGCGCTGCCGGCGCCCTGCTCGCCAGGAGACAGCGCCAGCAGCACCCCGGCCCGGCCCTGCACCTCCTCCCCTGGCACCTCGACCGAGCGAGGGCGGAGCGGCGGCGGTGCCGCGCCATCCGGGGTGCCGGGGGGCGAGCGGATTCGCGTGAAGTTGGGCGCGGTGGCACCAGCGCCGGGGACGTCACCGACGCCGGGGACGTCACCGCGAGGCTGTCGGCCGCTGGCGGCTTCGGCGGGGGGAGAGTCGGTGCTCGCCGAGCTGGAGGTCAGCGCTTTGGGCGACTGGCGCTGCCTCCTGTCGGCCACGAGGTCGGCGCCGGACGCCGGCGGCTGGAAGGGCGTGATGTGCAGTTGTCCGCCGGCCGTGGGCTGTGGCAGCACCACCTCGAGAGGCAGACTGCCCTGCAGCAGCTGCGTCACCAGCGGGTTGCTCGCCTGGATGGAGGAGGTGGCGCAGCGCGAGGACGCCGGGCTCTGCTCGGCCGACGCCCTCGAGCCGACCGCCAGCCCGGTGGGATCCTCGCCCGGGGAGCTCGGCGCCGCGTCGGCCACGCCGGCGCTGCCGGCCTCCTCGGGCGTCTCGGACGTGGCGATCGGGGTCCGGCTGTCGTCGGCGACGCCGTCGGTCCGCCGGTGCCGCGACGGCGACCCGAGCGGCGACGGCTCGCGGTCGGGGGTGGTGGGGGGTGGCGCCGGCGGCGCCGTTGCCGTGGGGCGGTCGCCCCGCTCGTCCGACAGTTCCGATCGGTGCGGAGGGGTCGGCGAGGAAGGCACAGGTTTATCGGCAGGGACGGGCGCCCCCCGCTGCGGCGATGGCTCTTTTTCCACTCTCGCTAGAGACAGGTCCAGCGCCGACTCGGCGGCCTTGGGGCTTGCGACGGCGGCGGCACTTTCGGACGACTGCGCCGTGGCGAGCGGCGACGGTGCGGAACACGCGGCGCGCGGCTCCGACACGGTCGTGCCGGCGCTACCCAGCACTCCGCTCCCTTCCTCTCGCGGCGCCACCTGCACGGCCGGCGTCGTCGCCTCCGCCTCGACCGGCGCCGCGGCTCCCGATGGAGTTCTGGCCGCGTGTGCCGCGGGGCCGGCGCCATCCTCCGTTGAAGCGGGGCCGGCGACGGGGAGCGCCTCGCCGGGCCGAGGGCGACGCTCCGCCGTCCGATCGTCGTCCACCCGAGTGTCGGCGCCACCCTCGTGTGCGGCGCTGCGGGCGCAGTCTCCCAGCAGCAGCTTGGGCCGCACCGCCGTGGCGTGCGCCGGCAGCGCCCGCGCCCTCAGCTTGGCACGCGTGTGGGCCTTGGCCTGCGCGGACGTTCGGGCCTTGCCGGACCCCGTGGAATCTCCTCCTCCCCCGCCTCCTCCTCCCCCTCCGGCCGCCGAAGCCGCCTCCCTGCGTGCCCTCAGCTGCTGCGCCTTGGCCTTGATGTCGGCCAGGGTGCGCGCGGGCCCCGCAGGGCGTGCCCCGTGCCCCGCCGGTGACGGCGAGGGGGACGGCGCCCCGCTGGCGGCGCTGGGACCCACGGTCTGCGGAGGCGGCGTGACCGTGGGCGTGGTCCTCTGCACCACCATCACCAGCGGAGGCTTCAGCTGGATCTGGCAGAGGCAGAACAGAAGCATGGAGTGGTTATGGCGAGTGGTGAGCGCGAGTCGCGCGTGAGGGGCGAGTGCTCTGTGGAGGGTGGGCGGTGCTACTTGATGCGTGGTCCAAGGCCTGTAGTTCAAGCCACCTAAGCCTGCTCAGAACACAAGATACACACCACCCTGTGGCCTTGCCCACATTCTGTTCTCCACACTGTTGAGGAATCCAATACCCTAACCCTAGATTGACATCACTGAATAGCATTCTCGAGCACATATGTACATGTTACAGCCCTTTGTCAATCCACTGCTGGTTTAGAGCCTCCTTACGTGGGGGTTATTTGACCATACTTCACCTCGCTGGTCAAAAGGCGTGGAGTATAGACGTGGGAGCAGGGTACAGCGCAACAGAAGAAGTTGCTGTGCTGCACTCTGCTGCCCACCATTAATCTCACAGTTAAACAAACCCAGACTCAAACCTGCTTAGCTTGCGATTTTGACGAGATAGGGCGCATTCTGAGCGATTAGCTCTGAGGCAAGAGATAAGTGTGAATAATTTAATGGTGCAGGGCCGAGCCATAGACACACATTTCGGCGCCTGTTGCGCCATCCTCACACCCCATCTCCCCACCGGGGCTGTGACATTGGCACGGCCACGCCAAAAATTCGAGCCACCAGCCGTCCCCAACTGCACGCTCTGTTGCTTTTGTTTACAGCAATTCAGATCGCCGTTGGGACGTGTGCCCCGTCCACCCTGCCCTCGCTACGGCACCGACGCAAGGGAGAGCTTGGGAGTCGGGCGCCGCGCGGAACACGCCGTGGCATGCCGGAGTGCCCCGGTGCGCACCTTGATGGGCGGCACCCTGAGCGTCTCGGTGGGGCCCTCCCGCTCCTCCACGCGGGCGCGCTTCCTCTCGGGGCTGTGCCCCACGCCGCCCTCGCTGCCCCTCCGCCTGCCGCCCTCGCACACCGACCCGCGCCGCTCCTCCCGGCCCAGTGGCGCCGCCCGCGCGTGGGCGGGGGGCGACCTGGCGGTAGACACCACCACCGTGTACTGGAGGGGGGCGGCCAAGTCGGGGCCGCCGCCGCCGCCCCCCCCGCCGCCGCCATGCGCACCCTCCTCCTGCTGCCGGCAGAGCAGCAGCGTCCGGGTTCGCTCCCTGGTCCGGCACGTAGAGAAGCTGGGCGCAGGCTCGGTAGGAGAAGGGGACGCCTTCGCCTTAGGAGCGACGGCGGGAGGGGTATTGGGGGCAGCAGGGGCAGCGGGTGTAGCGGGTGCAGCGGATGCAGCAGGGGCAGCGGGTGCAGCGGGTGCAGCGGAGGCAGCGGGTGCAGCAGGGACAGCGGAGGCAGCGGGTGCAGCGGGTGCAGCAGTGGGGGAGGGCTCGTCATTGCGGGACGCGAGGCTGGTATCTGCAGTCCTCAGGGCATCATCAGAGACGCTCGGCTCCAACTCCATGGCCTCGTCCCCTGGCTCCGCCGATGACTCCATAGCCTCTGCCGATGGCTCCGCGTCCTCCGCATCAGGGTTCGACGCCTCCATCGGCACAGGATTATCCGGCACTGGCTCCTGCACCAACTCCACAGCCTCCTCCGGCTCTTCCGGCTCCTCCGGCTCCACCACTACCACTGGCGCCACCACCGCTGCCGCTCCCTTAACTTCCTCCTCCTTCTCCTCCGTGCCGGGCAGCTCTTCCGTGACGGGCAGTGGTGAGGGTTCGCGGGGCGGGCGGGGGCTGGTGCCTCTCCCCGCGGGGGCCTGGGGTGGAGAGGATGGCGCCAGCCCCTGCTTACGCTCCGCCGAGGCGGCATCGCTGCTATCGCCCGAGTCCTCCTCTTCCTCCTCCTCGTCCTCCTCCTCGTCCTCCTCGCGCTTGGTCAGCTGGTCCAGGTCGTCCAGCGTCAGGTTTGACCTGCGGGAGATGTCCGGCCGGACGCCGCCGTTAATGTCCAGCACCAACCAAGCTGGCGATTGTCGATAACTGCAATCGGTTGGCGAGCGCACACTCCTCAACAAGTCTGCATTCAAAAGATGAGTGTGTGGTGGAGGTAGAATGGGAGGGGAGAGGTAGGAGAGTGCATGGAGCAGAGTACGGTGAGATGAGAGGGGAGAGGTGGGACAGTGCATGGAGGGAAGTAGAGTGAGATGAGAGGGGAGAGGTGGGAGGGTGTGTGGAGGGGAGAAGATTGAGATGAGAGGGGAGAGGTAGGAGAGTGCGTGGAGGGGAGTAGAGTGAGATAAGAGGGGAGAGGCAGGAGAGTGCGTGGAGGGGAGTAGAGTAAGATGAGAGGGGAGAGGTAGGAGAGTGCGTGGAGGGGAGTAGAGTGAGATGAGAGGGGAGAGGTAGGAGAGTGCGTGGAGGGGAGTAGAGTGAGATAAGAGGGGAGAGGCAGGAGAGTGCGTGGAGGGGAGTAGAGTAAGATGAGAGGGGAGAGGTAGGAGAGTGCGTGGAGGGGAGTAGAGTGAGATGAGAGGGGAGAGGTAGGAGAGTGCGTGGATGGAGGGAGTAGAGTGAGATGAGAGGGGAGAGGCAGGAGAGTGCGTGGAGGGGAGTAGAGTAAGATGAGAGGGGAGAGGTAGGAGAGTGTATGGAGGGGAGTAGAGTGAGATGAGAGGGGAGAGGTAGGAGAGTGCGTGGAGGGGAGTAGAGTGAGATGAAACGGGAGAGGTAGGAGAGTGCGTGGATAGGGAGTAGAGTGAGATGAGAGGGGAGAGGTAGGAGAGTGCATGGAGGGGAGTAGAGTGAGATGAGAGGGGAGAGGTACGCAGAGGCGAGTCCATGGAGGATTTGGAAGGCAGCGAGTGCGAAATTGAATTTGATCCGGGACTCAATTGGGAGCTCGGGGAAGGGATCGGAGTGACGGGGTGATGTGGTCTCGTCTGCGGGTAGGAAGAGGAGTTGGGGAGCGAGGCCGGCGGGGTCATGGGAGGCAGATGGTGGCATGTGGTGTGGCGGTTGGCAGAGGCAGAGTGAGTGACCTCTGGCCATAGTGTTGCTCGAAGAATCGCTCCTTCCACTGCTCCATGCGCTTCTCCTTCTCCTGCTCCTGCCGGATCCGAAGCTGCATCTCCGGCGTAAACTCCCCTAAGCAAGGGACACCAGCAACAGCAACAACCGGGTCAACTCAGATGAACCCACACGCGCGTGTGTGTGTGTGTGTGTAGAGGGGCACGCGAGTATGTATTGTGTGTCTATTGTGGGGAGCAGTCGTGCGCTACGAAGCCGGCGACCCAAGGTCGATTCCTGCTCACAGCGAACACCAGTGACGATTATCTGAACCGGTCCTGGGGAGACAAAGGTGGTCGGGCGTGGCGTCGGCCACCCACCCCCTCGTGTGCCTTGCCCACCTTTATAGGTGCTCGCTAACATCACTTGCCAAAAAATAGTCTACGTAGGTTAGACGAGTCGGGAGGGGGGGGGGGAGATCCTTGTCTTTGTATATACACAAGTGTTCCGAGTACATGCGACCGCGTGCGCGAGTGTGTGAGCGTGACGGTGCGTGCGCGTGCTGTACCCTCTGCGAGCCTCTCCTTCCACTCCTGCGCGGCGAGCGTGAAGAACTCATTGTTGAGCGCCGTCCCGCTGAGCCGCGCCAGCCCGTCCGCACACACCTGCACGGCAGAGAAGTCAACACGCGTTCAACAACACGCTGGGCATGGCGGGCATCCACAGAACCGCCACTATCCACGTTGAACCCTGAGAGCTTTCGAAGGATCCGACGAGATTTGGCGCATTCCAGGTGTCTTGATCATTAGGCCATTGTAGATAGGCCAACATTACTGCTACAACAAAGCACACATTTGGCTCAAGTAGGAATGCTGCTGTCATATCTGGAATGCAGCGCCCAGTTCCTACCTCGTTGTATTTGATAGAGATGATCCACCACTCACTGACTCACTCGAGTCACACGCTCACCCACACTGGGAAGTCTTCTCATTATATTACTCGGCTATTTCACGTTGTAGATCTACTCTGTGTGTAGCTGCAAAGTAGCTAGCCGAGTCCAGGCTACAATCGGTTTGGAAGGGGTTCTAGGTGGATGCCCACCCGTGCAGTGGTTTGTGGGTGACAAGCTCATGGTCAGTGTTCGGATAACACTCCACAGAGTAAGCGCTTGCGTTATGATCCACTCAGGCGCTTAAGTCACCGAATAAGAGGATTCCGCCTCAAGGGGCCACCTTAACCAGCACCAGGGAAAGGTCACGGTAGGCATCCGACTCATCGGCCTTGCCTGCGTCCCTCACTGACGCCCTACTGTGAATTGTAAGCGGGAATTGGAGCAGCACTTGGGCCTGTTCCGCAACCATGATTTATATCAAATAAAAAAAACAGCCAGATGCTTGTGTCAGGTGGACCCGACCCGTCGCCCGCAAAAACCGACCCTTGACCCTGCACCGCCCGCGTTGGCAACCGTGGAGGCAGCGGTGCAGCCAGAGAGGAGGGAGGGTGGGGGTAGGGGGAGGAGAGTGGGGGAGGGGCAGCGTGCGCACCTGGCGGTCGACCTCGGGCAGCAGCGCCAGCAGACGGTGCTGGGCGTGCATGGGCAGCGCGCAGAACGTGTGCTTGTTGACGAGTGCGCGCAGGTTGGTGTTGACGAGGATCGAGTCGGGTGTCTCCACGTCGATGTCGCCCTCGCGCGCCCGCCGCAGCTGCCCTGCTCGTGCAGAGCAACGAGGCAGGAATAATTAATGCACGCGCACGCGCGCCGCGATGCTCGCCAACACGCGCTCGGCCTCCGGAGTACTTGTGAGTGACAATAACTTTTGGGTTCAAAGCCGCTTGAGATGATGTCACGCGTAATTACGTCATCGGCAGGCGAGGAGCGTATGCTGTATGACGACGCTAGATAACGTCACGCGTAATGACGTCATCGCCTTGGCTGGCAAGGCAAATAAATCTACGCATAACCACGCACAGACACAAACACAAAACATGTACGCACAAGCACACACACCCACCCACGTTGGGTGGTAACGGTGTTTGCGCACGGGCACGAGGGGTTCGTACCGGAGCTGAGCCGCCGCGTTCTCTGACGTGGTTTGCGCGTGAGGCGAGCCACGGCTGGGGTGGGCGGCTCTTTATTCTCGGGTCCTGGCACCTCTTCCTCCTCCTCCTCTTCCTCTTCTTCCTCCTCATCCTCGGCGGCCGTGCTCTCCCCGTCGGCACGCGCTGCCCCCAGCGTCCCGTCCGTCTGCTTCACCTCGTACGCTACACACGGGGAGGTGACACGGGGGAGGAGGTGACGTGGGGAGGTGACACGGAGAGGAGGTTGCGCTGTTTGTGGTTCAAGTTAAGTTGATTTTGTTTAAGCGGGTGAGAACTCAAGAGACTAGGATTATTGCAAGAGGGACCTACGTCGCCAAAATTACAAAAGCAAATTAAATTCAAGTACAGCAATGAAGCAAACAGTGATAATTGGAAATGATTGTACAAAAATACATTCCCTGTAGTAGAATTCAGTTTAGATATTTGTCTGACTGATCTTAGCAGAACTACATTTAAGTTATGTATGTAGAACTTCTTTCGCACCGTACGTAGCCAACCGTGCTAAACACTAAACAGTAATCAGGCAAATGTTGTACAAATATATAAACAGACAAGGATATGTCAAGTCCAAGTGAAGTTATCAAAGAATCGACAGCTGGGCATCATTGTACTTTATATGGGGGAGTAACAAAGGACTTTTTGAAGCAATGAGATTCCAGTTCGGGGCATTAACAGAGAATGAGTGAGAACCACGTGTCTAAAATTTAGGGATGTGATCCTGAATAAATACTTTTGATCGGCAAGGGACCGAGTTGTGTGTATGCACTAAAGATAAACTCGGGCCAATGAATCTCCCTCCGAGCTAAAAGAGGGTGAATGGTTTGGTAGAGGTGGTGTATTGGTAGAGGTGCTGTCCTGTAGAGGTACCGTATGTGAGTGTGGTATGTTTGGCGTGTTTGTGGCGTATGTGAGACAGCGTGGTATATGGGGAGACATAGGTGGTCGTGGTGCTGGCCATCCACCCCCTCGTGTGCCGTGCCAGCCTTCATAGGTGCTCGCCAACAGCACTTGCCCCAACAGTCTGGTCTGGGTATACGGGGGATCTTTTTTGTTTGTTTTATATGGTACAGGTGGTGCATCTGAGCAAGTGTGGTCTGTGTGGAAGTATGCGAGTGCCGTGCGTGTGGTGGATGCGAGCGTGGTGTGTGTGTGTGTTTTGCGAGCGAGTGTGGTGTGCGTAGCGTATGGTAGAGGTGGTGCGTGTGTGAACGAGTGTGGTGAATGCGGGCGAGTGTTGGGTGCGTGGAGTGTGCGGTACCGGCGGGAGCCTGGCTCTGCTGCCCGGGTCCCTTGAGCGGCTTGAGGATGATCCGTGGGATGGGTTTCCCGGGCGACACTGGGAGACCCGAGCGACGCTTCCTCTGCTGCTGTTGCTGCTTCAGGGCCTGGAAACACGGGAGTACGTGACACCATACCCCCTCGACCTCACCCCGTCTTACCTCACCACATATCACTCACCCTGTCTTGCTCACCCCGCATCTCTCACCAGGTCTACCTGTGTCGCAACACAGCTCCATGACCCCATCTCACACAGCAGCATCAACCTTAAAGGCTTGACATGTATGAATTAAAAACTGTCACATTTGTTATCAGAAATGCCTTAAAACATAAAAAATGTAAATGTCACTTCTACGAGTTTTTAGTGATAGAACACATGGGGTTAGTGATAGAACACATGGCCGGCCTCCCATTTAATTCCTTGTACCGGTGCCCATACTACGCACACACTGCCACTGACTCAACCCTCCCCCTGGGCCCAGAATAGATGCTGGCTGGGGTTACCTGCTTGACGGCCCGCTTGCTGTGCTGCTGCGAGGGAGACATGACCTTGCCAGCAGTCAGCGTCGGGGAAGGACAGGTGGACGGAGTTGGGGACGCGGGTTCAGAGGGCGGCTTCCCGGACACTGGCAGGATAGGGACACAGATGGACGGACATATGTGTCTCGCGCTCCCTGCACAGGTGCTGCCATCTCCCATAAAAAATGTTGAGGGCAGCACTCCAGATGAGCTGCGTACTGGACGTTTCATGCATTTAAACGGATTAATTATTCATGATGTTTTCAAGTAATGCGTAGTAATACGGATAGTAATACGCATAACAATTTAGCTGCACGGCTTGAGTTTGCATGACAAAGTAGCAGTCACATGGGCCACTGGGTACATGGTGGGGGGGGGGGCGGCGATCAGCAATGTGTATCAATAAGGTCCAGTATCCGGCCAGGAGGCTCGGCGGTAGAGCGAGCGGCTCGCAATCGGAAGGTTACGACCCTGTTTGGGGATTGACTCAGCCCATCATCTCTCTAGGGTCAATAAAAAAAGGTACCCCCCCCCCCCCCCCCCCGTGAGAAAGGCAACATTGGTTGTCCTGGGGATAGACCCTGTCATAGGAACATGGATTTCCACCACTAGCTTAGGGGCTGTTAATGGGAAATGAGCATCACTTCAATGCTCATTTGAGCAGGAAATCACTCAGGGAAATTTGAAGGGAAGTATGTAGAGTGTTTCTTTGGGAATTACAAAAAGAACGTTTTTTTAAGAATACATTTTTTTTAAAGACGAGTTGAGAAATTTTGTCAGTGTTCTAAGACCAATTGTTTGTACAGCAGGTCAAATATTGCAAACGTCGTGATAATTGTATTATTTTTCTATCTACGTGGCTTTACCGAAAAACCCAAAGAATACAAATATTGCAGTTAAAACAAAAGGCTTTAGTTAACGCATTACCCCAAAGTGTACCGCGTTTGTGGAAGTTGCTCGTGACCATGGGTTTATATTCTTGTGAATTGGCAACATGTTTAGGAGCTAAATGGGAATGGGTGGGAGCCTTCCTGCGGTGACCAACCTCTTACGTGTTTTCACGTCACATTAAATACAACATCGTCATCTGGGCAAAGTGGATTTCATTAAATCGAATATGGACATGATCAGTAGAGCCAACTTTCCAAAAAAAAAGAAGGCCCGCTTGAGGTCCAGAAACCAATTGGACAAGGTCTTTGATTGGATCAGCTAAACAATGCAACTCAATGCAACTTCCTGACTGGAACCTTAATGGGAAATAACCATTGATGTCGTCACCTTACAGGAGATGCACGTTGAGGACAGGATGCGGAGGGAAAGATACAACATAAACGACCGTAAGGTAGTGTTACATTCTACCAGACGAATATACATTTTAACCGCACAGTAGAAATTCAGGAGGGAAAATTACTCGGACTCAAACCTTATCTGGAGCAGCGGTCGAGACTCACACAGCATCTTCCAGAAAAGCGTCGATTTTATTATCAAAGGGGTTTTTGTTTTGTGTTGTGGTGCACAACATCGTTGCAATTGTAAGTCGCTCCCATTCAATGTGGCCTCGAGGTCTGGTTTAAATGTGGAGTGCAGTACGAGTGGATTTTCTGACAGTGTCCTCCAAATACAGAGAGCGGATGGATGTATACAGTGGTGCCCCCCGCATACAGCGGATGATTCTGGTGGCCCCCTAAAATAAACCCCCATGACAAATCGCACCCCCCCCCCCCCACAAGCTCAACAACAATGCCGACTTGTTGTTCTTAGCTGCGTCTTGATACTGCGCAGAAACGTCACGGTGTAGCCCTGCGCACTCCTTAACGACCGAACCATTCGAATGTACGTTCAAGAATTGACTTTGCGGTTTTCAACGTATCCAATGGTGTCTTTTTTCCTTTCATAGATTTTTCAATAACGTAAAAAGCAATATAGTTAACATTACAAGCTGTGAATGGCACAAATTGGTCTTCGTGGAAATAATGGTGTTTAGTGAAAACAACGGATATATTTCGGGGCACCCCATCCCGTGAATGAGCCGGGTATGTTGAGGGCACACTGAAGTATTAACCACATGGCTCTATTCCCACACCAATCCCGCCACGTCTCCACGCTGGCGACCAACCATCTCTGAGCTTCGCACCTTTACTCTTCTTCTCCTTGGCCTTGTCAGGCTCCTCCGACTCACATGAGCTGCTTGGCTCCTCCTTGGCACTCTCCTCCTTCTTCACCTCTTCATCCTCCTCCTCCTCTGCAGCAACCGCCGCCTCTTCCCCCGCCGCCGCCGCCGCCACCGCCGCCGTCGCCGCCTCCTCCTCTTCTTCCTCCTCCTCCTCCTCTCCCTCCTCCTCCTCTTCTTCCCCAACCTCCTCTTCCTCCTCTTCCTCTACGCCCTCATTATCCTCCTCGTTATCCCCATCTTCCTCATCTCCCACCTCGTCTCCCTCCATGGCCAGCCCAGCAGCCGCGTCCTTCTGAGTAGGGAGTGACATCACCAATACCATAAACTCACACCGGGACCTGACACACTTCCTGCAGGGCCTGACACCTCCGCTGACACATCGCCACTAGGCGCTTATAATAGGGTGACAAAGTGGTGCAATCGCGGTGCAATTGGTGTGCAGCAGAGGTTGTGTGCATGCGGTCTGTGTCTGCTGTGTGCAGCGAGTGTGGCGTCTAATTGCCATGAGTGTGGTGCGTGTGGTGTGCATTGCCCATGGGTATTGGTGTAGGTAGTGAGTGCGATGTGTGCGTATCACGAGTGTGGCGTGCATGTGGTGGGTGTATGGCACGTGTGATGGTAGATGTGCGCCTTGCGAGTGTGCAGTGTGAGCAGCAGATGCTGGGTGTGGTGGTGTGTGTGGCATACGTGGTTTGAGTGTGGAGGGTGTGTGGTGGGTGTGGCATGAGTGTGATGCGAGTATGCCGTGTACTTGGTGTGTGTTTGCGTGGCGCGAGTGTGGTGCGTGTGTGGTGCACGTGTGGTGCGAGTGTGGCGTGCGTGGTGGGTGTGGTGTGTGTGGTGCGTGTGGCACGCGTGGTGCGAGTGTGGTTTGTGTCAGTGTCCCACCTTCAGCGTGTAGACGCCCATGCGGCCGGGCACCTTGAAGAAGATGCCCCCGACCCCACGTGAGTTGGTGTGCAGCATGGCGTTGAGGCAGGCCAGGGGCGATGTACCACTGAGTGCCGGCGACACAGACAAAGAGAGGGTCAGCGTGTGCTATTACCCTTACCACACTGACCATCGCTCGCTACCTTTACCAGCATTATCACACTTAGCAGCAGAAGCAAATCTAGAGCTATATACTTATTCGTGGTGTGGAAGTTGGTGAATCCTTGCCATTCGACAACCGGTCACCCACGTGCTCTGTTGGTGGGTGCACTTCCATTTATTGCATTGACTTCACATTCATGTCATAAATGAACAAAATAAATGTTTCAACTCAACGCGTAGGTTTTTCACAGCCATTATAACGATTCATAATGGATTACTTGGATCGTGTCGTAAGGGTCAGCAGCAGCACAAGAAAATATGCTGCAGGGGTGCACGCACAGCAACACACAAGGCTTCATGAAACGGGCTGCCGCTGCTGTTTGCTGCTGCGCTTTCTGTTTTTGTTGGCGTTCCGCTGCCGTATATTTACTGCTCCTGCACAAACAGGTCTCGGCTAGCCTACGAGGTGCCCGCAGTTTGTACAGCATTATAATCTGTGAGCCATACACCATCTGCACTGACTGGTAAACTTAATCGTCGTGTTATACTGATAGGAACCTCCTGGTTACACCAGCCCACGGGAGATTATGTGTGTCTGTCCGTCGTGCAGGGAGGGGCTGGGTGGGGAGGGAGGGGCTGGGTGGGGAGGGGCTGGGTGGGGAGGGTGGGGCTGGGTGGGGAAGGGAGGTTGGGGAGGGGCTGGGTGGGGAGGGTGGGGCTGGGAGGGGTGGGGCTGGGTGGGGAGGGGCTGGTCACCCCGTGGTGCCCTTATAAAACTCAACGTTTAACCTACTCACGCCAGCTTGTGCTCGCCCTCACAGTCAGATATATTTGCGGAATACACCACGCCGCCGTTGACCCTGACCATTGACCGAGCAACCCAACGTTCCTAGCAGCTCCCTCCGCAGGAATGTGTTATTCACACTCTGGATTAATTGTTTGCCATTTGTGACCTATGGAGGCTGGGTTAGAAGGAGAGCGACTTAAGTAACAAATGGTGAAGGGTCCCGGCCTGCAAACGTATTAGTCTGGTCCTGGCTTCTCTTCACCAGCTAATTGCTACGATGTGCAGAGTGGAAATTAAGATTCTTACGCTAACCTATGAGGGCTGTCAAAAGTGGACAACCAAGTTATCCGATAGATTTGACCTCCCATCGGTGCCATCATCGCGAAGTCTTCGTTCGTCGATATCCAGCGTCCCCCACCCCACCCCGTGCATCCCTCGGACTCGGCTCGGCACGACTGGTGGCCGTGCCTCCTTCTGCTGCGCTGCTTCCCGACTGCGCAGCGCCCTGCCCAGTTGTGTTCGCGGTTCAGAGACAACGGCGCCCCGTAGAAACCCCACCACGACACGCGCTTATTCTCTCTCTCTCTTATACCGATGCTTCTCTACATCACCTTCTATTTGTCTTCTGATTTTTTTTCTTCTCCTTGGCCTATATTTTTAGTGATGTACAGCACCTTGAGTAGCATCTAGAAAGGTGCTTTATAAATGTATATTTTACTCATGGGTATTATCATACTATATCAGAAAAAGCTTTTCTGGCTGGCTTCCTACCTGAATTCTTGTCTGCCTGGCTGGCTAACACACAAGTCTGCATCCCACAGCGCCGAGCCGAGTTCGTGCGTCGTACTGACATCACGCCCTCCCACTACCCTTTGTCCACCCCAGCCGTGTATCCCGTACAAATGAGACAGAGGAGAGAGATAGAAGAGGGAGGTGAGGAAGTTAAGAGGAGGCAGACAGAGGAGTTAGGATGAGGCAGAAAGGAACGGACAGGGCGTGAAACGGAGGAAAGTGAGAGAGCAAAACATAACGAGGAGAGCGAGGAAAGGCAGCAGGTGGGAGCATTAGAAAGATGCATGATGGAATAAGACGTGAATGGGAGAGGCGGGAATAAGGAGAGCGAGAGGTGAGAGAGAGAAACAGGGAGAGAGATGGGGGGAGTGAAGTGGGTGAGATACAGTGGAGGAAGGTAACGGATATTGAGGGTGAGGTAGAAGAGGGGAAAGAGGAATAGAGAAACCGATAGAAACGCAGACTAAGTGAGAAATCGAGATGCATTGGGATTTACAGTCTAGCACAGAGAAGGCAAGAGAGAGAGACAGCTCTATATAAGATTAAAAGTTTTTCCTGGCTGGCTGGAAGGAAGTAACGTCATGTCCAAAGGACATGCGGGGTGCAAGTTATGGTGAAATCACATACATAGCAGTACCTGGAATAAAGTCAAAACGCTCGGCTCGAGGCACCAGGCTCACGCTCGAGAAAGAGTCCCAAATCTACATCGTATATGCCCCCGCCACCCCCGCCATCAGAAACCAACACACATGCGCCCCCTCCGATGACAGATTTTACGAGGCGGTGGCAAGGAGGGCAGGTGGACTTTAAAGTCTCGATCTCCACACCCATGTCACCAATAATAACCATCATCACAATGGGCGGCTCATCCGAGCCGCATATTTGGAGGAACGGGTCTAGAAAAGGTTTTCCCATTTTTTTCTGGCA
Source organism: Lethenteron reissneri (assembly GCF_015708825.2). NCBI lineage: Eukaryota > Metazoa > Chordata > Hyperoartia > Petromyzontiformes > Petromyzontidae > Lethenteron > Lethenteron reissneri. Next base: position 1,509,887 of record NC_083797.1, read on the forward strand.
ACAAAACAGGTGTTGAGATGTTAAAACACCAAACTGAAACCTTATACAAGGAATCATGTCTGCATTAGCCACAATACTTGTGGTCAGAATGCAAACAAAAAATAAGTTTCAAAGACAATGCATATATTATCAGAGTTTATTTTGTTTGCATTCTGGCCACAAGTATTGTGGTTAATGCAAACATTATTCCTTGTAAAAGGTTTCAGTTTGGTGTTTTAACATCTTAACACCTGTTTTGTTGCCAGAAAAATGGGGAAAACCTATTATCATATGTTGGTACTGGCAAAGGAGGTCCCATGATGATGGATCTAGAAAATACAACCCTTGCTAGAAAAATGAACCTCGGAGGGTTACATCGGCGGGCCTGAAGAGGAGAACATGTAAAGATGCGTCTGTCAATCCACTGCTGGATGAGGGCAACCCTACGCCTGTACGGATATTTTAAGATATTTTAATCACACTTCACCACGAATGGACTCTGCTGAACTACCTACCCATCGTTGCTCACAATGCAGTTACACAGCCACCTATGACAACCTGCCATGTATGGCGGTTTAACACACTTGATGAGGGGCAGAAAATATATGGCATGGGCAGCTGGTGGAAGAGACTTCCAGACAATGGGAGCTGCAGAGGAATAATCGAGTTCTCACTGAACGAAGGACAAGCAATTCCACCAGCATCGCAGAAACATAAACCACCAATGGTACAGCATTGCTGTGTAAATACTTACAGCCCTTCCTACTGCACAGCCCTTCATTAAAACAGGAGTACTGTTAGGCTATCTTAAAAATACAGTGTCTCCATAAAGGTATAATCCATTATTGAAGAATTATAATGAGACAGCAGTTTGAGCAAGAGCAAAAAAACACAAAGATTCTCCTGTAGCTGGAAAGGCTCTTTTGGGGCATGTGCTGTTGTGAGCACCTACTGAGGCCAGCACAAGGCACAAAAAGATGGTGTGGCTAGCACCACACCCTGCCACCTGTCTCCCCAGTACTTGTGTGTGAGTGAGATGTGGTGGGGGGGGGGGGTCAGCACCTGATCTCCTTCAGCCCCTCCTTCTGGATCACCTGCAGGATCTCCTTGTGGCTCATAGGGCGAGGGTACTTCTCCAGGACCTGCGGGTGGGAGGGGAGGGGTGGGGTGAGGGGTGAGGGGAGTGGGGTCACAGCACTGAGAGGTAAGGGAGGGGGCGGAGATGGGTAGAGCCGAGAGCCCTCACCGCGCACCACACAAGTGCTCATCACTCCAGCATCAGGATGCTGGGGGCCTCATCGATAGCCGAGCAAACCCACTGAGGCAGGGATGGTCTCAGCTCCCCGCGCAGCGTACCGGAGAAGACTGCACGAGGACGCAAGGCCTCACGCCGAGCGTGCTAAACGAATCGGGCATCGGAGCAGATCCTTGCATTACATGGGCGTGCAGGGGATGCAGCAATGAGAGACTACAGACTCGAGTTTTCCAGCCACTCGGATCATCACCGAACCCCAAGCGAGTCTTTCCCCGAAGACGAAACCGAGATGTTGCAGCGCTTGAGGACGTGTTTACCACGGTCTCACGCTTTACGTTGGCAATCAACAGGAAGAGTCATACACATCCAGGATATGTCAACACACCAGGATACACAAACACATGTATATAAAGACAAAAATCCCCAAAATAGCCTTAACAGAGTTTTGGGCCAAGTGCTGAGAGTGAGCACCGATCGAGTCCAGCACAGCACATGAAGGGGTGGGTGGCCTGCACCACGCCGGTGCTGATGTTTACACACCACACCAGACTCTCATGTAGAGGCCCGAGTGGACCTGGGGGAGGCCCAGGACTGGTTGACATGTTCGTCACCTGTGTTAACTGCGAGTGGGAATTTAACCCGAGTCGCCGGGCTCACAGTGCACGAGCTAACCGCTGCACTACCGCTCCCCCTGCCCGCACACACATCACCACACCCCCGGGTGCATGTGTTGGGGGTGGGGGGGCGAATGAGGCAGTGCCCCCAACCACTTTCCCCTGAAAATTTTTAGATAGCCATTGCTAAAGAAAATAAAACAAGTGTCAATGGGACACAACTTGAAAACACAGAATATGGGTACCTATTGCAGCTTTCTAAAGACGGATCAGGATCAAAAGGATGAATTAAAGAAAAACAACAGCAGCATGGAGTACCTTTGAGAATTGAAACACACTAAATAAGAGAGAAGCATACTGATGTGTCTGAAGATGACAATATCAATCAGTGCGTACAACCTGCTCCGCCATACAAATCAAAAACATGGGACACTGAATGAAGAATATGGAGCAAGAGCTCAAAAGTGGAGAGAGGCATGATTGAAATTGCATTGAGAGGCATGCATCAGGGAAGATACATAAAATGCATCAAATTGATAATTACATTTTTTTTGTTTAGTTTGTTGTCTTTTCCCCGCACCTCCAATTAACACAATTGGCTAAGTACGGTGCGAAAGAAGTTCAACATATATGCATACAGAGTACCTAGGCTTGGGAAGGACACATCTATATGGGATGGTGGCTGATGGACAAGACTCGTGACGGAAGAGCAGTCAAATGTGAACACGTCCAAGAGGATGACCACTGCAGAGATGTACAAAAATTAGATGGATGGTAGCAGTACTAGAACATGAAAGAATGGTGATGGTTTGGTGAGACGTTCATCCAGCAATGGATAGATAATGGCAAATTATTTATATCACTAGAACATTTTTTTTGTATTTTTCCAGAAACAATTCACAAATTCACTCATTTCAGCCGAGTACTCTTGCGAGGGAAACAATGTACCCCCGTCTGAAATCCTTAGCCTGGTGTGCGCCACTGATGCACACCACAGGATACAGCGGTACGTGAACACACCAGGGTAATGCAAACACTCTGGTAACGAGTACTGTGTGTAAACATCAACACGGGTGACATGGCCGAGTATTAGCGCATTTGCAGAAGTTCACGGTTCGAGCCCTAGGGCAGCCCTGGTTAATTCTGCAGGTGTTAACCAGAGATACGAGTCATGTGCTTCATAGTGCACATCAAAGATCCAGTAATGCTATATAAGAAATGTAGTCGGCCATATACAAAGAAACATCGCCAACAAGCGTTAAACTATTGGAGACTTGCGAGACAGCGTACTTGAGACAGCCTTATACTATAATAATGGCGCTAGTACAAAATGTATAATAAGTTCAGTAGCTGTGTACACGCACGTCACAGGATATGCACACAGGTACACACACAACCAATACATGAACACACCAGGGTACACGTGGAGAGAACATTGGGAACGTAGACATCATAGTAAACAAACACACGGGAACACACGAGAACAACCACAAAAGGGTAGACACACACGGGAACACGATTACACACACAATTTGTTTACACACACACCCGCACGTACACAAATAAGGGTACACACACACACAGGTTCACTCACTTATGGTCACACAGAGATACAGGGACAAAGATCCCTCTTAAAACCTTAACAGAATTTTGGGGCAAGTGTTCTTAGAGAATACACAAGGGGGTGGGTGGCCAGCACCATGCCCGACCGCCTTTGTCTCCCCAGTGGTGATGTTTACATACCGCACCAGGACCGGTTCAGGTAATCGTCACTGGCGATGGTCGTGAGCGGGAATCGCAGCACGCTAACCACTGCGCCACCATTCCTCATACACATACACACACGCGAACACACGGGTGCACACATGTACAATAGCTCACTGGTACAAAACGACCGCCCTTTGACCATACAGACTTTTGGGGGCAAGTGCTGTTAACTAGCACCGAAGCGGTGCACTGCCGCCTTTGTCTATCCAGTGCTGATGTTTACACACAGCACTGGGTACTCAAGGCTGAGCCGACCTAGGGGAGTTACAGAACTGTTTCCGATATTTCTCATTCATGTAAGCCGTGAGCTGAAATAGAACTCGGGTCGCCAGGTTCAAAGGCAGTGTGCTAAGCACTATGCCACCGCCAACAGGTACCCACACAAGTCAATGCATACTAGTACACACACACACGGGTATATAAACACACATGTACAAATACACATTGGTCCACAAATTTAGACATATACACGCGGGTAATTACACACTGGTACACACACCCACACACACACGCACGAACATACAGGTAAACACGGGTAAACACACGACTACACAAGCACAGAGAAACACAACACCCCCAGGGTACGCTCACAAACACAGATTCACAAACACACAGGTACACAAACTCGCGGGTACACATACAGAAGGCACACGCTACATGCCTCACACACCAGAGTACACAAACCCACAGACACAAACACACCTAAGTGCATGTGAATTACAAGGGTGCACACCATCACACGTCAGACATATACGCATACGGGTACACAAAAAACGAGTCCATACATTGATACCAGGGGTACAAACATGGCAGTGAACGCACACCAGGGCACACACACACACATCGGGGTACGCACACACACCAGGGTACACACACACATCAGGACACACACCTATCAGGCGGCACACACATCAAGATACACATCAGGGCACACACAATCAGGGTACACACACACATCAGGACACACACACATCAAGACACACACACATCAGGGTACACAAACACACCAAGGTATATATACACATAAGGACACACACCCATCAGGGGGCACACACATCAAGACACACGTACACACCAGGACACACACACAATCAGGGTACACACACACACACATCAGGGTACACACACACACATCAGGGTACACACACACACATCAGGGTACACACACACACATCAGGGTACACACACACATCAGGGTACACACATACACATCAGGGTACACATACACACATCAGGGTACACACACACATCAGGGTACACACATACACATCAGGGTACACACACACATCAGGGTACACACATACACATCAGGGTACACACATACACATCAGGGTACACATACACATCAGGGTACACACACACACATCAGGGACACACACACATCAGGGTACACACACACACATCAGGGTACACATACACACCAGGACACACATATCAGGGTACACACACATCAGGGTACACACATACACATCAGGGTACACATACACACCAGGACACACATATCAGGGTACACACACACCAGGGTACACATACACATCAGGGCACACACATCAAGACACACACGTACACACCAGGACACACACATCAGGGTACACACACACACATCAGGGTGCACACAGACACATTAGGGTACACACACACACATATGAGGGTACACGAACTCTCCCGTCTCAGCCCGTCCCGCTCGCTCCACGCTGACAGCGCGGGTTCGCGCCGTACGGTCCAGGGCCGCTCTCTCTCTGTCTCTCCGCCGGAGAAACTCACGCCGGGGGGAGCGAGTCTCCCTCCACAACTCCGCTCTGCGGGCTCTCACAGGGCCGGAGAGGACCCGGGCTACAGGCAGCGGGGACAAGGAGACGCCGGGTGATCGAGGAAGGGAAGAGATGCGGGTCCGGTACCAGGAGAAACAGGGGAGAACCCAAGAGAGCGCGGGGCAGGGGTCCAAGTGGAGGCGGGGGGGGGGACACGGGGAGACGACAGGGCGAAACGAGGAGTTCAGGCGATAATTGGGGGAAACCCTCGCGTTGAGCCCGGGGGCGCCCGGGAACGGGGTACCGCGCCAACGGGGGGGAAGACTCAGGCGAGGTCGGGGGGAGCCCGGGCAGAAGCCTGGCCTAGGCCTCGGCTCGCTCCGCGCGCGCCCCGAGTGTCGCGCGGGGCTCGTACCAAGCGCGCTGCCTCCGCCCATGTCCTGCCTTTCTTCTTCTTCTGCTTCTCTTTCATTTTTCACGGCGCCGTTCGCCCGCACTGCCCGCGCAAATCGGCCATCGACTTCAGAGCGCGACCGCGGTAAACAAACTCGCGCTGACGCTCCGCTCCCTCCAGCGCCGTGCCGCGTCCGCCATGATGGTTCGGCCGCCCGTCACGTGACAGCGTCACCCCCCCCACAGCCCCGCCCTCCTGCAGCCCCTCTCCCCTTAACCGTTCAATCCCCCCCGCTGCCCCCCCCCCCCTACAGCCCGCCCCCCGGTAGCCCCCCCCCCACAGCCAGGCCGCCCCCCCCATAGCCAACCCCCCCCCACAACCCGCCCCCCGGTAGCCCCCCCCCACAGCCAGGCCGCCCCCCCCATAGCCAACCCCCCCCCCACAACCCGCCCCCCGGTAGCCCCCCCCCCACAGCCAGCCCCCCCCCCACAGCCCGCCCCCCGGCACCCCCCCCGCAGCCCGCCCCTGGTGGAGGGGGGGGGACCGCCTCCTCCTTAACCCCTTCAATCCACCCTCTAAGAGGCTCCTTCCCTTCCCCCCGGTCCCCCCTTCCACCCCCCTTCCTCGTGAGGCGGCGGGGAGGGGGTGGAGTAAATATCAACAAAATAACAATTTTCACGCTCTTAAGGTATGGGGCGGGGGGGCATTTTAATCTGCCACTGCACCCCATCCCTCCCCAATCTCGTCCCAGAAAGGCCCCTACCTCTTGTTTGTCTCAAGGCGCTCTATGGATTCCCCCTTCTCTACCCCCCCCCCCCCACCACAACTGCGTTCCCAGGGCCACTACCACTTTTTTTCCTGGGACCCTTCTCGGCCCCCCCCTCCCCCAGCAAATCCCATGTGAGATATTATCAACCATGATCGATCCACTGCTGGATGAAGGCATCCCCAAACCGTCGCCATCTCTCGGCGGTAAAAATATCGCAGGGTCTCCGGGACATTTTGCGCCATCACAGCGCCCCCTGCCCCTTGCACCGCTGATGTACAAACAGGTTGTTTGTGTCAATCCACTGCTAGACGAGGGCCCTCCACGTGCCATACAGATCTTGGGGGTTATTTGACCATACTTCAGTAACATTGGCCAGTGTGGGTTGGTAATGGCAAGGAGCACGGACAGGCGCGTGTGGAAATAAAGAGTACAAAAATAGATTCATCCTGTGCACTATGCTGCCAAGCCCTGTTTGTGCATGGTGGTCACTCATCCAAGCATTATCCCGTGCTTAACCCCGCTAAGATTCTGACATATAGTGGAACTGGGACACTGGGTGATATGGTCATAGGCTGCACCACTGATACCTGGGTGTAAATTCAGGTTTCAGCCACCCACGCTAAAACTTTTATGGTCTCAGCCTGGACACCAATTACCGCATGCAAAACAGCATCACATTAAGTTTGATTACACTGTCACATAATTTATTTGTAGTATTTTTATTATTACTTTAGTATAAATACATGTTAATTTTTATTCATGTTGTTTTTTCTGACTTTATGTTAACGAAAATACACATTCGCCTGTTTTCTCATTAAAAATAGGTACATTTCAAAATATCACTGTCCTGGTCACAAAGGCAAAGTTTGTGAGGGAATAATAGCTATTTTCTGTACTTTTGAGATATAAGCTATTAGGAAATAACACTTACTACCCAGGAACAAAAACAATTGTTACACAGTGTTATCACTTAATTGGGATACATTTCAGTTCTGAGCACAGTAAATAAATTATGTATTCAAAATATGATTTGGCTGCTATGCAACATTTACCTCATTGGAAGGGTGCGTGGTACAGTGCTGCCCCCTATTGTGAATTTAAAACAGGTCACGTGATAGGGTGTCAAGTTTAAAGCAATCTGCACCACCCCGTTATTGGATCAACTCACATGAAATTTACCACTGATGTTAGCCATGGCTGAAGATCAAACACAGCTTTCTAGCTTGAGTGTGCACCACCACTTGACCATCAAACCGCGTTCTCAACTGTAGCAAGGTGGTCTCGGCCATGTCACCAGTCACTTACAGACCTACGTTTACAGAGATCTATGGTATTAGAGCCATAGACATCCAGTCATACACTCAGAATATCAAACTTACATTGCCACCCACATACTTACAAAGACATCCATAGACTAAGAATGACATAGAAACCCATAGATATACAGACTGAGCTTTAATTAATCCAGGTACTCAAGTGTAGACAGTTGATTGACTCTGCCTGATCACCAGTGATTCGCAGGCCAAGACTCAAATAAAAACCTAAAGTAATACATAAACAGACAACCATAGACACACCCACAGATGTGCATACAGACCACACTCGTGTAGACGTAAGAGGTCCATAAACTTGTATAGAGACCCATAGATATACAGACTGAGCTGTGATTAATACAGGACCTCAAGTGAAAAGTGTACGGTCTCAGCCCAGTCACCAATGATTGCACAAAAATGTAGTTTGTAATTTAATTTGGCTAAATTCCAGCTTGGAAAATGAAAATTTTGATTTCGCATATGGCTCACACTTTTTAGAGGGCATACAAAGAAAACCTTTGGATAAAGAATACCTTTACTGAAGTGATTTTAGAAGCAGTTCTGTTATGTTCTGGGACCATTCTCCAATACGTGGTGATGCACTGGTCGTTGAGAGTTTCAAATGGAATTTTGTGCCATGGCATAATGCCAACAGCACCATTGCATTATCACTGGCAGAGAAAAATAAAAAAAACACTATCAAAGAACAAGAAGCGTCTACTGATGCATATTTATTTAGAATTACGGGATGACATTTGCAACAGGTTGTCATACAGCTGTGGGGCTACATTGTGAGCAGCAGGGCCCATTATCACACGGTGCTATTGGGTGGAGTAATGGCACAGCAGTTAGTACATTGTGCAATTAACCTGGCGGTCATGAGTTTGATGTCCGGCCAAGGCTAACATCAGTAGCAAGTGATTATAAACTGGATCTGGGCAACCAACACTGATTAGCGTGGTGAAATATGGTCGGGTAATGGGGGTAGGATGGGCCGGATACACCAAAAACGTAAAAATTCATAATTCACACTGAAAGGGTTGGCAAGCTGTGAGGAACGAGGTTAAAGTCTTCGGTCTGCACTCTCTCTCAGAGGGTTTGTTAAGACCGTCACGGAGACACCTGTGCATCGGGGTCAAACTCAGGTTCTTAGTGTCTCTGACACATCCATTGTGAACCCCCTGAGTGAGAGAGACAGGGGGAGAGTGGTTCGCGCACTACGCTATGAGTTCAGCAACCTAAGCTTGATGCTTGGCCTAGGCTAAAATCAGTGGCAAGTGATATCTTAACTTGTCCTAGAGTACCCCAGCAGTGAATTGATAAAGGGCTCTCCATATTTTCAACAAAATCTTTGTATAATTAAAATATATGTAAATTAGGCTATAAAAATAAACATATCATTCACATAGGTAGAATTGTGGTGAAGATGTAGAATGTTTCTTAAAGTTATTGTACAGAGTCACGAGCAGATACATGTGCAAACAACACTTTCTTTTATTTACATTTTCTCACAAGCTCGGGCTAATTCGCAAACCAGACAATCAGGCACATTCCAGGTGATTTGGTCATAGATTAGTCACAGTACATGTGCGATGTCGTTTTTAAGGTAATTATGTTTACAAAACAAGATTTTATGGAATAAGTATTTTGCTGCATTCGCCTCTGCTGCTTAGCATGTAGCCCCACAGCAGCCTATAACAGCTCTTATGCATGGTGGTCACCCATCCAATAAACAGATCAATATTATTTTTTATATGCAATTGAAAAAGAAATCAGTCAGCCGCCCCTTCCACAAAACACACTGACAAACGAAGTATGGCACATCCACCAGGCACAAAGATGGTACACGGTCCTGGATAGGTCAGGCAAAACGACCCAGCCCACATGTGTATCTACTAAATGTGAAGAAATTGCAACTGCAACAGGGCCCACAGGCTGGAGGAGCTCAGGGGTCAGGCTATAAAGGGCAGTGGTGGGGAGCCAGGATGCATAAATGAGGACCATGTTTTATTCTTTGTAACAGAGCCTGTGCCATTCATGCTACATTACTGATCCACAGGTGAAGTTGCTTTTCTACATGAGGACAGAAATCAAAGAGGGCAGGACTCAGACCCAGGTCCCATATATCTGTGTGGTGAGCAATCCATTGAGCTGCTCGCTGAAGTGTTTGGTGAGCTGTGTGGTGAGCTGTGGTGAGCTGTGTTGTGAGCCGCAGTGAATTGCACAGTGAGCGGTACTACCTTACTCTCTACATACAGTTAGGGGTACTGCACATTTGGGCATCGTCTTGGGTGTGTGATGTGGCCGCAATAACAGTGGAGAGAACTCAGATGCCGTACGATTCACACATCACAAGCCACCACCACTCAGTACCGTGCACATTCCAACAATAGCCACAAAAGCCGCACACCGTATCTTCAGAATTTTTCAAGAAGATCTCGCATTGGGATGTTTGCCCATTTTTAAGGAGCACCTTTATGTGGGAAAGAACCCAAGTACCTAGAGAAACTCCACCATACGTACAAGGCGAAACCCACTATGCAAAATATTATAGCCTGCAGTAGTTTCACGGTAGGTGTAGGTCATATTTCTATGAGGCTTGCGAGTAATTATCACATTTTTCAGGTGTTAAAACATTAGTACTGGTAAAAGTGATGCCCAGGTGCTGAAGGCAGGTGTATATCAATTCCAGCTCATCCTGCAGGGCCTGCTGCAGGCTCTGCTGTTCCTCCGTCGCCTGCTGCAGCTCCCTCCTCAGTGCCCGGATGCTCTGTTGCATCGAGCGGACCTCCTCCCTGACACAGTCCGCACGGCGACAAAGACACAAAGAACTCCGGTGTTATTTCACACGGTCTTCTCCGTGTTACCTGCTACAATGTATGGACATCAACGAATTAAATTGAATAAAATCCAATAATTTCCAAAGAAGCATGGAGAGGTGCATTCTTGGACTAACAGAGAGACAGAAGAGGAACACATGGATGAGATAACATGCACAGGTTTAACACACCAGTTTGACTGTCCAGAAAAGTAAGTGGGCTTGAGCGTTACAGGTCGTTGGAAGGGATGATGGCCAGTGGTCGAGACCAACAACGGAGTTGCAAACGAAGAAGGGAATACAGCTGAGAAGACGTCCACCGTGGAGATGCAGCAATGGAATCAGCTCGTGTTGGTTGTAGTTGTTAGGGTTGCCATAAATATTTTCACGCTATAAAGATTATCGCGATATCAGTTTCCCATGCATTTATAATTGTATTTTATATTTTAATTGTATTGTGTTTGATAATGATGTCTTGTGTTTGTACTTTGATTTACTGCAAGTATGAAGGCTTCTAAAAGGTTCTTCAACTGCACTTCACTCAATATAAGCCTGATGTAGGTCTTCTAATAGTGGCGACTTTGCAATCGGAGGAAAATTATGTCAAATAACCGCGACGCACAAATTACTCTGGCAAAGTTTTTACAAATAATTTAATGGGCAATAGCTATTTATGTATAACTTTCAGTATTGTGAAATAATTAAATTTCACATACATTTGTGAAATTTGAGCAATGATCATCAATATATAAAGATATTTAGCAAAACAAATTATACATTTATCGCAGACCACGTATAGTACAATATATCGCACTATCCTGGGAATCCTAGTTGCTACTGCGAGTGTCTCGCTTGTGCTGTCACCCGGCCACGCTGGTTTCTTCGTCCACCTCGCTAACGCCATTGCCATCCTTGCGCTTGCCTGGCCCGCCGGTCCTCAAGAGCGCCATCACCCTTACGAACAGCTCGCCAATGTGGCCTGTGGTGTCGGGTGGCTCAACCCAATGTCTTGCGGCCTCCCCATCGCCGCTGATACCATACACCGCCAGCGGCGCACAGTGCAGCTGCACGTGGCGGCGCAATTCGTCCCGCCGGCGCCGGATGTAGCGGTTGCCCTCAATTTGCAGCAGCACAATGGCACGCTGCACGTACACGTTCACTGATGGGCTGTCTTCTACCCTGTACACACACACACCCTCCCACCATGTAGGGAGGTCCAAGACGGTCTCAGACATCACGCGCCACTGACACCAACCATTGCCAAGAATCGAAATCAGTCTTTGTAGTACACTGTGCTTAGTGCTGTGCCACCGCTCCCCATGCACATACACACAACGGTCTCCCCTATAGCTTTTAACAGAATAATAAGTGACTTCATATAGCGCCATCATTCATGCAAGTTGCATCTCAGAATGTTGGAGCAAGGGATGGTGTGGCCAAAACCAGGCCCGGTGGTCTTTGTGTCCTCAGTTCTGATGTTTACACACCACACCAGGTGCGTATTTATGTCTGAGTCGACCTAGGGGAGGCCCAGGACCGGATCAGACATCTGTCAATCAAACTAGGGTGGCTGGGTTGGAAACACAGTACAAAACCATTCCCCATTGACTGTTGCCCCAACAGTCTAGCAAAGGCTATATGGGGGCTCTTGGTACACATTGACACACACAAAGACCCCCATATAGCCTTTAACAGACGGCTGGTCAACTGTATTTAGCAAGCACCTATGAAGGCCTGTATGGCACACGAGGGGATGGGTGGCCTGACACACAGTGGCACACACACTCGCACACATATTAACGGATCTGCCTGTGTTTCCAGTGGCGACCGAGTGACGCTGATGGTTTCATTAACAATTCTCCCGCCCCAAATTTCCAACACCAGCCCTTCCTGACTGCCCCACCCAACCCTGCCCCCTCAATTGTCCGGACCTTCACTCCCACCCAGTGTGAGCACAAGACCTGGTGAAGATGTCGCTCATGAGGGCGATGAAGATGTTGATGGAGAGGATGGCGGTGAGGCTGAGGAAGGTGCCCGCCAGCAGGTACGTCATCACGGAGTCGTGCTCGTGCATGGCCGTGTACTCCACATCATCGATTACGTTTAGGCGGAACAGCGTGTATAGCGCCTCGTGCACCGACTTGAACGTGTCCACCTGAGAGCCTGTCCGGGCCGACAGGGAGCCACGCGTGTCAGCGTGGAGCTGGGCCCCACGGAGAGGAAAATACAAAAGGAGGCACCGTCCGCGTTCAGCCAAATCCTGCATCCCCAACGCGTCAATAGCAACAGCCCTTGTGTCAATCCACTCATTGCTGGGTGAGAGACTCCTCACATTGTGGGGGTTATTTGACCATACTTCACTGCTATTCCACCTTGATTAGTGTAATTTATTTGATTAAAAGTGATTTAAATGAGTAATGAGGTGCTCACTTCCTGTTTACAACCCTGAGCCAGTGGTGGATGTTCCAAATTCCTTTGGTGGTGGTGAGTATATCCATAGGACAACCACTGTTGACTTCCCCACAAAGTGGTAATCATTCTATCGACCCCATATGGACGATGGGCTTGTTCTATTACACCTTCAGAAGTGATGTTTGTTGTTGGCTGATTGGCATTTTAGGCCTTTGCTCAGCAGCTGTGATATATAAAAAGACCGCTTGTCAGTGCAGGCTGTGAAGGCACGGTGCGTTGAGTGCTCTGTGCTGTCCTCAATGTAGCACAGCCCCACAGATGCCTATGACACCTCGAGAGCATCGTGGGTGCTCATCCAAGCACTATCCAGGCTCATACCTGCTTAGCTTCGGACATCTGATGAGATCAAGTAAATTCCGGGTGATATAGTAATAGGTTACAAATAGATAATCTCAGTCCAGAAGTGAAATCAATCAAGTTGTTCTAGGCATGTAATGATGCGGGCAATCCATCGAGTAAAATTAATTCTTACGTTCACGATACATGCGAAGAATTATTTCCTGTGAGCCTGGATTATTTACGAGTCATGCACACGATATGCTAATGTCAATCGCATGGAGTAAACACAATTGTAAAATAGAGAAAGAACAAATGAAAATCAGTACAAATGAGAGGGTAAATATGATACAATTTTTTTAATTAAACCGGGACAATGTATCGAATCCCTTAAGGAGTGAAATCATTACAGCCCCAGAATGTCCTTTACACTTTAAACGCCGAATGTTGTTTTGCTACATTCATAAGAAAATAATGTCTCTCAGCTGTTTGCTGAATGAAGGAAGTGATTGATTTGATTGGTTGAGAGAGAGAATGGAGCACCAGCATGTGGGAGTGCTGCCTCACAAGGCATCTGTGATGGTGTCTCAGCCTTCCAGAAGCAGTTGCCATCCACGTTACAAGAACAAACTTTGACGTCTAATCTGGCAAAAGATTTCCTGTCACAGTACCTCCGATCAAATACTAGAGGGCAGCCTGTTCTATGAACGGGATGATGTGACACACACGTTGCACTCAGCTGCCCATTGTGACATTCATCATAATAATTTTAGTAATTTGGTATTCGTCCCATTCTTTTAGCGCAAGGCTATCATGGAGGGACTATGTTTCAGAGACATGATCTGCAGAAGTTTCACAGTCGGTGGAAATATTGCCACGTTTAATCGTAATTGAATGATGTGCGGATAAATTTGGACCATGACTCCGGCACACAATAGCCTACTCATTTTTAATGCCGTCAGGGGGTCTTTAACATCCACTGTGAATCAAATGGCTCACGTTATGGTTTAATACACCCGCAGTAATAACCAGGGTGGCCTGTCCGATTCGAACCGTGAACCTCTACAAGGGACGGACGTGCTACCGCTAGGCCATGTCACCGCCCCACTCACTTGACACTTGCCAGTCATTATGTCGCCCGAGCCTCATCACTCACCAGTTTATACGATCTAGTGGAGGAAGCCCATTGAGATTCAATGGCTCTCCCTGTCACTGCACGCTCCCCAGAATGACACACCTATCCATTGTATAATTTTGAAACAGTTGCAGGTCACGCAAGAAGCTATTGTAAATGATAGAGCAGCTAAGCAGCCCCTGGGCCACTGAGGTGAACTTTAGGACCAAAGGTCAATTATTTTCACAAATTCAGACTTTTTCACGTAAACTACATATTATAAGCTTTCAGTGTTATTCGCTGAAATATATTCAGCCGTCAAGGAAAAGTTCGCCATCAAAACATGTATGTGTACAGATGAGCTGCCTATTATATAGATGGCGCCAGAAATCCAACCACACCACTGCCACCTTCACATTAATGCAGGGCCAAGCTACACAAGCATAGTGTGGCGCTACATGGCGTGGTGTGGCAGAGCATGGTGTGGTGTTGTCACATGGCATGCTGTGGCACGGTATGGCGTGGCATGGTAGAGTGTGCTGTGGAGCATTGTGAAGTGATGTGCCATGGTGTGGTGCGGTGTGACGTGGTATGGCGTGCTTTGCCATGGCTGTGCGTGAGGATGGTGTGACATGGTGAAATGTAGCGTGCCGTGGTTCGAGGTGGGTTAGCGAGGTGGGTTAGCGTGGCGTGCCGCGGCTCTCAGTATGGTCGGAAGCTGGAGGGTGTTGGGATCGCCGTGTTGGGTGGGACGCCTCACCACCAAACACGAGCCAGAAGGAGAAGAAGAAGGAGACGTAGAACTCTCCCAGGAGGAAGACGAACCGCACCACCTGGCCTGACATCTCTCCCAGGCTCACAATCAATGTGCCCAGCACCCTGACCATGTCAGCACGGGCAGCAAGACAGTGTTTAGTTTGTTGTCCATCCGCCGCACCTCCGATTAGCACGGTTGGCTATGTATGGCGCGATAGAAGTTCAACGTACATATATACAGGCAGACGCTAGCCGTATCAAGGAAGATACAAGTAACAAGGAGAACATTATTTGCGTATTCATGGATCCCTCAACGCTTTCCAACACGCGTTTCTCCTTGGAAGTATTTAAGAGCGATAAAGCTGTTGGCGATAAACGCTGCGACTACCGGAAGGTGCGAAGGTGCTTCATGTTGCGCAGCCAGAGAGGAACGACGGTGATGGCCACGAGCTGCAGGTGCACGTAGGCCACTTTTTCACTGTGCTTCACCACGTCCGCCAGGTGGGTGATGAACACGACCAACAGCATAGCGTATGTCAGCCAGTCAAGGATGTTCCTGCCGTGCACACACACGCACAGTTTTACCCGCATCATGGGGAATCTCGGCCCCATGGGGCGGATATGGTCCGCGACTTCATTTCATGACCCACAACCACATGACTACCATTTTGAAACGGCCTGTAAAATGAAATGTATCCATCACAGCAAGCAACTTAGCTGGGCTAATTGAGTATTTGAACCCAGGTTACATATGCACACACACATACGACAACCACTATTCACATCAAAGTGGCGTTAACATCATCATGATGCTTGTGTTAGTATAGGTGATGCTAGGCCAGGTGAAGGGTTGAAGGTTCGCTAACAGGACACGGAATAAGCTCAGGTCTTGTGAGTTAACTTTTTCACATACTTATCAACATGAACGTGCAAAAGCACACACATTTGCACAAAAACATTGCACATATATATCACACCAGACTCCATAAGGCTGGCTACAGGCCAGGCGTGCAGGGTCGGTAGGGAACACCAACGCCACGCATTGTTTTCAAAGCGCCAACACCAAAGACATACACACCACACACAGACACATGACGTGTGCCGACACAGGTGGTCATCTTCTTCACCTTGGCTTACTGGGAGAGTTTGTCTGGGGCTGACCTTACCACAAGTCCAGCAAGTAGAAGTGCCTTATCTTTTTGACCTTCTCCAGCTCCGCCTGCAAGTGCAAGGCTTCCTAGGGGTGCACGTCCCACACAGAAGCACCAGGAACCGGGGTCAGCAAGTGCCACCAGTAGCAGCTGCTCCGCCTCCAGCGCAGACCGTTCACTCGCATAGGTTGTCCGCATTACATTATACCTGTTCCCAACACGCTGTGCTGTCTTCGTGGTAAAATTCTTCTTGGCTTCCCGTGATGTAAAAAAGGATGGTGACATGGTACATTTGGGCATGCGGTACCACAAATAAAACCGATTAACAAATTGTATCGCAAATCCAGTGACACAGGTTCGATTAAAATGCAAATAAAAACAAGGTATGGTATCTATATACGGACCACCCTGTATACTGATGGCTTGTATTGGTCCAATGCTGCTGAAATTGTGCATTCTCTGAAGAGCGGGCAGCTGACAGATATGCGAAGGCGATGTATTGCCTGCTTATTTTTTGTGAGAACGGACCTCTCACCTCAGGCCAGCGAGGGTGGCAGTAAATAAAGTCCCGCGCCAACTGCTG
Organism: Lethenteron reissneri; assembly: GCF_015708825.2. Classification (NCBI taxonomy): domain Eukaryota; kingdom Metazoa; phylum Chordata; class Hyperoartia; order Petromyzontiformes; family Petromyzontidae; genus Lethenteron; species Lethenteron reissneri. The sequence continues at coordinate 1,526,899 of NC_083797.1, forward strand.
GCGCTGCTGGGTGCACCAGCGCTTCAGCGCCGCCTTGGACTGAGCGATTTCGCGCAGCTCATCCACGATGAAGTAGAAGAGCTGGGCAAGGCACACGATGGCCAGCACCACCCGCCATGTGTCCTAGCGCACGCGCAAACGTCACGGCGCCGCGTGTCAGCTCTCACGCAGCTAACTCATCTGCACGGCTCACTGTGGGTGAAGAGGCCTCTGAGCTGGCAGTTCCAGGACTGAATTAGCAGCCAGATTAGGGTAAAGAATACAGTAGCGTAAGAAGGTTTACGTAAAATAAGTCGTTTTAAATGTAACCATAAAAAAAGCATATCAATTACAAGAAGTAAATGGGCTAACTTTGGTCTTCATGGAAATAACAGGGTTTTGTTAAGAAAGTGGACATGTCGGAGCCCAGTATTTCAAGTATACACGATATCTGGCAGTGTAAAATCCCCTCAACCATGGCATGTATGTCACCTCTCCTTGCTAAAGGTGATGGACGCCAGCAGCTCTTACCCCTGGGAATGTGTAAATGTGCCGCACCTCCCAGGGCACCGACACCATCAGCGCGACCCAGGACACAATGAAAAAGAGGTTCATGCCAAGCAGAAGCCAAGAGTTCCTCCTGGAAAACAAAGAGGACCCTTCACAGCGACGCCTCCAGATTGTGGCCATCACAAGCAGTGGCAACCAGTCTCCGATAGCAAATATATGGGGAGACCATTGGGTGCACGGGCTCCTACTCGTGAGCAACAGAGCTCCACCCCCTGCTCACCTCCCCGCCTCCAGAGGCAGCACCTTGGGATAGCAAAGTGAGAAATTTAAGTCCATTTTATGGAGGTCATTATGAGCATCGCTGTCGATGCCATCACACCGTACCATTGCTTTCTTCCTTATGCCAGTTCCCACAGCAGTTGCATAGTCAACATCATTTCTGAGGTATTCGCTTGCTGACTATGTTGTAAAATCACCGCAGGAGTGCCTTAGATCTTCCTTTGTTTCATTGGTGACTGTCAAATGTACAGTAAATACTGCAAGGAATGCATGCGCATGGATTCTGTGACACTTGCAACATGCGTTTGTCCTCGGAAGTATCCAATTAGCGATAATAACATTATGTATCCAGCTGTATAATGAGATGAGGTCACACTTAATGACATCATTGGGAGTGGACGGCGAAAGGAGGTGCGCACTTTGTCCAGAAAGGCGAATCCATTAAGTTCCGTTTTTTTCGTAGTTTTGGGTAAACCTCTGAACAATTCGGCCAGTTTTCTATATTTCATAAATCCTGAACAGCCGCACGCACAACTTTATACTGCAATATCATTTTCTCGGATCATCTTTCCAAAAGTTACCGTGGCTCATCCATGACAGACATTGAGGCTTTCTCCCTTAGTTGTAAAGCATATATCTAACGATGCTCTTTTCGAGTAGAGAGTCTATTCAAGTCGTGTCTCTGTTATGGGTATCTCTATATTCAACTGGAGTGTTTTTCACTCACCGCCCATAGGCTTTCCACTTTATGTCTATGAGCTGGCGCACCACAGGGTGTAAGATGTGCTCGTGCAAGCGGTACACCACCATCAACTCCAGCTGCACAAACACGTGGCCACAACACACAGGATGAAGAAACTCCGACACAACACGACCAATGACCAAATAATCCGGTTTAGGCCCAATGGCCTCACATCTTGGAAAACTAAGCAGAGTTGAGCCTGGATAGCATTTGAATAGGCAACCAGCACAGAAAGCCATATGGCTTTGCGGGGCTATGTGGTGGGCAGTAGAAGGCAAAGCATCAAAATATATTGCTGTACCGTGATTCTATGCTTCCAGATCTATGCTGCCCAACTTCACCAACCTGCACTGACCCAACGACCTGTACGTATCCCAGGTTCTCTGACAAAAGTTTGAAACAAGAACCTCTTGCAGTGACAGAAGTGAACAAGGTGTGTGTATTAATGTCTGGCTTGCCAAAGGTATGTAATAGTCCTATTAAGCTCTAAGTTAGGAAAAATTTCCCACCTAAGCATTGAACACAGCCTCACACAGACGGGATTAGCAGCATCACTCACCGGGCTGTGCACTGAGCCACCATCGATGTCTGAAATGAGAACACAAAGGGTGCGATCTGGCAGGAGGAAACAGGAAATGAGGTGGCCAGGTGGCGCAGGATTCACTGCACTGAGCTGATGTCAGATAATATACGTTCCCCTGGAATATTTATTCCTCCAGAAACAAATACCGTACAGTACAATCCCGACATAATTTGGTTCATTACACTGCGGATTCGGATATATCATGAGTAAAGTCAGGTCCACCGAAAAAATATAACTTTTTAGCCGGGCGGCGATAATCGAGGCTGTACATGAGGCAACGTGGTGAATGGCACACGTGCGTGCATATGTGTCTACATATGCACACACGCGTGCTTTGGAAACAGGGTGCCCTGAAGCACTCGAGTCCCCTCCACACATAATGCAAATACTCACAAGGGATAGGCCAGACACCCAAAGTAAGGCTTTCCTGAAAACGAAACTCCAACTCTTTGTTGAATGTTTGAAATGACATAAGCAGCCTTATAATAATCACAGCCTTGTAAGTATATGCCTGCAGAGGGCAGCACAGGCAGGATTTCAATTGTAAGTTTTAGTAGTGTACCTATTGATAAATACACGCCTTGTGTATTTTTTGTGACTGTGTTGCACTGAGAAGACATTTGTGCAGTCTAGTGACATGAAAGAGTGCATTTTCCATTATAAAGTAAGTAGGCTAAAACACAAATATTATTTGTGTCCCCCGTTCAAGAATATCAGTTCGCCTCATGAATATGTGTACACTGAATATTTTCCAGGTCGTTGTAGACTGGAGTAGGCAGTTACAGCCATAGCAAGATATATATTGGTTGCGGTGTGTCAGAATGTAGGATATTTATGCCATGTGAAAAGGAAGCGAGCGTGAGAATGAGCACAGTAGAGCCCCGTGTGCGTGCATCGCAGGGTCATCTCACCTGCCGTCGGGCCGGGCTCTAGCCGTTGCAGGTAGAAGAGCTGGCTGCTGTTTGCTCTGTCGTCCACCTGGAGCTGGTCCAGCGCCTGCAGTGCCTGTCCGACAACCCACAGCGTTAACCTCCTCGCACCGCCGCTGCCTCACTGGCGCCCAGTGCGAGGATCCTCACCAGCGAGGGCATCTTGCAGATGAGCAGGACGAGGCAGCTCTGCCTCGAGTCGTCTTCTGCGCTGACGTCTGCCTTCAGTTCAAACAGTAGCTGCACCGCTCGCTTGCTGCCTGAGGGAGTGGGGACAAACAAGGGCCTCTGAAGAAGATGGTGGTGGCCTGACACTGACGCTCATCCAGCGATGGTGCACAGCCGCAGAAACCTCAAAGTTATCAGATGAATGCGCACAATTGGGAGTTTCACATAGACATAACATAAGAAACGGTAAGACAACATGCATTTCCACAAATAGCACCACCATGGCTAATGCAACCAAAACTAGCACCACCACAACCATATGCGGACCATGGCTGATGGCCACGTGGAGCGGCGTGCGGTTCTGGTAGTCGCGCGCATGCACGTCAGCACCACGGTCGGCCAAACTCCGCAAGGAAGAGATCGCGTCGTGGCGAGCCGCGTAGTGCACCGCTGTCTGCAGCTCGCCCTTGTTCTGCGCCTCTACGAGCGCTGCACACAGACATGACACAACCAACAATAATACAACGCTCACTACCAACAACTAGCACCACCCCTTGGCTAGCACCACCACAACAACCATCATAAACTACCACAACTTGCACCGTACAATTGTCATCACACCTAGCACAACACCTTTCATCACAACTAGCACCACCACGAATCTAATCACATTTAATACTGCCGTAACTAACCGCCACATCAGGCATGCCCAGAGAAAATCCACAAAAATTAGGGGGGTAACACTCAACATATCATCTGCTGGGAAGCCACTGTGGTCACCAACTTCTAACCAGGATTAACCAAGATGTGGGAAGATCGGACGCATTTAGGGGCAATATTATTGGGTGGGATTGAAAACTCCCTCCGAAGGATGAGACGTTAAGAGGAGATCTTGACGGTCAGCAGCAGCTGTGAGATCTGGCATAAGGGATTAAGAAGCGCGTGTGGCATCAACGGCAACAGCCGTGATGACCTCTTTGACTTCACCTCAAGTGCCTGCTCAGCCACTCTGACGAGTTGGCTCTGAATGTGCGGTACTTAGTTGGGGGGGGGGGGCATTACAGTTCTTTATAGGGGTACAGCCCCCCAGGGACTCCCATAGAATCGCCACTGGCGTGTGAGTTGCACAACGCTACCGGCCGCGTCCATGAGAAAGTTGACAATGTCCGCCTGATCCTCGGCGGCAGCCACGTGCAGTGGGCGGCACCCGTGGTGGTCACCACGATTCACGTGGGCTCCCCGCTCCACCAGGAACTGCACGACGTCCACGCTGCACATCCCAGCGGCCTGAACACATGTGCGTGTGCGGCACACACCACCACTCAGTGTAGCACACCGCTCACAGTGCAGCACACCACTCATGCAGCGTGACCACTCGTGTGTATGCAATAACCCACTCTCAGTGCGGCACACCACTCAGTGCAGAATACTCCTCATATAACTGTGGTAAAATTATGACCCCAATCGTGTCACACGACCACCAATTTATGTGACATGCAAGGCGCGACAGAGAAAAGACTCGTCTTACGATTACAGTCTTGTGTGTTTCCAGGCTGCACTCTCCTTTCTGTCTGATATGAGTGTCATTTTCAGAAAGTTCACGCCGTGATGATGATGGTTGCGGCTGAGTGTGTGCTTTCACGTCGTGATATTGTTGTGATGATGGTGGGTGTGTGTGTTGGAAAAGTTGGCACAGTAGGGGGCACAGGTGGTGCATCAGCCAGTCATCTCGGTCATCTCAGTCAGTCGACCCGTGGCACCTGGGTCTGCCCCGTGACCTCCTGCCAGCGGGCGTTCGACACTTCACGTGGCCTCAAGGTGCACATGGCCTGGCACAAGCGTCGTGGTAACGTCACTGCCACTTAGTGGCGAATGGCGGTTGTTGTTGTGTGTATGTGCACCCCCTCGTGTGCCGTGCGGCCTACATAGGTGCTCGCTTACAGCACTTTCCCCAACAGTCTGATCAGGCTATACGGGGGATCTTTGTGTTTGTGCTCTCACCTCGTGCAGGGCGGTCTGCCCGTGTCTGTCGCTGTAGTTGATGTCAGCTCCCCTCCTCAGCAGTAGCTCCAGGTCTCCCAGCTCGTCCTGTATGAGGTTAGGAAGAGCAGCAGTGGTGATCGTTCACTGATCCCAATTCCCCACACTGACCTCTCGTAACCTTCTGGCCCGCCTCTTACTGGACATATGTGGAAAAAAGAGCTTAATAGCTCATCGGATTCCTCCAGTATAAATATCATACCTGTCAACCCCTTATCAGTGCCCTACCTTATAACAGACCAACTCAGACCTTAATGGTCACCCCCGTTCCCTTATAAATCTCAACGTTCATCCTACAAAGTGGCATCACAAGGGAGAAACACAAACAACTAGACACAAAACACAATGTTTTGTCCCTATTAAAACGGCTGTAACGCCGTATGGACCTGAAAACTCAATTTCCCTGCACAATAATAAGGAATAAACCGTATGGGTTGACACGATACGAAATATTCAGATTCTGTTACGCGCTGACCCGACTCTTCGCTTGACCCCTTGTTCCACAGCGACTTCCACTGACCCCAAATTCGCCCACGCCGACCTCCTTCACCTCCACACTGACCCTCGACCTCTGCACGCTCCCCTCACCGCCAATCGCTGCCCTCTTGACCCGGTCATCTTGGCAAAGCGGCTGAGGAATCTCCGGCCGAGGCGGTCGGGGTCAAGGTCGGGGTCATTGGCCGAACCACGCGGCTCCTCGTCGGCTGGGAGCAGCTTGGAGCCGGGGTCCGGGAACATGGCCGGCTCACTGCACACTGCCAAGGTCACCCAGAGTCAACGGTGACCTTGAACTCGCTCACGACAGATTGACATCACACGTGAACTCTCTCGCAGCTGCAGCTTGTCGTGCCTGAACGCCCTGACACGTGAACTCCCTCACACCTGAACTCTCTTGCACCTGAACCCCCTGACACGTTAACTCCCTCACCTGAACTATCTCGCACCTGAACCCCCCCCTCACCTGAACCCCCTGACACGTGAACTCCCTCACACCTGAACCCCCTGACACGTGAACTCCCTCACACCTGAACTATCTCGCACCTGAACCCCCTGACACGTGAACTCCCTCACACCTGAACTCTCTCTCACCTGAACCCCCTGACACGTGAACTCCCTCACACCTGAACTATCTCGCACCTGAACTCTCTCTCACCTGAACCCCCTGACACGTTAACTCCTTCACACCTGAACTATCTCTCACCTGAACCCCCTGACACGTGAACTCCCTCACCTGAACTATCTCGCACCTGAACTCTCTCTCACCTGAACCCCCTGACACGTTAGCTCCCTCACACCTGAACTCTCTTTTACCTGAACTCTCCCTCACCTGAACCCCCTGACACGTGAACTTCCTAATACCTGAACTCCCACGCACCTGAACCCCCTGATACCTGAACTCCTTCACACCTGAACCCCCTGACACGTGATCCCCCTCTCGCCTGAACCCCCTGACACGTGAACTCCCTCACACCTGAACTCTCTCTCACCTGAACCCCCTGACACGTGAACCCCCTGACACCTGAACTCCCTCACACCTGAACCCCCTGACACGTGAACTCCCTCACACCTGAACTCTCTTGCACCTGAACCCCCTGACACGTGAACTCCCTCACACCTGAACTCTCTCTCACCTGAACCCCCTGACACGTTAACTCCCTCACACCTGAACTCCCACGCACCTTATCTCACTCACGATCAACACCTGAACTGATTTACCTCAATGATCATCCACCCGAACTCCGACGAACTTGAACTCATCCACACCTGATTTACCTCAGACCACAACCCCCTCACACATGAACACCTCACAAATTAACCCCCTTGCACCTGAACCCCTTCACGCGTGAACTCCCAAGTCCCAACTGCAACGTGCAAGAACCTACAGCGATTACCCGCCTCGCGACATTTCGATTAAATCATCGTCACGAATTAAAGTTGCCACCCTTGTGCCTTTAGAGCACGAATCGTCAACAAGAACCATTTGCACGATACTACGATTCGATTACTTGTGAGCGCATGAATCGATGTTGTTCGATTCGATTCGTGCGTCACTCGGTGGAGAGGAAAAATGGCGGGAAAAATGGCGCCGAAATCGTGGATGGGGGTACTCTTAGGGTTTTTCGGTAAAGTCACGTAGGTAAAACAAATAAGAATAAAAATAGGGGGGAAAAATATATGTATTTATTTATTTAAAATATTTAAAATAAATGATACTATTTCACTATTATAATAAATAATAATATTAATCTTTTAAATTAAAAAGAATAATAATAGAAATAATTATATTATGATGTCTATTTTTATTATTATTTATTTTTACCTACCTGACTCTACCGAAAAAACCTAAGAGTATCCTTGCAGTCGTGGATAGGGGTTGACACTTTAAGCCTCCCTCGCCAATTGATTAACCATACTCTTTGGTTTTGATGAAGGAAGCTTGTGTTGCCTCCTAAATGTCGTATATTCATTTACTTTATTTTATTGATTGTTTTACCTACGTGACTTTACCGAAAAAAACAAAGAGTATGAATCCTTGCAGTCACGAAAGCTTCAAATCTAGAATAAATGATTGACCATACTTCACCATTCACATATCCATAGTTGTCAACGGTTTACCCCGTATTCTTGTACAGGGAAATTTATTTTTCAGGTCCATACGGCGTTACAGCCGTTTCAATACGGGCAAAAACAAATGTGTATTTATATTCTTCTTGGTTCTTTCGGTAAAGTCACGTACAAGGGAAACAATAAAATAATATAAATATAATTCTAGATTTGAAGCTTTCGTGACTGCAATAAAAATATAAAACAATAAAATTCGCACGACGTTTCGACTGCAACACAAGCAATCATCATCAGGTGTGAAAACAACAGCAAGAAAATTTGAAAAAAGTTGCAGTCGAAACGTGAGAATTGTATTGTTTTATATTTTTATTATTTTATTGTTTCCCTTCTACGTGACTTTACCGAAATGTACTCTTAGGAATATGAATCCCTGCAGTCACGAAAGCTTTAAATCAAAACAAGTGTATTTGTTTGTGTTTCTCCCTGGTGATGGGACTTTGTAGAATGAACGTTGAGATTTATAAGGGCACGGGGTGACCAATAAGGTCTGACTTGGTCTGTAATAAGGTAGGGAGGGCACTGACAAGGGGTTGACAGGTGTGGATATCACTCGAAGGCGACGTTATAGCCGTGGCCGAGAATCGACCTTGGGCCACCATCATTTGTAGTCTATTAGAGAAGAGACCAATTGGTATAGACAGCTTCATATCTGTCCCTCCACGTACACACCACAATAGTATCTTCTCCCGCACCTCCGAATTGCACGATTGGCTGCGTGCGGTGCGAAAGAAGTTCAACGTACATCCCATGGGGCCACACGGCCTCTTGTAGCATTTGGTTGAACACAAAACAAAGCTGGAGTGGTTTTCTACATCCAGTGTCTCATCAGCAGCAGTCAGGCTTCGCTTGAACTAATGCAGGTGAACTTCCAGGTGTTTATGGGCAAGCACTGGTTTCGACATTCAGTCAAAATAAGTGCAGACCATATTACACCTGAGAACCCATGACTTAAAGCTTTCGTGACAGCAGGAATTCATATTATTTAGGTCTTTCGTTAAAGTCACGTAGATGGGTTCAAACAAAATAACAAAAACTACGACGTTTCGATCGCAACACACGCGGTCGTCATAAGGAAAAGGGGGTTAGCCTCTAAAGGCAAACTGTTTATAAAGGTTTTAAATGGGCATATAGCCCAAGTGTCAGCATCATGAGCGGGGCAGCTAATGTCAATGTCAGTGATGAAGTTGAACCCAGGTTCTTAGTGGTGCCGGCTCAGCACACCGCTTATTTGGTTCGCGTTTTTAAGTGATGCGGGGTCAGAGTTAATCGACCCTGATGGCAGTGACGCACAAAACGACACAAGTTTACAAAACATCATAATTTATTCTCTTCACATGACATCATCACATCATTACAGGGCTTCATTTCTCACAAAATATTTTCCAAGCTGCTTGCAGACTAGAGGTGGTGGCACGTGACTAGGAGTCACAGCCCTAGCGAGAGGTAAATTGGATTTAGTGTTCGTTACGGATATATATATATATTTGCAACTCATAGCAGTGTGGACGGAGTGACTGGTGTTGTTTTTACAGACGCAGGGACAGGGTAGGGCCTCTCCAAGGGGTCCTCTGCTTCATAACGTCCCCTTCTCCACAAGGACCCCTGCTCCTCAGGCTCCCCAACGGAGCTGTGAGGAGGTTGACATCTCATCTGCCCAGTCCTTAAAAGCAGCAGCTTTTCAAGTGGGTAGCCTCAAGTGTGCCAACTGCAGCTATGCCACCATCCGAAGGGGCCATTAACAGGGGTTGACTTCTACACCGGCCGAGTCAGAGCCACTGCCGATGAACTTAAGTGTCCAAAGTGTCCGGAGGTCGTGGCCGATCGGAGCCCTTGTCGCTTGGGTCAACGTAGTAGCATAAACCTTCCCTTAAAAACACACATGCACACTTCTGTGGCTAAAGTTGGCACAAGTAATTACAAACTCTAAAGATGGGGCTCTCTCAACACCAGCAAATGCATGCGAGATGCTGCCATCTCGAGCTGGGGTGCATTCCTTGGGCCGAGCGCTCCAGAGCGCTTTTCTACCAAACGACCTGTTAGCCCACAGTGCATCATAAAAGGAGTTAACAGTCTGAGGATCTGCCTCGCTGAGCGTTGGTTGGGCGTGTGGGATTGTTTCAAGGTCTGATTGGTCGTGAATGTCTACCATCTCGAAACATTCTGACACGACCACCCAACGCCCAGCGAGTTGTGCAATTTTCTCCACCATTAAAAAAAAGAGAGCTCTGCAAACACACCGTTCGGCAGAGCGCTCTGGCCCGCTGAACGGACCCCTCGGATGACAGTGGGTTAAGTCGACGAACCCCATTAAAATTATGATCGACTACTTTTTGTTGTGGTCGATTAATTGGGCCTCTTTTAAAAACGTCAGCTGCCTCGACATGCCGCCTTCCCGAAGGAACAGGGTAGGGCCTCTCATTGACATTAGCTGACAAGCCACGCCCAGCGTGCCTCAGCTGACGATGTGGATAACGAGCATCAATTCCCGCACATCGCCTCCCGTCTCGCGGCACACGCGGAAACAGTGGTGAGACTTTTTTCCATCAAATATTTTCCGATTAGTCGTGCAGTTTGCCCCATAACAGGCACAACAATCGACTACTTAAATAATCAGATGTTCCAGCTCTACTTTCATCCCTCCCGAGCTTCCAGTCAAGCGAGCGCTGGCTGTTGGTCTGTGCAGTCCGCACCAGGCCGCACTCTCTTGTCCATCTTTACTCTCCCCAGGTAGCAACCACATTCCATGCACCGCAGTGGTCCTGTGATGTCTGGTGAGGGGGTCTCTCTGGGGGTCTCGTGCCCATGGGAACCATGAGTCCTGGTGGGGGTTGGGGGTGTCTGTGCATCCCATAGTTCTAGAGACCTTGAGCCCCCGTGAGGTCCACATATCTCAAGTTCGCATCCAGGGGACCCCTGTGCCAACAGGCAGGGGGGTCTCATAGTCCTGGAGTCCCTGCGCGCTCCATGCCCAGAAATGTCTTACATTTCTAGGGCCCTCACGCTGCTGGGGGTCCGATACTCCTTGAGGGAGGGGGGATGTCAATCCCTTCGGAAATCCCAGGGCGCGATCAGATGAGAGGTTCAGAGCCGATGCCGTGCAGGCCGGGCACCCCCCGTGGGGGGCCGCTTGGAGTGTCGCTGAGTGAGCCCGGGGTGTCTAGATCGGAGGGGACCATGTGGGACGCCAACCCTCCATTTTGTCGGCCGTGGGGGGCGCGACCCACGAGGCCGGATCCCCCCATTGAGTCGCGGTCACTGTCCGAGTCCGACTGGCGGTGCCGGGGTCCCGGGGAAGAGATGCTCATCGCTTTGTGGCGTCCACCTGTGGTAGGGGAGGGGAGAGGAGGGGTGTAGAGTCGAGGGGAGAGAAGGGGGGGGGTGAAGAGGGATGTGGGGGATAGAACAGAGAGGGGAGATGGGGAGAGAGGGAGACGAGGAGGTGGGAGGGGAGAGGAGGGACAGGGAGTTTGTTGTGTCTGTCCGCTGCACTGAGCTGAATGATGCAGTGTGTGAAGGGGTGTGTGTGTGGAGAAAGAGCTTAATAGGAGCGACGCTCACAACAATGAGCAGAGCGCCGGGTGGCTAAGGCACAGCAAATTGGCACAGTCGGGGGTACAGGTGGTGCGTCAGCCAGTCATCTCGGTCATCTCAGTCAGTCGACCCGTGACACCTGGGTCTGCCCCGTGACCTGCCAGCGGGCGTTCGACACTTCACGTAGCCTCAAGGTGCACATAGCCTGGCACAAGCGTCGTGGTGATGTCACCGCCACTTAGTGGCGAATGGCGGTTGTTGTTGTTGTGTGGAAAACACTGCTGGGCAGTGTCGAAGCAGCCACCCTCCAACCACAACAAAGGAATGGAGGAACGACGCTCGCAACAACGGGCAGAGCACCCGGTGCGCAATACGCAGCAAGTTAGAACGTGCCGAGGTCACAGGTGGTGCGACTGCCAGTCAACTCAGCCAAACCGTAATGCCTGGGTCTGTCTCGTGACCTTCTGCCAGCCCAGCGAGCCGACACTTCACGTGGCCTCAAGGTGCACAAGTGCCGTGGGGACATCACTGTCAGTTATTGACGAACGGCAGCTGTTGCTGAGTATGCATGTGTGTGTAGTCGAGTGGTGAGCGTGCTGCGCTACGAAACCGGTGACCCGAGTTTAATTCCCGCTCACGACCAACACCAGTGGCGAAAATTTGAACCAGTCCAGGGCCTCCCCATTGGTCGACTCAGCCTTAGATGAGTACCTAGTGCAATGTATTAAACATCAGCACTGGGGACACAAAGGCGGTCGGGTGTGTTGCTGGCCACCCACCCCCTCGTGTTGCCGTGCCGGCCTTCATAGGTGCCCGCTAACATTGTTTGTCCCAACAGTATGTTATGTTAAGACTATACGGGAGATCTTTGTGTGCGTGTGTGTGTGAGTATGTCTGTGTGTGCATGTGTGTGTGTGTGGGGAGCAGGGGGTGGGGGCCGCTGTACCCACCCGGCGTGCAGCGCTTGCCGCGGGAGCGCAGCTCGAGGGAGTCTCGCTCCTGCGGGCTGCCGAGCACGCGGTACCGCGACCGCCGGACACTGGCGCCCCTGCTCCTCCCACGCACACACACACTTACATACACACACACGCATATACACACACACACGAACACACACACGCCCACACAGATACACACACGGACAGACACACACATGGACACGCACGCACATAGATATAGAAACATAGACATACATGAACACACGAAAACACACACACACACACACTCTCCCCAACACTCTCCTTTGTCTCCCCAGTTTACACACTGCACCAGGTACCCATTTGATGCTTAGTGGACTGAGGGGATGCCCAGGACCGGTTTGGATGATCGTCACTCATGTTGGCCGTGTGCGAAAATCTAACTCAGGTCATCGGCTTCGTAGAGCAGCGCGCTACGAGCTACGCTACTACCGCGCACGTACACACACGTGTACATATTAATACATACACAAGCACACAGATACACACACGCATAGAGTATACAAGAAGATGTACATCATCATTCATGCGCAGACACAAACAAAGACACACACACACACGTGTATGTGCGACGGGGATATCAGCGTGTCAGATTATGCACGGTGAGTGGGGGCGAGCTGTGTTTGGCGAGGGGGTGCCAGGAGCCGGTGAAGTATGGGTGGGGAGGCCTCCCACCTGCAGCGCCGGCAGCTGTAAGCCAGCAGCCAGACGGCCGCCCCGAGCGCCAGCGTCACCCCGAGCAGCGCCAGCCCCACGTACAGCACGCTCCAGTCTGCCGCGTCACCACAAGGAGCGGGGTGGGGGGAGGGGGGTGCGGAGGTGGGGGTCAGTGACAAGCGTGGGCAGTAGGGGGGGGGTCCATGGAGAGGTGATGGGGTGATCGCACCCCCATTGACCCCGGGGTTTGAAAGGAGGGAGGGAGGAGGGAGAGAGTGATGGGAAGGAGTGAGGGATGAGCGGGCGGTGAATAAGTGAGGGGGAGAGATGGCAGAGAGGGAGGGATGGGGAAGAGGAGGGGAGGGGAGGGGAGGCAGGCCGCACCACAGTTGCTCTCTCCGTCCCCTAGGTGACTGCGCACGGGATCCTCCATCCAGAACGGCTGGCAGCGGCACGAGCGTGTCAGGCCGTCACAGTGGCCGTGTCCCGAGCACGGAAGCTGGCACCCTGGCCGTGGGGGGGGGGGGGGGGGGGGGAGCAGGGTGGCGGGATATAAATACACTCATCAATACGTGCACACACACACACACACAAAGATAAAGACAAAGACCCCCCGTATAGCCTTAACAGACTGTAGGGGCAAGTGCTGTTAGCGAGCACCTATGAAGGCCGGAACGGTACAAAAGGGGGTGGGTGGCCAGCACCACGCCCAACAGTGGCGATGTTTACACACCGCACCAGGTACTCATTTAAGGCTGAGTCGACCTAGGGGAGGCCCAGGACCGGTTCAGATAATCGTCACTGGTGTTAGCCGTGAGCGGGAATCGAACCCGGGTCGGCAGGTTCATAGCGCAGCGCGCTAACCGCTACACTACCGCTCCCCCACACACCACTCCCCCCCACACACACACATCTACACGTACACTCAGACGCACTCAACAGTACACTCACAGTGGCTGTGTCCCGAGCACGGAAGCTGGGACCCTGGCCATGGGGGGGAAGGGGGCAGGGGGAGCAGGGTGGCGGGATATAAATACACTCATCAATACGTGCACACACACACTCATCTACACGTACACTCAGACGCACTCAACAGTACACATGCTTACAGTCATCCATTCACATTGAGCAGTACTTTCTATGTCTAGTTCAGGGTGCTGTGGGAGTGTGGGGTGTGCATGTGGGGAGTGTGCGCGGGCGTGTATTTTGCGTGTATCGGTTATTCCCGCTCACAGCCAACACCAGTGACGATTATTTGAACCAGTCCTGGGCCTCCCCTAGGTCGACTCAGCCTCAAAGGAGTATCTGGTGTGGTGTGTAAACATCGCCACGACGGAGACAAAGGCCGTCAGCGTGGTGCTGGCCACCCACCCTGTCGTACGCCGTGCCGGCCTTCGTGAGTGCTACACGCTAACAACACTTGCCCCAACAGTCTGTTGAGGCTATATGCGGGACTTTTGCCTGTGTTGTGCATGCAGACGGCTCACTCTGGGTGTCCACCCTCAGCATGGCGAAGGGCAGCAACTCCCCGCCGGAACCGGCGAGCCGGCGGCGCAGCGAGCGTGACACGTTCAGGCCGGACAGAGCCCCACCTCCCTCCCCCAGTCGCTCTGCGTGCAGAATCACGGCCGTGCTGGGGGTAGGGGGCATGGGGTGGAGGGGGGGGGCACGGGGTGGAGGGGGGGCATGAAAGGTTACATTGAATCCGCGATGACGAGCAGATGTATGTGTGTTGGAGGCGCCCTCCGAAAGCCAAGGAGGACGGAGGAGTGACAATGAACGGAGCGCCGGGCGGCTAAAACACAGAGAGTTGGCACATGAGGAGCACCTGGCAGTCATCTCGGTTAGTTAACCCATAACACCTGGGTCTGTCCCACGACCTCCTGCCAGCCTGGGACAAACGCCATGGGGATGTCACTGCAACTGAGTGTCGAATGGCGGTTGATGTTATTGTCTCTGTGTGCGTGCGTGCGTGAGCCGGTGTGAGAATGCGCCGGCACCTGTCATCGGCGAGGCTGCGCACGGCATGCACATGCACGAGCTGATCCTGCAGGCCCAGCAGCAGTGCCAGCTTGCGCTTCAGCAGCTGCATGTGCCGCTCCAGAAGCTGAGGAGCATCCACCTCCAGCACCAGCTCCACCAGCGCGTCCCGCAGGGGGTCTGCCCCGGGGCGACAGGCGCGGGGGGGGGGGGGGGGGGGGACACAGGCGGAGATGTGAGCAGGCAGGTAAGCAGGTAGGTACATAGCTAGACAGCCAGGCAGGTAGACTGCTAGTGAAGCAAGCATGTACATAACAGGTAGACAGATAGGCAGGTGGGCAGGTAGGCAGACGAGCAAACAGGCAGAAGTTCAGGCAGACAGGTACGCAAGTCAACGGACAGGTGGACGAGTTGGCAAACAGGCGGACAGGTCAGCAGACAGGCATGCAGGCAGGCAGGTCAGCTGGCAGAAAGACAGCTGGGCTTAGGATTAGTGAGTTGGCGAGGCCCACTCACCTTGCTGGACCTCCAAGTGTGCAGTGTCCGTGTGGGAGAGGCCACGCGCGTCCGTCACCGTGAGGTGGAACTGGTAGCTCCCCTCCACCACGTTACTCAGCAGCAGCACAGCCCGCGAGTCCGAGCCCTCCAGCACCTCCTGCCGGGTACCAGCACGCACGGTCACGGTACGGAGCCCTACCCGGACCCTTCCTGGGATCCTGCCCGGACCCTTCCATGAATCTACTAGGACACCACTGGGACCCTGCCCAGACCATAACCTGGGCTCTACTCAGGCCCTAGCCATGCTCTACCCAGATCCTACTGGTACCCTATTTGGCCCCAATGTGGACTCTTCCGTGACCCCTGACTCCATTGCAATGCATGCACGAGCGTCAGTACCATGGACAGCACCGTCGCGCTGGTGCTCGTATTAGTGCTGATGACTTTGCTGGCGTTATCGCTTGTGGTAGTGATGATGATGGTGCTGGTGGTAGTAATTATTTTGTTGATCATGATTGTGTTAATGATGGTGTTATCACTCGTGCTGATATTAGTGGCTGTGGTTGTATTAGTGATGGCGTAAGTGGTGGTGGTTGTATTCATGGGGAGCGGTCGCGCAGCGGATAGCGAGCTGCGTTACGAACCAAGCGACCTGAGTTCGATTCCCGCTCACGGCGAACACCAGTGAAAATTATCTGAACTGGTCCTGGGCCTCTCCTAGGACTGGGAAGACAAAGGCGGCCGGGGTGTGGTGCTGGCCACCCACCTCCTCGTGTGTCATGCCAGCCTTCATAGGTGCTAACTAACAGCACTTTCCCCAAACAGTCTGTTAAAGGCTATGCAGGGCATCTTCATCTTTGTTATCACCCATGCTGTTGTCCGTACTGGTGTTAGCTCTGGTGTTAGCGCTGATGTAAGCGCTAGCGCTAGTGTTAGCGCTGGTGTAAGCGCTGGTGTTAGCGCTGGTGTTAGCGCTGGTGTAAGCGCTGGTGTTAGCGCTGGTGTTAGCGCTGGTGTAAGCGCTGGCGTTAGCGCTGGTGTTAGCGCTGGTGTAAGCGCTGGTGTTAGCGCTGGTGTAAGCGCTGGTGTTAGCGCTGGTGTTAGCGCTGGTGCTAGCGCTGGTACTAGCGCTGGTACTAGTGCTGGTGTTAGTGCTGGTGTTAGCGCTGGTGTAAGCGCTGGTGCTAGCGCTGGTACTAGCGCTGGTGTAAGCGCTGGTGCTAGCGCTGGTACTAGCGCTGGTGTAAGCGCTGGTGCTAGCGCTGGTACTAGCGCTGGTGTAAGCGCTGGTGCTAGCGCTGGTGCCCGAGTCGGCGCTGGTGGCTGTGGCTCACCCCGGCAGCCGGGCTGGCCTCGTCGCGCTGCCAGCGGAAGCTGACGATGCCCTGGTCGTCGGACGAGAGCGAGCCGTTGAGCCTCACGACCCCCGCGGGCAGCGTCACCGTCACAGCGCCGCCCGCTCTCGACACCGGCCGCTCGTTCACCTCTAACGGGGGAGGGGGGGTGGAAGTGAGTGAGGGGGCGGCACAGGGGTCATGAGGGTCAGGGAGGGTTCGCAGGTTCCCCGAGGGTCGCGGCCCAGTAAACTCTTACACTAAACTCTTTTTTATTTTACCAGGTAAAGCCCACTGAGCTATATAGCTCTTTATCAGAAGCGACCTGGCCCATAATGGTAGCTCAACGAAGTGGTTTATCACGTGGAAATGTATAACAGCCAAATAATCTCAAAACATGTTGATTCTAAATGTAGAGGTAAAAACCAGAGAGAGAGAGACACGCAAATCCCAAATATACAGGTGTCTGGGTCGGGATCGAACCCACGCCCTCCTGTATATCAGGTGAGGTTGTTAACATCTCGCCACCGTGGCGTCCCTTGTGGAACGTTGGCCCAACAGTTCCACCCGCGTGCCAACGTGAATGTCTTCTGGGGAAGGCTTGCGATTTGGCCACTCGCGAAGGACAAACTGCGCTGCAAACAGACACCTTCCTGCCACACGCACGAACGCACGGAGGCAGATTCGACCGAACGTGCACGTGCGCAGCGACTCGTACGGAAAGCACGTTCGCCCCGATGACCCCGCGCCGCACCCGGGGGTCGAACTCACCCTGCCGGACCGTGACGCTCACCACGTCGCTCGCCACCAGCCCCTTGGCGTCGCGCACCGTCAGGCGGAAGCCGTAGACCCCGACGCCCAGCCCGGCGACGCGCAGCTCCGGCCTGTCCACGCCCGTCAGGCGGGGGCCGTCGGGCCCACTGGCGCGCACGCGCAGAGAAAGACAAAGGTCCCCCATGTATCCCGCCCACCCGACTCGGGCAAAGGCACACGCAACCACGGCGAACTTAACACGGAAAGGCTTTCGCGACCCGTATTATTCACGATAACGCGTAAATATGTCGTAAACCCACCTCCCCCCAACACAGCCGATAAGTAATGTTCGTCACGTTGTGAATAAAACACACGACTTCAGCACTACACCGGCTGTGTGTTGGAGAGAAAACCCATAAGATTTACAATTTCAGTTAATGACGTTCCGCTGGTGATTACAGCAACCCGATTCATCAGGCAAATGCCAGAATTGTCTGAGATTCCCCAATGACTGGCAGGTACACGACCTGTCCTCCCTACGCTGACAACTTTCTGCATTTTGGCCACTCGGCCAAAATGGCACCGGTGCCCGGCTACGTGCACTTTGAGGCCACGTGAAGTGTCGAAGGCTCGCTGGCAGGAGGCCACAGAACAGACCCAGGTGCCACGGGTTCACTGATTAAGATGCTTGGTAGATACACTGCCTGTGCTCCCCACTGTGCCAACTCCACTCGTTGTTGTGAGCATCGCTCCTCCGCCCTACTTTATTGCTGGAGGGTGACCGCCTCCAATTGCTCAGCAACGTCCTTCACGAACCTCACAGAGGCCTATCCACAGAACCCGATCTTGACACCGCTGCTACCAGAGTCATCGGCAAGTCCATTGACCGACTGAGATGACCGGAAGATGCACCACCTTTGCTCCCCACTGTGCCAACGCACGTGCGGGCGCACATGCGCACACGCGCACACGCGCACCCACACACACGCAGGGGCGGCCACTCACCTGGTTTTCTCCCACAGGTATCCCACGATGCCACGGTCGTCGTGGCTCCGCGAGCCGTCGAGCGTCGTGTCGGCCGACGGCGCAGTCAGCTCCTTGTCGGGCCCCGCGTCGGCCACGGGGGGCAGGTTCACCTCTGGTATCGCCACGGCAACCAGGGGGCAACAGGCGGCACAGCCGGGAGGTGGCGGGGGGGGGGGCAGACGGCGTTACACAGCCACCCACCTGTCCCCACCGCTCCCCTCTTCTACCACTGACCTATTGCGCCTTGCCACTCACTTGGCTTCTCTCCACAGCTCGCCCATCACCCACCTCTCCAGTTACCTCACCTCTGACCTGTCCCACCTCTCACCTGCCTCACCTGCCTTAACCCTCATCAGTTTCACCCCCCGCCTGTTCCACCAAACACCTGTCTCGCCCCTCGCCTGTCTCATCCCTCAACCGTCCTCACCCTTTGTCTGTCTGACCGCTCACCCGCCTCACCCCTCACCCGTCTCGCCCATCGCCCGCCTCGGTTCCCCCCCACCCGGCCGCTCACCTGGCTGCACGATGACGCTGACCTGCGCCGTGTCGTGCTGACCCGCCACGTCGGCCACCGTGAGCTGGAACACGTACTCGCCCTCCTGCAGCGCCGACAGGTGCAGGTACGGCGTGCGCACTCCCTGCCACGCCGCGTCGCCACGCCGTCACATTGACACCGTCATCGCACTTTCATGAACGTTACTTAGTTGTTGACATTTATTTACTTTTAGCGACTTGCTTACCTTAATGGAGGGTTTTTTTTGGTTAGATAGAGTAAATATGAGTCGTTAAACTCGCCACCACCTGATACAGCCAGTTAGTAAAGTTTGTCATGTAAACAAAACATGCCTATTAGTTACTAGTTCAGCACACCGGTGTGTTGGAGAGAAAACCTGCAACGTTTACAATTCCAGCATCGTGACGTTTCGCTGGTGATTACAACAACCAGCATCATCAGGCTGTTGTAACCTGCTGACCCGCCCCGACCGGACGTTTGTGAAAAAGAGCTTTACGGCTCATCGGATTTTTTTCTGCAGTCTAAATAAATATTCTGATAAAAAAAAATTAGATTCTGGTGGGGGTCAAACTCCACGTCGCACGTCTGAGCAGCGGCGAAGATGGCACGTGACTGGCGGAGCCTGCGGTGTCACCGACCGCTGCTCACCTGCATGTTCACCACCTTGATCTGGCTGCTGGGGCTGATGGCCCACTCGTACGTGGTGACGGCGTGGTCGTCGGCGCTCTGGTTGCCGTTCAGAGTCAGCTCGCTCTGCGGTAGGGTCAGCACCTGTGGGACACCGGGCACGGGCTGGGTGGGTCAGGGGTGGGGGGGGGCTCGCGTTTTATAACGGGGTCCCCACACGAGGTCACCGTCCGGTGTTGGGGGTCACCAGGATCGTGCCCGAGGTTTAAAGCTGTCGTCCTTCGCCTGGATTGTACCATTACCTGGATTGTACCATTACCTGGATTGTACCATTACCTGGATTGTTCAATTATCAGCATTGTATCATTACCTGGATTGTACCATTACCTGCATTGTTCAATTATCAGCATTGTATCATTACCTGGATTGTACCATTATCAGCATTGTATCATTACCTGGATTGTACCATTACCTAGGAGGGTATGTTCGACTGCTGTTACCTGGGTGGGCCCCGCGTCGGCCACTGGAGGTCGGTCAACAGGACGCGTCACCGTCACATTCGCCTCCGTGGAGTCACTCACTCCGTCCGTGTCAACCACAGTCAACCTGTCAAAGACAAAGATCCTCCGTATTAAGCCTTAACAGACTGTTGGCGCAAGTGCTGTTAGCTAGCACCTGTGAAGGCCAACACGGCACATGAGGGGGTGGGTGGCCAGTACCACGCCCGGCCGCCTTTGTAGCGCAGCGCGCTAACCGCTCCCCATATGCACATACGCTCATATACAACAACAACAACCCCTATTCGCCACTAAGTGGCTGTGGAGTCACCACGACGCTTGTGACAAGCTATGTGCACGTTGAGGCCACGTGAAGTGTCGAACGCCCGTTGGCACAAGGTCACGGGGCAGACCCAGGTGCCCTCGACATCAGGAGGAGTGGGGGACGATGCTAACCCCAGCTCCAAGCGATGATGAAATTCTCTCTTGCAACTTTCATTAGCTAGCTGAGACCAAGCCACTATGGGTTTGAATGGGGTCCTTGGTGTACACCCACCACTGGAGTGGAAGAATGGCAGGCGCATCTTACAGATGACAAGTCGATGGTCAGTGGGCAGATCAGCTCCACGGTAGGTCCTGGTGTCAAGGAAATGGGCCCGCATCCGCTGTTCCGTCACTATGTAGTCCAGCAGATGTTTTTGCTTGGACCCGGCATGCATCCATGATGTTGTGTGGATGCGCCGATGCCGGAACAGCGTGTTGGTAATTACAAGCCCATGAGCTGCACAAAAATCTAGCAGCTTCCTGCCGTTGTTATTGAGCTGATCCGGCCCATGCCTTCCAATCACTCAACTCGGGCATTGAAGTCACCCAAGAAGATAACTCTATCACTTTAGCTAGCACCTGTGACAGGAGGTCATAGAAGGCATCTGACTCATCGGCCTTGCCTGCATCCCTCCATGGATGTTCGTCTTCGGTGGGGGCATAAGTTACCACAACCACCACTCCTTGCCTCTGGTTGATGGGAAGGCGAGCCCAAAGTAGCCTGGGGCTTACAGCTTCCCACACCTCACTGCCACGCTCCCACGCCCCCTTCATTCTTTTGTTCAGAAGAAGAGACACTCCCTGTTGTTTGGAAATCTCCTGCCCCGAGTAGAGGACTGTCCACCCCTCATGGTGGCAGGAGCCAGAGCCGGTCCACCGGACTGCCTGAATACCACAGAGATCCAGGCGGTACCGATCCAGCTCCCGACAGAGGAGTGGCAGCCTCTCCTCTGCAGTGAGCGTTCGAACATTCCACGTGGCCACCCGTAGTAGTTTTTTGTTGTTTCTGGAGGAACCCCGAGGGTGAGGATTCAGTCTCCTGGCTCTGCCAAATATGGTTTAGCCAGGCGACATCATCAATGCCTGTCCCCCCGGGGCCTCTGGCACAAGCTTAATTAAATGTTTAATGTTTCAATCGTGGTTTGGTGGTGATTAATTGAAGGTGGAGGGGTTACCAGCCCCTCGCACCCATCCAGAACCCCCATTGGGCGGCTGTGGTGATTACAACCACAGCGTTGCCGTCCGGCACCAACGAGGAGGTAGGGGGTTGTTTTTGCCGGACTTATATACATACACTCATATATATACTGTATATAAGAAATACCTCTGCAGCCTTGAACAGACTGTTGGGGAAAGCACCGTTAGCAAGCAACTATGAAAGCCAGCATGGCACACGAGAGGGAGGTAGGGTCAGCACCGCACCCGGCCACCCGGCCGTCTTTGTCTCCCCTATACTGATGTTTTACTCACTTCACCAGGTACTCATTTATGGCTGAGTCGACCTAAGACCAACCCAGGAATGTTTCAGATATAAGTTGAAATTGTGTATGTGGTAATAAGCGTGTGTCGGTGTGTACGTGATGATGAGTGTGTGTCGGTGTGCACGTGATGATGAGTGTGTGTCGGTGTGTACGTGATGGTGAGTGTCGGTGTGTACGTGATGGTGAGTGTGTGTTGGTGTGTAAGAAATGGTGTGTGTCGGCGTGCACGTGATGGTGAGTGTCGGTGTGTACGTGATGGTGAGTGTGTGTTGGTGTGTAAGTAATGGTGTGTGTCGGCGTGTATGTGATGGTGAGTGTCGGTGTGTACGTGATGGTGAGTGTGTGCTGGTGAGGCTGTGAGGCCGGCTATGCGTTGTCGCGCTGTGCCAGGGCGTGGGTGCGGTCACGGTGAGCCACAACCGCACCCAGCCAAGCCGGTCTGTCGGCACCATCACTGGGTCGCCCCGGGCTGGATCAGGGCTAGCGGGGTCGGCATGGGGGGGGGGGGGGGGTGTCGGAGCGTGGAGCAGGGGGGAGGGGCGGGGTAGATGGGTGCCCATGCCCGGGGGCAGCTGGGACCGAATTCCTCACTCGGCACGTTCGCGAGCCACTCGGCACGCTGACAGAATCGCTCCTCCACGTGCTCGTGTCGACGTTGGAGGAGAGTGAGCCAGCGGAAGGCTTCAGGAGTCACGCAGTCAATTAATGAAACGCTGCTGGGGCGAGTGATCTAGGCGGGCAGTGGGGTCACTATGTGGTCCTCGGTTCGAGATGTCGCCTCACGTGGAGGTGCACAGACTCGCACAGAGACCCGCAGATGGAAGCCCGTGGTGGCGTTACCACGTGGTCCACGGTTAGAGATTGGTGACTGCAGTCGCCCCCAACCCCCTACCCCCCCCCCCAACTCTCGCCCATCGGTGCAGAGGAGATATCCGCGCAACATTCCGGTGACTCCCGGCCACTCTCGCAGGCGGAGGCTACCCCGGCGGTCTCTCGTGCCTCTCCACCGGTTTAACAAAATGTGCAAGTAGCGCGTGTGTTCCTGTGCGAGTGCGGCGGCGGGGGCGGCTGACCGAAAGGCGTAGGATCCGGGCACCAGGTTGTTGAGGCTCAGTACGGCAGTGTCCCCGGCACCCCCCGACTCCTGCGTGGGTCCCCGCACCTGCTCCCAGCGGTAGCTCGCAATGCCATCGTCGTCCTGGCTCTCTACGCACACCACCGTGGGGAGAAGCGCGTCGCGTCATTGCACTGGGGCCATTGGGACATTCACATTCAGGGCCCCTGGGACATTTACATTCGGGACCCCTCAGATATTTACATTCGGGGCCCCTGGGGCATTTTATGAAAAATAATTATTTGTTTTTGACAGAGCGTCCTTCCCGCCAGGGTGTTTCAGAGCACTTTACACAACGCGATACAACAAAGTAATCGATTGACATTGTGCGTGCATATGCGCGTCACCGGTGTACCACGGCAAAGTTCCAGGCGTACCGCCGTGTTTTTTTTATTATAGGAAAGGAAAGAACCTCCAGCGCAGTGGGAGGCTGTTAGGGTCGGAGTCACTCACGGCTGCCGTCGATGAAGGTGGAGGCTGCAGGTAGAGTGAGCTCCTGCGATCGGGGCAGAGCCACAGCCACGGGGGGCTGGTTCACGCGGGGGGCTACACGTGCGCACAAAGACAAAGGTCCCCCGTGTAGCCTTCAGAGGGTTGTGGGAGCAAGTGCTGTTCGCGAGCGGCACCCACGAAGGCCGGCACGGCACACGAGGGGGTGGGTGGCCGGCACCACGTGCACGCACACACACACACGCACACACGCACACACGCACACACACGCACACACGCACACACACGCACACGCACACACACGCACACACACGCACACACGCACACACGCGCACACACGCACACACACGCACACACACGCACACACGCACACACACGCACACACACGCACACACGCACACACACGCACACACGCACACACACGCACACACGCACACACGCACACACGCGCACACGCGCACACACGCACACACACACACACGCACACACGCACACACACGCACACACGCACACACGCACACACACGCACACACGCACACGCACACACGCACACACACGCACACACGCACACACACGCACACGCGCACACACACACACACACGCACACACACGCACACACGCGCACACACGCACACGCGCACACACGCGCACACGCGCACACACGCACACACACGCACACACGCACACACACGCACACACGCGCACACACGCACACACACGCACACGCGCACACACACGCACACACGCACACACACGCACACACGCACACACGCACACACACGCACACGCGCGCACACACGCACACACGCGCACACACGCGCACACACGCACACACGCACACACGCGCACACGCACACACACGCACACACACGCACACACGCACACACACGCACACACGCACACGCGCACACACACGCACACACGCACACACACGCACACACGCACACACGCACACACGCACACACACGCACACGCGCACACACATGCACACACGCACACACATGCACACACGCACACACGCACACACACGCACGCACACACACACACGCACACATGCACACACGCACACACATGCACACACGCACACACATGCACACACGCACACACACGCACACACATGCACACACGCACACACATGCACACACGCACACACACGCACACACGCACACACGCACACACACGCACACACACACACGCACACACGCACACACACGCACACACGCACACACACGCACACGCGCACACACACGCCCACACGCACACACACACACGCACACACACACACGCACACACACACACACGCACACACGCACACACGCACACACACGCACACACGCACACACACGCACACGCGCACACACACGCACACACGCACACACGCACACACGCACACACGCACACACACGCACACGCGCACACACGCACACACATGCACACACGCACACACATGCACGCACGCACACACATGCACGCACGCACACACACGCACACACATGCACACACACCCACACACACACATGCACACACATGCACGCACACACACACACGTGCACACACATGCACGCACACAAGAATGGTGGAGAGCGGTAGTGTAGAGGTTAGAGCGTTGCGCTACAAATCCGGCGACCAGAGTTCGATTCCTGCTCACAGCCAACATCCATGTCTGAACCGGCCCTGGACCTTCCCTAGGTCGACTCAGCCTGAAACGAGTACCTGGTGCGGTGTGTAAACATCAGCACTGGGGAAACAAAGGTAGCCAGGCCTGGTGTCGGCCACAGCACCCCGTCATAGTTTTGCCGTGGCGGCCTTCATTAGGCGCTTCATAACTGCACTTGCCCTGACAACCCGTTAAAGGCTATCCGGGGGAACCTTTGTCTGTGTGCGTGCGCGTCTCACCGGGGTTTATGGTCACGTTGCTGAACGCCTCTCCGAACTCGAGCGGTCCCGTCACCGTGATCCGGAACACGTACTTCCCGGCCGACAGCTGCGGACAGAGACACAGGCGGCACCGGGACTGTGACGCGACAACGACATCAGCAGCAGCAGCAGCAGCAGTTGTGACCACCATCATCATCATCGTCATCATCGTCAGCCAAGATAGATCCGCTGCTGGATGAAGGCGTCTCCAAGCAGCTGCCATCTCTCACGGCCTCGCGACGTAACGATCCAACGAGCGCCGGCCCACAAGCCGATTCCATCGCTCTGTCTCCACGGCGGAGCGTGTATGAACAGAAATAATAATGATGATGATGTCTTTGTAAATGTGATGGCCTTGTCGGGTGGTGGAGGGTTATGACACGAATTTTGGCTGAAAATTACCACGACTGCTACCGCCTGGCTGAACCCAAAAACGCGGTGGCTAGGAGATGCTAACGACCTCGCCTGGTATACAAGAGGTCGTGGTAACAATCCCGACCCTGACGCCTGCTGTATATTTGGAGTTTTCGTGTCTCTCTCCCCGTGGTTGCGTGGATTTTTTATCCGGGTCTTCCGGTTTTTCCCCTTCACATTTAGAATCAACATCGCCACAAGTATTTGGCCGCTATAAATGTCCACACAATGAGCCACTGCGTTGAACTACCATTTGTGGCCAGGTCACTTCTGAGAAAGAGCTACAAAGCAGCTCAGTGCGATCTTACCTGTTAAAATGAATTTTTTTTTTACTTTAAGGATAGTTTTAAAAAAAAAACATGGATGCACGTAGGGCTGCGTTTGTGCATCTCTGAGAGCTCTCGGTTGGAGGCCCGTGGGACAGAGTTGGCGGTTGCATGGCAAGTCGGGCGGCGAGTAATTGGGCTGTAATCACACACGCCGCACCATCAGCACATTCCTCCACACACACCGGCGGGCGGAGGACACGGTTATTGGGGTTGGGGGTTCAGGGGCGGGTGGGGAGGTGAGGGGGGGGGCCCACGGGCAGCTGGCGGTCCCCACGTGACGTGCACTCTACGCGACGACGCGTACTCTCTCTGCGTCACACGCAACCTCCACTGCAGCTACTCTACTCCGCGTATCCCCGCGTGTCCGCATCTCGCCCCCTCTTCACGCACAACTCCATCCAAGCCCGGGGGAGAGAGAGGACGGCGTTGTTGGGAGGTGGTGGGGGCAGTCTGGGAGCGGACACCTACCTGGAACACCTACCAGTGTGGAGGTTGGGGGGACCCACCTGGGAGAGACGGAGCGTGCTCGTGTGCTCCCCTTCGATGAGTCCACTGAGCTCTGCTGGGTGACTCATGAGAGTCCACACGAAGTCGTACGTGTAGCCTGCACCCACGCGGCGTGGGAGGAGGAGGCACGAGAGAGGAGAAGAGAGGGAACGAACAGCAGACATGGGCGACGGTGGGAGATATAAGGGCGCGATCTTTACCGGACCCACTGAACGTACAACGCCGTGATGGCTCTTACACACACACACGAATAAAGATCCCCCTGTTGGGGCAAGGGCTGTTAGGGAGTCTATAGGAAGGCCGGCACTGCACACGAGCGGGGAGGGTAGGTGGCCAGCAGCACGCCCGGTCGTCTTTGTCTCTCTCAGTGGCGATGTTTCCACACCGCACCGGGTACTCATTCCAGGCTGAGTCGACCTAGGGGAGGCCCAGAAGCAGTTCTTGGCCAGTGTGATTGATCGCGATTGGAAATTAAACTTGGGTCGCTGCGTCCGAAGCACAGTGTGCAGCGCTGACCACAACATACACTCCCACACATACACAGCAACACACGCATATAAGACGCACAACGCTTATGGACACGTATATGAAGTATTTGGTGATGCTGCTGTTTCGTTGGCAGTGGTGCACGGGGGCTAATGAAAAAAACTCTCTGCAGATTTGTCAACAGTAACCCTTGAGGTGTGGGCTTGGGAAAAAATAGATAAATAAATAATAGGTGAAGCCTCTGGCGATGGCCCATTCTTCATAGCACATAGGTCACAGACGCACACAGATACAGACACATACACTCACGCACACACAACACTCACACACACGACACTCACACCACACACACAACACTCACATGCACAACACTCATACACAACACGTACACACTTACACCACACTCACAACACCACACACACAACACTCACACACGATACTCACACCACACTCACAACACTCACATACATAACACTCAAACACACAACACTTACACACTCACACCACACTCACACAACACTCACACACACAACACTCACACACTTACACCACACACACAACACTCACACACGAGACTCTCACCACACTCACAACACTCACACAACACTCATACACACAACACGTACACACACTATGCACACCACACAGACAACACTCACGCACACACAACAGCAATCGTACTTGATACAGCAATCGTGCTGTGACTGTTCCACCTGAAGACGGAAGCTTGTGTTGCCTCCGAAACGTCGTGATTTATTTTTTTATTTTATTTCTATTATTACTTTTATTATTATTATTTTTTACCTACGTGACGTTACCGAAAAAACCTAAGAGTATGAATCCTTGCAGTCACGAAAGCTTCAAATCTATAATAAACAAGAAACATTGGTCTGACGTTGGGTCCAACGGTTCCAAACACATGCCAATGTTGGCGCAATACTGGAATGTTTCATGGATATCTGCATCTTTGAAGGGGGGTTCGCTGCAGTGTGTGGATGATAGCCAGGCACGTAGCGGGTGGGGGGGGGGGCTAATCCCACGTGTGTGATTAGGTACATGGACATAATCTGCCAACTCGGCACTTCCGGGTTTGGCACCTCATTGAGAATGCCCGCAGTAGTGCGTGTCGAAAAAGAGACCCAGGGGACCGCACAGGTCGACGGTACCCCACGTGACCCGGGGTCACACCAAGTTGACCCCGAGTTGACCCCGAGTCCGGCCCTGATGTCCCCTCCATTCTACGCAATTTGCGAGCCTCTCGCTTGAGCGGGACAGCTCTGTCACATAAACTCTTCCGGGTCAAAGGTTCAAGACCGTGTTTCTGTTGAATGTGTTTTTTTCTTCTCTAAATTATATGCTGAATTTTGAAATCACATTTCTGCTTCCTACCACGTTATTTAGTGATGTATTTTCTCTCTGCCTGACTCCCTACATAAACATTTCAGAAACACTATGGCTGGTTTAGTTCGGTTTGTTCACGTACGATTGCGCACCCTGGGTAGGAACATTCCAAATCTCTATCTTTGAGGGCAAGGGGTGATGCGGGAGAGGGCAGTGTTTGAGGTGGTGGGGGTAGGGCTTTGCTACAGAAGAGTGAAAACACCAAAAAACTAAAATATAACAGCGAATCCATTCAAAGAAGGAACATTCATCACAATAACAGCATCATGCGCAGGCCAGTTTAAACTCCCGGAAACAGCCGTGAAAACACCAAACGTCAATATGCAAATTGCAAGGTGGCTGACAGATAAGTCGAGCAACCAGCGGGAGACAAACGCCGGCCCAGAAAACTCCACCAAGCTCACGGGCCCCAACTTCCGTTGACGACAGAGAAAAGAATGTGGCAACTCGGAGCGGCGACAATTCGCGGTCGCGCTCGGTGACGCGACTCGTGGCGGAGACGGCGGCACAGCGTGCGACGACGGCAGCAGCACCGCGCACGCCGCTCCCCGGTGGTGCACTTGGCCCAGACACCCGCACCGACGCGGCAAAGCGTGCGAGATGCCGCTGCGCCGCTCGCCACAAAGGCAGAGACGGTGCCCCGTGTAGCCTGTGACGGACTGGCTACCGGGGCAAACGCCGCCAGCCAGCGACGCCTACGGCGGTGGGCGCGGTGCACGAGGCGGGTGGGTGGCCGGCCTTTTCCTCCCCGGTGCCGACGTTTACGCACCGGGTAATATTTCAAGGCTAAGTCGACCTAGGGGAGGCCCAGGATCGAGCGCCACCCCACCGCTCACAAACACAGATACAATTACGCAACAGCCGTCAATCGCCACTAAGTGGCAGTGAAGTGACCGCCACGGTTGTGCCAGGCTAGGTGCACCTTGAGGCCGTCACGTGAAGTGTGGAAGGCTCACGGGACAGACCCAGGCGCTATGGGCTGACTGGCTGAGATGATTGGCAGATGCACCACCTGCGCGCCCCCTCTGTGCCAACTCGCTGTATTTTAGCCGCAGGGTGGGAAAACAAACCAACACACACACGTTGACACACATTCAGTACACACTCCCCCCCCCACACCACGCACCTGGAGGAGGAGGAGGTGAGGCCGTCACGTTGATCCAGATGTCGTTTATTGGCAGCGTCACCTCCACGAGGCTGGGCAGCTCCAGTGCCAGGCGCTTCACTGCGTGTCACAGAGACAACGATCCCCCGCGTAGCCTTCAATTTATTCATCTTCTTGGTTCTTTCGGTAAAGTCACGTAGAAGGGAAATAATAAAATAATAAAAATAAAACATAATAAAATAATTTTCACGACGTTTCGGCCACAACGCAAGCAGCCGTCCTCAGGTGAAGAACAGGTCTGTTGGGAAGACAGCGTCTGAATGAAACACCCCAAGCTTGGAGCGTATATTTAAGCTGGGTTGGAGGGAGAAGAGCGCCTTGACAAAATAATTTGCATATCAAGAGGAATTTAGCATATTTATGGGAAATGCAGATTGTTGGGGAAAGGGCCGTTGGCGTGCGCCTACGAAGGCCGGCACTGGCACACGAGACGGTGGCCGGTGACCAGCACAACAGCCCAGTGCCGATGTTTACACACGGCACCGGCTACTCATTTGAGGTCGAGTCGACCTTGGGGAGGCCCAAGACCGGTTCAAATATTGAAACTGTTATTGGTCGTGTGCGGAAATCGAACTCGGGTGACCGGGTTTGTTGTGCTCACCACTGAGCTATCTCTGTGACTCACACAGACACGCGTGCACACATACATACACACACATACACACGCACACAAGGAAATGCTGCGATGCTAATTCTTCAATTGTATTCATTTTTTGCACATAGCAATGCCAGGCATTAAGTAACAATAAAACCGAAAGAACCAAAAAGTATGGATTCCTGCAGTCACGAAAGCTTAAAATCAAGATTGAAAGTAACAATAACTGACTATATGCTTGTTTGTTTGCATTAATCAGCCTAAAGCTATATTTTTGTTCCTGTCACATAACAAACATTTAGAAATTTATTCGGAGTGAATTTTTAAACAATGTCGCGAACCAACTTTTGTGAATGGAAATACATTTTTATTCCAAATTGGTTGTTTGCACGGATTTTGATTCTTCCTGTAATGCAGTTATTTTTTTGCTCCGATTTCAGTTAGCTTCATTGTTGGATATTACTTTTGTACATTTTTTTGTATTGTTATTGGAACTTGCTGACACACCCCAACTAGAAATCTGCGAAACGAGTTTCATAGCTCATCGGATTCCTCCAGGATAAATGAAGATTTCTGATTCATAATTTTAGTGACCCTGGCCCACTCACTCACTCACGTGAAGAAGGTAACTGACATTCCATCCTGGTCTCTTTAGTTCTCAAACTAACACCGGAATGAGTTTGACTTGAAGGGGGGTGCGAGGGGGGGGGGGGCTTAGTCTTCAGCTGCAGTGGCGGTGGGGGGAGGAGGGAGGGAGGTGGGGGGGATGGGGGGCGGTGCTGCGTGCTGTGTTCGGGAGTCGAACCCAGGTAACCGCGGCTGTTACCCAGGTGACGCTACAAACAGCAGCTTCAGCAGCGCACTCTGCTGCAGGCATAGTGGGGGGGGGGGGGGGGGGGGTACGTGGTGGGTAAGAGGCGGTACAGGTGCGACCGCGTGGGGGGGCCAGGTAGACGCACCTTGCCTCCCGTCACCGTCGCCACTCGTGGGGGGCTCGCCGGTGGTGACGGGGGGCCCCGCAGTGCCGTTAGGGCCCCCGCCGCGCGCCTCCGAGGGGACGGTGGTGGCGCCCCCCGCGGGGCCGGACTCCCCGGGACCCCCATTAGGGGGGGCTCCTCCGTCAGGAGCGGGGGGAGGGCCCCCCTGCCCCCCGCTGGTGGGCCCCTGGCGGGGCTCCTGGGTGGAGCTGCTGGGGGAGGGGGCGGGAGCCCCCCCCGGCTCCGCTCGCGTCTGCCGCCGGTAGTCACGTGAGGATCGGGAGCCCCCCAATCGGAGCCCCCCCCGAGCCTCCACGGTGAAGGCTGCTGAGCACAGACAGAGGTGGGGGCAGGGGGGGGCAGGGGGGACAGCCGTGTTGTACGTACGTTGAACTTTTTTCGCGCCGTACAAAGCCAACCGTGCTAATTGGAGCGTGTGGGGGAAGGCGAACAATCTGAACGCAAGTAGAGGTTCGAAAAAGAAATGAGTTTTCAATCGAGTGTCAGCGAGCTTCCATGCTCATGTGGCGTGTCGCGTGAAGTTTAGTTTGCGACTGAGTTTTTCCACGAGACGGGGATAGCCTCACACGGCACCAGAGTGAGCTGGCCTCGCTTGTCAGTGCGTGTGTTGGTGTGCAAGAGTTGTAGTGTATGTGATGTGTGTGTGTCATTGTCTTGGTGTGTGTGTGTGTGCGCGTGACGATAATCATATTGTGTAATTATCGTCAAGTGTTATTTCCTAATTGCTTACGCCTCAAAAGGACAGAAGATGGCTATTATTATTATTACCCACAAGCTTTTGTGACCAGGACCCAAAAGCAAAGTCAATAATCCACTCCAAGAATAACACTGTGTAACAAAAACATATTTTTTTCGTTCCTGGGTAGTAAGTGGTATTTCCTAATTACTTATGCCTCAAAAGTACAGAAAAATTATTCCCCACAAACTTTGCTTTTGTGTTCAGGACAGTGACATTTTGAAATTTACATATTGTGTCTTTTGTTCACATAAAGTCCTGGTCACAAAAGCAAAGTTTGTGGGGAATAATAATAGCCATTTTCTGTACTTTTGAGGCATAAGCAATTAGAAAATAACACTACCCGGGAACAAACATTGTGTTACATAGTGTTATCTGAACCAATCCCTGGGCCTCCGCTAGGTCGACTCGGCCTCAAATGAGTAGCTGGTGCGATGTGTAAAACACCGCCACTGCGGAGACAATGCCGATGGTTACACACCACACGAGGTTCTCATTTGAGGCCGAGTCAACCTAGGGGAGGCCCAAGACTGGTTCAGAAAAGAGTCACCGGCGGTGGTTCGTAGTCCAGCTACACTCCCACTCCACGCACACACACAAAGATAAAGATCCCCCGTATAGCCTGTAACAGACTGTTGGGGCAAGCGCTGTTAGCGAGCACCTCTGAAGGCCAGAACGGCACACGAGGGGGTGGGTGGCCAGCACCACGCCCGACCGCCTTTGTCTCCCCAGTGGCGTTGTGTATACGTGTGTGTACACACACACACACACAGACGTTTGTGTGTACACACACACACGTACACATATCTACAGGGTGACATCACCACGGCACTTGTGCCAAAGGCTGTGGGGGCCACGTGGAGGAGACGGGAGGACAGAGCCCCGCCAGCGGCTTCACCGCATTCACTGCGCTCCTTCCAGCCCCCATCGCGGAGCGGTGGCGCAACGGTTAGCGCGCCACGAACCCGGCGACCCGAGTCCGATTACAGCTCACGGCCAACACCCAGTGACGAATATCTGAACCGGTCATGGGTCTCCCCTAGGTCGACTCGGCCTCAAATTAGTACCTGGTGCCGTGTGTAAACATCGCCACTGGGGAGACGAAGGCGGCCGGGCGTGGTGCAGGCCACCCATACCCTCGTGTGCCGTGCCGGCCTTCATAGGTGCTCGCTAACAGCACTCTGCTCAAGAGTCTGTTCAGGCTATGCGGGGGATCTTTGTCTTTGTTTACCTTCACAGGTACTCGCTAACAGCACTTGCCCAAACAGTCTGTTGAGGCTACATCGGGGATCTTTGTCTTTGTGTCTCGGAGGCGGCTCACATTCGATTCCTGGCCACGGTCAGCACTCAGTGGGCGGATATCTAAACTAGTCCAGGGCGCTCTCACCCGACGTCAACTTGGTCTTTAACGAGTTACTTGGTGCGGTGTGTAAACACCGCCACTGGGGAGACAAAGGTGGCCGGTTGTTGGTGCTGGCCACCCATCCTCCCGTGCGCCATTCCGGCCTTCATAAGTGCCACTCGCTTACAGCACTTGCCCCTAAAAGTATGGTATATCTAAACGGGTACCTTTATCTTTGTGTGTGAGCGAGTGTGTGTCGGGCGTGGCTCTGGCCACCCCACACCCTCGTGTGCGGTGCCGGCCTTCGTAAGTGCACTTGCCCCAACAGCTTGTTGAGGCTATACGGGGGGGGGGGGGGCTTGAACCTTTATCTTTGTGGCCCCGGGCCAGGATGTGATAACGAATTCTCGATGTTCAAGAGCTCTCGCGAGGAGCAGCTGCCTCCTCCAGCCCCAACAGCCAGCTCACGTGACCCAACAAATAACAACAACAGCAGCAGCAGCTCTTTCCTCGTAGCTGACTGTGAATACGACACTCGGCTACCCAGGATACTCGATCCTCATTGTCAGCAGGGACCTGCCAAGTGTTTGTAGTCGAGGGCGATATTGGTGCTGGAGTGTGTAATCCCAAGATGTCAACTCCCTCGCCTGGTGTACAGCAGGTCGTGGATTCCATCTTGACCCTGACGCCTGCTGCTGTATATTTGGAGTTTACGTGTCTCTCTCTCTCCCCGTGGTCGCGTGGATTTTTCTCCGGGTCCTCCGGTTTTCTCCTCCACATTTAGAAATGTGCCTTGAGGGTATTTGGCTGCAACAAATGTCCACGTGATGAGCCACTTCGTTCAGCTATCGTTTGCGGCCAGGTCGCTGCTGAACAAGATGTAAATAGCTCAGTGGGCTTTACCTGATAAAAAAAAATGTTGTTTAATTTACAGTGCAATTTTTTCAGCATTGGAATGTTTGGCCAAGACCCGTTCCATTTGTTTTATCTATGGGAGGAGAAACCAGAGGATACCGATGAAAAACAGGGGCGAACATACAAACTTCACGAACTCACTAAACACACAAAGACAAATAGACCCCCATATCGCCTTAGCAGACTTTTTGGGGCAGGTGTTGTTAGCGAGTCGCACCTATGAAGGCCGGAACAGTACACGAGGGGGTGGGTGGTCAGCACCACGCCCGACCGCCTTTGTCTCCCAGTGGCGATGTTTACACATATCACCAGGTACTCGTTTTAGGCTGAGTCGACCTAGGGGAGGTCCAGGACCGGTTGAGATAATCGTCATTGGTGTTGTCCGTGAGCGGGAATCGAACTGGGGTCGCCTGGTTCGTAGCGCAGCGCGATAACATCCTCTTACACTCTCTCACACACTCTCACACTCTCTCTCACACTCTCTCACACACTCTCACACACTCTCACACACATTCTCTCACTCTCTCACACTCTCACACACTCTCTCACACTCTCTCACACTCTCTCACACACTCTCACACTCTCTCACACACTCTCACACACTCTCTCACACTCTCACACACTCTCTCACACTCTCTCACACACTCTCACACTCTCTCTCACACACTCTCACACTCTCTCACACACACTCTCACACTCTCACACACACTCTCACACTCTCACACACTCTCTCACACTCTCACACACACTCTCACACTCTCTCACACACTCTCACACACTCACACACTCTCACACGCTCTCACACACTCTCACACACTCTCACACTCTCACACGCTCTCACACACTCTCACACACTCTCACACACTCTCTCACACACTCTTACACCCTCTCACACTCTCTCTCACACACTCTCACTAATTCTAACACCGCTGACAGAACACGGGGATAACAAACAAGCTTCACACACACTTTCACACACTCTCACTAACTCACACATAGACTGCAGAACAAGGGGACAGCATACAAACTCCACACAGTTTGATGGCCGAGTCAGGAATCGAACCGAGGCGCTTGTTGCTGGGCGGCACGAGTATCGATCACTGCCAGTGCACAGGCCGGATCCGAGCTGTCCCACAGCCACGGAGCGACGGCTTCGTGAGCCGAACAACAACAAGAGTCTGGGAAGAATCACGCGTTCCCCTTGGTTATGTAACGCTCTCCAGCACCACGCAGCCTCGCCTCGGAATCAATCAACTTGCGGTGGTTACAAGCGGGGGGTGCAGACCGGGTAGTTTGCATGTTTTGTTGTTGTTTGTGAATCGTTCTTTTGTTGATGTAGTTGGCTGTGGCCAGGCGATGGGCCCTCGCCGTGTTGATCAGCGTGGCCGGATTCCCTCCCGGCTCAAGCCCCCCGATGGTCAACATTAAAGTCCAATTTGGTCATCTCGGCGGTGAGTGACCGTGCCCCCCCCCCAATACAGTTACGGAAGCCAACGCACTGACAGTACAACACGTAGTGGGCTTTCGCGGACCAATGTCATCCATCATACGAGTTAGATCGCGTAAATATATAAATGTGTCGTTAAACCCGACACCACCCGACACAGCCAACTAGTAAGGTTTGTCACGTAAACAGAACGTGGCCAATTCGTTACTAGTACAGCACGCCGGTGTGTGTTGGAGAGCCAAGCCTCTGTTTACGTTTCAAACCTTACTAATTGGCTGTCAGGTGGTGGCGGGTTAACGACGCATTTAGAAATGTACGTGATCTAACGCACTGACACTTTGATCATTGGTTGCGAATGGGTAAAAAAAGACCCTTTAAAACCGGGATTTGATGATCCATCCTAGAGGTACTGCAGTGATGTCATTCCACTCACGCATCTTGATTAATTCCACTAACAGTGATTAATTCCACAAACGTACTGATTCATTCCACAAACGTAAAGTGATTAATGGCACTAAGTGTTTCATTCCACTAATATAGTGATTAATCCCATCAACATATCGTGATTTATTTCACTAACATAAGTGCTACTTACATATAGTGATTCATTCCACAATCATATCGTGATGCATTCCACTGATTCATTCCGCTAACATATCGTGATTCATTCCACTAACAGTGATTCATTCCACTAACAAAGTTATTCATTCCACAGCCATATCGTGATGCATTCCATTGATTCATTCCACTAACAGAGTGATTCATTCCACAGTCATATCGTGATGCATTCCACTGATTCATTCCACTAACATATCGTGATTAATTCCACTAACAGAGTGATTGATTCCACTAATAGAGTGATTCATTCCACTAACATATCGTGATTCATTCCACGAACTCATTGACTTATTCCAACCCAACTAGGAAACATGCAGCGTCGGGCCAACGTTGCTCCACATGGCCACAGCGTTGAGTCAACGTTGGAATTTGAACTGGAAAGTGCCGACCTCACTGCACGTGATAGGAGTCAGGGTGATTGACGACCCAGACCTCACTAATCCACTCCACTGATTTGCCTACCTGCAGCCCGTCGCCTCCGTATCACTCATCTGTCGCTACTACGAGCTCGGTGACTCTTACTGTGGACGTTACCTGCTTGCTCCCCGCCACGTGTTGAGAACTCGGCTTGCCAGACCGTTGCGTCTCATTCACACTCAACCACCACCACCACTACCACAATGCAGATCACAACATTACACACTCGCCCCCCCTGTCACTCAACCACTCACTCACCACCCTGCTCTCTCTGGAACTCCCACCTCGCAGCTTCATCATCATCATCATCCCTGTTACCCCCCCCCCCCCCACAAGTTCACAGGACACTCTTGCGCAATGCAAGAAACGTAACGCTTGTCTTATCTTTCACAACGTTGATGACAGTGCTGTTTGTCGCAGCCCGCTTGGCCTTTTGAGCCTTGGGGGCTGTGTGCTCAGCAGCTTCGGTTGTTTAATCAAACTCCCCCGGGGGAGGGGGGCTAATTACGGTTGATTAATGATGAATTAGGCGCCTATTATATATATATTTCCCACCTTTTAAGGCCGCACACAGTTGGTATTGACCGACTGAGTTGAGGTTATCACACGAAGACAACCACGTTGGTGATGAAGGGCCTCGCGGGGCGCGACGCACCACCACGTCGCACAAAGGCAAAGATCCCCCGTAGAGCCTTAACAGACTGTTGGGGCAAGCGCTGGCACAGCACACGAGGGGGTGGGCGGCCAGCACCACGCTCAACCGCCTTTGTCTCCCCAGTGGCGATGTTTACGCACCGCACCAGGTACTGTGCTCATCTTTAGGCCGAGTCGACTTAGGTGAAGGCCCAGGAGCGGTTCAGATAATCCTCACTGGGTATTGGCGGCCGTGAGCGGGAATCGAATCGGCGTGGCGCGCCGCGCTAACCGCTGCACCACCGCTCCCCACACACACACAACACACTCAACTCACTCGCACTGCAGCACACACGCAATGCGTTGAGTTGCAATATTTGTTGTTGTCCCCCAACCCCCCATCCGCTTGGCGACAACCCCATAAAGCCCCCGAAGCGACCCCCACCCCGGCTCCTCTTCCACGCAGGAGGCGCGGTGCCGAAGTGCGACGGTGGTTCACGACCCCAGTGCCCCCCCCTCCCCCCCCGTGGCTCCTCCCAAGGTTTTTTTTTCCGAGACACAACATTGCTCCGCTGACAGCGTGGCTACGCTGTCAGCGGAATCCATCGTTGTGCTTTCAACCGATATGCTCATCGCCTTCACCGGCGCGGTGAAGTATGGTCAATCAACGCCGTAGCAGGGCGCTCACCCAGCAGGGAATTGACAAAACACAGGGGGGGTTGCACGCGCGCATGACGAATGACACCACCACTCACCCAGTAGCAACAGCAGCAGCAGCGTGGTGAGGAAAGGGGGGCCCCTGGGCCCCTGACCAATCACCATCAGCATCCACCCCCTCAATGGAGCCCGCAGACCCCCTCGCTGGAGTCCGCGTGGGGTAAGGAGTGGAGGAGTGGAGGAGTTGAGAGGGGGGGGTCTGGTCAGGTCCGTGTCATCCTCGAGGCGAGGGGCTTCGCTCCCTGCACGCGCGCGAGTGACACACGCAGCACGCGCCCCGCTCAGCTCGTCCTACACAGGCAAAGGTCCCCCGTGTAGCCTGCACAGACCGTCGGGGCAAGTGGTCGGTAGCGAGCACCAGTGAAAGGCCGGGCATGGCGCACGAGGCGGTTGGTGATGGCCAGCACCACGCCCGGCCGCCTTTGTCTCCCCAGTGTCTTGTCTGTGCTAATGTAACACTAATACACGCTAGGTGGGTGTATATCCAGCGTGTGCGTTGTGATGTTTTTTTTTGTTAGAGCCGGGATAGGGTTGTTACGTGCTGTGTATTTATAGCTGTATGGAGCTGCTGTATGCTGTGTGTGTAGCCATGAGCTGTGGTGTATATGTGCTGTTCGTATATTTAGTATCGGGCTCCTGTGCGCGGCCTGTGTGTAGCCAGCATAGGGCTGCTACGTGCTGTGTGTGTAGCCAGTATATGACAGCTATGAGCGGTGTGTGTGTGTACCCAGGATATAGATGCTACGTGCTGTGTGTGTGTGGCCAGTATAAAGATGGTACATGCTGTGTGTGTAGTCAGTATAGAGATGGTACGTGCTGTGTGTGTATACCCAGGATAGAGATGGTACGTGCTGTGTGTGTATACCCAGGATAGAGATGGTACGTGCTGTGTGTGTATACCCAGGATAGAGATGGTACGTGCTGTGTGTGTAGCCAGTATAGAGATGGTACGTGCTGTGTGTGTAACCAGTATAGAGATGGTACGTGCTGTGTGTATACCCAGTATAGAGATGGTACGTGCTGTGTGTATACCCAGGATAGAGATGGTACGTGCTGTGTGTAGCCAGTATAGAGATGGTACGTGCTGTGTGTGTAGCCAGTATAGAGATGGTACGTGCTGTGTGTGTATTCAGTATAGAGATGGTACGTGCTGTGTGTGTAGTCAGTATAGAGATGGTACGTGCTGTGTGTGTAGTCAGTATAGAGATGGTACGTGCTGTGTGTGTAGTCAGTATAGAGATGGTACGTGCTGTGTGTGTAGTCAGTATAGAGATGGTACGTGCTGTGTGTGTATACCCAGGATAGAGATGGTACGTGCTGTGTGTGTATACCCAGGATAGAAATGGTACGTGCTGTGTGTGTAGCCAGTATAGAGATGGTACGTGCTGTGTGTATACCCAGTATAGAGATGGTACGTGCTGTGTGTATACCCAGTATAGAGATGGTACGTGCTGTGTGTGTAGCCAGTATAGAGATGGTACGTGCTGTGTGTGTAGCCAGTATAGAGATGCTACGTGCTGTGTGTGTAGTCAGTATAGAGATGGTACGTGCTGTGTGTGTAGTCAGTATAGAGATGGTACGTGCTGTGTGTGTAGCCAGTATAGAGATGGTACGTGCTGTGTGTGTAGTCAGTATAGAGATGCTACGTGCTGTGTGTGTAGTCAGTATAGAGATGGTACGTGCTGTGTGTGTAGTCAGTATAGAGATGGTACGTGCTGTGTGTGTAGCCAGTATAGAGATGGTACGTGCTGTGTGTGTAGCCAGTATAGAGATGGTACGTGCTGTGTGTGTAGTCAGTATAGAGATGGTACGTGCTGTGTGTGTAGTCAGTATAGAGATGGTACGTGCTGTGTGTGTATACCCAGGATAGAGATGGTACGTGCTGTGTGTGTATACCCAGGATAGAAATGGTACGTGCTGTGTGTGTAGCCAGTATAGAGATGGTACGTGCTGTGTGTATACCCAGTATAGAGATGGTACGTGCTGTGTGTGTAGCCAGTATAGAGATGGTACGTGCTGTGTGTGTAGTCAGTATAGAGATGCTACGTGCTGTGTGTGTAGTCAGTATAGAGATGCTACGTGCTGTGTGTGTGTGTAGCCAGTATAGAGATGGTACGTGCTGTGTGTGTAGTCAGTATAGAGATGCTACGTGCTGTGTGTGTAGTCAGTATAGAGATGCTACGTGCTGTGTGTGTGTGTAGCCAGTATAGAGATGGTACGTGCTGTGTGTGTAGTCAGTATAGAGATGCTACGTGCTGTGTGTGTAGCCAGTATAGAGATGGTACGTGCTGTGTGTGTATTCAGTATAGAGATGGTACGTGCTGTGTGTGTAGCCAGTATAGAGATGGTACGTGCTGTGTGTGTATTCAGTATAGAGATGGTACGTGCTGTGTGTATACCCAGTATAGAGATGGTACGTGCTGTGTGTGTAGCCAGTATAGAGATGGTACGTGCTGTGTGTGTAGCCAGTATAGAGATGGTACGTGCTGTGTGTGTGTAGCCAGCACCGCGCTGCTGCTATGCGCCGTGTGTGCACTGACTCACCTACTGCTCCTGGCCGCGTGCTATTATCCCTTCGTCACGCGTCCTTCGCTCCGATTGCAGCGGGCACAGCGCGCACAGCCCCTACAGCCGTCTCTCTACAGCCTCAACCAGACCCCGCAGGACCCGCTCGGCAGCCACAACCGCCGCTGTAGACAGACAGCCGGACTGCCAATCAGGCAGGGAACAACACCCCCACTCCCCTCCACAGCCTGTCCCTACAGCCTGCCCCGACAGCCTGCTCTTCGACACCCACAGCCTGCCCTGTGCGGCGCTCGACTCAGGCGCGCTCCCTCGCGCACGCGCGTGAGATGACGGGGGGGCGAGGAGGGGAGGGAGGGAAGGGGGAGCGAGGGGAGGGAGGGAGGAGAGGGAGGGAGGGGAGGGGGAAGGAGGGAGTTGAGGTGACAGGAGGAAGGGTGATTGTGAGTGCGCCAGGGGGAGGGAGTGTCTCATGGTAATTAGATGACGGGAGGGAGATATGTTTATCATAATTACCACCAGCACCACTACCAACATCGCCACCACTATCATCACCATCAGCAGCAGCAGAACCATCATTATCAGCAGCGCCACTGTCAGCAACCAGCACATGTCAGCAACACGACATCAGCAACAGCCGCCGTTCGCCACTAAGTGGCGGTGATGTCACTACGGCGCTTGTGCCAGGCTAGGTGCACTTCGTGGCCACGTGAAATGTCGAGATTACGCTGGTAGGAGGTGGACGGGACAGACCCAGGTGCCATCGGTCGACTGACTGAGATGAGTGGCAGATGCACCACCTGTGCTTCCCCACTGTGCCAACTCGCTGCGCTTTAGCCGCCCGACGCTCCGCTCGTTGTTGTGAGCGTCGCTCCTCCGCCCTCCGCTGTTGCTGGAGGGCGACTGCCTCCAACTGCCCAGTAGCAGTAGCGTCCTTCACGAGCCTCGGTCAGTTAACGCATAATTTATATATACACCGCATATGCATGTTCTCATTGTTTCGAATTCTCACATTTTATGCTGAGTTTGAGTATCAGTGCGACGGCGCTTTGAGTGGCAGATTTGTGGCAGAGAGACGTGCCACGCGTTCAAGCACAAATAAACTCTCGACTTGAGTCCAAACGAGGCAGGTGTGTGTGTGTATACTGTGTGTGTATGTGTGTATGTACGTGTGTGTACGTGTGTGTGTGTATGTGTGTGTGTGTATGTGTGTTTGTGTATGTGTGTGTCTGTGTGTGTATGTGTGTGTATGTGTGTATGTATGTGTATGTGTGTATGTGTGTGTGTATGTGTGTATGTACGTGTGTGTGTATGTGTGTATGTGTGTGCATGTGTGTGTATGTGTGTTTGTGTGTGTATGTGTGTGTCTGTGTGTGTATGTGTATATGTGTGTGTATGTATGTGTATGTGTGTATGTGTGTGTATATGTGTGTGTGTATGTGTGTGTGTATGTGGGGAGAGGTATTGTAGTGGTTAGCGCGCTGCGCTACGAACCCGGCGAACAGAGTTCGATTCCCGCTCACGGTCAACACCAGTGACGATTATATGAACCGGTCCTGGGCCTCCCCTAAGTCGACTCAGCCTCAAATAAGTACCTTGTGCGGTGTGTCAACATCGCCACTAGGGAGACAAAGGCGGCCGCGCGTGGTGCTGGTCACCCACCCCCTCGTGTGCCGTGCCGGCCTTTATAGGTGCTCGCTAACAGCAATTGCCCCTACAGTCTGTTACGGCTATAAGGGGGATCTTTGTCTTTATCTTTGTGTGTATGTGCACAGGTGGTATATCAGCCAGTCGTCTCAGTCAGTCGGCCCGTGGCATCTGGGTCTGTCCCGTGACCTCCTGCCAGCGTTCGACGCTTCACGTGGCCTGAACGTGCACCTAGCCTGGCACAAGCGTCGTGGTGACGTCACCGCCACCTAGTGGTGATTGGCGGCTGTTGTTGTTGTTGTTGTGTGGTGGGGCCGGGGTTCGATTCCCACCCACGGGTGACAACGGCAGTGACGGATATCGGAACCTGTCCTGGTTCCGATATCCGTACCTGG
Organism: Lethenteron reissneri; assembly: GCF_015708825.2. Classification (NCBI taxonomy): domain Eukaryota; kingdom Metazoa; phylum Chordata; class Hyperoartia; order Petromyzontiformes; family Petromyzontidae; genus Lethenteron; species Lethenteron reissneri. Next base: position 1,569,719 of record NC_083797.1, read on the forward strand.
TGCGATGTGTAAACATCGCCACTGGGGAGTTTGCTGGTCACCCTCCCTCTCGTGTGCCACAGGGCCCGTCTTCAATAGGTGCTCGCTCACAACAGCCTATTCAGCCTATAGGGGGGGGGGGTGTTTGGGGTGTGTGTTTACACACACCAAACTACACACCAAACACACACATACCAAACTTTGGTGTGTGTGAGTTTGGTGTGTTTGGTGTGTTGAGTGTGTTGAGTGTGTGTGAGTTTGGTGTGTGTGAGTTTGGTGTGTTTGGTGTGTTGAGTGTGTTTGGTGTGTGTAGTTTGGTGTGTGTGAGTTTGGTGAGTTTGGTGTGTTTGGTGTGTTCTGTGTTCATGATGAGTGTGTTTGGTGTGTAGTTTGGTGTGTGTGTTCATGTGTGTGTGTTTGATGTGTGTGTGTTTGGTGTGCGTGCCTGGTGTGTGTGTTTGGTGTGTAGTTTGGTGTGTGTGTGTTTGGGGTGTAGTATTATCTGTGTGTTTATGATGAGTGTGTGTGTTTGGTGTGTGTGTGTTCATGATGAGTGTGTGTGTGTGTTTGGTGTATTCTGTGTTCATGATGAGTGTGTTTAGTGTGTAGTTTGGTGTATGTGTTCATGATGAGTGTGTTTGGTGTGTTTGGTGTGTGTGTGTAGTTTGGTGTGTGTTCATAATGAGTGTGTGTGATTGGTGTGTGTAGTTTGGTGTGTGTGTGTAGTTTGGTGTGTGTGTGTGTTCATGATGAGTGTGTTGAGTGTGTTTGGTGTGTGTAGTTTGGTGTGTGTAGTTTGGTGTGTGTGTGTAGTTTGGTGTGTGTGTAGTTTGGTGTGTGTAGTTTGGTGTGTGTGTGTAGTTTGGGGTGTGTAGTTTGGTGTGTGTAGTTTGGTGTGTGTTCATGATGAGTGTGTGTGATTGGTGTGTGTAGTTTGGTGTGTGTTCATGATGAGTGTGTGTGATTGGTGTGTGTAGTTTTGTGTGTGTAGTTTGGTGTGTGTGTGTGTTCATGATGAGTGTGTGTCGATTAGCGAAGCGGTGGCGCAGTGATTCGCGCGACAACCCGAGTTCGACTTCCGGACGAGTGGCGAGTTTCGACATCAGAAGCGGTCTCGGGCCTCCCTCCCTGCCTCGGCTCGACTCACCCCGACTCCTCGGTGCCCAGCACGACGGCGACGCGTTAAACGTCGGCGCTGGGGAGACAAAGACGGCCGCGACACCTCGTTGCGCGGCAAGAGGCGCTGGCTAACAGCGCTTGTGCCACCAACAAACCGCATCGCCTTTGCACAGCCCAACACGTTCGTCAGTAGCGGCATCGTGTGCGTGTAGGCGGTCTTCAAAGGTAACAAAATAAATATATAGTGCGCGACGTTTCGGGCAATGACCCTTCTTCGTAGCGCACGCTTGTCCACCACCGCGAACGCGGCGTCTCCGAACGCGCGCGCGCGCTGCAACAAGCGAGTGGCGTTGCCGAAGACGCGTGCGTTTGTCCCCTCGTCAATGAGCGTCTGGGGTGCGCGGTCGTCTTTCACGTGTTCAGGCGCGCTGCTGCCGCAGCTGCCTACCTAGGAGGCACCGGGCAGCCCCAGTTCCATCCCCGTCGCGGGCTTGGGAGCGCTTCGGGAAGGGTGGCCGCGCGCGTGAGGATCGTGACGCCGAATGGCTCCGATTTCCCGGTGCTCAGAGGCGATCGCTATCTAACGCGGAAACAGCAGCGGATGACCTCGCTCAGCCCGCGGATGTGACCGAGGCCGCGTGTCACAGCGAACTGACGTCGGCTATGGACCCTGGACCCCCCCCCCCCAACCCAAGGGGAGCGCGCGCAGGCTGGCACGGTGGGGGTCACGACGCATGGGCCGAGCGTGTGCAGGACATTCGCACCGAATGGCTGATCCGTGACCAGCGGACTACCACGACTGGGCACAGGTGACTTAGCCACACCGAGCCACCCCGCTTTAGCCATCACCCGAGCCGGCTATCTTGCCGGCCACTCACGTGACCAGCCGTCCCTACTGACCCCCATCCCGCTGACCCCCTAACCGCACCCCCCCCCCCCCTCACGTCTCACTTTCACTTCTCGTTCGCCCCCCCAGGCAGTGCTGGAGGTGGTGGTGGTCGCGGTCGCCCTGTGGACCTCTTGGCGAGCCCCAGCGGTGACCACTGCCGAACATCGTGGGGCGCGCGTCCGGCACGTGCAGGGTTAATGAGTTAATTGAGTCGCTCGCCACCATCCACCCACCACCACCAACGCCCCACCTCGTTCCGACTCATCAGTCACGCGGTCGCTTGTGCGTGGGCTGCTGCTGCTGCTGGTGGTGGCACCGTTTGGGGTCCAAGGTGGTGAGCCGGGAACTCGATCCCAACTTGTCCCGTTCAATCGGCCACCACTCGTCGGCTAAGACCGAGGTGAGCCTGACGTGTCATTGTTTCTTTTATTACCTGTTATTTTTCTTTAAAGCACAGTTTGCGGAACACGACAGGAACGGAGGCTGAAACAACACAACGTCAAACGACCAGGGACGCGTTGAAGTGAGTTTCTTTGTGTTTAACTGCGTAAAGGTTGAACGCAACAAATGTGTTACTCTTGAGTTGAAGCTTTCGTGACTGCAGGAATCCATACTCTTTGGTTCTTTCGGTAAAGTCACGTAGGTAGAAAATGAATAGATGACGACGTTTCTATCGCAACACAAGCAACCGTCATCAGGTGAGACAAACACAGCAGGAGAACTGCTGACGGAGTTCAGTGCTGGTATTAAATGTGTTAATACCAGCACCGTGTGTGTGGCCTTACAAGGAAAATATAAAACAGACGACGTTTCGGGAAATGGCCCTTCTTCACAGCGACGCCCCCCTCTTTACAGCGCATGCGCTATGAAGAAGGGTCATTGGCCGAAACGTCGCCTATTAAATGTTTCCTTTAAAGTCCACGCACACAGGCGCGCGCACGGCGTTGTTTCTGACGACGGCGATGTTTGTTAATTGAGCCCCCGCTACGTGTGCGACATATTTACGCGATCCAACACAAACAACCTGCGTTTGCGGATGATATTGGTCGCGAAAGCCGACGTGATCAACTGCTTGTGCACCGCTGCCAACTCAGCAGCAGCAACAGAGACGATGATGACAGAGAATTCCACAGGGCAGCAGTGCGACCTTGATGTGTGCGTTGTGTCTGTGTGTGCTTTGTGTCTGTGTGTGTGCTTTGTGTCTGTGTGTGTGCGTTGTGTTTGTGTGTGCGTTGTGTCTGTGTGTGCATTGTGTCTGTGTGTGTGCGTTGTGTCTGTGTGCGCGCGTTGTGTCTGTGCGCGCATTGTGTCTGTGTGTGCGTTGTGTCTGTGTGTGTGCGCATCTCTCTCTTGTTTTTTGTCTGTACGTGGGGTGCGCTACCGAGTTCGATTCTCGCTCACGGCCAACACCGGTGACGATTATCTCTGAACGGGTCTCTGGGCCTCCCCTAGGTCGACTCAGCCTCAAATGAGTACCTGGCGCGGTGTGTAGTAAACATCGCCACTAGGGGAGACAAAGGCGACCCGGCCGTGGTGCCGGCCTTCATAGGTTCTGCTCGCTAACAGCACTTGCCCCAACACTCTGTTACGAGGCTATACGGGGGATCTTTGTTTGTAGGTGTCTTTATAGGGCATTGTACATGTGTTCCAAGGCGCGATGTCATCATCTATCAAACTATTTAACATCTAATTAGCAATAAATGAAGATAATGTTAACGCCCGTCGAAGCATTCTTAAAGGGTAACTTTATCTTTGCTTGACCCAGGGTGGGAACCCGCAAGGGACCGTGGATGAGTTTCATCTGAAAGAGCCGAAGTAGACCTGCGGTCAGCTGATAACATATATAACACAATTGCGTTCTGTGAATCAGATCCAACTACAATTCGCTGCTGTGCTTCGAGGTTGAACGGTCTGAAGATGGTGCCACGGCATTTCAATCGCACGGGACGGCTGAGTTGACTTCACGTAGACCAGTGGCTTCGTAAACCTGGGGGAGTTGCATTTCGAACCCCCCCCCCCTCAGATGCCCTTTCTGGGGGTGCGAGACACCACCAGATTTTTTTTAATGAAGGTAAATCATCTAAAACACAAATTAAGCACGGCCACGTAAGTACAACTTACATTGTTTCACCAAAACCCGATGTATGTATTTACATTATACAAACATTTATAACCATTGAGAATCAAAGGGGGTGCAAGGCTGCAGTGGAGGTGAAGAATCACTGGGGTAGAGACATCTTCTCGATTCTTCGGTTCTTTCGGTAAAGTCGCGGAGATAGGTTCCTGATGACGATCGCTTGTTTTGTGATCGAAACGTCGTCGTTTTTTGTTATTTTTTGTTATTTTCTTTGAACCTATCTACGTGACTTTACTGAAAGACCCAAAGAATGTGACTTCCTGCAGTCACGAAAGCTTCAAGATTCAATCGACACGACTCAGTGCGGTGCTGTAGCTCGGGGTAGCCGAGACGCCCCGCCCCCATCACCCCCCCCCCCACATCGCAGCCCCGCCCCCCTAGACCACCCCTCCCCTCGCCCCCCACCGGGCCCCCTCCCCTCATCTGTAAGAATCTCTCCATGTGCTGAAGATTGATCAGCAGCAGAAACGGAGACCTGGGATCAACCTCCTCCATCTGCAGGAATCTCCCTCCTCGCTAAGGATGGACTGACAGAAGCGGAGACCTGTGAACACCGACACGTGAAGATGATGGGTCACTTAGGGGCCGTCCATAAATGACGTCACGCACCTAGGAGGGGGGGGGGGGTCAGACATTTGTGACGATGTGTGACGAGGGGGGGTGAGAAATGTGACGTCACATCAAAATGCGCAACTTTAAATAAATATAGACAACACGTTCTACTTAATGAAATATACTTTTTAATAAATATTTTCTCCTACATCAGAGTGCATCGTCACATTAAATACGCACTACAATGACAATAGTTTAAAGCGATTTGAAGCATGTTTTATTTTTTGAGGCGGGGTCTGACTTTTTGTGACGCCGTGTGACTAGGGGGGGGGGGGGTCCAAAATCGTCCAAAATTGCGTGACGTCATTTATGGGCGGCCCCTTAATGACTGCTCTTGAGAAGTCAAGGTGAGGAGGTGGCGCCACCTATTGTAATCACAGGCGACATTTCAGGGAATTCAGAAATCATTCCGTGACGCCATCCTCCAGAAGGCATTCTCGGATGGCATAGGTTTGAAATAGTTTATCATTCTTAATTTTAGAGCTTTCGTGACTGCAGGAATTACTCGTTGGTTCTTTCGGTAAAGTCACGTATAAAGATAAAGTAATAAATTAAATAATAGCATACGACGTTTCGATTGCAACACAAGCAATCATCAGGCATGAATGAAATAGCAACAAAAATCTAACCAGAAAACTATAGACAGACATATAAGCAGACAGATATCACCAAGATACATAGAGAGAGAGAGAGAGTAACACAGGCACAGAGAGGGAGATCGTCTCTGTGGCGAGGCCTTAAATAGACAGAGGGGGGCGGGGGCAAATTCGGGCTCAGTGCGGTCTACAAAATGTCTGGGACGATTTTAAGTCCCAGTCCGTCACCGACGACGACGTCCACTGCCGATGCGGAGAGAAGCCATCAACTCGTGCGTGAGGTGCTGGGTAGCTTGCCCCAACGCCACGGGGCCACGAGAGATGGGGACGGATAGCGGAGGCCGTCATCCAGCAGTGGATTGATCACGGCTGATTATTCTTCCGTCGTTTAGACATAGCAACACTTACAAGGCCAGGGTGAGGTTTCATACCCATGCAGTCACGAACATCATCTACTTCCGATTGAACTCTGAGAGTGAGCTGTACGCCTTTGGCGTCCTCTGGTCTAGCACCAATTGAGACGAGGCTCAAAAGAAAGCCGTCTCTGGTGTGGACCAATCAGTTTCAAGGGCAATGCAAATATTATCGAAGTGTTTTTTGTTTGCATTCTGACCACAAATATTGTGGTTAATGCCGACATGATTCCTTGTAAAAAGGTTTCAGTTGAGTTGCCAGAAAAAAGGGGGGAAACCCCTATTATTATTATTATCTGAGAGTGAATGTCACGGGGTGACTATTCCCGATGGCCGAGACGCAGACTCTGTGAGCCGACCCCAGCGCCTCCCCTCCCCGCCGCCCCGTGGCGTACAGGGGAGCCATGGGCGACCAGCCTGTTCACGAGGAGGGAGCGGGCGGTGGTGACCCGACTCGGGAGCCCGTGGAGAGCGTGAACCCGTGGCGGCTGGAACAGGCGAACCCTGACTCGGACCAGGAGTCCAACTCGAGCTCAAAGGACAGGTTGTGGTGGTGGCGGCCGCCAGCCTTCCCCTCTCTTCGAAAGTTAATTACAACGCTTTGGTTCTTTCGGTAAAGCCACATAGAAAATCAAATAATAATAGAATACGACGTTTCGGTTGCAACACAAGCAGCCATCATCAGGTAAGAATGAATGATGTAACACAGACACGGGAACCGCGTAGGCAGACACACACGCAGAGAGAGACACACACAAAGACACACCGAGTGTGGTGACATACACCTTTGTGTGTGTCTGTGTTCTATCATTCATTCTTAACTGATGATGGTTGCTTGTGTTGCGACCGAAACGTCGTATTCTATTATTATCTGATTTAATTTTCTACGTGACTTTACCGAAAGAACCAAAGAGTAATTCCAGCAGTCACTAAAGCTTCGAATCTAGTTTCAACGACTACTGTTACACGCTGACATCGTCAAGTGCTGGACATCGTCAAGTGCTGGACATCGCCTCCCATCCATCGGCCCGCGTGCTAAACGCTGTGCTGGGGGGGGGGGGTCTGTGTCTCTGCGTGCGCTCAGCGATGTGGACGAGGGGCCGCTGTCGGTCCTCTGCTGGAACGTGGACGGCCTCATGAGGGACGAGTTGAGGGTGCGAGCACAGGCGGTCTACGACGCCGTCTCCAAGTGAGCATCGAGTCATTGCATCTGTCTGCGAGTCTGCGAGTCTGCGGGTCTCTGTATGGAGAAAGTACAATTTGGATGTACGTAGCATCACGCCCCGGCCGCCTCTGTCTCCCTGGTGGCGATGTTTCACCCACTGAAAGCAGCCACTCACTTGAGGCTGAGTCTACCTAGGGGAGGCCCAGGACCGGTTCAGATAATTGTTACTCGCTGGCGTTGGCGGTCGTTAGCTGGAATCGAACTCGGGAGGCGCCGGGTTTGTCGCGCGGCGCGCTAACCACTGCGCCACCGCTCCACCCCTCACACACAACCTGTGCACGCGCCGTGGTGGGGCGCGTGGTGGGGCGTGTGCAGGAACTCCTGTGGACGTGGTCTTTCTGCAAGAGGTTGTGATTCCCTTCTTCATCCACCTGGTCAACTGTGACAAGGAGGACGACTACTCCATCATCCCTGGTGAAACCCTCTCACAGCCACAATCTCATCTCATCGCGTGTACTTATGCAGAGAGAGAGAGCGCCTTCGCTCAATGTGCTTGACGACAGCTTACAGAGCGGTGACAGAACGGAACGATTGAGTTGGCAGGGGCGGTACTGAAAGGTATTGAGGAATGAGTGACGGCAGAGATAGAGGGCTGCTTAGGGATTACGAATGGGCGACAGGGGAGGTACGGGAAGGGGTGGAGGGGCGAGGGGAGGGAAGAGAATGGACGATAGAGACGAGGCGATGCTTCGAGAGTGGAGCGGCAATCCCCTTGGCGGTCTGTCCTAGAGGCCGCATCGCGCCGCGCGTGTTGCCTGACGATGGGACCGCCACTCGATCTCTGCAGCGGACACCGAGGGCTACTTCGCCGCCGTGATGCTGAAGAGCTCTCGCGTGAGGTTCATCTCCCACGAGGTCTTCCCCTTCCCCACCTCCACGATGATGCGGCACCTCCTGGCCGTCAAAGTAAGCGCGGCCACGGCACTCGGCCACAACACCCAGCCACGGCACCCAGCCACAGGACCGAGCCACAACAGCCACGGCACCCAGCCACGGCACCCAGCCACAACACCCGGCCACAGCACACGGCCACAACACTCGGCCACAACACCCGGCCACAACACCCGGCCACGGCACGGCCGTGCTGACGTCCGCCCAATGCTTGTGCGCAGGCGGAGGTGTCGGGCCGGGAGCTGTATCTGCTGACGTCACATCTGGAGAGCACGGGGCCCAAGTCCGAGGAGCGCGTGCGGCAGCTGCGCCGGGTGCTACGCCGCATGGCGCTCGCGCCCGCCCACGCCGCCGTCATCTTCGGGGGCGACACGAACCTGCGGGACAAGGAGGCGAGTCCGTGGGGGGGGGGGGGAGCGGGGGGTGGTGCGCCGCTAGTCGAGGGGCCCCGCGATCGGCTCTGGAACTCTTGAACTATTTTTTATATTTGACCTGGTAATGCCCGCCGAGCTGAGAATCTTTTTTCCAGAAGGAACCTGGCCACAAACGAGAGCTCAACGGAGTGTCTCTCACCATCGCGGTGGAAATGCAGAGCGGCGAAATACTCTTAAACGCGCGACGTCGATCGATTGTAAAACGTGGAGGGAGAAGAATTCACGCGGCGAGCACCGGGATTTTGAGCCGCTCGCTCGTCCTCTCGTTTCCGATCCGGCCGCCCGTGCGTGCGTGCGTGCGTGCGTGCGCCACAGGTGCGGCGGATGGGCGGGCTGCCCGGCGGCGTGGCCGATGTGTGGGAGGAGCTGGGCTGCCCCGAGGAGACGCGCTACACCTGGGACCTCTCCCTGAACGACAACCGCCAGTTCGATCCTCCCGCCACGCCGCGCCTGCGCTTCGACCGCATTCTCTTCCGCCGGGTCGAGCCCCGGCGCTCATCCGCCGGCTCCGCCGTGGCCACGTTCGCGCCGCTGTCCCTGCGCTTCGTGGGCACCGAGCGGCTGGCGTGCGGGAAGTTCCCCAGCGACCACTGGGGGCTGCTGGCGCACTTCCAGCTGCGGGCGGAGCGGGCGGAGCGGGACGAGGCGGAGGAGCGGGACGAGGCGGGCCTCGACGACGCCGCCGTCCCCCTCCAGGCGTTGGACGTTTCAGGGGAATAGTGGCTCACGTGGAGGCCTTCACCTGGCTCCACGTGGAGGACTCCACCTGGCTCCACGTGGAGGACTCCACCTGGCTCCACGTGGAGGACTCCACCTGGCTCCACGTGGAGGCTTTCACCTGGCTCCACGTGGAGGGCTCCACCTGGCTCCACGTGGAGGACTCCACCTGGCTCCACGTGGAGGACTCCACCTGGCTCCACGTGGAGGACTCCACCTGGCTCCACGTGGAGGCCTTCACCTGGCTCCACGTGGAGGACTGCACGAAACGAATCCCACAATACAGAATGCATAAATTATCAACTCCGTGACGATTGCCCGTGTCACAGTGCATACCAAGCAGGTGCACGCGTCCGCTACGGCTGAAAGCAGGACATTTATTTGACGAATCGGAAGGACAACGTGACATAAATTGGGCGCGCGATTTTTCTAAACCGTAATCAAATAAAAGACATGGGAGCCATTCCCCCGCCCGGTCGTGGCTATACTCTAATGTATGTAGTTTAGCAGCAGCAGCAGCGGCGGTGATATCACAACCAGGCCCGGCCTGCCAAAAGCCTTCACCGGCCCTCACCGCTTGAGCTCCCTGGTAAAGTATGGTCAAACACCTCCCCCACCTCCCCAATGGAACTCTTCCAGATAACCATCGCTCGTCGCAGACCACCGCGTGATTCCCGCGCGGCGGTGTGCGTCGACGTTCAAAGGGTTGACGCCGCTCTATGTACGGTACGTGTGTCGAACTTCTATCGCACCATACGTGGCCGACCTTGCTAATCGGAGGTGCGGCGGGGGGGTGGAAGGACAACAACTAAAGGCACACGGTTCTTCTCCAGCACCTAGGCCGTGTTGCGTTCCATCCCCGTCCCACACCAGCGCAGAACGTCGTGAGTGAGAACAACAACCCATAAACAAAACCCCTAAATAAAGCACAACAGGGAGAGGATGTCATCGAGTTTGTGTGCAGGAGCGACGCTGCGGCTGCTGCTGCTGCAACCGCAGCCGCCGCTCCCACCGCTGCTGCCGCTGCCGCACCGCTCCCACGCGGTTGAATTCGTGGGCCGTGAAACAAACTTTTCTTTTGGCGTTATCGATAATCGCAATGCAACAACAACAAACGAGACGTTCGGTTTGCCAGGGAGAGAAAAGATTCCGTCCGTGTCCACGAGGGCACGTTGCCGGTGACGCCGTGCGGCAAAGCAGAGGCCAAACTAAAACTAAATTATAAGAATCAATCAGTTTCAAGGACAATGCATATATTATCAGTGTGTTTTTGTGTACATTTTGACCATAAGTATTGTGGTTAATGCAGACATGATTCCTCGTAAGAAGGTTTCAGTTTTGTTGCCAGAAAAAAGGGGAAAAACCTTACAGTTATATTTTGGTACTGGCAAAGGAGGTCTAATGATGATGATATAAAACGAAATTATTCTTAAATGTTACCAGGTAAGGCCCACTGAGCTATGTAGCTCTTTTTTTCAGAAGCAACAAGGCCACACAAATGATAACTCAACGGATTGGCTTATCATCCCGTGGAAATATATAGCAGCCAAAAACCAGAGGACCCTGAGAAAAATACATGCGGCCACGGGGAGAGAGACACGCAAATATCCAGGTGTCCGGGTCGAGATCGAACCCACGACCTCCTGTATACCCAGTGAGGTCATATCTCACAATCGCGGAACAAGAAAAGGTCGCGTACGGTAAGGTCACGACCCTAGCGAGTTCGCGATCCGCGTGGCCGGCATCGAAGGCGGATCGAGATCGAGAGGACGAGCGGCTGACGGGAGAGCAAGTTGGTCGTGCTTTTGGAGAACTTAACAACGATGAGAAGCAACGACCTAGTACCCCAAGGCGGGGGAGGGGGATTGACACAAGGGCGAGAGGCTAATTGAATTTCCTTGCAGCGGGGCGCATGCCCACCACGCTTCGGCCACTGCAGTGCAGGGGTAAAAGTGCTCGTGTTATAGACACAGCATAGAGATCCATCGCCACCACACGAGCCGGTCTACACAGGGGACACGTGGAAGACCCCCATTGGGTCCCGACGGCCGCGAAGGAACCACCCTGCGAACACGCGAACGTCGGGCCAACGTTGGTTGACGTTGGCCTGACGTTTGCGTGTTTTTCCCCGGGGCGCGGCTGCTTTAAACAGACCTTCCGGTGACGGGGAGACCATTCCGCGCGGCCAAGGTTCAGCCCTTCAAGGGCACGGCGCGACGACCTGCAGAGGACGCAGGGGCGTGGGGGCAGGGGAGAAGGAGCGGAGAGGAGGGAAGGGCGGGGTGGAGGCGCTGCGCTAGAAGGCGCGCACGTAGCTGATGGTCGGAGGGCGACCGAACGCGGGGCACGTGCCGGTGTGGATGAGGTACGCGGCCACCGCCACCGCCACGGAGACCGCCGTGCCCGCAGCCACCGCGCCCACCACCGCGCCCACCACCCGCGCCGTGTCCACGGCCGCCGCTGCCGCCGCCGGCGACGGTGAAGACGGCGGCGGCGGCGGCGTGCCCTGGACCAACGTGGAACTAGAGGAGGTGCCCGACGTGGCGGGGGTCCCAGATGGGGTGGACAACGGCGGCGACGACTTCTTGGTGGTTGTTGCCGAGGTGGTGGAGGAGGTGGTGGTGGAGGTGGTGGAGGTGGTGGAGGAGGAGGTGGTGGAGGCGGAGGAGGATGTGGACGAGGACTTGGATCTCGGTGTGGTGGAGGAAGAGCCTGGGGATAACAAGAATCTGAATCAATATCGTGGAGAAATCACTCACCCATCAACACACAAACCAACATCCTCGGCAAACAAAAAACATGGGCAGGCGATTTATCTCCTCCTTGATATGTCTGCCTGTCCACATTGTTTTTTACGCATCCCATTGGCCAGGTGGCCTTCTGGGAGCGCACAATCTTTAGAAGCTCCACTGTGATGGTGATGTGGACACGCTTTACTGAACGCGGTGCAACACGTGGTCACGTAAACTCAGCAGTGGCAGGAGGCCTGAGTCCACATCTACTACACACACACACGGACTGTACATGCGCACACAAAGACAAAGATCACACGCACACCCTGCACGCACGCATCCTGCACACACACCCTGCACACACACACCAGGCATGCGCACCCTGCACACACACCCTGCACACACACCCTGCATGTACACCCCGCACACATGCGCACCCTGCACACACACCCTGCACGCGCATCCTGCACACACGCTGCCTGCACGCGCACCCTGTACACACACCCTGCACGTGCACCCTGCACACACGCTGCCTGCACACACACACCAGGCACGCGATTTGCCCCGTACCGTCCTGGGCGTGCCCGGTGGTCGTAGTGGGGCCCGCCACTTCCATCGCCTGCGGGACGATCGGCCCCCGCGTCACCGTGCGCACCGCCGTCTCGGCCGCCGCCGCCGCCCGGCGCACGCGTCCCCCCGGCACCGGCACGCAGCCGCGCTCGCACCGCGTGCCCACCACGCCACGCCGGCACAGCATCAGGTCGGCGTGCACGAACACCTGCGGCGCCCGCACGCACACCGGTGGCGCACCATGGTCGGCACAGACCCCTCGGCGCGGGGAGAGCCGCGGCGTGGGCAACTCGTGGATGGGGCGATGTGAATGTGTGAATGGAGCGATGTGAATGTGTGAATGGGGCTATGTTAACGGGGCAGTGTGAATGGAATGATGTGAATGTGTGAATGGAGCGATGTGAATGTGTGAATGGGGCGATGTGAATGTGTGAATGGGGCGATGTTAATGTGTGAATGGGGCTATGTTAACGGGGCAGTGTGAATGGAATGATGTGAATGTGTGAATGGAGCGATGTGAATGTGTGAATGGGCTGATGTGAATGTGTGAATGGGGCGATGTTAATGTGTGAATGGGGCTATGTTAACGGGGCAGTGTGAATGGAATGATGTGAATGTGTGAATGGAGCGATGTGAATGTGTGAATGGGGCGATGTGAATGTGTGAATGGGGCGATGTGAATGTGTGAATGGGCTGATGTGAATGTGTGAATGGGGCGATGTGAATGTGTGAATGGGGCGATGTGAATGTGTGAATGGGGCTATGTTAACGGGGCAGTGTGAATGGAATGATGTGAATGTGTGAATGGAGCGATGTGAATGTGTGAATGGGGCGATGTGAATGTGTGAATGGGGCGATGTTAATGTGTGAATGGGGCTATGTTAACGGGGCAGTGTGAATGGAATGATGTGAATGTGTGAATGGAGCGATGTGAATGTGTGAATGGGCTGATGTGAATGTGTGAATGGGGCGATGTTAATGTGTGAATGGGGCTATGTTAACGGGGCAGTGTGAATGGAATGATGTGAATGTGTGAATGGAGCGATGTGAATGTGTGAATGGGGCGATGTGAATGTGTGAATGGGGCGATGTGAATGTGTGAATGGGCTGATGTGAATGTGTGAATGGGGCGATGTGAATGTGTGAATGGGGCGATGTGAATGTGTGAATGGAATGATGTGAATGTGTAAATGGAGCGATGTGAATGTGTGAATGGGGCGATGTGAATGTGTGAATGGGGCGATGTGAATGTGTGAATGGGCTGATGTGAATGTGTGAATGGGGCGATGTTAATGTGTGAATGGGGCGATGTTAACGGGGCAGTGTGAATGTGTGAATGGGGTGATGTGAATGTGTGAATGGGACGATGTGAATGTGTGAATGGGTCGATGTGAATGTTTTAATGGGATGATGTGAATGTGTGAATGGGGTGATGTGAATGTGTGAATGGGGCGATGTGAATGTGAATGGGGTGATGTGAATGTATGAATAGAGTGATGTGAATGTGTGAATGGGATGATGTGAATGTGTGAATGGAGTGATGTGAATGTGTGAATGGGCTGATGTGAATGTGTGAATGGGGCGATGTTAACAGGGCAGTGTGAATGGGGCGTTGTAAATGCATGAATGGAACAATGTGAATGTTTGAATGGGGCGATGTTAACGGGGCAGTGTGAATGGGGCGACGTGAATGGGGCAGTGGTAGTCGCTGCTCTGACCGTCTTGTATCCGGTGAAGCTGAAGGCTTCGAAGCTGACTTGCTTCTTGGTGTGGCCGCTCGAGGCGTGCGTCTGCAGCGTCGAGTCCACGTCGCACCTGGCTCAGCAGCGCACGTACAAAGACAAAGGGGCCCCTTAAAGTCTCTAACGCACACTGGGCTGGGCCACCCAGTCACCCCCACGACGCCGTGACGCCCTTAACAGGTGCTCGCTAACAGCTCTCGCCCCCAGAGTTTGTTAGGGGCCATCCATAAATGACGTCACGCGATTTTGACCCCAGTAATCAGACCCCCCCCCCTCAAATATGACGTCACAAAGCTCTGCCCCCCCCCAAAATAAAACATGCTTCAAATCACTTTAAACTATTGTCATTGTCGTGCATATTTAATGTGCCGCTGCACTCTGATGTTGTAGGAGAAAACATTTCTTAAAAAGTAATTAAGTAGAACGGGTTATCTATTTTGATATGACGTCACATTTCTCAACCCCCCCCCCCCCCTCGTCACACATCGTCACTAATGTCTGACCCCCCCCCCCAGGTGCGTGACGTCATTTATGGACGGCCTCTTAAAGGGTACACGGGGGGCGGCGTGGGGAGGGGGAAGGATCTTTGTTTTTGCCCCACCCGCTGGCGATGATGTTTCGGCGCACGGCGTTGCCGGGGTCGGCGCTGGGCGTCGCGAACAGGTTGAGCAGCAGCAGCTGCACATCGAGGGGGGTGAGCGCCGACGCGGCCAGGTAGAGGCGCTGGCGGTAGCCGGGCAGCAGCGGGAAGTCGGCGGGCGCGAAGGCGGAGGAGAAGGTGGCGTCGCGGTAGAGGTCGAGCGCGAAGGAGAAGGACCCAAAGCCCTCCTCGGTCGCCGTCAGGTTGCCGAGGTCCGGCGTCATCACCACCGAGAGGCGCGCGCGCTTTGGGTAGCGGCAGCTGTGGTTGGGGGGGGCGGGGGAGGAAGTGGGGGTCACGGACACGCCGGCAACGACTGCGGACCCACGGCCGGTGGTGCAGGTGGACAGCAGCATGAATAACGACCTCGTGGCTCGTGATCACGTGGGTAGCGACCTCGTGGCTCGTGACCACGTGGGTAGCGACCTCGTGGCTCACGACCACGTGGGTAGCGACCTCGTGGCTCGTGACCACGTGGGTAGCGACATCGTGGCTCACGACCACGTGGGTAGCGACCTCGTGGCTCGTGACCACGTGGGTAGCGACCTCGTGGCTCGTGACCACGTGGGTAACGACCTCGTGGCTCGTGACCACGTGGGTAGCGACATCGTGGCTCACGACCACGTGGGTAGCGACCTCGTGGCTCGTGACCACGTGGGTAGCGACCTCGTGGCTCGTGACCACGTGGGTAGCGACCTCGTGGCTCGTGACCACGTGGGTAACGACCGCGTGGCTCGTGACCACGTGGGTAACGACCTCGTGGCTCGTGATCACGTGGGTAGCGACCTCGTGGCTCGTGACCACGTGGGTAGCGACCTCGTGGCTCGTGACCACGTGGGTAACGACCGCGTGGCTCGTGACCACGTGGGTAACGACCGCGTGGCTCGTGACCACGTGGGTAACGACCTCGTGGCTCGTGATCACGTGGGTAACGACCTCGTGGCTCGTGATCACGTGGGTAGCGACCTCGTGGCTCGTGACCACGTGGGTAGCGACCTCGTGGCTCGTGACCACGTGGGTAACGACCTTGTGGCTCGCGACCGCGGGGCTCGCCAGGCCACTCACACCACGGTGATGGTCTCCACTTGGTTGCGGATGATCACCGCCTTCTTGGACAGGATCCCGTAGACGATGGTCTGCTGCAGCGTGATCTCCGAGTCCGTCTCCTGCACGCCACGCACACACACACACACGTATATACACACGTGCGCACATACACAACAGACGCGCACGCACATGCACAAGACAAGCAGCAAGATCCCGTGTATATCTTGTAACAGACTGTAGGGGCAAGTGCTGTTAGCACAGCACATGAGGGGGTGGGTGGCCAACACCACGCAAGGCCGCCTTTGTCTCCCTAGTGACGATGTTTACACATCGCACCAGGTACTCATTTTGACGCTGAGTCGACCTAGGGGAGGCCCAGGACCGGTTCAGAAAATCGTCACCGGTGTTGGCCGTGAACGAGAATCGAACCCGGGTCACGGGGTTCGTGGCGCAGCGTGGCGCTAACCGCTGCACCGCCGCTCCCCACGCACACGGTGCGAGTCATTCACGGACTGTGGGGGGGGGGGGGGGGGGGGGCAAGTGCTGCCCCAGTTCGCCGCTGCCCCAGCACGATGTCGATTCGGGGTGCCAAGGGGTCAAGGGTTTGCGGGGGTGGGGGTGGGGGGGTAACTCGAGAGGACTTTTGGCACAAAACGAATTCGTGGCCTACCCCCCCCAAAAACAAGCATGTGCCACCGAAAAGGGTCACTGCCCGAACCGTCGCATTATATATACAGTATTACTATTTCACTTTAAAGGCCACACACACGCGGTGTTGTCGCCGTCGACGAGTGTGCAGACACTTGTCTTGTCAACCGTGCTCATGCACATCGGCAACATTTGGCAACATTTATTACATTTTCACTCCACCACAAACAATCCGGATCATTGCATCGCCTACAAAACTACAACACCCCCCCGCCCCCCACGTACGTTGACGAGGGTGCCGCAGTCCCCCACGGCGATGGTGAAGGAGAAGAAGCCGGCCGACTCGGCGAGCGCGCAGCGCGGCTCCCCGGGCGCGGCACGCGAGAGGCGCAGCTCGGAGGCGCGCGTCGCCAGCGACAGCGCACGCGGGATGCGCGCGCTCATCACGTCCGCGTCACACTCCACCGTCACGCGGCCTGGGTGGGGGGGGTGGGGTGTGGAGGTAGGGGTGGGGGGTGTGGAGGTGGGTGGGGGTGGAGGTAGGGGTGGGTGGGGGGTGTGTGGGGGTGTGTGGGGGTGGAGGTAGGGGTTGGGGTGGAGGTAGAGGTAGGGGTGGAGGTAGGGGTGGGGGTGGAGGTGTGTGGGGGTAGGGGTGGGGGTGTGTGGGGGTGTGTGGGGGTGGAAGTAGGGGTGGGGGTGGAGGTAGGGGTGGGGGTGTGTGGGGGTGGGTGGGGGTGTGTGGAGGTAGGGGTGGGGGTTGTGTGGGGTGTGTGGGGGGTTTGTGGGGGTAGGGGTGGGGGTGTGTGTGGGGGATGTGTGGGGGAGTGTGGGGGTGTGTGGAGGTAGGGGTGGGGGGTGTGTGGGGGATGTGTGGGGGGTGTGTGGAGGTAGGGGTGGGGGTGTGTGGGGGTGTGTGGAGGTAGGGGTGGGGGGGTGGAGGGTGTGTGGAGGTAGGGGTGGGGGTAGGGGTGGGTGGGGGGTGTGTGGAGGTAGGGGTGGGGGTGGGTGGGGGGTATGTGGAGGGGGGGGGGTGTGGAGGTAGGGGTGGGGGTGGAGGTAGGGGTTAGTGCCGCTGCGCTACAAAACCCCGGGTTTCTATTCATGTCGAGCCCGGTTGGCTCTACGCACGGCGCGACAGGTTCAACGTGAGCGAGACGACAGCGTGGTTCTTCGAGAGCGGCAGCGGCGATTTTCTGAACCGGTCCCGGGCAATCGCCCTCGTCCTACGGGCGACTTCAATAGCTGCACGTGACTTCAACAGCTGCACGTGACTTCAACAGCTGCACGTGACTTCAACAGCTGCACGTGACTTCAACAGCTGCACGTGACTTCAACAGCTGCACGTGACTTGTGTTGAGCTCCGGGATTGTTTCTGAATGTGTGGGGCAAGGCCGTAGCCAGGGAGTCAACATTGGGGGGACCAAATCTTCCAGGGGGTCTGGGGGTCCCCTCTCCCCAGAAAAAACTATCTAAATCTGAAAACTAATTTCCTGCCATTTCCTGCCTAAAATATTGAAAAATTCACTAACAGATAGGATGGACTTTTTATTTATTTTGTACAATAATGTCTAATAGTGTATTGTATTACATTGCTCTGTTTTTTGTTTTTTACCTTTTCTTGTGTCATTGTATGTAATGGCAGAGATTAGGGATTAATAAAGTACAACCATAACCGCAATCATATAAACAGAAATCTATTTTATAGCAATATATGGGAGGGGGGACATTTTGAGCACATTTGAATATTGGGGGGTGTGTGTCCCCCCCAATATATATTATAATTACGGCCTTGGTATGGGGGAGCGGTGGCGTCGCGGTTAGCGCTACGCTGCGCTACGAACCAGGTGACGATTCCCGCTACCGGCCAACACCGGTGACGATAACCTGAACCGGTCCTGGGCCTTCCCTAGGTCGACTCAGCCTCAAATAAGTACCTGGTGCGATGTGTAAACATCAGAACTGAGGACACAAAGACGGGCAGGCGTGGTGCTGGCCACCCACCCCCTCGTATGCCGTGCCGGCCTTCGTAAGCGTTACTCGTTAAAAGCGCTTGCCCCATAAGTCTGTTCAGCCTATACGGGGGATCTTTGTCTTTGGGGTGAAGGGGGTTCTTACGGGGAATATGGGCACGTGACGGCACAGGAAGATGGACATGCCGGTAGGGACACACGGACACGTAGACACGACGTGTCCGTGTGTCACACTGTGGCGCGTTCTGGCGTGGCGTGGTATGATGGCTCGTTGAGTCAGGTGTGCTGTATCGGGCTGTATCGGGCTGTGACGTGGCGCTGTGACGCTGTGACGCGGCGCTGTGACACCTTTAAAGCAGCCGTAGGCGCCGTCGCGCGCCTCGCACACCTCCCCGCCCCCGCACTGCGCCGCCGACTCCCTCGCCAAGCCCCGCGCCACGCAGTCCACGCGGCGTGCACAGCCAGGGGCCCACCACCACGTGTCCACCTGCACCACCACCACCACCACACGTGTCACCACCACCACCACAACCACCACACGTGTCACCATCACCACCACCACGTGTCCACCTGCACCACCACCACACGTGTCACCACCACCACGTGTCCACCTGCACCACCACCACGTGTCACCACCACCACGTGTCCACCTGCACCATCACCACCACACGTGTCACCACCACCACCACCACCACACGTGTCACCACCGCTACAACCACACAAGCTGTGGGTTCTCTCCAGGGTGCTCTGGTTTCCTCCTTCCCACGTGAACAACAAACACGACTCTTCGATAATCGAGTGGAAGGCACAGAGCTGTCACCCCATACGGTTTACCCGTAATCTTGTACAGGGAAATTGAGTTTTCAGGCCCATGTGGAGTACAGCCGTTTCAATACGGGCACATTTGTTTTTATTTGTTTGTGTTTCTCCCTTGTGCTGGGACTTTGTAGGATGCACGTTCAGATTTATAAGGGCCACGGGGTGACCAATAAGGCATTAATTGGTCTGGAATAAGCCACTGATAATGGGTTGACAGGTATGAAAACATCTTACAAATAAACACCTCGGTGTAGCAGCAGCTACGGCAGGACCCTCCTGACGGTGAGTCCTGCGACTCAGCAGCGCGACTCTCCTGGGTCAATACGGTCAAGGTCACCTCTTCTCCACCGCCCATTCTCCTCCTCTTCCCTCGCCCCTCCACTCCTTCCCCGTCTCTCTCCCCACCCTTTCGCGACGGTCAATCATTCCTCAACCCATGCGGCACGCCCCTGCCACCGAAATCATTCTACTTTGTGTACACACCGCACAGTGTACGCTGTGTCGAGCGCCGCGAGTGAAGCAGTCGCTTTATAAAATGTCAATAAAAAACGAGGTGGAGAAATGAATGCCCGTCGTACCGCGTGGTAGAAGCCCTGCCACACGCAGCCGCACGTGTAGAGGGCCTGGCAGGCGCCGTCCTGCAGTGCGAAGCCCTGTGGGCACTCGCAGCCCTCCACGCACGGCTCAGAGCAGCCCGGCACCGCCTCCTCCTCGGGCTGCCAGCACGTGGAGGAGCACGACCTCAGGCAGGAGCGGTACGAGGCTCGCTCGGGGCACAGAGGGGCCGCTGGGTCACAACGCAACACACGCAACGCACCGAAGATCAAGATGTCCCCGGTGCTGTTTGCGAGGAACGCTTATGAAACCCGACATGGCACGCGAGAGGGCACCACGGCCCGCCGCCTTTGTCTCCCGATAGACGATGTTTACACACTGCGCCGGGTACTCATTTGAGGCCGAGTCGACCTAGGGGAGGCCCCAAGAATGGTTCAGATAATCGTCACCGGTGTTTGCGGCCTTGAGCGGAACACACCACGCACACAAGCACGTCATCATCGGCACCTCCAATTAGCACGGTTGGCTATGTATGGTGCAAACGAAGTTCAACAGCAGTGGCAGCGGTATCAGGGATTTAATTTTCACTGAATGGTTTCTGTGTGGTTGGTAAACAGGAGTAGTTTAGTGACTAGTAGTCGCAGACATGGCGAGAGTGGTATGGTTATTATACTGGATGTGGTGTGCCGGGTAGATAGTTTCCAGGTTGCGTACCCGGATAGACTCGGCTAACACTAAATCCCGGATACCATATGCAGCAGCAGCAGCAGCAGAAACAACAGATGTATCATCATCAGCAGCAGCAGCATTATAATCATCAGCATAACACACCAGCAGCAGCAGCAACAGCAGGGTCATCAACATGCCTCCACTGGGGCAGCTGGCAACAACAGCAACATGAGAGAGGGAGGGGGGACACAGGGGGGAGATGAAGGGTAGGGGGAGAAAGAGACGGAAGAGCGCATTGGGGATGATGACGAAGACAATGACAAGAACAATGATGATGATGGCGATAATTGGTTGTAGAAGGAGGTGATCATGATGACCACGATGACGACGTTGATAATAACGATCATGATGATGATAATTACGACCACAATGATGATAATGACCATGATGACGACGATGATGATGACAATGATCAAAATTGCGATAATGATGACCATGATCATAATTACAACCACAATGATGATGACCACGATGATGATAATTTCAATCACGATGACGATAATGACCATGATGATGAAGTGGGCAGGAGGGGGGGGTGGGGGTCCTCACGGCATCCCGCGGGTCCCCTCCACGCCGTGCTGGGGGTGCCCCCAGCTCGCGCGCACGAGTCGTGGTAGTTGGCCAGGGCCCGGCAGAGCGCGGCCTGGGTGAGGCCGGACACGGCCACGTCCCACACGCAGGCGGCGTGCGGCGCCTCAGGGTCCACCGCCGAGTGGCAGGGGGAGAGGTCCCCGCCGGTGTCCGCCAGCGGCGCGCACAGACGCGCCGCCTCGCTCAGCAGCACGGGGCTCGGCTGCGGCGCCCAGCCTTCGTCATCGGAGCACCTAAGCACACGGGGGGGTGGGGGGGGGGGGGAGGGTCACACGGGGTCACGCGGAGTCACGGTGGCTACACGGGGCGTCACGCCGGGTCACGTGGGGGTCACACGGGTGGTAGAGGGCATGGCAGGTCAGTGGGTCGAGTCTGTTTTGTTAGCCGTGCTTGTGCACCACTACCAACGCAGCAGCAGCATCACCAACGTCATTGGTACATAAACCATTCCCGCTCCCCCCACCGCAGTCCCCCCCCCCCCCCCGCCCACCTCTGATAGGAGACCCCGAATATTTGAGACCCAGGACCGGTTCGGATAATCGTCACGGGTGTTGGTGACCGCCGGGTGCCGAGCGCGGCGCCGCCGCTCCCCGCGCCGCTCACCCGGCGGGTCGCGCCGCTCGCTTCCAGCTGTTGCCGACGTCGGCGCTCGAGTTCCTCGGCACCCCGTCGGGCCCCGCCGCGTCGTCCGCGGGGTCCCCGTTGAAGTCGCCGCAGAGGCCGCACACGCTCCCGGCCACGGTGGGGTCGAGCGACAGCCACACGGAGCGGCCCCCGTCCCAGCGCACCCACAACCCCGCCTCGGCCAGGCCCATCAGCACGAAGGAGCCGCTCGCCCGAAGCCAGACCCGCGGGGAGGGGCGGGCCGGTAGCGACACGCGAACACCGTCCACCTGCACGCTCGATCACGTGCGGCGAGATGTTAACTACCTCGCCAGGTACGCGGGATGTCGTGGGTTCGATGCCGATCCTGACGCCTGCTGTGTATTTGGAGTTTGTGGTGTCTCTCATCATCATCACGGTGGCTAGATGTTAACTACCTCGCCTGGTGTGCATGAGGTCGTGGGTTCGATCCCGACCCTGACGCCTGCTGTGTATTTGGAGTTTGCGTGTCTCTTATCATCATCACGGTGGCTAGGAGATGTTAACTACCTCGCCTGGTATGCGGGAGGTCGTGGGTTCGATGCCGATCCTGACGCCTGCTGTGTATTTGGAGTTTGTGGTGTCTCTCTTATCATCATCACGGTGGCTAGGAGATGTTAACTACCTCGCCTGGTATGCAGGAGGTCGTGGGTTCGATCTCGACCCTGACGCCTGCTGCATATTTGGAGTTTGCAGTGTCTCTCTCTTTCCCCGTCGTGGCGTGGGTTTTTACCCGGGTCACTCAACATTTAGAATCAACATCACGCGTTTAAAGTATTTGGCTGCTATAAATTCCCACGATATGATAAGCCACTTTGTTGAGCTATCATTTGTGGCCAGGTCGCTTCTGAAAAAGAGCTACATCGCTCAGTAAGACAAACAAATTGTTTAGTTTAAGGAGGGCCGTTGCCCGAAACGTCGATGATTTAATTAAGATACCTGAGGCAGTGCTCAATGTAAGTCGGAGCCGTTCCGCGATATCTCGTCTATTGTCATCATCGGAGCGTACGGCCATCAGGGTGCAATAACGTAGCGTTATTATAAAGGATGGACTCACGTTGTACTCCAGCAGTCAGAGCTGTCCCTGGGCTACGGCTAATCGGGGCTGTCGCCCCGGGCCCCGCGCTTTGGGGGGCCTAGGGGAGCCCACACGGTGTGAGTTGTCCCGGGCCCCGCACCCCCCCCCCCCTCTATGGACGTCCCTGCTAGTGGTAGTAGTGCCTTACGCCAATAATCGCATGCATTTATGTCATTGGGTAATGTTTTGCGTTTTCAAATCGACCAGGTCCGATCATTAAGGCATCGGCACTGTGATGAGTTCCAGAGTTTAGCAGCATCGAATGAGGAGGGAGAGGAGGGCAATTGAGAGTTGGGAATGAGGAGGGGGGAGATGGGATGGAGGAGTGGGAGGAGGAGGGAAATGGGATTGAGGAGGAGTGGAAGGAGGGAGATGGGATGGAGGAGGAGGGTGATGAGATGAAGGAGGAGGGAGATGATATGGAGGAGGAGGATGATGAGATGAAGGAGGAGGATGATGAGATGCAGGAGGAGGGTGATGAGATGGAGGAGGAGGGTGATGAGATGAAGGAGGAGGATGATGAGATGCAGGAGGAGGGTGATGAGATGGAGGAGGAGGGTGATGATATGGAGGAGGAAGGAGATGGTATGGAGGAGGAAGGAGATGGTATGCAGGAGTGGGAGGAGGAGGTGATGGGATGGAGGAGGAGGAAGTTACAGGATGAGCGTCCAGTGATGGCGGTACCTGCGCGGCCCCGTCGCGGCCCAGCGACACGGTGAGGTTGTGGAGGCGCACGGAGACCCCGGGGCTGTTGGAGTCCCCGAGGGAGACGATCACCTCCCAGGGGGGCGCGGCAACGGGGGCGCCCCCCACGCAGGGGGTCACCAGGGTGTAGGTGCACGTTCCGTGGAAGCGCATCGCACGCCCGTCAAACGTGACCACGTGGGGGGCGTTCAGCCAGCACGAGCCTGTGTGCACGCGTGTGTGTGGGGAGGTGGGCACGTGTGTGTGTGTGCACGCGTGTGTGTGGGGAGGTGTGCACGTGTGTGTGTGTGCACGCGTGTGTGTGGGGAGGTGGGCACGTGTGTGTGTGTGCACGCGTGTGTGTGCGGAGGTGGGCACGTGTGTGTGTGTGTGCACGCGTGTGTGTGGGGAGGTGGGCACGTGTGTGTGTGTGTGCACGCGTGTGTGTGGGGAGGTGGGCACGTGTGTGTTTGTGCACGCGTGTGTGTGGGGAGGTGTGCACGTGTGTGTGTGTGTGCACGCGTGTGTGTGGGGAGGTGGGCACGTGTGTGTGTGTGCACGCGTGTGTGTGCGGAGGTGGGCACGTGTGTGTGTGCACGCGTGTGTGTGGGGAGGTGTGCACGTGTGTGTGTGTGCACGCGTGTGTGTGGGGAGGTGGGCACGTGTGTGTGTGTGCACGCGTGTTTGTGGGGAGGTGGGCACGCGTGTGTGTGTATATTGGGGGGGAGGGGGGAGAAATGATGTGTGTGTGGGGGGATGTGTGTGCAAGTGTGTGTGTGGGGGGAGGTGTGCACGCGTGTGTGTGTGTGTATATTGGGGGGGGGGGGGAGAAATTATGTGTGTGGGTGGGGAGGTGTGTCCACATGTGTGTGGGGAAGCGCAGCGCGCTAACCCGAGTTCGATTCCTGCTCACGGCATACACCAGTGACGATTATCTGAATCGGTCCTGGGCCTCCCCTAGATCGACTCAGCCTTAAATTAGTACCTGGTACCTGGCGCGGTGTGTAAACATCGCCACTGGTGCTGGCCACCCACCCCCTCGTGCGCTGTTCCGGCCTTCATAGGTGCTGCTAGCTAACAGCACTTGCCCCAACAGTCTGTTAAGGCTATACGGGGGATCTTTGTTCATCTTTGTGCACGTGTGTATGTGTGGGCAAGGGTGTGAACATGTGTTTGTGTGGTATTTACATTTGTAAATATTACATTGTTCATGTTTCTTGGCGATGGGTGAGTAGTTACCTAACAGCAGCTCTTGAGCAAGAGGCAAACCCTTCAAAGATCAACAACATTGGAGCAGCA
This sequence comes from Lethenteron reissneri, assembly GCF_015708825.2. NCBI lineage: Eukaryota > Metazoa > Chordata > Hyperoartia > Petromyzontiformes > Petromyzontidae > Lethenteron > Lethenteron reissneri. The sequence goes on from NC_083797.1 coordinate 1,594,477, forward strand.
CACGTGAAGAAAGGCCATTGCTCGAAACGTCACGCATTATATGTCTGTCCTTGTTAAGGCCGCGGTGTTGACAACGCAGCAGCATCACCATAAACTATGTTTATATATGCTGTCTTTCCGACAGACCTGTTCTTTACCTGAGGACGGCTGCTTGCGTTGTGGCCGAAACGTCGTGAGAATTGTATTTTATTATGTTTTATTTTTATTATTTTATTATTTCCCTTCTACGTGACTTTACCGAAAGAACCAAGAAGATGAATCCCTGCAGTCACGAAAGCTTTAAATCGAGAAATATTTTATATACATCCAAAGACAAAGAACCCCCGTATAGCCTTAACAGACTACATAATCGTGGCAAGAGCTGTCAGCGAGCACCTATGAAGGCCGGCACGGCACACGAGGAGGTGAGCAGCCAGCATCACGCCCGACCGCCTTTGTCTCCCCAGCGGCATTGTTTACACACCGCACCAGGTACTCATTTGAGGCTGAGTCGGCCTAGAGGAGTCCCAGGACCGGTTTGGATAATCGTCACCGGCGTTGGCCGTGAGGAGGAATCGAACTCGAGTCGCTGGGTTCGTAACGCAGCGCGCTAGCCACTGCACCACCGCTCCCCCATTCACCATCAATCACGGGAACCAACAGCGTCACGCGCAGCTATTGAAGTCGCCTGCAGGAGGAACACAAATGGACAAAAAAAACCCCCAAAGCTGTTTACTTGGGGAAAATATTTGAATGCCGAACCGGTCCCATATTTATGAACCGCTCTAACCACTCAGCCATCCAATGTGGAAAAAACAAAGACAAAGATCCCCCGTATAGCCTTAGCAGACTGATGGGGCAAGTGTTGTTAGCGAATAGCACCTACGAAGGCCGGCACTACACACGAGGGGGTGGATGGCCAGCACCACGCCCGACCGCCTTTGTCTCCCCAGTGGCGATGTTTACTGCACACCGCGCCAACTTCTCATTTTGAGGCTGAGTCCACCTAGGGGGTCAGCAGCGCTGATGACTCCGCACTGATTTCCACGCTAATTTGCATTGCGGCGCGCGACGATTTCCGCAGCGGGCAGCAGTCGCGGCATTCTTACGATACGAGTCGAGCAACCCACCCTCACAACACCAGCCCGACCACGAAGCCCACCACCTGCCAGCCATGGCCAAAGCCTTAACTCCTGTAGCCCTGTCACTGGCCCTACCACTCACACGGAGCTATCAGTCGCGATCACCGTACACGCAAGCCAGAATTCTAACACTAACCATACTACCAGCCCATAACCATAACATTGCTCTTAACCCCAACACGAGCCCAAAGTCCTGAATCGAATACCAGCCCCAGCTACTACACAACAAGCACGAACCCTGATCTTAACCATAACCAAAGTCGTCACTCTCTCCATCTAGGACCCCCCCCCACGGCCCCCCAGTAACGATGATCACCGCAGGGCGCCGCTACTCACGCTGGGAAGCGCCCTGGACGGGTCCCAGGTCCCCGCGAGGCTGCCCCCCTCCTCGCACCACCAGGACCCCCACGATCGCGACGAGTAGAGCCCCCCCACGCCTCATCCTCATCATCATCATCTTCGTCGTCGTCGTGCTCGCCACGGGCATCAACCCGGAGCCGGCGTGTTGGGTGTCCCCTCCGTTCAGCGCCACCAACGAGGAGGAACCATCGACAACGAGCGCTGCGCTGGACACGGCGGCGGCGGCAGTAGCGCAGGGCCGCCCCCCCCCCCCCGCATTCCACCTGTGCGCGATGCTGTCGCGCCCCGCATGCCGGGAGTAGCTGCGTCACTCCCCGCTCACCTCGCCCCGGCAATCCTCGTCACGTTCACCGCCTCCTCGCCGATACCGCCACCGTCAGCACACGGGGGACGCGCCCGGCCCCGCGGGAAGCCCCGCGCCTGCCCTGCGAAGTAGGGGGGGGGGCTGGGGAGCGGTGGTGCAGCGGTTAGCGCCACGCTGCGCTACGAACCCCGGGCGACGCGAGTTCGATTCCTCGCTCGCAGCCCACGGACACCAAGTGAGATTTTCTGAACCGGTCCTGGGCCTCCCCTAGGTCCACTCAGCCTCAAATGAGTACTTGGTGCGGTGTGTAGTAAACATCACGATTGGGGAGACAAAGGCGGCCTGGCGTGGTGCTGGCCACCCACCCCCACCGTGTGCCCTGCCGACTTTCATAGCTAACAGCACCTGCCCCGACAGTCTGCCACAGGCTACACGGGGGGTGTTGTTCTTCATTTGTGGGGGGGGGGCGGTGGGGGGGGCGTCTTACGTCGGCGACAGACCGGTCCGTCCGGTGGGTCGAGTTCAACGTACAGCTCCTCACTTACCTGTACCCACAATCCCCTTCACTCACCTGTACCCACAATCCCCTTCACTCACCTGTACCCACAACCCCCCTCACTCACTTGTACCCACAATCCCCTTCACTCACCTGTACCCACAATCCCCTTCACTCACCTGCACCCACAACCCCCCTCACCTGTACCCACAATACCCTCACTCAACTCTACCCACAATCCCCTCACTCACCTGTACCCACAACCCCCCTCACTCACCTGTACCCACAACCCCCCTCACACACCTGTACCCACAGTCCCTCACACTCACCTGTACCCACAACCCCCCTCACACACCTGTACCCACAATCCCTCACACTCACCTGTACCCACAACCCCCCTCACACACCTGTACCCACAATCCCTCACACTCACCTGTACCCACAACCCCCCTCACTCACCTCTACCCACAATCCCTCACTCACCTGCACTCACAATCCCTCACCTCTGCTCACAATCCCTCATTCGCCTTTATAAAAGTTGTTTGTAAGTGTCCGTCCGTGTGAAATGAGGCGGGCGAGTGCAGCAGCCAAGTAAACCTTGGTGGAACCTTGGTCCAACGTTGGTCCAACGTTGAGCACGTTGTGCCAACCACGTGCCAAACGTTGTGCCAACGTGAGCATGTTCACTGGGAGGTTGTGAGAGTGCGTCTGTCAAGGCAGAAGGTCCCAGACACGTGCACGCGAGAGACCTGCCGTGACAAGCTGGACCAGACCCTCGGACAACGACGACGACGAAGCTGCGGATCGACAAGAAGCGCAACGACGACGTGGAGAGAGAGAGAGAGGGGAGAGGGGCGAGAGGGGCTCGCTTGCAGTGGCACCCAGAGACAGAGTAAGGCGGGCGGGGGGGGACACCACGTGGATCAGAGATGGTGGCACGCGAGTTAATGAGAGGCATCGCATTGGCCGTCAGGACACGTGGCCATTCGAAAGGGTCACGTGGCCATTCGGCAGGGTCACGTGGCTGGAGGAAGCGGCGATGGCACGCGGTCGAGACTGGCGACGGAGTGGCAGCCATGGGGCGGGGGGGGACGATTGAGAGGTTTGACTGCTGCGGAGATGGAGCGATGAAATCCGGTTTGATATCGCTCGCCACTGCTGTAGCCGGTTGGGAATATCCGGTGCTCGTTAACAGACAGCTCTTGCCCCAACAGTCTGTGAAAGGCTACACGGGGGTCTTTGTCTTTATCTTTGTGTTGAAAGCAATACCTGTTCTTGACAGCAACCTTTATTAGACACAGCACTTGCCCCAACAGTCTGTCAAAGGCTACACGGGAAGTCTTTGTCTTTATCTTCGTGTTAAAAGTGTAGTGTTGTAAATACTGACGAATAAAATTCTCATGAGGCAACATGTTGGTTTATTGTCTTTACTACAAGGTCCCTACATGGAGGGCATATCGGTCCCTTCGCCCGATACCTAGGGAGGTATGGCCTCCGAAATATACGGGACCTAACACTGGTAACCCGTTCCCTTTCGTCCTCCGGCTGGGACCTAGGGGAGGCTCACTGACCCCGACCTCCTGGTCCGTGGGTCCTGACCACTGGCCTCTCTGAGCTCCGGCCCTTAGAAGGACCGCGGAGCCTGGGGTCCAGGGTCCTATTCTCCAGCCCGGTCTTTGGTCTTCAGTGTGTAGATCACAGAGCCAGCGCCAGAGGTCGCAAACGGGTTTTGATTCCTTACCCGTACCCAGCCGCACCAGGGTCGCAATCGGGTACCCGTACCCTACCCGATACCCGGCTACCCGTACCCGGCCGGGTATCGGGTAGGGTACGGGTACCCGATTGCGACCTCTGGGATGAAGCCATGTTGCAGGCGCAGGTGGGTTGATTCTAGGAACTTGAATTGTGAGAAGAGACAAGACGTTGGGAAATGAGTGACAAACGGTGACTCACCAGTGACTCGCGGCCTACCCGTACCCGGCCGCACCAGGGTCGCAAACGGGTACCCGTACCCGGCCCCGGCCGAGTACGGATAGTCGGGTATCGGGTAGGGTACGGGTATCGGGTACCCGGTTGCGACCTCTGGGCACAGCGCTCTGAGTGCTTTGGCTTATATACTCGTTCGTGGCTTGCTCCGCCCTAGCCACGCCCACCTTCTGGAACACTCTGGGCCATGCTGGAAGGTGACATCATTCCCCCGGTCCCCTCCCCACCCGGGGGCCTGGGGAATGTGTCCCAGGATCCGTTTACTGGGATCCACCGTTGGCCCCTTTTTGGTCCATGGACATTTGCCCTGGCGAGGTAATGCCTCTGCCCCCTATCGACAATAAGTGGTACTACAGGCATGCTGAATGGTGAGTGACAATCACCCCTACAAAAGCAATGTCTGTTCTTGACTGCAGCCTTTTTTTACTGTGCACTTGCCCCAACAGTGTTCGTGGTAACAGGGGGATTTTATTGCCTTTGTGTGCATGTTCGTGTGTATATATGTGCGTGTGTCTGTGTGTGCATGTTTGTGTGTATTTTCTGTCCGTCTGCTACAGGAGAGGTGTAGGGAATTCCAACAAGACCTACATCTCTGCTTTATTGATCTGGTCAAGGTCTAGGATACCATCAGTAGGCCTGGGCTCTGGGCTGTTCTTCGTGCTTTCGGAGTCCCTGACCCTCTGCTCACGATCATTAAGCACCTTCATGATGGTGAGCGGGCCCGGGTAAAACTACGTGGCCGGGAGTCGGAGCCATTCCCTGTACACCTTGGGGTGCGACAGGGATGTCCTCTGGCTCCCACATTATTTAATATCTATTTTGAGCACGTAGTTCGTGAAGCCTTCAATAGCTGTACCGGGGGAATTTCCATTTGGTACAGATATAATAGGAGGCTGATCGATGCCTGGGTGCGATCAAAGGATGGCTCCCTATTGGTCAACCACGTTATGTATGCCGATGATTTGGTAATAGCTGCTCATTCAGAGGAAGAGTTGGAGACGCTGCTGCTGAGACTGGAGCGTGCCACTAAGAGGTGGGGCCTTACCATCAGCCCCACCAAAACTAAGCACCTGCCTGGGTATTTTGTACCATCGGACACTCCACCCCCACAATTCCCAATCGGTGATGGGGCAGTTGTGGAGAGAGTGGAGAGTTTCCCATACCTGGGCAGTGTGCTTATGACCGGCTCCAGTTTAACAGCAGAGGTCTCACTCCGAATCAGTCGAGCGGCAATATCTTTTCATCGGTTGCGTAACGCTGCTGTGTGGAAGCTACCTGGCTGCTCTGAGCCGTGCGTGGAGGGCTGCGAGTGCCCCCAGGGCTACGCACTGCAGGACGGTGCCTGCCAGGCGCGATGTGTAAACATCGCCACTAGGGAGACAAAGGCAGCCGGGCGTGATGTTGGCCACCCACCACCGCTCGTGTGCCGTGCCGGCCTTCATAGGTGCTTGCTAACAGCACTTGCCCCAACAGTCTGTTAAGGCTATACGGGGGGTCTTTATCTTTGTGTGTGTACACAGAGGCGCACCCAGCGACGGACGTGGGGAGCGGCGGCGCAGCGGTTAGCGTGCGCGCTCTCTCTCTCTTCCTTGTACTCTCGTGTGTGTGTGCACTTAGTGACTCGCCTGTGACGGGTTTAGAGAGAGGGAGTGTGGGGAGCGAGGGAGGAGGCGAGGGAGACACGGGGGGGGGGGGTGAGACTTGAAGTTGAAGATCACTCCTGACCCCCATCTGACTCCTGACCCCCATCGCACTCCTGACCCCTGACCCCGATCTCACTCCTTACCCCGATCTCACTCCTGACCCCTGAACCCCATCTCACTCCTGACTCCTGACCCCGATCTCACTCCTGACCCCGATCTCACTCCTGACCCCTGACCTCGATCTCACTCCTGACCCCTGATCTCACCCGGACCCCTGCGGGGGTCGCGAGACGTCGCGGTTAGGGGGTCCGGCTGCTGGGGTATGTGGGGTGTAGGGGGTGAGTTATGGAGCAGCGGTAGGGGTTGGATTCATGCGAAGTTTGAGGTTCCGGCTGTCGAGGTCGGTGTGCAGACAGGGGCCCCGCCAGGGGGTCTCTGGCAGGGGCTCGGTATTGGCATCTGGAAGTTGCCCTCTACACCCCCCCCCCACCTCTACACCCCTCCACCCCCCACGCTTCCACCCCCACTCCTCCACCCCCCCACCCCTCCACCAATCACCCCTCCAACCCCCCCACTCGCCCCCCTCCCGTGTCCCTCGAAACCACAGCGCAGCTTCCACTGACTCTCCCACCCCCTTCCATAACCCCCTTCCATCCACTGCCCTCCCTATCCCCTCTAGACCCCCTCCCCCTCTCGTTCCCCTCCCCCTCTCGGCCCCCTCTCCCTCTCGACCCCCTCTCCCTCTCGACCCCCTCCCCCTCTCGACCCCCTCTCCCTCTCGGCCCCCTCCCCCTCTCGACCCCCTCCCCCTCTCGGCCCCCTTTCCCTCTCGGCCCCCTCCCCCTCTCGACCCCCTCCCCCTCTCGACCCTCTCTCCCACTCGACCCCCTCTCTCCGCGCACGGCCCCTGGCCCCGCAGACGCCTCCCGGCGCGCACGCAGCAGACACGGAGAGCGCGGAGCCGAGTTCAACACACGCACCAGAGTCCACCTCTTGGATTCTAGTCCACCTCTTGGATTGCAGTTCACCTCTTGGACGACTCGAGTGTTCCACCCCTTGGATTCTACTCCGACCCCTCAGAAGACTCCGCGAGTCCATCCCTCGTCACCCCCCCGACCCACTCACCTCCACCCCCCCACCCACCCACCCCCACCGACTCCCACGCCGCCGCCATGAGCGACGCGGGCGTCGTGGTGGTGCAGGGTGGACGAGTGGTGAACGCGGAGCACTCGGAGCAGGCGGACGTGCTCATCGAGGGCGGCGTGGTGCGCGCGGTGGGGCCGGCGCTGCCCGTGCCGCCCGGCGCGCGCCTCGTGCGGGCGCACGGCCGCCTCGTGCTGCCCGGAGGCATCGACCCGCACACGCACATGGAGCTGCCCTTCATGGGCACCCGCGCCGTCGACGACTTCTACCACGGCACCAGGGTGAGCTGCTAGGGTGAGCCCTAGGGGGGGGGGAGCTACCACGGCACCAGGGTGAGCTGCTAGGGTGAGCCCTAGGGGGGGGGGAGCTACCACGGCACCAGGGTGAGCTGCTAGGGTGAGCCCTAGGGGGGGGGGGGGCTACCACGGCACCAGGGTGAGCTGCTAGGGTGAGCCCTAGGGGGGGGGGAGCTACCACGGCACCAGGGTGAGCTGCTAGGGTGAGCCCTAGGGGGGGGGGGAGCTACCACGGCACCAGGGTGAGCTGCTAGGGTGAGGGGTGGGGGGGTGGGGGCGTGCTGCTAGGGTGAGGGGTAGGGGGGTGGGGGGAGCTGCTAGGGTGAGGGGTAGGGGGAGCTACCACGGCACCAGGGTGAGCTGCTAGGGTGAGGGGTGGGGGGGGGAGCTGCTAGGGTGAGGGGTGGGGGGTGGGGGGGAGCTACCACGGCACCAGGGTGAGCCCTGGGGAGGGGGGGTGGGGGGGAGCTACCACGGCACCAGGGTGAGCCCTGGGGAGGGGGGGTGGGAGCTACCAGAGGGTCAAGGGAGGATCGTGGTAGGGGGAAGGTCAGAGAACAGGGGGATCAGAGGTGACGGAGATTATGGGAATCAGAGAACAAGAATATGAATAACAAAATAAAGCAATGAGGTTGGTGCTCAGCGATTTGGTATTTTTTTTCCGCGAGCCGGTGTAGACGATTGTAGCCGTGACTGACAGCGTGGTGTGCGATGTGAGCGGACTCCCCCCCCCCTCACTCCCCCCCCTCACTCCCCCCCCTCACTCCCCCCCTCACTCCCCCCCCTCACTCCCCCCCCTCACTCCCCCCCCTCACTCCCCCCCTCACTCCCCCCCCCTCACTTCCCCCTCACTCCCCCCTCACTCCCCCCCTCACTCCCCCCCTCACTCCCCCCCACTCCCCCCCCTCACTCCCCCCTCACTCCCCCCCCTCACTCCCCCCCCCTCACTCCCCCCCCGTCACTCCCCCCCCCCACTCCCCCCCGTCACGTCCCCCCCCCTCAACTCCCCCCCCTCAACTCCCCCCCCCTCACTCCCCCACCCCTCACTCCCCCCCTCACTCCCCCCCCTCACTCCCCCCCCCACTCCCCCCCCTCACTCCCCCCCCTCACTCCCCCCCCTCACTCCCCCCCTCCTCCCCCCCCTCTCCCCCCTCCCCCCCCCCCCCCCCTTCACCACTCCCCCCCCTCACTCCCCCCCCCACTCACCCCCCCCTCACTCCCCCCCACTCCCCCCCCACTCCCCCCCTCACTCCCCCCCCTCACTCCCCCCCCTCACCTCCCCCCCTCACTCCCCCCCCTCACTCCCCCCCTCACTCCCCCCCCTCACTCCCCCCCCTCACTCCCCCCCCTCACTCCCCCCCCTCACTCCCCCCCCTCACTCCCCCCCCTCACTCACCCCCCGCCCCCCCCCCCCCCCCTCACCCCCCTCACTCCCCCCCTCACTCCCCCCCCTCACTCCCCCCCCTCACCTCCCCCCCCTCACTCCCCCCCCTCACTCCCCCCCTCACTCCCCCCCCTCACTCCCCCCCTCACTCCCCCCCCCCTCACTCCCCCCCCCCTCACTCCCCCTCACCCCCCCCCTCACTCCCCCCCTAACTCCCCCCCTCTCACATCACCCCCCTCACTCCCCCCCCTCACTCCCCCCCCTCACTCCCCCAACAATCACTCCCCCCCACTCCCACTCCCCCCTCACTCCCCCCCCCCCTCACTCCCCCCCCCTCACTCCCCCCCCCCTCACTCCCCCCCCCTCACCCCCCCCATCACCCCCCCCCTCACCCCCCCCTCACCCCCCCCCTCACTCCCCCCGCCCGCCGAGATAAGACACCCCAACCGCACCCCAGACCCAGAGCCGTCCCTCGGATGAAGGCGAATCGGGGCGACTGCCCCGGGCCCCGCGCTTTGAGTATAGAGGGGGGGGGGGCGCTTCGATGACGTCACGGAGTCACATGTAATACTTACGATTTAGTAGTTTGAAGGCGTTGTGGGGGGGGGGGGGGTCCACACGTGGTCACCCCCCCACCCCCCACCCCACTTCCTATGGACAGCCCTGCCCGGGCCCCTCATCGCCAGCCCCACTCCCATCCCCACGGTCCTGCAGATGGAATCCACTACCACCCCCTCCACCTCCTCCAAAGACAAAGATCCCCCGTATAACCTCAATAGTCTGCTGGGGCAAGTGCCGTTAGCGAGTAGCACCTACGAATACCGGAACGGCGCACACGAACGGGTGGGTCGCCAACAACACGCCCGGCCGCCTTTGTCTTCCCAACGCCGATGCTTACACATTGCACCATGTACACATTTAAGGCTGAGTCGACCTCGGGGGGGGGGGCAGAACTGGTTCAGATAATTAATCGTCCCCGGTGTTGGTGGTGGGCGTGAGCGAGAATCGAACTTGGGACGCCGGGTTCGTAGCGCAGCGCGCTAACCACTGCGCCACCGCTCCTCAGCCCCTCACCCACCCACTCACATCCCACCCCCAACCCTATCCGGACACGCGAGCTCCGCGGCTAATTTTGGGTCAGGGTTATTTAATTAATTAAAGCATCGTGCTGTGGCTCCCTTACAGACGGTGTTTACCACTCCTAACGCATGAACACACTCCTTACACGTGAACACACTCCTTGCACGCGAAAACACTCCTTGCACAATAATACACCCTTTAAGCACGAAAACATTCCCTACGCATGAACACACTCCGTACGCGTGAACACACGAACACAAGCCTTTCACATGAACGTCCTCGCTACACATGAACACCCGCCATGCACATGAACACACTTCTTGCGCGCGAACATGTGCATTGCACATGAACACACCATTGCGCATGAATACACTCCTTACACACGAACACACTCCTTACGCTTGAACACATTTCTTACACACGAACACACTCCTTACACACGAACACACTCCTTACACACGAACACACTCCTTACACACGAACACACTCCTTACACACTAACACACTCCTTACACACGAACACACTCCTTACGCATGAACACCCGACTTAAACATGCACAAACTCCTTACACATGAACACACTCCTTACACATGAACACTCTCCTTACACGTGAACATACGTAACACACACTCAACACACCACCACCACCACCACATGGCGCGTGAACACGCGTCCAGCACACGTGCACCTCGCGCGCCCGCTCAACGTCTGGCCCGCTCGCTGCGAGGCAAGGCGACGCCTCTACCCTGCGCGTGTTCCGTCTCCTGGTGCCTCTGAGCGGCTGAGTTGTGTTGTAAAACGATGTAGGGGAGGGGGGAGAGGAGGCTTGGGAATAATAACCCTGCCAGCAGGGCTGTCCATATAAGGGGGAGGAGGTGCAGAGGACCGGGCCAACTCACACCGTGTGGACTCCCCGACGCCTTCAAACTAATCCGGCAGTGTTACATCCGACACCGTGACGTCGAAGCGCGGGGCACCCCCAAAGTGCGGGGCCCGGGGCGATCGCTCCGATTCGCCGTGTACCCTAGACACGGCTCTGTCGCGCTCCTCACGAGCGGCATTCCACCCGTCACCCACGCACCCCCCCCCCCCCCAGACCTTACCACGAGATGGCAGACATCACCTGACCAAGGATGACGGAGCCTTTGTACAACTGCATCTTCTAAGAGCGGCGAGCTGTTATTAAGTGGGGGTGGTTTTTGTGTGTGCATAAAGACAAATGAGACGTTATTAAAGAATGTAGATGCGCTATTGTGACGCATAAATTAATTGTAGCGACTTTTGGCTATTCTGTGCTTACGCTGCTGCGTTGGCAGTGGTGCACAAACAACAACCACCAGCACCACTCTGTGTTTGTGTGGCCTTAAAAGTACATTTAGACAAATACTCGATAACGCTGTGGGCAATTTTCTCTTCCTCACAACACATAGAGAGGCGACAAAATGAATACTCTATTTGGGCCCCTGCCCGAAACGTCGCCTATTGTATACGTTTTTTTCTTTAAGGCCACACGCAAAGTGTAGTTTGATGAACACGTTGAGTTTTTTTATTTGTGCTGACTCGGTGCTGCCCCGGGGGGTGTTGGCAGGCTGCCCTGGCTGGAGGCACCACGATGATCGTGGACTTCGTCCTGGGGGCTCGGGGCATCTCTCTGCTCGACGCGTTCCGCACGTGGCGAGGCTGGGCCGACCCCAACGTGTGCTGCGACTACTCGCTGCACGTGGGCGTCACGTGGTGGAGCGAGCAGGTGAGGAGGATGGCCAGGAGTGCGTGAGGGTGTGCACGTGTGGGTGAGGGTGTGCGCGTGTGGGTGAGGGTGTGAGCGTGCGGGTGAGGGTGTGCGCGTGTGGGTGAGGGTGTGCGCGTGTGGGTGAGGGTGTGCGCGTGTGCGTGAGGATGTGCGCGTGTGGGTGAGGGTGTGCACGTGTGGGTGAGATCGTGCGCGTGTGGGTGAGGGTGTGCACGTGTGGGTGAGGGTGTGCACGTGTGGGTGAGGGTGTGCGCGTGTGGGTGAGAGCGTGTACGTGTGGGTGAGGGTGTGCACGTGTGGGTGAGGGTGTGCGCGTGTGGGTGAGAGCGTGCGCGGGTGGTGACGCGGCGCGCAGGTGAGCGAGGAGATGGGGGTGCTGGTGCGTAGCGAGGGGGTCAACTCCTTCAAGGCGTTCATGGCCTACAGGGAGGCGTTCATGCTGCGCGACCCCGAACTCTTCTCCGTGTTCCGTCGCTGCAAGGAGCTCGGCGCCATTGCGCAAGTTCACGCCGAGAACGGAGACCTCATCGCCGAGGTGACGAGGGGAGCGCCGTCGTGGTGGCTGCTGATAATGATCATGACGATGGTGACGATGATGGTCGTGATGATGGTGCCAACGATGATGATGATGATGGTGCCGACGATGTGATGATAATGACGAGAGTGATGATGACGATGATGATGACGAGGGTGATGATAATGACGATGGTGATGATGATGGTCGTGATGATGGTGCCGACGATGATGATGGTGCCGACGATGGTGATGATGATGATGGCGATGATCAATACCGTGATGATGACGATGATTTGAATGATGAAAGCGATGATGATTTTGACAGCGATGATGATTTTACAGAAGATGAAGAAGCTGGCGAGTTTAGAATGATGACACGTTCATATCAAAACCACGCGTTGATAACAACTGACGATGGTGATGATTTAAAACAACACGAATGTATATTTGCTAAGTGGTGGACAACCTTCTCTATCCCGAGTTCCAGACCCGAACTTTGTGAAACCCTTTGACAGGAGGCGCGCCACATGGAGACACGTCCCATCGTTATCCAATAGCGCCGCAAAACAACAACAACAACACAACACGCGCCAGCGGCCGAGGATGTGGAGTCCCCTGTCGTGGCACAAGCGGCTGTGGGCGCTACACCCTGTACGCAGGGCCGTGCATAGCGGCACGGGTTGGGGGGCCACGGGGTGACTCACAGCCCGTGCCCCCCCCCCCGACCCCGAGGCCTTTAAACTAATTAGGAAAATGTAATTCTATGGGTCTTTCGGTAAAGCCACGTAGATAGAAAAATAATACGAAAATATCACGACGTTTCGATCGCAACACAAACAATCGTCTTCCCCTGTTGTGATGTTTTTATTTAGTTTTTTTTTTATCTGCGTGGCTTTACCGAAAGGCCCATAGAATATGCATTCCTGCAGTCACGAAAGCTTTAAGTCAAGATCTAATTAGTAAATATTTAACAGATTTGTTTAATGTCCACTGAGCTGTGTAACTCTTTTTTCAGAAGCGACCCGGCTTTCACAAATGATAAGCTCAACGAAACGGCTGACCACGTAGGAATGTAATAGTAGCAGCCAAAAAAATACTCTAAACGCGGGACGATGATTCTATATGTTGGGGAAACAACGGAGGACCCGGACACAAAATCCACGCGACCGCGGGGAGAATGAGCGACCTCCCCACGAGGAGCTTCCACAGAATGCCTTTGGTTTCTGGGGCGGAGAGAGCACGTGGAGGGTGCTAGGGTGAGATGAGAGGGGAGAGGTAGGAGGGTGCGTGGAGGGGAGTAGAGTGAGATGAGAGGGGAGAGGTAGGAAACTGCGTGGAGGGGAGTAGAGTGAGATGAGAGGGGAGAGGTAGGAGAGTGCGTGGAGGGGAGTAGAGTGAGATGAGAGGGGAGAGGTAGGAGAGTGCGTGGAGGGGAGTAGAGTGAGATGAGAGGGGAGAGGTAGGAGAGTGTGTGGAGGGGAGTAGAGTGAGATGAGAGGGGTGAGGTAGGAGAGTGAGTGGAGGGGAGTAGAGTGAGATTAGAGGGGAGAGGTAGGAGAGTGCTTGGAGGGGAGCAGAATGAGTAGAATGACTCACATATGACGCTCGATACTGCTGATGCTGTTGTTGGTAAAGATGCTGCTGCTGATGGTTATGCTGCTGATTCGCACGGTTGGCTACGTACGGTACAATAGAACATACATATGTATGACACGCTGCTACCGTCACTCCGCCACTGCTGCTGTTGACAACGTTGCTGCTGGCGATGCTGATGACGATGTTGCTGATGATCGCTGCTGCTGCTGCTGCTCGGGCAGGGCGAGAAGGAGATGCTGGAACGCGGCATCACGGGGCCCGAAGGCCACGAGCTGTGCCGGCCCGAGGTGGTGGAGGCCGAGGCCACGAACCGGGCCATCACGATCGCGGGGCGCGCGCGCTGCCCGCTCTACGTGGTGCACGTGATGAGCAAGGCGGCCGCCGGCGTCATCGCGCGCGCGCGCAGGGCAGGTGAACGAGCAGCCGCGGAGGAGGGGCGGCAGGGTGCATCGGCAAAATAATGACAACAACAACAACAACAAAATCTACCTCCTCCGTATCGTAGGGCAAAGGGGAGGAAAACAAATAGAAGCGGATTCGGAGAAGCTGGAGTATAAGAGAGATGAAACGCGTGTGTCGAGGTGGGGTAGAGAGTCGGCAGAACCGATGACTGGGGGTAGGGAGTTACAGACGGTGGGGACAGCACCGGAGAAAGAGCGACCTCCCGCCGAGCGAAGCTTCACTGGGTGCTTCCACAGGAAGCGTTGGTGTGCTGGAGCGGAGAGAGCACGTGGAGGGGAGTAGAGTGAAAGGGGAGAGGTAGGAGAATGCGTGGAGGGGAGTAGAGTGAGATGAGAGGGGAAGGAAAAGACGAGGGAGACAAATGGAAGGTGATGTAGAGAAGCTGCAGTATAAGAGAGAGAGAGAGAATAAGCGCTGGTCGAACACAGCTGGGCATCGTGCCGAGCCGAGTTCGAGGGTTACACACGGGGGGGGGGCACTGGCTATCGACGAACGACGCCTTCGCGATGATGGCACCGATGGGGGGGACGGGGGTCAAATCTGTCCAGATAACTTTCGAGAGCCCTCGTAGGGCGGAGTGAGAAGAGTCTTCACCTTTGCTCTGCGCATCGTCGGGAATTGGCCGTTGGAAGAGAGACCTGGGAACCGGGACTCAAACCTCTCCGCGAGATTGTTGGCAGGCGAGCGAGCGAGCGAGGTGTGACCGGCGTGACGCGCGCAGGCCAGGTGGTGTTCGGGGAGCCGATCGCGGCCGGCCTGGGCACGGACGGCACCCACTACTGGCACCGCGACTGGCGCCACGCGGCCGCCTACGTCATGGGGCCCCCGCTGCGGCCGGACCCGACCACGCCAGGATACCTCATGGACCTCCTCGCCAAGTGAGCAGCGGATTGCCTGCTGCGTGCTCACCGCCACGATGACATGAGCAGCAGCAGCAGCAGCAGCAGCACCATCACGAGCAACACTAGCGTCATCACTAGCAGCACTAATACCCTCACCGCCAACACCAACATTAGCAGGACCAAAGACAAAGATCCACAGTATAGCCTTTACCAGACTGTTGGGGCAAGTGCTGTTAGCGAGCACCTATGAAGGCCGGCACGGCACACGAGGGGGTGGGTGGCCAGCACCACGCCCGGCCGCCTTTGTCTCCCTCGTGGTGATGTTTACATACCGCATCAAGCACTCATTTGAGGCCCAGGACCGGTTCAGATATTCGTCACTGGTTGTTGTCGTGAGCGGGAATTGAACCCGGGTAGCCGGGTTCGTAGCACAGCGTAGCGCTAACTACTACACCACCGCTCTCAGTACCACCACCATCCAGCAGCAATATCCCGATTAGCACCACCACCACCACCACCACACAACCATCGTCTGCAGCAGCAGCAGCAGCAACACCACTACCGTCACCACCAGCTTACTGGCCGGTCTCAGTCCCATGTCTGGCCCGTGTCACTAATCATCATCACCAGCCATGATCTATTCACTGCTGGGTGAAGGCCTCCCCGCAAGCTAATGCCACCGGTCCGTCTCCCTGGTGGACATTGTCCTCGCCCGCCCCGTCATCGCCCCACTGAGCAAAGTGTCCTGCTGCCCAAGGCAACTTACTTGATTCACCAGTCAGTCACTGCACTCTCAACCAGACGCGCGACTCACCGTTAAACGACCGACACTCTGATTGATTGACCGATTGACTGACCGACTGATTGACTGACCGACTGATTGACCGACCGATCAATTCACTGACCGACCGATTCACTGACCAACTGATTGACTGACCGATTCACTGACCAACTGATTGACTGACCGATTCACTGACCGACTGATTGACTGACCGATTTACTGACCGACCGACTGATTGACTGACCGATTCACTGACCGACTGACCGATTCACTGACCGTCTGATTGACTGACCAACCGATTGACTGACCGACCGACCTGCAACCGATCGACCACCCAATCGGGTTAACCCGGTTACCGGGTGCGTGGTGCAGCGACGACCTCTCGACCACGGGCACGGACAACTGCACGTTCAATGCGTGCCAGAAAGCGATGGGCAAGGACGACTTCACCAAGATCCCCAACGGCGTCAACGGCGTGGAGGACCGCATGTCCGTCATCTGGGAGCGCGGCGTGGTGAGTGCCATGCGCGGGCCACGGTGGCTAGGAGATGTTAACTACCTCGCCTGGTATGCACGATGACGTGGGGTCGATCCCGACCCTGACGATGCCTGCTGTATATTTGGAGTTTGCAGTGTCTCTCTCATCATCATCATCATAATCACGGTGGCTAGGAGATGTTAACTACCTCGCCTGGCATGCAAATAGGTCGTGGTTCGATCCCGACCCAGACGCCTGCTGCTGTATATTTGGAGTTTGCAGTGTCTCTCTCATCATCATCATAATCACGGTGGCTAGGAGATGTTAACTACCTCGCCTGCCATGCAAGTAGGTTGTGGTTCGATCCCGACCCAGACGCCTGCTGCTGTATATTTGGAGTTTGCGTGTCTCTCTCCCTGTGGTCGCGTGGATTTTTCTCCGGATCCTTCTGTTTCTATCCCCTCCACGTTTAGAATCAACATCACGCGTTCATAATGTTTAGCTCCTATACATTTCCACATGATGAGCCACTTCGCTGAGCTATCATTAGTGATAGCCAGGTCCTGAAAAAGAGCTGTCCAGCTCAGTGGGCCTTACCTGGTAAAATAAAATGTAGAAAAACATTGTTTACTTTTAACGATCGGACATGGTCGAAATGAAAACGCAAAACATTACTCAATGACGCCGCCATTGAGTAATGACCGACCGACCGATTGGCAGTTCTTTCGTTGAACACGCAGGCATTCACGACCAAATGTTATCCATAAGAAGTTTATCTTGGGTTAGATCGCCAAAATATAAATGTGCCGGGTGGTAGCGAGCTTAACGACACATTTATATTTAACGCGATCCAACCCCCGCCCCTCCTGTCCCCACCCCCCCAAAAAACAACCCACCGCTATTCTGGCCACTTTTTAGTTTCAAATCGGTGACCCTCCCGAGCGTTGTGGGCGTCCGAGCAGCACAGCGGCAAGATGGACGAGAACCGCTTCGTGGCCGTGACGAGCACCAACGCCGCCAAGATCTTCAACCTCCACCCGCGCAAGGGCCGCATCGCGCCGGGCTGCGACGCTGACCTCGTCGTGTGGGACCCCAACGCCACCAGGTGGTGACCCCGGGCGACGGGGGGGGGGCGGGGGGGTCAACAGTGGGGGACAGCAGGGGCGGGGGGGTCAACAGTGGGGGACAGCGGGGGGAGGGGGGGGACAAGAATGGGGGCAGCGGGGGGAGGGGGGATAACAATGGGGGACAGCGGGGGGAGGGGGAGATAACAATGGGGGACAGCGGGGGGAGGGGGGGATAACAGTGGGGGACAGCGGGGGGAGTGGGGCAACAGTGGGGGACAGCGGGGGGGGGGGTCAAAGTGCGTGTGTGGGGTCGAGGCGCCCCAAATCAGGGAATGGGATGGATCAAAGGGCGACGTATTTGCGAAACGACGTAAAAAGGGGAATTACTCGACAGTATTATGGAATGCGCTGCTTTTTGGGCTCGGAATAGACACTGCGCTACGTGGCGGGACATCTCCACTCCCATCACGCCAGTGGCTCACTAATATCGGAACGAAGAGCGTTCCAGACGGCCGCAGAAGCGCATCTGAACGCGCGCGATTCGTGTAACCGTCATTGTTCGATGGCCAGCCAAAAGTCGCTACGGCGAGGATGACTTAACCCCCAAACCGAACCCCGGATTCCCCCCCCCGCCCCCCCTCTAACCCGGCTGGTGTCCACGTGCCCGCCAGGACCATCTCGGCGCGCACCCATCACCAGGCCGTGGACTTCAACATCTTCGAGGGCATGGAGTGCCACGGCGTGGCCGACGTCACGATATCGCGGGGCCGCGTCGTCTGGGAGGGGGGCGTCCTGGCCCCGGACCTGCGGGGAACGGGCCGCTACGTGCCGCGGGCTGCCTTCCCCGACTACGCGTACCAGCGCATACGCGCGCAGGACCAGGTAGGCACGCGCGCAGGACCAGGTAGGCGCCTACGCAAGGGGTAGGCGACGCACCGGTGCCGAACAAAAAAAACTGCAACCACGGGACGGCGAACATCGGCGGCGAGCGATATCTGAACCCGGCCTGGGCCCCCCCCCCCCTTCACCGACTGGTACTGACCAGCGCGGTGAAGTATGGTCAAGCCCATGTAATTGGCAGCATGGGGAGGCGCCGTCATCCAGCAGTGGATTGGCAAAAGCCTGCCCAACTGCTTGGAAGTTGATGTTTACACTGAACACGTTTTACCTTCTCGATTCCAAAATTCGAGTTGTTAAAATCGTTGTTTTGCGGTACTGGTGACCGCATAAAAAAGGCGGACACCAGTTTGCCGCACGTCCTGATTTGTCAAGCAACAAAACGTTTCACCACGCCGTGACTTACACCGCCGTGCGGTTTGCACGTTCCGTGGGTGTCAGTGCATGCATTGCATTCGTGAGGAGCGTTGGTGCAGCAGTTAGCGTTACGCTGCGCTACAAACCCGGCGACCCGAGTTCGATTCCCGCTCACGGCCAACACGTGACGATATGAATCGGTCCTGGGGCTCCCCTGGGTTCATTCAGCCTCAAATGAGTACCTGGTGCGGTGTGTAAAATCATCGCTACTGGGGAGACAAAGGTGGTCTGGCGTGGTGCTGGTCACCCACCCCCCGTGTGCCAGTGTCGGCCTTCATAGGTGCTCGCTAACAACACTTGCCCCAAGAGTCTACTCAGGCTATCCGGAGGATCTTTGTCTTTGGAAACGATTCCTGACTTCTTAAAAACCGGTAACCGATTCTAAAAGCTGTTGCTGGTTTACCGGTTACCGATTACCCTACAGCACACAGAAAGGGATGACTGACAGAATAATATAATCTCTGGTGGGTGGGGGTAACGTTTGCAGGGCTGCACCGCTTGGGTCTTACGCAAAAACAAGTTTGGATAAGGTGGATATAAGCGAACATTATAAATGAATTGCGCTACACTATATAAGTGCATTATAATACGCAGTATAACGTGCGTATGAAATTAACTTTAAAATGCATATTAACATGTAATGTTTAATTGATGCATTAGAATATGGGTACAGCCCTTTACGTCAACCCACTGCTGTTTGAAGGTCCCCCTTCTGCCGTGTGCATCGTGAGGGTTGTTTCACCATGCTTCATGCTGCTCAGTGTGTCGAAGGCAGGAATCAGACGTCAAAACACTAGTTCCCTACAATGGATCGTGCTGCCCGGCACTCCACGTAGCCCCTGCAGCCTATGACAACCTCTCTGCATGGTGGTCACCCACACGATGAATACGCAGACTCAACCCTGATAAGCTTCCGAGATCGGGCCATATATCGGCCGCATTCCGCGCGATTTGGTCATCGGCTGAGTGAAATCGGCCGTGCAGTGCAGCAGACGGCACCCCCCCCCACCTCCAACCGGGGTTCACGCGAGCCGCTGCGATCGCAGCGTGCAGGTGAACCAACCGCGCGCCGTGGAGCGGGAGCCGTACCAGGGGCCCGTGTTATCACCGGACGCGTGACCCGACGCTCCGACAACACCGCAACCCCCGCGACTGCGGAATCAAGGCGGTGGGAGTCGCCGCCTCCTCTCTGCTCCTCCCTGCGGCACCGGGCGACCGGGTGGCCCAGCTGTCGGGGTCACACTTACCGCCCTCGGTAGTGGCGTTTGCCTATCCATTGCTGTCCTCTGTTTTTGCTTTTGAAATTTTGGTGGTTCGGGTCACCGTTGTAAATGAGACTTTCATCCTGGTCTCTTTGAGACTTCTCATCTGGTTAAACAAATACATTGCACTTGGGTCGTTTGGGCCCAGGCTGAGCGACGCAGAGAAGGGGAGGTGGGAGAGAAATTACATGCCATGCCGATGCAGACCACGCTACACGAGACCTAATATGGATCTGGGGATAAGGAGGTGCAAACTCCTGGCTCCCCGAGACGACGATTCAGTCACTTCAGCGATTTCAATAAATCAACACAGCCGAGTATCGTTTGAAGGTGGCGATGCATTCAAACATCTTTGAGTATTCGTCGCGAACTGTTCACACACATGGTTCCCGATTTCTCGCCGAGGTGGAAGTGTGTGTAGGAACTCTGGACAGAGGTTCGACAACACGTGGGAGTTCACACTCGTTCTTTAGCCAATAAGGGCCGAGCATTCCGCTGCGCTGTTGCTGCAGTGTTCTCACTTTGCGTTTGCATTCTTTTCCTCCCCATCACCACCTTCGAGAGAGCTTTTCTTCATTTTTACAGCGAACGGTGTGCATCGCCCCGTGTCAGAGAATGGCCCAAAAAATTACGTGACAAAACTACCTTTGGAGTAATTTGAACTGGACTACCGAGGTCAGTTAAGATGAAATTTAGAGCTCTCATTGCGATGGAACTTAGTCAAGTGATGAAACAAATGTCATATTTGTGCTAAATCATTCGTTAACATGATGAGACCATCAAACTTGCTACACTTGAGAACCCAATTTAATCACCGACATCTGCCTCACCTCAAACCCAGGAACTCAACAGTGCAGGCTGAGTGCTCTGACCACCGAGTTGCCTGCAACAATATTTATCCTTCACTACGAGCACCTTAGCTGAACTAATCGGATACTTATGGGGGGGGGGAATATTTTCGAACAAACAAAACACAATTGTGTTCCTTCTGCCGCTGAAAGGGCCTCTTGCAGTGACAGAAGAGACTGTGTCTTGATTCGTGGACTCACCAAAGGTGTTTGAAAGTTTTATATATTCCCCCCACCCCCCCCCCCAGTAAAGAAAAGTTGCCCATACCCTCAAATAAACCAGCCCTGTAAAACCAGGTTAGAAAATTATGTATTCCTCAAAAGTTGCAAGTTGTAACCCACTGCAGGGAAGAAATCTGTCCGTTGAAATGTTTTTGGTTTAAACGGTTGATATGTAAATGGGGTCATGTACGTTAAACTTCTTTCGCACCCTATGTTGCCAACCATGTCACCAACAAAAGAAAATCCAAAACCCAACACAAAACTTAACAAAATGCATTTACTTTTAACGGAACTATAAAAACGAGTATTGTAAAACAAATTTACCCTCCACATTCAGAGCACAAAATTCATAGCGAGGCTACGAGCATAAACAAGTCCCAGGCGAAGAGCGGAGGACGCTGGGGGAGCGCCGCGTTTGGCTGCGCCACTCCACTCGGCTCCCGGGAGTCGAAGAGGTTCCGTCATCCCATGGGACACTCGTTCACTCAACTCACCACGTGCTCACCGACATATCCACTCACTCACCGACCTCACCACGAGCGCACCGAGCACACAACTCGCTCACGAATCTCACCGCTTGCTCTCCGACCTCAACGCTCGATCAACAAGCTGCCCACTCGCTCCTGAGGACTGCGTGGACACACACACGCATGGCTGTGTCAATTATCATTAGAGTCTGTAAACGCTGGCTCCCTGCGCAGTGGCGCGCGGTGTTTGCATGGCCACGTGTCCTTGCATCCGAAGGTCACGGCCACGAGTTTAGTTCGGGCGTCACGAACGCGGGGTCAGCTCAGGTTTCCGCACTCCAGGCTGCTGCCACGCACGGTTCACAGGAGACCGCTCACGCATCCCTCTCCTCCTTCTCCTCTGCCACCTTCTTTTGCGACTCCAGCAGCGCCAAGTATTCGCGGCCCGTAATTTTCTCGGGTAGAATGTCTGCCAGTGGGGGGGGAGGGGGGATTGCGTGCAGGAGAGAAGCAAAACAAACAACTAAAATGTAAAATTGCGAAGTACAACTACAAAGTTATCGGAAAGTTATATCGCGCTGATCGGCATCGTTAAATTTGATGTCGTGAGTGATGCTAACGACTTGGGGAGGACTTCATCCAAAGGTGGATTGATCACGGTTATGTATGATCGTAGGTATCGTGACAACTGACATCGTGGCACCTCCACGCATGGAGACGGTGGGGGGGTCGTGGAGGTGGGGGGGGGGGGGGTTGTGAAGGTGGGGGTCGTGGAGGTGGAGGGGGTGGAGGTTGGAGGGGTGGTGGGGGGGTCGTGGTGGTGGGGGGGGGTCGTGGTGGTGGGGGGGGGGGTCGTGGAGGTGGGTGGAGGGGTGGTGGGGGTCGTGGAGGTGGGGGGGGCCGTGGAGGTGGGGGTGGAGGTTGGGGGGGGGTGGTGGGGGGGTCGTGAAGGTGGGGGGGGGGGGTGGAGGTTGGTGGGGGGGGGTGGAGGTTGGAGGGGTGGTGGGGGGGTCGTGAAGGTGGGGGGGGGGTGGAGGTTGGTGGGGGGGGGTGGAGGTTGGAGGGGGGGGGGGTGGAGGTTGGAGGGGGGGGGGTGGAGGTTGGAGGGGTGGTGGGGGCTGTAGAGGTGGGGGGTGGAGGTTGTGGGGTGGTGAGGGGTCGTGGAGGTGGGGGGGGGTGGAGGTTGGGGGGCCGTGGTGGGGGGGGGTCGAGGTTGTGGGGTGGTGGGGGGGTCGTGAAGGTGGGGGGGGGAGCGGGGCGCACCGGACAGAAAGTGCAGCGTCTCGCTGAGCCGCACGCCCCGCGCCAGGTCGGCGTACTCCAACTCCCCCTCCTGCTCCGCGACGCCGAGCGCCTCCCGCGCGAGCAGCTCCACGAACAGCTCCTACAAGGCGGGAGGGAGGCAGGCACGGGCGTCACGCGCTTCACCGGACTTTCCTAGTCACTCCCTACCGACCTCGGCGAGTCCAGGCCCGCAGAACCGCTAGGCCAAAGAAGGATGGGGGGGGGGGGGTCTCGAGCGGTCCGCTCACCGTGGACTTGGCGGTGAGGAAGAGCGCCTCGGGGCTGATGGAGGACACGTCTGGCGAGCTCTTCATGATGAGCTTGACGCGCGAGAGCGGCAGCGAGGAGAGCCGCTCCGCGCCGCCTCCGCGGGACGCCGACTCCGACACGGACGCCTCCTCGCTGTCCGCCATGACACACGACGCCGCTGCTTCCTCCCCGCGGAGCATGATGGGGGGAGACGCCGACTTCCGGCTCCCAACGGCGCTTCAGATGCGAGACGCGCCAGGAGTGGGGGGCGCGCAGCCCCGCCCCCCTACCCGTGTGTGTGTCAGTGGTGGGGGGGGGGGAACACGTGGTCCCCCCCTCCCCGTGTGTGTGTCAGTGGTGGGGGGGGGGAACACGTGGTCCCCCCCTCCCCGTGTGTGTGTCAGTGGTGGGGGGGGGGAACACGTGGTCCCCCCCTCCCCGTGTGTGTGTCAGTGGTGGGGGGGGACACACGTGGTCTCCCCCCCCTCCCGTGTGTCAGGGGTGGGGGTACAACACATGGTCACGTGGTCCTCCACGTGGACGCGTGTGGAGCCCCCGGAGTTGCCGGGTGCGCTGTGCCCCCCAGGGCCACTGAACGCACAGCCCGCGGGCCCCCCAGGGCCACTGAACCCACAGCCCGCGGGCCCGCCAGGGCCACTGAACCCACAGCCCGCGGGCCCCCCAGGGCCACTGAACCCACAGCCCGCGGGCCCCCCAGGGCCACTGAACGCACAGCCCGCGGGCCCCCCAGGGCCACTGAACCCACAGCCCGCGGGCCCGCCAGGGCCGCTGAACCCGCGGTTTCATTTCGGACGGCCCCGCCACTCCGCGAGGTTCACCCGTGGCCGCGTGCATCGTGGCTGCGCTAATCGGGCACTAGGGGGACGGGAAGATGTTTTTGACAGAACGCTATAGGGCGTTTTTCACTTCGTTTTTAAGAGCGATGGGCTTTGCCTTTCAAATCTTTGCGCTGCTCAGTCACCTTGTCACTGCAAGGCTCGATGTTCTAATGTTAATGGTTATTCACCGTTTCATTTTTGTCCAATTAAAAAAATCTATTTCACTTCTTTGCGGTACCTCCCAGTTGACATGGCATGTTGGGTCAACGTTTGTACGATCCCGACCACATGCCGACGGCGTGTTTACTGCGGCTTTGCCACCAAGGTCTCTCTTCAAAGAGACAGGAGGAATCCGATGAGCTATGAAGCTCTTCTTTCAATCCACTGCTGGATGAGGGCCCCCCTACCCCGTGCGGGTCGTGGGGGGCTATTTGACCGCACTTTTCATGCGTGGTCACTGCGGGTTTCTGAAGCCGGTTCTCATCAACGCTTTTAAATAAAAGTCCCAACGTTCCAGCTGCGTGAACAGCGATCTCGGGTTTGAAAAGTCTTGGTGGGTGGGCACTTTTCGATTCATGACATGCCCCCCCACCCCACCAGCCTCATACCAGGGTGACGGCGAATTGCTTTGCTGAAGTGAGGCTCCACGCATCAGGCATTATTACCAAGGGAGTGTCATTTATTATTAGAAAGAGTGGCCGAGCTGACGATCGCAACCGGCACGCACAGAAATCGACGGACAAAATCACGCGGGCGACACGGTAAACAGCACCCACCCCGGTTAGCCGGAGAGGCCCTTTCATCCGAGCCGCAGAAAAGTGCAATATCATCAAACAAATACCGAATCCCTTATCTCCACCTCTTTAAGATTAAAAAAGCCTGAAGATACAAAAAAAACCGTGGCGATTTGGCGGACACGGCCGTGAGCAGCGTGTGGCGGAGGCGTCGCTCACTCGGCAGTGACGGCAGAGCTGACCTCAGCAGTGACCGGTGACCACGTGTCAACCTCTAACTCTACCCCACCAGCCAAGCAATCCTTGTCAATAACCACACCGCACTCGCGACCAGACCACACGCCAGCGTTCTTCGTTGCAAGGCCCAAGGGCCACTGGCGGCCCTTCGTGGCCTTTAGTGCGGCCGCCGACAATACACAAATGGGAAAACACCCCCATCATAGTGCTGTCAAACCCCAATGGTTTTAAATGTGTGGCGGCCCTCACACTTATGTATTATCGGCGAAAGTGGGCCCCCCCTCTCTGAACATTAGTGAAGAACACTGTCCTACGCATAACCATACACCAACCAACCAGACCCTACCCCTAATCATACACCGGCCAAAGACACAAGCAGCACCAGCCCTACTCTCGACACCAACTACAGCCTCCCCATGTGGGGCATTTTGTGTATCCCCGCAGTCCGCCCACCCCCTTCATTCACCCTGTTCGCTCTTAATGTGCCAGCCCACGGCTGGGCTGAGTGGGCATGGAATCGGTGCTGGCTCGGCGTACGGCAGCACAACCAGCGCGAGACAATCACTCCCGTGGCTGCCCAGGGCTTCCCACGACTGGGTGAGGGGGTGAAGGGGTGAAGGGGTGAAGGGGTGAGGGGGTGAGGGGTGGGTGGAGGGCAGCGGTCTCCCCACCACCACAACCACCGCCAGCAGTCTCGGCCGAGCCGATCAAGTGCGGCGTCTCCCCCCGCCACGTCTCACAGCCGGGCGTAGTGTAAACAATCAAGGCACTTATGGAGGTTCCCTGCGCCCACGCAGGGAGGTCACGTGTGCGGGCTACGATTGCACACGCGTGCGTGTGAGATGTGTGGGTTTGACGTGTGTGTGATATCACTGTGTGCGTGCTGTGTGTGATATCGCTGTCCGTGCGTTTGCGTGAGGTGCGAGCACGTGTTGTGTGTGTGATATCACTGTGTGCATGCCGTGTGTGATATCACTGTGTATGCCGTGCGTGATATCATTATGCGTGAGTTGTGTTGCATGCATGGTGATGCATGCGTGATATCACTGTGTGTGCGTGGTGTTGCGTGCTTGATATCACTGTGCGTGCGTGGTGGTGCGTGCGTGATATCACTGTGCGTACGTGGTGTTGCGTGATATCACTGTGCGTGCGTGTGAATCGGCAGGTCCTTGGCCCAATCCTGCAGCTCCCCGGAGCCCAGCACGAGGTAGGCGAGTGCCCCGAACGCGTCCACGCTCGCCGCGATGTTGAACACCGTCTGCCACTCGGGCAGCGAGTGCTGCACACACGCACGCACGGGTAAAGCGAGCTCGTCAGCGCCACAGCTTCGCGGAACTTCGCCGCGACCGGCGATTTCACGGTGACAATTATCGTTAAGGGTTAGGCTCCTTTCCTCTTAAGATCGGCCGTTCATCAGTATACGTTGCACTCCTATCGTGTTTTTGCATTGTTTGTTGTAACGTTCTGACCCCGTGCCCCTACTGGGCATTTGTGTAAAAGAGCTGAAAGCTCATCGGATTCCTCCAGTATAAATACATATTCTGATTCTGACTGATTCAAGTAAGCCTGAGGCATTGTACGGCGAAACCGGTCCACAGTTTGCTCGTCTTGAAACGACGCCGCTGTTATTTTGCATTCCCTAAAGGCCGTATATGGCTGATGGGTTGTATCAAAAAATACTTTAACGTGGAGAGATGGACATGTGAAGGAGACATTGTTTATTTTGTCATCATGTGATGGATGGGCTTGGAAGTGACCTCTCACCTCGGGGGTCAGGTACCCTACGACCAGAGGCCCCAGGAAGCCGGGGATCGTGGCAAACGTGTTGGTGATGCCGAGGAGAATGCCAGCATATCTGTACAGAAAAACAAAGATACCCCCATGTCGCCTTTACAGACTGTTGGGGCAAGTGCTGTTCGCGAGCACCTATTAAAGCCGGCACAGCACATGAGGGGAGTGGGTGGCCAGCACCACACCTGCCTACTTTTATCTCCCCAATGCTGTTGTTTACACACAACACCAGGTTCTAATTTAAGGCTGAATTAACCTAGGATAGGCCCAGGACCTGTTCAAATATTCGTCACTGTTATTGGTCGTGAGCGGAAATTAAACTCGGGTCGCCAGATTCATAACGCAGTGCGCTAACCACATAACTGTACAAAGACAAAGATCCCCCGTATAGCCTTAACAGACTTTAGGGGAAAGTGCTGTTAGCGAGCACCTATGAAGGCCAGAACGGTACACGAGGGGGTGGGTGGCCAGCACCACACCCGAACGCCTTTGTTTCCCCAGTGGCAATGTTTACACACCGCACCAGGTACTCATTTGAGGCTGAGTCGACCTAGGGGAGGCCCATGACCGGTTCAGCTAATCGTCACTGGTGTTGGCCGTGAGCGGGAATCGAACCCAGGTCGCCGGGTTCATAGTGCAACACGCTAACCGCTACACTACCGCTCCCCACTATACTGTACAACAACCGCTATTTGCCACTAAGTTGCGGTGACGTCACACACGCACGAGCTCGACCCGCTGGCGAGCGCCGACTACGCGCGGCGGTCCCACGTGCCGGCGGGCGCATGCCGGTGTGCAGCCCTCACTGTGGCGCGATGTCCAGGTGGTTGATGTTGAAGCCGGACATGCTGAGCCCCCCCATGGAGGAGGAGAGGGTGAGGAAGGCGACCGCCAGCGTGTAGTTGCAGCCCACGAAGCCGGTGGCCACCAGGAACACGCCGGGGCCCAGCAGGCCTGGAGCGGGCGAGAGGGCGAGTGTGAGGGCGAGGGACGGACGCAAGTCACGAATCGCGAGCGACGGAGAGAATGGGTGACGGTGAGAATGGGTGACAGGGAGAATGAGTGGAGAAAATTAGCGACAGAGAGGAGTGACAGAGAGAATGAGTGACGGAGCGAATGAGTGATAAGCAGAATGAGTGATGGAGAGAACGAGTGACTGAGAGAATGAGTAAGAGAGAGAATGAATGACGGAGCGAATTAGTGACAGACAGAACGAGTGATCGAGAATGATTGGCGGGAGAGTAAGAGTGATCATGAATGTGACGGAGAGAACGCACCCAGCGTGGTGAAGACCTTGCGCGTGGCTGTCACGGACAGCAGGTGGCGCATGCGGATGTGGTCAGCTACCTGTCCTCCCAGCACCATGGCCAGCCAGCAGCCCAGGTAGGGCAGAGCAGACAGCAGCCCGTTCTGCTCACACAAACACAAAGATCCCCGCCCCCCGTATAGCCTACACCGACTTAATTCTAGATTTGAAGCTTTCGTGACTGCAAGGATTCATACTCTTAGGTTTTTTTCGGTAAAGTCACGTAGGTAAAAATAAAAATAATAGATAATAGAAATAAAATAATAAATCACGACGTTTCGGAGGCAACACAAGTCTCCGTCATCAGGTGGGACCGTCACAGCTAAATTTACTGTCTCAAGTGAGGAAAAATCCAAGAGACAAGCTCTTAAATACAAGTTAAGGGGGAGGGGGGGGGGGGGAGGGGCTTATCTGAATGTGGTAGCCAGGGAATCGAACGGTGGGGGGGGGGGGGGGGCTAAAAGAGAACAATGGTGCACATCGACTCGGGGTTGTGGCCGGTGTTAGCTGATAATAAACATAATAAACAACATAAACATACACCGACTGTTGGGGCAAGTGCTGTTCGCGAGCACCTGTTAAGGCTGACATGGCACACGAGGGGGTGTCTCACCAGCAGAATCAGCCTTGTTTGCACCAATGCTGGTGACCTGCAGACGTTTTACAGGCGTGGGCAAAATTAATCGGCCGACACGACGGAAGGGGAGCGACGTGCACGCGGAGCTGAAAGGCGAGGGGGGGGGCGGGGGCGGTGGGCAGCACCTTCTTGATGTTGAAGTGCAGGACGTCGTTCATGTACATGGGCAGGCACGTGAGCAGCGTGTAGAATGCCCAGTTGTAGCAGAAGTGGGCGACAATGATGGCCCAGAGGCGCGGGGACAGCGCCATGCTCCCCCAGGGCACACGCCGGTGACCCTCGCCATGCTGCGAATAGGACGACAGTCGTAGCCGTTAACGAGTGGCACCTGCGAAGGCCGGAACGGCGCACGAAGGGGCGGGGTGGTCAACATCGCACATGGCCGCCTTTTCTCTCCCCAGTGCTGATGTTTACACACCACACCATGTATGTTTAACTTCTTTCGCAACGTGCGTAGTCAACCGTGCGAAACGGATACTCTAGGGGCGGCCAAACTCATTGGTCGTGAGCTCGAATCAAACTGGGGTCACCGGGTTCGTCGCGTAGCGTGCTAACCACTGTGCCACCGCTCCCCCCGTGCCTTTGTGTGTGGTCACACACACACACACATATAGGCACAGGCCCATCTGCACACCAACATTCATTGCCAGGTGCTCACTCCATGGATAGCTCGCTGCGCGTACACACCCACCGCCCAAGTCACACCCGCTCGTGTGCTCACACCTCCATGTGCCGAAGTGAGTCCTTGATGTAGCTCCTCTCCTGCTCCGAGATGTGTGGGTGGCTGTCGGGGGTGTCCCAGGCCAGCAGGAACCACAGGACGCACCACGCCACACCCAGCCCGCCTGCCGCACCCACCCAAGGTCACTGAGGCCCTGTCCCGCTCACTCACTCGTTGGCTCGCTCGCTCAGTCACTCACTCGCGTCCCACAGAGCATCATCTACTCACTCACTCACCCACTCGCTCAATCACTCATTGACTCCCACCCACCGAGCATGACTCACCCACTGTCTCGCTCACTCATTCATTCGCTCAGTCACTCGCTTACCCCCACCCTGCCTCACTAACTCACTCGCACTCACTTACGTAGTGTCACTCGCTCGACTCATTTTTGTACTCGTTCACTCACTCACCTGACCCACTCACCCGCTATCACCCACCCAGCTTCACCGTCAACCTGCTCACCACCGCTGCCACCAAACCACCGCACACCACTACCGCCACCATGACACACCACCACCACCACACACCACCACTCCGTCACTGCCACCGTTATTGGGTATAGTGTGACCCAATTCCTGATCAGGTGCCTCTGCTGGCATGGACCCGGCACTCACCGAATATGTAGAAGACGGACGGCCAGCCCAGGGTGTCGATGAGAAGGCCCGACAGCGGTAGAGAAACGACCGTCCCAAACTGAGCACCTGTGGCGATAACAGAGCCCCCCCCCCCCTCCACGGTATAATAACAACACGATTACAGTGTGGAGTTACGCAGCAATTAGATGCGACTGCATTTCAAGACAATGTACATGAATGGGGCGTAATGTGTATAGCCAGAGGAGAAGAGGAACGTCTTGAGTTTGGACTTGAGCAGGGGCAGGGAGTCGATAGTACAGATAGCAGGGGGGGGGGAGGAGATCCAGACGATGGGGGCAGCAGAGGAGAATGAGCGACCTCCCACGGAGCGAAGGTTGACTGGGGGATTCTGCCGTCTTGGTTGCTGCAGCAGAGTGCATGGGAAAAAATTAGGGGAGCGGTAGGAGATAGTGTGTGGAGGGCAATAGATTGAGATGAGATGGGAGAGGTAGGAGAGTGTGTGGAGGGGAGTAGAGTGAGATGAGAGGAGAGAGGTAGGAGAGTGTGTGGAGGGGAGTAGAGTGAGATGAGAGGGGAGAGGTAGGAGAGTGCGTGGAGGGGAGTAGAGTGGGATGAGAGGGGAGAGGTAGGAGATAGTGTGTGGAGGGGAGTAGATTGAGATGAGAGGGGAGAGGTAGGAGATAGTGTGGAGGGGAGTAGAGTGAGATGAGAGGGGAGAGGTAGGAGAGTGTGTGGAGGGGAGTAGAGTGAGATGAGAGGGGAGAGGTAGGAGAGTGCGTGGAGGGGAGTAGAGTGGGATGAGAGGGGAGAGGTAGGAGATAGTGTGTGGAGGGGAGTAGATTGAGATGAGAGGGGAGAGGTAGGAGATAGTGTGGAGGGGAGTAGAGTGAGATGAGATGGGAGAGGTAGGAGAGTGTGTGGAGGGGAGTAGAGTGAGATGAGAGGGGAGAGGTAGGAGAGTGCGTGGAGGGGAGTAGAGTGAGATGAGATGGGAGAGGTAGGAGAGTGCGTGGAGGGGAGTAGAGTGAGATGAGAGGGGAGAGGTAGGAGAGTGCGTGGAGGGGAGTAGAGTGAGATGAGAGGTAGGAGAGTGTGTGGAGGGGAATAGAGTGAGATTAGAGGGGAGAGGTAGGAGAGTGCGTGAAGGGGAGTAGAGTGAGATGAGATGAGAGCGGTAGGAGAGTGCTTATAAAGATGTTGAGTGAGATGAGAAGGGAAAGAGAGGTAGTCACAGCCGATTCAATGGAAGACCTTCAACACGCTGAGTGCAAACCATGAAATAGATCCGGGATTCGTTTGGGAGCCAGTGGAGGAATTGGAGTGTCCGGGTGATGTGGTCTCGTGTCTGGGTGTGTGTGAGGATTCTCCAGTGTCAGCGGACAGCGTCCCGATGTGCAGCAGAGTTAGCGGGCCGGTCCATCGGCCCAGCAGGTGGCTGTCACCATGAGAGGTGGAGGCACAGAGTGGCACTACTCGGTCTAAGACTGCAGTGGCAGAAGAACTGGCCCAGTAAGCTTGAGCACATGGGGAGCAGCGGGGAGCGAGGGGATGGAGTGAGGGGGACGAGGCGTGGGGGGCGCCCACCGGCGTAGGAGATTGTGAGCAGCCGGCTCCTCTCCAGCGGCGGGGCCCAGTGGGCCCACATGGCGTGCATGGTGGGAAAAGTGGCTCCCTGCGTACGGGCAGATGCAGACACGTACAAAGACATCTCTACATCCGCTTGTAAGACCCAACAACTCCCCGTGTGTTTCTGTGTGCGCTGGTATCTCTGCGTAACCAACCCCCTCCCCCGGTTGCATCCCCAGTGTCATGTTGTCCATTGCAACATGTTAAGTGTCTTCCCTTTTCTCTCTTTGATCTCCCTGTGCCCCGCCCCAGGCACCCCCCACTCTGTATCTCCTCCTTGGCTCCTCCCACCCCTCTCTTATTTATAAAGCGTCTTGTTTCACTGCAGATGTCTTGCCCAGTTCAGCAGTTGTTTCTGTTGTGTCCCACCTGATGACGGGCGCTTGTGTTGCGCCCGAAACGTCGTGAGTTTATTTATTTTCCCACCTATATGACTTTACCGAAAGAACCAAAGAGGATGCATCCCCAGTGTCTCCGCGTATCTGTGCGAGCCTCCCTGTGCCGCGTTCCCCTCGGAGCCTCCGCGATCTCCCGTACCTCCCCGAAGCCCTCGATGACGCGCACCACGATGAGCCAGGGGACCCCGAAGCTCGCCGCGGGCGGCGTGGCCAGCGTCAGCAGCGTGGTGCAGGCGACGCCGATCCCAAACAACATCTTCCCCCCGTAGCGCCCGGCCAGGTATCCCCCGGGCACCTGCGCACACAAAAAGACAAAGGTCCCCCGTATAGCCTCAACAGACTGTTAGCGAACACTTTCAAAGGCTGGCACGGGGCACGACGAGGGGGTGGCTGGTCAGCACCAGGCCCGGCGGCCTTTGTCTCCCAAGTGCCGATGTTTACACACCGCACCGGGTACTCATTTGAGGCCGAGTCGACCTAGGAAAGGCCCAGGACTGGTTCAGGTAATCGTCACCGGTGTTCGCGGGAATCAAACCCGGACCGCCGGGTTCGTAGCGCAGCGCTTTAACAGCTACACCACCTGCGCACCCCCCCACCACACGCTACCTGTTCCTACATGCAGGGCATCTTGCAAACAGGTGTGATGGTGGCATAGCGTGGTTGGGTGGCATGGTGATGCAGGTGTGTTCCAGGCATTCGTGTCCGGCGTGTAATTTAGCGGAGAGCAAGCGGGGGATGCGCACTCACCCACCGTGCCGTCCCGCTAAGCGACCACGCACCTGTGTGATGATGTAGCCATAGAAGAAGGCACTGAGGATCCAGCCCTGGGTCTTCACATCCCAGTTGTACTTTGGTCCCTGAGCAAGGACCACACGAGGGGGGGGGGGTGAGAGGAGAAGAAGGCTTACGATCACGTGGAGCGTGTCAAAATAAGCCACAGACAACTATAAACAGAACCCTGTGAAATCACATCTTTGTCCCGTTTGTGGAGGGGCAGGGAGAGGCAGAGGGCAGTAGCAGCGAAGCAATTGGAGAGACGAGCAGAGTGAGCAGACTGCACAAGATGCGGGAAGCGAGCAAAACCAACGGGCGAGCAGGTTAGCAGAAGGCAGGTGTGGGTGAGCGAACGACCGAGCAAGCGAGCGAGTGAGTTGGCCTGCGAGCGGGCGAGCGAGTGGGAGATTGAGTGAAAGGGCGTGCAAGCGGGTGGGCGGAGAGTATATGTGGGTGCACGAGTGAGTGAGCAGATAGTCCCAGTTGGTGAGAAAAACGGGCGAGCGGGTGGACAGATGGACGAGTGAGTGAGCGAACAGCAAGATTCCTCGAGCAAGTGGATGAGTGAGTGGTCGCGCGAGGAAAGGAAAGTAAACATCTGTTCCTTTGCTCCTGTTCCTTTGCAGCAGCAAACGGTTGAGCGTGGCGGTCAAGCGAGTGTGGGGTGGTCGTGTGAGCGAGTGGGCGAGTAAGGGTGAGAAAGTGGACGAGTGAGTGGGCGAGCGAGTGGGAGTGAGCAAAAAGTGAGCGGGCGAGCGGAGAGACGGCGGCGAGCAGGGCATCGCTCACCCGCCCAGGCCCCGCGTCCGTGCCGTTGTCCACCACGCGCCCCGGGCAGTCCACGTCGCCCGCGTGCCACGACGACGCGGCCGTGACGTTGCCGTCGGTGGTGTGGTTCACCATGGCGACCAGGGCGACGCTGAGGTTAACGCGCAGCGCGTAGACCATGAAGAAGCCGAGGAAGGAGAGCACCGCGAGGTTGTAGCGTGCGGAGCAGCACATGGGCGCTCCTGCATGCGCGGGCGACAGCGAGGGCTCGGCGACATCAGCAAACTGACACCACAGATATCGCGGCAGTTGCTGACACCACATATATGAGTACAGTCACTGATAACACAGATATCCGTAGACTCGCTGACACCACAGGCACCAATACAGACTCAATGACGTGCATACCATGAGGCATCAACACACACTGCATTGCAGAAACCGAGGCAAGCGAAGCCCACGCTGAGAGGCGGCAGCACCTGTAAGGGGCCGTCCATAAATGACGTCACGCACCTGGGGGGGGGGGGGGGCGTCAGACATTTGTGACGATGTGCGACGAGGGGGGGGGGGGGTTTAGAAATGTGACGTCACATCAAAATGCACAACTTTAAATAAATATAAACACGTTCTCCCTAATTAAATATACTTTTTAATAAATGTTTTCTCCTACAACATCAGAGTGCAGCGCCACATTAAATACGCACTACAATGACAATAGTTTAAAGAGATTTGAAGCATGTTTTATATATTTTGGGGGGGGGGGCAAAGCTTTGTGACGTCATATTTGGGGGCGCGTGACGATGGGGGGGGGGGGGTCAAAAATCGTCCAAAATCGCGTGACGTCATTTATGGACGGCCCCTACCGACAACAGTACTAGCCATACAAAAGAAGAAGACTGCCAGTTCTATTAAGACAACAGTACTCGCGTCAGATCAGTACTTGCATACAGGCCGCTACTGATGAGCATGAGGCGGCAGTCCGAGCATAGAGAGACACTCCAGTCGACACCGCCCCACTGTGTACAGGAAGAAGCAGCGCCGAGACCTCCACATCGCGGGAATGATGGCGATATCGATGGCTATGATGATGATGGTAACGAAGGTGGTTGTTGATGGTCATGGAGTGGGCGGTAATGATGGCGTGGTGTGTCGATGGTGACACGGGAGTGGCCTCGTACCGGGGGTAGACACATTGCTGCGGGGGAGCAGGGGCTGCGTGTCGGAGAGACTGCTCCGTGCTCTCTCCTCCGTCGCCTCCTCCTCGCCATCCGAGACTCCGTTCTGCGCCATCGTTCACTGCTCACGTGAGGGCTGAGGTAGCCGGCACCCCCCGCCCCGGGGCCACATCCTCCCCGAGTAAGATGGCCGTCTCCCGGGCAATCCCGCCCCTGAGTAAGATGGCCGTCTTCCGGGCCACCTCCCCGAGTAAGATGGCCGTCCTCGTCCCTGAGTAAGATGGCCGTCTCCCGGGCCACATCCTCCCCGAGTAAGATGGCCGTCTCCCAGGCTATCCCGCCCCTGAGTAAGATGGCCGTCTCCCGGGCCACATCCTCCCCGAGTAAGATGGCCGTCTCCCGGGCCATCCCTCCCCTGAGTAAGATGGCCGTCTCCCGGGCCATCCCTCCCCTGAGTAAGATGGCCCCTACGACGACCATTCCCAGATGTCAAGCCATTCCCATGGTAAGTTGGCACGAGCAAAAAAATCATCAGAGCAGTGTAGAGCCTGGTATGGTGCCTTGAATTAGCAGAATCCCTTTATTTAGACCGGCGGAATCCGATGAGCTGTGAAGCTCTTTATCACATGTCCAGTAGAGCAACAGCCTTGCCCGACAAAGGTGATTGCATCCTTCTGCCGTGCTCCCCGAATTCACCAATTCTGCAGCCACGTGGCCCTCTTCAATCACTGGGTGGATGTGGAGGCACTCAACCTGCGGTCCGCGCACCCCTGGTGGTCCGCGGGAAAGAAGTAAAATATTAACAACACCCCCACTAAGGAAATGTACAATTCCAAATATAACTACGAGAGCAGCGAGCGTTTGGTGGTTCCGCGAAATGTGTGGAGTTGAAAAGGTCTGGAACCGCTGCTACAATACCCGTGATGTAAACCATGAAACTATGTTTTACTTTACCAGCTCAAGCCCACTGAGATATATTCCTTTTTTTTAAGCGACCTGGCCACAAATGATAGCTCAACGAAGTGGCTCATCACGTGGAAATTGATAGCAGCCCAATACTAGACTCTAAACGCGTGTTTCTCAATGTGGAGGGAAAACCCGGAGGACCCGGAGAAAATCCACGCGACCACGGGGAGACACTGCAAACTCCAAATATACAGCAGGCGTCTGGGTCGGGATCGAATCCACGACCTGCTGTATAGCAGGCAAGGTAGTTAGATGATGAATTCGGGTCGTCAGTCAAGTCCTGTCTGAGATCCAATCTCACACGACGTATGCAGACAAATTAACCCACCCCAGCACCAGTGTATACAAACAGAACCGTTTTTTATTTGGATTTCAAAGAAAAAACATGAAACTCGAACAAATACCCCATGGCAGGTTGAGACTAAACCACGGAGAAACCTCAACGCTCGCCCTCTCCTTCACAAAGTGCTCAAACTTGTTACAATATTTACGTGGTGTTAACATTTTTCTCCCTGTGCCCCTCAGCTGTCAATCCTTCTGCTCCTCGCTCTCTAAATCACTTCAAATCCTCAATACTGGAAGGCTCCTTGGTGCCTTCACGACTTCCAACGTTCATCGCCACACTCTACTCCGGTCATTCTTGCAGCGGCTTTTGCCGAGCTATCGAACCAAGATGGTCACCGCATGGCGCGCTTTCAGAAGCGTTTCTGCGGCCGTCTGGAATGCTCTTCCTTCCGATATTAGGAAGCCACTGGAGCTATGCACTTTTAAATGTAGATTTAGAACTAATTTCTTGAGAACTGTTGTGTTTAGTTTGTTGTCCTTAGCACGGTTGGCTACGCACAGTGCGAAATAAGTTCAACATACAGATGTAATGATATGATGACACCTGCTGGTGGGAAAAGGGAAGCACGGGTACGGGCACCACTAAAACATCATCCAATCCTAAAGGGAGAGATATCTGGGCCAAAGGTAAGGGGTGGGGCTAGCCGAGATACTCCGGGAACCCGCTGGAAGGTTCCAGAGGCGGAGGCTAGCCGGGCCTGCGGCAATATAAGTGGAGGACTCGGTCGGTGTGTGGAGTCTTGGGTCCGGACTGCGTCGCTGCTCGCCGTCATCTTTCTCCATCGTTCAGCCAAGTGGCGGATCTCCTGCGGAGTTCCACCGCCATTACCGGCACGCCATCAGTCAGCGGCGAGGCCGGAAGTGAACGGATGGAACCACGCCGGATGATCGACCGTGTGCGTAGTCTGTAAGGACGCTAACATCTAAGTGTGTACTCGGAAATACAAGAAGAGAAGGTTGGCCTGTGTTGTGCCCGTATGTGAAATAAAGAAGAGTACCCTCTACTCGGCGTGCCGCGGAAGTCGCTCATGACACATACATACCCTCACCTCACCAAAATCTCCCCACCTTCAGGCGAAAAAATAAATTCGCAGCTGGTCTCCAATCCTCAACTCTTTCCGTTGTTGACGTCACGTTCTCCTGTGCATCGGCTAAAACAAAAAGATTGTCCACTTTAAAACCCTTCGCGTGTGTACTGTACTAATACCCTCGCTCTACAGCCAGGGTGGGCGTGTATTTTAAAGTCATGTTCCTCGCCTAAGGAATGTACAGAACTCGGAAACATGAAGTACCTTACCTAATGCAGGTTACATTTCAAAGACAACGACGGTCTTAACGCCAGCCTACGACCCTTTCAGCCAACACGTGTCATGCGGAGGCCTTGTGCGGGGAGGG
Source organism: Lethenteron reissneri (assembly GCF_015708825.2). Lineage (NCBI taxonomy): Eukaryota > Metazoa > Chordata > Hyperoartia > Petromyzontiformes > Petromyzontidae > Lethenteron > Lethenteron reissneri. The sequence continues at coordinate 1,631,740 of NC_083797.1, forward strand.
CAATGGTGGTTCAGCTACTGAAACAAGAAAACCGTGGCCGGGTCCCCGTGGGACCCGGGAAGCGTGCTGCGCCATTCCCGTCGCGATCGTGACGTCGTGACCAAAGCGGTGAACACACGGAACGCATCGACACACCACGGGGGAGATGAAACATTCTCGCGCACATGCATGCACGCGCGGGGCCCGCCACTCGCCTGCACGGTGGCGCGTCAAGGGGGCCTGCCTTAAACGGACACGCCACCGCCTACAGCACCAGGTCAAAGTGTGCCAGCAACCCCCAGTGGTCGCTGGGGAACTTCCCACACGCCAGACGCTCGGTCCCCACAAGGCGCAGCGAGCGCGGCACGACCGTGGCGTCCACGCCGCCGCCGCCACCGGGTGGGCTGGAAGGTCCGGGCGAGCGAGCGGTGAGCGGCTGCTGGTAGAAGAGGCGGTCGAAGCGCAGGCGGGAGGAGCGAGCGCCCCCCAGCTTGAGGTTGTCGTTGAGGGTGGTGTCCCAAGTGTAGCGCGTCTCCTCGGGGCGGCCCAGCAGCTCCCACACGTCACCCACGCCGGGGGGCAACCCCCCGATCTGAGACACCTGCACGCACGCCGGCACCGCCCTCAAGCATCGCGACACACCACCTGCGTCGGATAGGGTTGGCACGGTATGGCCAAACTACGGTATGTGTATTATGGTACAAGGTCCCATGGCAATCGTGTCGTCTGTTTTGCTAAATATCATATCGTGATTATCGTTGCTCATTTTACGTTTTGAAAGATACAATAAACTTGTTCATTTCGTTGTCAGTCGGGCTTTGGTTCTTTGGTAGGCAGCAGTCTTAGTTATCGTCACGCTTGATTATTTCTCATCCACTCACGGTCATCGTTGACCAAAATAAAAAAAAATAACACTCGCCGAAGAATACTTTTGCCACTAATTCCGTTCACAAATGTAAGCAGGCAGGGCGGTCAGCGGGGAGGGAGGAGGGTGGGACTCGCCTCCTTGTCCCTCAGGTTGGTGTCGCCCCCGAAGATGGTGGTGGCGTTGCTAGGCGCGAGCGCAATCCTCTGCAGCACCTGCTGAAGCTGGCGCACGCGCTCCTTGGTGTGCGAGACGGTGCTCTCCAGATGCGACGTCAGCAGGTACAGCGGCACCCCCGACACCTCCGCCTGCACGCAGACAGGTAGAACCCGTGTGCATGGTGCTGTCGCTGGCTGATGGATTATACTACGAAACTAACGAAACTTTATATTTTATCAAGTAAAGCCCACTGAGCTATATAGCTTTCTTTCAGAAGTGACCTGGCCACAAATGATAGCTCAACGAAGTGGCTTTTCACATGGAAACGGATGTTTCTAAATATGGTAGGAAAAACCAAAGGACCCGGAGAAAAATCCACGCGACTACGGGGAGAACATGAAACTCCAAATATACAGGCGTCAGGGTCCGGGTGGAGCCCACGTCCTCCTGCATACGAGGCGAGGAAAATAATATCTTGCCACAGGCACTGGCTACTAACATTGGGTGCTGCAGTCAGAGCTGTGGCTACTTGCTGGATGCTACTTTGCTATAGTTGGGTGATAGTTTCTGCAAGCCATGGCTGGGTGCAGGGTGCCACTGGGCTTACCCTGACCGCCAGTAGGTTGCGCCCCATGACGGAGGTAGGAAAGGGGATGACCTCGTGGGAGATGAGCCGCACGCGAGACTTCTTCAGCATCACGGCAGTGAAGTAGCCCTGCTCATCAGCTGCACAGTGCGGCCCACAATCACCGCAACCCCCATCGTACAACATCGCCACATCACACAGCACCGGCAGTACTACGCACTTCACGTTTGTTACGAGCACGCAACCGCAAACCCTGCGCAGCGCGACGTCCCGATCGGAGCTCACGAAACTGGCCGCGGCACCGCCAGATTAAGCCACACACCGGGGATGATGTGGTAGCTGGTGGCTCGCTGCTGCAGGTAGCCGAGGTAGGGAGGCACCAGCTCTTGCAGATAAACCACGTCGGGAGAGTGTCTGCAGCATCAGGCAATGAGCACACGGGTGGGTCGTCAGTACCGCCCCCACAACACGCGTGGCGCCTCTGTGTAGCGTGCGACATGCAAGGCCAGACCTTTACATATCCAGAAAATCCTGATACACTAAAGTATGAGTCTCAATAACCCCTTTCAGGAGCTTGTACATTACACTGGAACGTTTGGATAAATTCCTGAATGAGTCTTACAGGAATAGCATTCACGGCACATTGTCAAAACAGAGCTATGGGGCCCAGCAACAGACCTTAGAATCCGATTCATTTGAACCAGTGAATCGACGTGTTGTTACACGCCTAATGACGATTGTCGAAGTAGGCGTGCACCCAACATCCTCCACACTCACAATGCGATGATGTTGCAGGCCCCACGAGCTCGAAGCTGGATCTGCTCCTCCATGAGCCCGTCCAGGTTCCAGCAGAGCAGCGACAGAGACCCCTCGTCCCCGCCGCTAGCACTGAGCACAGCAACCCGCGACACAACAAAAAACGATACCAATTTTCATGCACACGGTGCTTAAAAGCCTGAGAAACTCAACGCTTCTTACATTGTATCTCAGTCACAGTCTGTTCTCCTACCACGCATGTTTTTTCATAACGCAAATTGGATATAACGCTGCCTCAGCGTAACATCGCACAAGGCGGGATGCTGCTGGATGCTTCTAGATGCTACCCGCGTGCCTCAGTCTTTGTTCAGCCTGTGGAAGCATCGCACGTGTTATCGCGGACTGTGCTTTACCCTATATTATACATTATTTCGCGGTGTTCTTCAGGAAGGCAAGAACGCCTACTGATGGAAGCTGTCCCTGTGCAGTACCAGCCTGCAAGAGGCCATCAGTCTGCCAGTGATGGCCCTTTATGTACTCCGTAGCAGAGTGCTGCGAATGGGTAGGGACCGGACGAAGCCACACTCGACTTGCTGATCCTCAAGTCGAACCCAACGCCGTGGCTTCCCGTGCTGTCGCACATCACCCCCCCGGTCCAATCGCCACAATGCTGCGAACCTCGAGGAGGTCCAGAGAATTGTGGGAAACGAACCTCTCCACATCCGCCAGGATCTCAAAAACGTTCCTTACCACCGCTCAAAGTCGCGGGCTACCCCTTTTTGGACCCGCAAACTTTGACAATTGGAACTTTGACCCTGACGACGCTTAGGAAAGCTAAGTTCACGGGGGCATGCTTGAACCACAAGCCTCTGCAACGAGCGGCCACGCGACCAGGAAGCGTGACGTAAGAGGTGCACCCAACTTGACCGTCGCCTCAGACACCGACCCCAAGAACCCAAGACTCCAACCCCATTTGACCCCTGCCAATAATATCAGAGACTCACACCAGACACCCCTGTGACCTTCGGACTATCTGGTGCCCCCCTGGGGAGGGCATCACCTGTGCAGGTTGGGGGGCAGCGAGTTCTCCTCGATGACCTCCAGGTCGGAGCTCACGTCCAGCACCTCCACGGGGGGCGGCTGCATCGCGGAAGCCACCGAGCTGCCCGGGTCAGTGTCCCCCTCAAAGTAGGTGTTCAGGGCGTGCTGTGGACACAGTCACAAGCACACCACTAAGGGGTTAGGGGCCCAGCACGGAGCTCAGGGGTCTTGCAGAGATGGGGGTGTAATTGGGATTCACTGGCCCAAGACCGCCCCCCCAACCGATATCTGTCCCTGTTTCTCCCCCATCTCCCCGTGTCTAACACCGTGACCCCCCCTGCCCCCCTGTTTCTCCTGCGTTTCCCCTTGAATCCCGCCTACCTCGCTCCCCTCCCCCCGGTGCCTCCCCTTGCCTCCCCCTATCTTCCTCTATCTCTCCCCGCGTCCCCCGATCTCCCAGTGTCTACCCCCCCCCCCACCTCGTGTTTTCCCTGCCCCGCAAGTCACCCCCCCCTCCCTCCCACCATGAACCATGACTCCCCCACATCCCATTCCTATGTCCACCCCTGCCGTGCCCCCCCCCCTGCCGTGCCCCCCCCCCTGCCGTGCCCCCCCTGGTGTGCCCCCCCCCGTACCACCCCCCCCCACTGTACCCTCCCCGTCGTGCTCCCCCCCTGCCGTGCCCCCCCCCGCCGTGCCCCCCTTAAGTGTATCACACCCCTCCCCAGTGTGTCCTCCCCAACCACATCCCCGAGTCACCCCCCCGTGCCAACCCCCCCCCGTGCCACCCCCCGTGCCAACCCCCCCCCTCCGTGCCAACCCCCCCCCGTGCCAACCCCCCCCCGTGCCAACCCCCCCCCTCCGTGCCAACCCCCCCCCCGTGTCAACCCCCCCCCCCCGTGCCACCCCCCGTGCCACCCCCCCCCCCGTGCCAACCCCCCCCCTCCGTGCCAACCCCCCCCCGTGCCAACCCCCCCCCGTGCCAACCCCCCCCCGTGCCAACCCACCCCCGTGCCAACCCCCCCCCCCCGTGCCAACCCCCCCCCCCCGTGCCAACCCCCCCCCGTGTCAACCCCCCCCCCCCGTGCCACCCCCCGTGCCACCCCCCCGTGCCACCCCCCCCCCCGTGCCACCCCCCCCCGTGCCAACCCCCCCCCCCCCCGTGCCACCCCCCCCCTACGTGCCACCCCCCCCCCGTGCCACCCCCCCCCGTGCCAACCCCCCCCGTGCCACCCCCCCCCGTGCCACCCCCCCCGTGCCAACCCCCCCCGTGCCACCCCCCCCGTGCCACCCCCCCGTGCCACCCCCCCCCGTGCCACCCCCCCCCCGTGCCACCCCCCCGTGCCACCCCCCCCCCGTGCCACCCCCCCCCCGTGCCACCCCCCCCCGTGCCAACCCCCCCCGTGCCACCCCCCCGTGCCACCCCCCGTGCCAACCCCCCCCCCCCCCCGTGCCACCCCCCCCCTACGTGCCACCCCCCCCCGTGCCACCCCCCCCCGTGCCAACCCCCCCGTGCCACCCCCCCCCCCGTGCCACCCCCCCCGTGCCAACCCCCCTCGTGCCACCCCCCCCCCCGTGCCACCCCCCCGTGCCACCCCCCCCCGTGCCACCCCCCCCCCGTGCCACCCCCCGTGCCACCCCCCCCCGTGCCACCCCCCCCCCGTGCCACCCCCCCCCGTGCCAACCCCCCCCGTGCCACCCCCCCGTGCCACCCCCCGTGCCAACCCCCCCCGCCCCCCCCCCCCCGCGCCACCTGCAGGTCCCAGGCGGCCCGGCCCAGGTATTGCTTGGCGAGGCCGCGGTCGGCGCCCGTGATGCTCCTGAACTCGGCGCAGAGCCTCTCCTCGGCGGCGCCCTCCATCGCCTGTCCGCGCCGATCAATCCGCCAACCCCCCTGCCTCGCCACGGGCGGATCGATCGATCAATCAACGACCCAATTAGCGCAGCAGGCAGTGATCAGACGGGGCAGGCGCGCGTGTGCGTGGCGCGTATCTCAACACCCCCCACACACCTCTTCACAATCCCCAGTTCGCTTGGGCGACGCGGGGGGGCCGTGACGACTATCCGCGCTGGGAAATGTAGAGGGAGCCCGGCCAGACGGCGGCTCGCGAGGGCTGTGTGCCGAACGCGTTTCGTATTTCGGGAATTAAATCTAAATCCTGTGTACTTGGCAAAAGTTCAGACATAAGGGGCCGTCCGTAAATGACGTCACGCGATTTTGGACGATTTTGACCCCCCCCCCCCCTTCGTCACACAGCGTCACAAAAAGTCAGACCCCCCCCTCAAATATGACGTCACAAAGCTCTGCCCCCCCCCCCCCCCCAAAATAAAACGTGCTTCAAATCGCTTTAAACTATTGTCATTGTAGTGCGTATTTAATGTGGCGCTGCACTCTGATGTTGTAGGAGAAAACATTTATTTAAAAGTCTATTTAATTAAGTAGAACGTGTTGTCTATATTTATTTAAAGTTGCGCATTTGATGTGACGTCACATTTCTCAAACCCCCCCCCCCCCCTCGTCACACATCGTCACAAATATCTGTCCCCCCCCCCCCCCCCTAGGTGCGTGACGTCATTTATGGACGGCCCCTTAGCTGTCAGCCTATACGGTTTAACATGGGACCTTTTTTTAGGCCAGTATCATAGTAGGAAAAAATACGGTTTTAATATTTCTGGCAATAAAACAGGAGTTGTGTTAAAATGTTCAAACGCCAAGTAGAAACTCTGTTGCAAGGAATCCTGTCTGCATTAATTAATTACACTTCTGCCTTTGACTCCCTGGTGGCGATGTTTCAACACACAGCACCGGGCACTTCCTTTGAGGCTGAGTCGACCTAGGGGAGGCTCAGGACCGGTTCAGATAATCGTCACCGGGTGTTGGCCGTGAGCGTAGCGCTAACTGCTGCTGTGCCACTGCTCTTTGTTATAATCTACGACGACAATGAGCCAAGAATGTCTGTGTGTCCCGCGCGTGACGTCACTACACGTCGGCCAGCCCCCCTCATTAATAATCATGAACAGGTGACGTCCTCTACATGGACCCCCATCCCTCATTAATAATCATGAGCGGATGACGTCCTCCACATGTAGCAACCCCCTCATTAATAATCATGAGCGGATGACATCACTCCACATGTAGCAACCCCCTCATTAATAATCATGAGGGAGTTGACGTCACTCCACATCGAACAGCCCCCCTAATTAATAATCAAGAAGAGGTGACGTCTTCAAAATGGACACCCCCCCCCCCCCCCCCAATTAACAATAATTAGCGGGTGACGTCACTCCACATGCGGGGGGGGGGGGGCGCCTCCCCCCCTCCTCGGCGTCAACTCACAACCCTCACTACGCAGGCAGAACCCTCACGTCACGTGATCTCCGTAACGCTGTTGAGACATCGAAGTAAAAAGGACGTCGTGATGAACAAGGGATTTTAACCTTTATAAATGCAATCGGTCCGTGTCACTGCGGTCTTACAAATTGCACACGAGTTGATGCAATGAATATCACGTCGCGGGCTGCTTTTCGCTTGCAAGTTTCAGATTTACTGCAATACACCCGTCATTGGATGGGCAAAAGGCGAGTTATTAAATCATTTATATTAAGTTCACTTGCTTGCTTGCTTGCGCGCTTACGACCGTGCAGATCTCTCGGTAGTTTTTTAACCCACTTCCCGTGATCCAATCGAGCTGACATTTTGCACACAGACTCGTTGTGCGTGACAATTTATTTTCGTAAAATTTTTTTTCCAAAATGTTACACTTTTTAGGAAAAAATAAATTATATTTAATTACCAATTGCTTAATGGTGGCAGGCATCATTTGACCCATAGGTGGCAGCCATCTCAAGCCAGAGGACGAGAGGACTCTAGCCGCCACGCATATAAAGGATTTATAGTGAAAAACTTAGTTTTTACGGGTTAATTTTTGATTATAATCAGAGTTGCTCAGGACGGGGCCAAATGCCATTCGTGCAATGCGTGACACGAGAAGATGTTGACACCCTGGGGTTTAATCCACAGTCTTTTGTAGGTCTTATGTAAGTCTGGGTATGTGTGTAAATCATCGGAGACCATCAGCTGGCTACAGTTGAGAAGTTGGATCATGTGCGGGTCAAACTCAAGATTCTACCGTGGGTGCATCTCGATGCTGCTCGATGCTCTATAACCTTTTGAATTACCACCGAAACTTTCCTTTGAGGCGCTCCGTTCCAACTTCCGTCTACTCGACTGTGGCTGTGGTTGGGCGACGAAAAAAACTGGGGATTGAACGTATAATAAAAAGATGTTTCCAATTACAGTAGTTAGAGGAAACCACCAGCTTGCGAGAGGGGTGGCGCAACGGTCAGCGAACGAACCCGGCGACGCGACTTCGATTCGTTCTCACGGCCAAACACCCAGTGAGAATTATCTGAACCGGTCTTGGGCTTCCCCTAGCTCGACTCAGCCTCAAAAGTGGACCCGGTGCAGTGTGTAAACTTCGCCACTGGGAGACAAAGGCGGTCGGGCGTGGTGCTGGATACCCACCCTCTTGCGTACCGTGTCGGCCTTCATAGGTGTTCGTTAGCAGCACTTGTCCTAAAAGTTTGTCAAGGCTATGCGGGGGATCTTTATCTTCGTGCGTGCCACCTATAACATCCAAGTGTGTTATGTACACATCAGGTTATTGACCTGGATCAAGGCTTACAATGCTATCAACAGGCCAGGGCTGTTAGCTAAATGTTTGAATTATCAAATATTCCACCTGCATAATCTCTGGAGATGGACCATCTCGTTAGCAAACTCGCAATGATGCTGTGTAACATATTTTAAACATATATCTCCAAAGGTATGCACGTATACTTTCAATATCACACCGAGACAAACACAAGAATACATACACACAATACTTAACATGGTGCACACCGCCGGTTCATGTAGAATGTACTCAAGGTGTAACAGATTTAGAGCTTTCGTGACTGCAGGGATTCATCTTCTTGGTTCTTTCGGTAAAGTCACGTAGAATGGAAATAATAAAATAATACAAATAAACATAAGATAATTCTCACAACGTTTCGGCCACAACGCAAGCAGCCGACCTCAGGTGAAGAACAGGTCTGTCAAGAACAGGTCTGTTGAGAAGACGTGATAATTATTTTATTATGTTTTATTTGTATTATTTTATTATTTCCATTCTACGTGACTTTACCGAAAGAACCAAGAAGAAGGTGTAACAGCTTCGTGTTTTAATTGCGGAATTAAATACGGTGCAGCTCTGTGTCTGAGCGAGACTTCGCCTGTTCAGTTTTTTTTTCTCAAGGGATGGTCACATTTTTATGACTTAGCATTCATTTGAACGCGTACGTGTGTATAATGTGTGCGCGTGTGTAGATCGTGGATACCCGGTGAGCATGTCTTCGATTTCGAAGGGGGAGAGTCATGCCAACGTCTCTCGTGCGCTTTCCAGTGATGTGTTCTCTCGTTTCACTCTTAGATCAACTCTGACACGGGGTGGAATAGATAACACCCGCATAACACAACGGCGGTTATGCCTTGATCATGAGCGACCTTGATGACGGAGGGCAGGCCCCGGTAAATCTGCGTAGCCAGATCAGTCAAGTCAGGCAGTTTATTTTGGGTAAGACCCATTGAACTAAGACGCTCTTTTTCATTTGTTTTTATTTTACCAGGTGAGGCCCACTGAACTATGTAGCTGTGTTTCAGAAGCGACCTGACCACAAACGATAGCTCAACGAACTGGCGTATCACGTGCAAATGTATAGCAGCCAAACACTTTATAAATATAGAGGGAAAAAACCGAAGGACCCGGAGAAAAGTCCACGCGACCCCGGGGAGAGAGACACCGCAAACTCCAAATATGCAGGCGCCACGGTCGCGATCGAACCCACGTCCTCCTGTATACCAGGCGAGGTAGTTAACATCTCGCCAAGGCGATGTCTATGGCGACCAGGCCAAAACGGCTGAGCACGTTAAACCGAAGGGGAGAGTTTACAGGGGTTGCACCAAAAAATTATTGATAATTAAAATAATGAACCAAAACTACGCGCAATGGAAATGTAGTAAGCGATCCATGATAACACACTCGTGATACGAGCTGACATATGGCATTTATAATGACATTTAAACAGCGAGGATTATAAAAGCATTTTCCTATTTCCAATTTAGTGTTTTAAAAAAATGGCATTTTAAAATTCCAGTTATAATTCACTAGCACGTGGGATGGGCTTTTTTATTTATTTTGCATTACTTTGCTCTGTTTTTACTTTTTTTACCATTTCTTGTTGCATTGTATGTAATGGCAGAGATTAGGGATTAATAAAGTACAACCATAACCACAATTATATAAACAGAAATCTATACATTGATTTATATGAAGACAAGTCCAGATATTGTGGCCAATGTTTAGCAAATTGTTGTTTTTATTTACATAGCATAGCAATTTGTTTTAATAGCAATATATTGGGGGGGGGGGGGGCATTTTAAGCATATTTGAATATTGGGGGGGGGGGGATGTGTCCCCCCCCCCCCCAATATATATTATAATTACGGCCTTGCGTGTGTGTGTGTACGTGTGTGTACGTGTGTGTACGTACGTATGTGTGTACGTGGCTAACAAAAAGGAAAAAAAACACACCTCATTGTGGTTCCATAATGGAAACTCCGTGACCAAAACCACTGGTGCGGTGTGGGTAGCTGGTAAATGTAGCTTCCGGCTCAGTTAACAGGTTGAGACAAGAGGAGCGCTGCTGATCCAACCACGGCTGCGGGACGAGCCGTCACCTTGGGCCGTCCCGAGGGCACGGCGTATCTGCAGCGCGTCATGTTGTCTGATTTCCCTCTTCCCTCCTGATATATATGTGTACACATACATTGATGTATTTTGCGGGTTTTTTTTCGTTTGATCTCAGCGAAGCTTGTTCCGTTTTTGTAAACTAATTAATTACGTTTTTCTCAATATGTGTACTGCAGTTGCATTTGCTAGAATGTCGTGTAGAAACGAACATACGAACACGCGTGGGTTAGAGCACGTGTGGTGGAAGTGATGGCGTGGTATCGGCCGTCGCTTTAGAAGGGGCTCATGGTCAAGACTAATGCCGGAATGTCAGCCGAAGTGAGGAAAGGCGTATTGATAGAACGTCTACCGCGGGGAGATGGAGCGACTATTTCAGTAAAATATAACCTGGGGTATTTGTTCTCTAGTCCATGTCGGGTTTTTTCCCAATCTTGATTTGATGATTTCGTGACTGCAGGAATCCATACTCTGTGGTTCTTTCGATAAAGTCACGTAGTTAGAAATAAAATAAAACAAATCACTGTCTTTTTCTCGTTTCCTCTCTATGTCACACAATGCCATTCCCACACAGCCACACATGCACACGTAAATATACACGAACGCACGTGAATTCTTAACGGTCAACGTGGCGTCTATCGCTTTCGGACGTCACCTAACGCCACGTGCGTCTACCACGGCCTGCAATAGGTGACTGCAATTGAGCGCGACTTCAAAATGATTCACCCGTTTTTACTGCGGTGTATTTCCATCGGTCATGGTTATTTCTGCCATCAGCAAACCTGAGCCACCATGGTCAATGCTTTCCCCCATTCGTGCCTATGCATAGCTTTCTGCTGGTGAATACGCGTGTGTGTATTTACGTGTGAGTGTTGGCTGCGTTGGGTGGGTCCGCGTGTAAACTGCATTGATTGACAGCGAGGAAGAAACCACTGAGGTGCACGCGAATGAGAGAACGAACATATATCCAGGTTTAAAGACATCGCATCGTTAATTATAATAACAACAAAATACAAGCTAAATCAGCGCGGCTTGGGCAAAGACCCGTCGTTGGGACGGGACGATGGCAGACGGTGCAGGCTTGATGACCGGGTCGTAGCCAACGGAGAGGAACATTTCGCTCGTGGGGGTTGGGTAGGCGGTGGGGGTCACGGCCACGATGACATCGGGGAGGCTCTCATCCAGCAGCGGAGTGATCACGTTTGATGTCGATGACGTGGTGGTGTGTGACATCCACCACCCCGCCCCCTGCGGTGTGACGTCACGGCCTTCGCATGCGCTCCTCGCTCTCTGCACATGCCCGAGCGCAATCTGTTAAAATACCACGTGGGCGAATCGATGTCCCTGTGTGGACGTATGTACCGACCGGTACTTCTCCGGACTCTTTAAACCTGGACAAACGTTCGGTACGTTTTAGTACAAGGGCCGGTGGACAAAATAGGTTTTATACCAAGACTCGCACCTTTACAATCCGCGAACCGAGTTCGGTTCCTGTTCACGGACAACACCGGTGACGATTATCTAAACCGGTCCTGAGCCTCCCCTAGGTCGACTCAGCCTCAAGTGAGTATCCGGGTGCGATGTGAAAATATCGCCACTCGGGAGACAAAGGCGGCACGGCGAGGTGCTGTGGCCACCCACCACCCTCTCGCGAGCCGTGCCGACGTTCGCTAACAGCACTTGCCCCAACACAACTCTGTGAAGGCTACACGGGAGATCTTTGTCTTATAGTTCTATGTGTGTGGGTGTGTGTCCGTGTGTCCATGTGTACGTACAGTGCTGAACACGCTGCGGTCTCTGCCCCTTATCAGCTTGCAGCGGAGGTTCCTGTTTCAGACTCGGCGCTCAAACGCAGAACAAAAAGAACCAGGCAGGGCTCCAGCGTCATCCAGGACCCTCAACCAGGACCCACAACGCCCGCGTGGACCAGGGCACCTTGAAGCGAGTGGCAGAGGGAGGGGTCGGAGACAGCTTCGAGAGCCCGGGCATGGAGCCGGGGGCGGGAGTCGGTCACGGTGAGACTCGCGCAGAGACACACGGAGCACTTGGGGGCACCTTTGAAGAGCAACACGGCACAGGCCGAGGGTCAGTTCAAATAGTCATCGCTGGTGTTGGTGGGCGTTGAGCGGTAATCAAACTCGACTCGCTGGGTTCGTAGCGCAGCATACGAATCAAATAGAGAGACACACACACAAGCACAGCAAGGCCGACACATACATACACGGTACATATATACGTCTATGTGTCTGACACTGAGAGATACACGCGCGTGCAAGCACAGATATAAGCGCAGGTATTGAAAGAACACACAGACACGAAGGGGCGCATGGAAGAGTCACGTAGAGACAAATTACACACGTGTCTATGTACATGCAGACATCATTCGCAGACAAACGAACAACCACGGCCGATCGCCACTAAGTGGCGGTGACGTCCCCAAGACGCTTGTGCCAGGCTAGGTGCGCCTGGAGGCTAAGTTAAGTGTGGAAGGCTCGCTGATGGCAGGACGTCATAGGACAGACGCAGGCTGTCATGGTTTGACCGACTGAGACGACCGACAGATGCACCACCTGTGCTCCCCACACAGAGACAAAGATGAACACAGAGACGCGCGCGATTAGCGACTACATTTGCAGGCTGACACAGCGTACGAGCTGGTGGTCTGGCCAGCACCACGACCAGCTACTCTCATTTAGGGTTGAGTAGACCTAGGGGACACCACTTGATAATTAATTTAAATATACGGTTCTTACTTATCCAGGACTCTTTTTCGGAAGGGTCCTGCATTGGGTTGTTGTTTTTTTAAGATGTTTTCAGATAATGAATCATGAGAAACCGAAGCACCCGCAGAATATCCACATGCACGAACGAGGAAGCAACACTGCATCCCCGTACAAATGTAACCAGGTGGCGATTAGTCCACTTGCAGTAGTTGCACAACAGCTGTGTGTGATCCACCGACCCTCGCTGCCTCGACAGTGCTGCATTACAGGCCACGTGCATAGCCACCACCACCGCCCATCGTACCGGTGAGTGGACACGTGTTGCACGTGGCGCAGTCATCATTCCTTAGCGCGCGCCACGTGGGTCGTATTCAACAATCATCAGGGGCCGTGCAGTGTGGAAATACTTCATGTGTATTTGAGTGGGAAAACATTGGTTCATGCGGAATTTTGTAGCGTGTTGGGTCGTGAGAACTGGAGTTTTGTAAAACCATGATACTTATTACGTGATGATTATACGTTCGTGTAGGATCTAGAGGACATCCCTGCTCACATCCCAATGTGAACAGGGAATCGCTCTGTCTGCCAATACCACAATTCCTGCAGGTCCTTAACGACCACGAGCAGCGAGGATCAGAGAGAGGGAGAGAGCGGAGGATCACGAAAGTGTGAAGGAGATCCCACATGCCCTGGCTTTTCGATGGCATCGTAAGCCGTGACCAGCTCACGAAAAAAACTACGGCGGAACCAACCGCGCGCTTGACCCAACGCTCGCACAGCTCTCGTCGCGTGCGACCAAAACCCTTCCGACCCCAACCCCCTCACCCCCCACTCGGCAGGCCGCGCCAGGGACGTCAACGACCCGCTGGTCCCAGTTGCGGACATTCTGTACGCGATGGTGAGCCGGACCTCGGAGAGGTCTTCCAAGCGCCACCCGGCGCAGTCCTCGCCTCGCGGGCCCGCAGGCGGCGGCCCGCTCAGTTCCTCGTGGCCCCGAGAGCAGCAGGGCCCCTCGCGCGACGACTCGGCACCACTGCCACTGCCAGGAGGCAGGGTCAGATACGCGACTCTGGCGAGCGACGGCACGGGGAGGCAAGGTCCCAGCGCCCTGCCCCCGTTGCCCAGCCTACTCCATGACCCCGCTGCGGCCGGCACCCTGACCCCGCGACCCAACAACCTCCCCCGAGCCCCCCGCGTGCAACCCAGCGCCCTGCCCCCCGTGCCGAGCATCTTGCAAGGTCCCTCCGTGCCTCCGTTGCCGAGCCCCCTCCACGACCCCGCTGTGGGCGGCAGCAGCACCGTGCCCGCGCTCCCGCGACCCAGCAGCCTCCTGCGAGGCCCCGGGGTGCAACCCAGCGGCGGTGGCAGCGCCCTGGCGGCGCTGGGGCCGTCGCTCTGCGTGCTGCACCACTTCAAGAGCGGCGCGCAGCCGGGCAGCGAGAGCGTTCCCTACGGGGAGCAGAGCACCGTGCAGGTGCGTGTACACACTGCCACCTGTTCCGCGTACAGAGACAAAGATCCCACGTCGAGTCTGAACGGGATGTTGGGGCGAGGGCTGTTCGCGAGCACCTATGAAGGCGGACACGGCGCACGAGGGGGTGGGTGGTCGGTAACCACGCCCGGCCCGCCTTTGTTTCCCCAGTGGCGATGTTTACAGATCGCACCAGGTACTCATTTGATGCTGAGTCAACGTAGGGGATGCCCAGGACCGGTTCAGATAATCGTGACCCCACACACACCTGCCTCACTCCACACACACCTGCCCCACTCCCCCCACACACACACACCTGCCCCCCCCACACACACACCTGCCTCACTCCCCACACACACACCCCTGCCTCACCCCCCCCCCACACACCTACCTCACCCCCCCCCCACAAACCTCCCCCCCCCCACACACACACCTGCCTCACTCCCCACACACACACCTACCTCACCCCCCCCCACACACCTCAACCCCGCCCCCTCACACACCTGCCTCACTCCCCACACACACACCTACCTCACCCCCCAACACACCTCACTCCCCCACACACACCTGCCTCACTCCCCACACACACTTGACCCAAATATAAAAACAACGATCTCTGTAAGTCTCTTGGGGCAAGTTCTGTTAGCGAGCACCTATCACGTACTCATATGCTTGTGTACGTCTCGTGCATATCCGTGTTTACTCTTGTGTACCTGTATAGTCATGCACACATCTGTGTTTACCTGTCCACATATCGGTGTTTACCTGTGTTGAATTGTGTTCACCCGTCAGCACACCGGCATGTGCCAGCGATTAGTCACATGTTGTCTTACCCGTACACTACTTGTGTATAGCCATGCGCATACCCCTGTGTTTACCTGTTTCCCCACACCCGTCTCCACCTGTTCACAAACCCGTGTTCGCCCGTGTTACACTCGTTCACACACCTGCATTTATCTGCGTTTTACCTGTACACACACCTGCACGTGCCGTGTTCACCCGTGTTCGCCCGTGTTCCACCCGTTCACACACCTTCATGTACCCGTGTTCACCCGTGTTACACCCGTACACACACCTGCATTTACCTGCGTTTCACCTGTACACACGCCTTCATGTACCCGTGTTCACCCGTGATGCACCCGTTCACACACCTTCATTTATCTGCGTTTCACCTGTACACACACCTGCGCGTACCCGTGTTGTTCACCTGTGCGCGTGCACACACACACACACACATGCACACACACACACCTGCGCGTACACACACACACATGCGCGTGCACACACCACACACACCTGCGCGTGCACACACACACACCTGCGCGTGCACACACACACACATGCGCGTGCACACACACACACCTGCGCGTGCACACACGCACACAGGACTTGGTGGACGCGATGCTGCAGGCGCGGCCGCACGCGCGCGCCATCGTGGGGCTGTTCGCGCTGCGCGAGGCCCACGTGCCCACGCGCACCTCCCGATGGCTGCCGCACACGTGGCTCGTGCGAGAGGTGCGCACGAGTCACGTGACGCCACTGCTGTGCAGGTGAGGAGAAGGGGGGAGGGTGACCCCCAGCTCCCCCACCACCCCCCCCCGACCCTAAACACGTTCCCGCTCAACCTCAACTCGCCCACCAGAATGTGTATTTGTACTGGGGGAGGAATCCGATGAGCGATAAAGCTCTTTTTTTACAGATGTCCAGTCAGGGCAGAACGTTACAACAACAAACGATACAAAAACTACGATATGAGTGCAAAGTATAGGAAAGGTAAGCAAATCACTTCAAAAAATATACAAATAAAACTAAAAACATGTTTTGTAGCTCACCAGCTAAAGCCCACTAGCGACTAACCTCTGTTTCAGAAGCGACTTGGCGATCACAAATGATAGCTCAACGAAGTGACTTATCATGCAGACATTTATAGCAACCAAATAATCTAAATAATCGAACCCCCCACCGGTACCGATCCAGGCTGTTGTGATGGCAGCCCTCGCCTCTGTTCCACAGGTACGACCTGCGGATCCGATATCTGCCCAAGGGGTTCTGGGACGAGTTGGTCAAGAACCCAGTGCTTCTGACCTACCTGTACCAGCAGGTAAGTTGCGGCAACCTGCCCGCCGCCCCCCACCCCCCCAAACACACCTGGACGCGCCGTGGATGCTGTGAGCTTTGTCTCTGTGTGGCGCTGTACCCGGTGGTGTAGCGGTTAGCGCTCACGGCCAACACCAGTGACAACTTTCTGAATCGGTCCTGGGCCTACCCTAGGTCGACTCAGCCTCAAATGAGTACCTGATGCGGTGTGTAAACATCGCCACTAAGGAGACAAATGCGATCGGGCGTGGTGCTGGCCACCCACCCCCCTCGTGCGCCGTGCCGGCCTTCATAGGTGCTCGCTAACAGCACTTGCCCCAACAGTGTGTTCAGTCTATACGGGGGATCTTTGTCTTTGGCGCTGTACCAGGAGTGGCACGCGTTCCACGAGGAGCACGTGGAGAGGGAATCGGACGGCATGGCGCTGCAGCTCGGCTGCCTCAACATCCAGTAAGCTCCGCCCCCTTTCACACGATGACCACGCCCACTCAGCCCACAGCCCCGCCCCTTTCACACGATGACCACGCCCACTCAGCCCACAGGCCCCGCCCCTTTCACACGATGACCACGCCCACTCAGCCCACAGCTCCGCCCCTTTCACACGATGACCACGCCCACTCAGCCCACAGCCCCGCCCCTTTCACACGATGACCACGCCCACTCAGCCCACAGCCCCGCCCCTTTCACACGATGACCACGCCCACTCAGCCCACAGCCCCGCCCCTTTCACACGATGACCACGCCCACTCAGCCCACAGCTCCGCCCCTTTCACACGATGACCACGCCCACTCCGCCCACAGCTCCGCCCCTTTCACACGATGACCACGCCCACTCAGCCCACAGGCCCCGCCCCTTCAAAGAGTGACCACGCCCACTCAGCCCACAGCCCCGCCCCTTCAAAGAGTGACCACGCCCACTCAGCCCACAGCCCCGCCCCTTCAAAGAGTGACCACGCCCACTCCACACATCGGCCCACGCCCCTTCCCACGATGACCACGTTTTTTAATCCTTCATAAGTTCGCTTGCTTGCTTGCGTGCTTGCTTGCTTATGACCGTGTAAATCTTTCGGTCGTTTTTTAACCCACTTCCCATGATCCAATCGAGTTGACATTTTCCACACAGACTCGTTGTGCGTGACAATTAATGTTCGTGAACATTTTTTTCCAAAATTTTACACTGTTTAGGGAAAACAAATTAAATATTTTATTACCAATTGTTTAATACTGCAGACAATCATCTGACCCATAGGTGGCAGCCATCTCAAGCCAGAGGACGAGAGGACTCTAGCCGCCACGCATATAAAGGATTTAGAGTGAAAAACTTTGTTTTTAAGGGTTATACTTATTTTCTTCATGGTTCTTTCGGTAAAGTCACGTAGAATGGAAATAATAAAATAATAAAAATAAAACATACTAAAATAATTCTCACGACGTTTCGGCCATAACGCAAGCAGCCGTCCTCAGGTGGAGAACAGGTCTGTCGAGAAGACAGAGTCTGAATGACTTCTCGACAGACCTGTTTTCCCTTCTACGTGACTTTACCGAAAGAACCAAGAAGATGAATCCCTGCAGTCACGAAAGCTTTAACTCGAAAATGACCACGTTACTTTACCCACAGGCCTCACCCCTTCCCACTGTGCGTTTAGGCTATGATTGTTAAGCGCCTGGTGTGGTGAGTTGTGCGATATTCATTAAGGGCTCTGCTGTGTCGTTCTCTGCAAAACGTATCGATGTTTTGTCTTTGTTGTTCCTGCTGCTGCTGCTGTGCTCACGCAGCGACACGGATCTCCCTCGTGAAATAAGCGGGCAACTGGGTTAGCGCTTAGCGGCACCGTCCGTGTCACGAATGAAGAAAGAAACACTTCAGCAGGATCCTCCTGCATTGGGACTTTTTTTTTAAATCTTAAGATTTTTTTGGGGCCAATTAACGATGAGCCGTGTTCATTTATTCAAGTGTGAATAATTTATTCAAGTGTGAATAATGAACACGACTAAGTGTGATCCATCAACTCTCGTTGCTGCAGCTGCCTTCACAGTTTGATATTGGGGGGGAGGGGTGGTTACAGGCCAGCCACGTGCAAAGTCACGGCGAACCGGCTGGCCCTGCCGCGATAATTTCTCCAGTTCCCTTTTCTAGAGATGGCGCAGAGTCCTCTCGAGTTCCCACCCATTCCCCCCCGCCCTTGTCGCGTGCGTGCGGACTGACGCAGGCGGACCTACAACAGCGGCCCGTACAGAGTGGGGGATAAAAAGTTCTTCGAGCATCTGGAGTGAGTTGTGACACGCGGGCAAGCCGTGCGCAGGACTACTTCCTTCCTTCGCCTTGTCACGCGAATCGTTCGGCGGTGACGCTTCTGACGCGGTGCTGCTGCGCTAACGCAGTTGGGGCCGCCCATAAATGACGTCACGCGATTTTGGACGATTTTTGACCCCCCCCCCCCCTCGTCACACGGCGTCACAAAAAGTCAGACCCCCCCCACCTCAAATATGACGTCACAAAGCTCTGCCACCCCCCCCCCCAAAACCATATTTTTATTTTGAAAATAAAACATGCTTCAAATCGCTTTAAACTATTGTCATTGTAGTGCGTATTTAACGTGGCGTTGCACTCTGATGTTGTAGGAGAAAACATTTATTAAAAAGTCTATTTAATTAAGTAGAACGTGTTGTCTATATTTATTTAAAGTTGCGCATTTTGACGTGACGTCACATTTCTCAACCCCCCCCCTCCCCCCTCGTCACACATCGTCACAAATGTCTGACCCCCCCCCCTAGGTGCGTGACGTCATTTATGGACGGCCCCTTAGGAGCAACACTCCGCGTGTGTGTGGGTCTGTGCGTGTGTGGGTCTGTGTGTGTGTGGGTCTGTGTATGTGTGGGTCTGTGCGTGTGTGGGTTTGTGTGTGTGTGGGTCTGTGTGTGTGTGGGTCTGTGTGTGTGTGGGTCTGTGTATGTGTGGGTTTGTGTGTGTGTGGGTCTGTGTGTGCGTGGGTCTGTGTGTGTGTGGGTCTGTGTGTGTGTGGGTTTGTGTGTGTGTGGGTCTGTGTGTGTGTGGGTTTGTGTGTGTGTGGGTCTGTGTGTGCGTCCTTAACAGGAACTTTCTATATATAAAATATAGGCGATTTTCTGGCAATGGCCCATTCTTTCTATCACCGGACAGGTCAGGTCCCCAGAGGAGAACAGACCAGAGGTCACAACAAAACAAACGTCAGAGTCGTTGGGGAGACTAAAAGTGAGACGAAAAATCCCCATACCCGTCCCATATTTCTTTCGTGTAGGATTTCCCCCCGTTGTATTAGTTGAACACCGGCCGCACGGCTCTTTCTGCACGGTCGTGCATCAGTCTCAGGGGAATTGCTTCAATACAAGCAAACTCTGAACCGGTTTCGACATTCAGTATCTCGTCAGCAGAGCGAGGGGGGGGAGGGGGCACACAGCCCCGGCCTCTTCTTTGGAACGGCGAAGGGAGGGAAGGGGGGGGAGGGGGATGATCCCCCGGATCCCCAGCACCACGTGACCTCCCGCCTTGCTCCCCCCAGGCGCTCGGAGCGGGGTCTGCGTGCGTTCTTCCCGGAGTCTCTGCTCACCACCATGAAGGTGACGCATGCAACTCTCACGCAACCGTCATGCAACTCTTGTGCAACTGCCACGCAACTCTCACGCAACCTCCATGCAACTGTCACGCAACACTCATTCAACCTCATGCAACCTCACGCAACAGCACACCTTCACGCGCGCGGTCTCGCACAACCACATTACGCAACCTCACCCCGTCTCACGCGACCTCACGTGACCTCACCCCGTCTCACGCGACCTCACGTGACCTCACCTCGTCTCACGCGACCTCACGTGACCTCACCCCGTCTCACGTGACCTCACCCCGTCTCACGTGACCTCACGTGACCTCACCTCGTCTCACGCGACCTCACGTGACCTCACCCCGTCTCACGTGACTTCACCCCGTTTCACGTGACCTCACGTGACCTCACCCCGTCTCACGTGACCTCACGTGACCTCGCCTCGTCTCACGCGACCTCACCCCGTCTCACGTGACCTCACCTCGTCTCACGCGACCTCACGTGACCTCACCCCGTCTCACGTGACCTCACCTCGTCTCGCGCGAGCTCACATGACCTCACCCCGTGTCACGTGACCTCGCGCGACCTCGCGCCATGCGGGTTGCCTGTGCAGGTGAAGATGCTGCGGCGCCAGGTGCAGGAGGTGCTGCGTCTGTACGCGGGACTCACCCAGGAGCAGTGCATGGAGCGCAGCCTGCGCCTCATGGCAGCCGTGCGGCCCTTCTACGAGGAGCGCGTGCCCTGCGAGCTGGGGGTGCGGGACGGGGGGTGTGGTACGGGGGTGCGGGATGGGGGTGCGGGAAGGGGTGCGGGATAGGGGTGCGGGAAGGGGGTGCGAGTTGGGGGTACGGGAAGGGGGTGCGGGATGGGGGTGGGAGATGGGGGTGCGAGGTGGGGGTACGAGAAGGGGGTGCGGGATGGGGGTACGGGAAGGGGTGTGGTACGGGGGTACGGGCAGGGGGTGCGAGTTGGGAGTGCCGGATGGGGGTGCGATTTGGGGGTGCGGGATGGAGGTACGAGATGGGGGTATGGGACGGGGGTGTGGGATGGGGGTGTCGGATGAGGGAGCAGGAAGGGGGTGTGGAATGGGGGTGTGGGATGGGGGTGCGGGATGGGGGTACGAGGTGGGGGTGTGGGATGAGGGTGCGTAATGGGGGTGCGGAATGGGGGTGCAAGATGGGGGTGCGAGATGGGGGTGCGAGTTGGGGGTGCGAGTTGGGGGTGCGAGTTGGGGTTCTGGGTGTTAGGTCCATCCTGCTGCTCCCACCTTCCCGCCTCCCCCGCAGAACGAGTGGCCCGTGCAGGTGCAGCTGGTGATTGGACCCGAAAGCGACATCAGCTACTCGACAGACACGACCGCCGAGGTGGGGAGCACCTGTTCACCCCACCCCTCACCTGTCCACCCCTCCCGTGTCCACCGCACCCCTCACCTGTACCTCCCCACCCCCCGCTTGCCCTCTACCCATCCTCACGTCTCACCTGCCGCTCATGCACCTGACCTTGACCCTTCGCCCCTCTTCCCCCCCCCACTCCCCCCCCCCAGCCGGTGCTGCTGGCGCGCTTGGACGCGGTGTGCCGAGTGGAGGCGGTGCAGGGAGCGGAGCGAGGCTGCGTGCAGCTCCGACTCAGGGACTCGGGCACGGTGAGGCGCGCCACGACTCTCGCCGCTCACGCACGCACAGACGGCGGGGGTAGGGGGGGGGTCGTGGGGGTTTCAATCCTAGATTGACCCCTCCCCTCGCCCGCAGTGTAATCCAGGCAGTGGATTGACCACAGCTGGTGATGATTCCCTGCCGTGGGACCACTTTAGCCAACGCCTGGGAGAGGAGGTAACAGAGGGCACCCGACTCATCAGCCTTGCCTGCTTCACGGCCAACGTCGGCGATGAGCTGGGCCGTTCCTGGGCCTCCCCTAGGTCGACTCAGCCGTGTATGAGTGCCCGGTTCGGTGTGTAAACCGTCCGCACTGGGGAGACAAAGGCTGGCTGGACATGGCTGCGGCCACACCACCCAATAGCACGTGACCTAACAGCCTGGTGTAACTACAAGGGGGGTCCCTGTCTTCGTGTCTTCATGTATTCGTGTGTTTGTGTTAATGTTTGTTTGTGCACGTGTGTGTGCTCCTCCCGCGGGGAGATGTGGTGCAGCGGTTAGCGCGCTGCGCTACGCACCTGTCAGACCGAGATCGATTCCCGCTCACGGGCCACCAACACCAGTGACGCGATTGTCTGCACCGGTCTTGGGCATCGCCTAGGTCGACTCAGCCTCAAATGAGTACCTACATGGGGGATCTGTGTCTTTGTGTCTCGCAGCCGCTCATTCTCCTGGTCCGGGGGTCGTCCGAGGCCGAGTCTCTCTCCACGCTGCTCGACGGCCACTGCCGCGTGGCGCAGGGGGGCGTGGACGGGGGGGTCCCCTCGCTGCTGGGGGCTGGGGGGCCCAGCGGAGCATTCGGTGAGACGGGGGGGGGGGTAGCCCCAAGCATCCCACACGAAGCCACCTCGCACACCCAGCCAGTCGTCCAACACGAGTGAGCACTCGACGATTAGGGGCCGTCCATAAATGACGTCATGCACCTGGGGGGGGGGGGGTGAGACATTTGTGACGATGTGTGACGCTAGGGGGGGGGGGGTTTGAGAAATGTGACGTCGCGTAAAAATGCGCAACATTAAATAAATATAGACAACACGTTCTACTTAATTAAATTGACTTTTTAATAAATGTTTCTCCTACAATGACAATAGTTTAAAGTGATTTGAAGCATGTTTTTTTTTTTGGGGGGGGCAGAGCTTTGTGACGTCATATTTGAGAGGGAGGTCTGACTTTTTGTGACGCCGTGTGACAAGGGGGGGGGGGTCAAAAATCGTCCAAAATCGCGTGACGTCATTTATGGAAGGCCCTTTAGCCCATCGCGCTTTGCGAGTGAGTCGCAGTATAGGTGTTCACCAGTGCTAGTACTGGTTGGAACCTCCTGGTTACACCAGCCCACAGGGGATTATTGTGTCCGTCCGTCCGTCGTGCAGGGAGGGGCTGGGTGGGGAGGGAGGGAGGGGCTGGGTGGGGGGGTGGGAGGGATGGGGCTGGGTGGGGTGGGGCTGGGTGGGGAGGGGCTGGTCACCCCGTGGTGCCCTTATAAAACTGAACGTTTAACCAACTCACGCCGGCTTGTGCCCGCCCTCACAGTCGAGCATATTTGCGAAATACACCACGCCGCCGTTGACCCTGGTCATTGACCGAGCAACCCAACGTTACTACCAGCTCCCTCCGCAGGAGGAATGTGTTTTAATATCGCTTGCGAGTCGCTAGCGGAGGGCCGATGACTAACTGAACGATGCGCATTTTTTGAGATGCGAGATGCAATTTTGACATGGAGAGATCCGAGTTGTGGCTCGCGGCTGCATCGACAGGACCAGGGCGAGTGTTTTTAGTGTTTGTAGGGGCGAGTGTTTGTAGTGTTTGTAGGGGCGAGTGTTTGTAGTGTTTGTAGGGGCGAGTGTTTGTTGTGTTTTTAGGGGTGAGTCTTTGTAGAGGTGAGTGTTTGTAGTGTTTGTAGGGGCGAGTGTTTGTAGTGTTTTTAGGGGTGAGTGTTTGTAGGGGTGAGTGTTTGTAGTGTTTTTAGGGGCGAGTGTTTGTAGTGTTTGTAGGGGCGAGTGTTTGTAGTGTTTGTAGGGGCGAGTGTTTTTAGGGGTGAGTGTTTGTAGGGGTGAGTGTTTGTAGTGTTTGTAGGGGCGAGTGTTTTTAGGGGTGAGTGTTTGTAGGGGTGAGTGTTTGTAGTGTTTGTAGGGGCGAGTGTTTGTAGGGGTGAGTGTTTGTAGGGGCGAGTGTTTGTAGTGTTTTTAGGGGTGAGTGTTTGTAGGGGTGAGTGTTTGTAGTGTTTTTAGGGGCGAGTGTTTGTAGTGTTTGTAGGGGCGAGTGTTTGTAGTGTTTGTAGGGGCGAGTGTTTTTAGGGGTGAGTGTTTGTAGGGGTGAGTGTTTGTAGTGTTTGTAGGGGCGAGTGTTTGTAGGGGTGAGTGTTTGTAGGGGTGAGTGTTTGTAGTGTTTTTAGGGGTGAGTGTTTTTAGGGGCGAGTGTTTGTAGGGGTGAGTCACAGCCCGCCCAGACAGCACCAACGAAATGTAAAGCCCACCACGGTGAACCGGTTAACCGAATCGATTTTAATTTTGTGTTCGCTCCCACGCCTCCCTTTAGCTCCGGAGCAGCAAATGTAAAAAAAAATGTTGCCAATAATTTCGGTGTCTGGTTCGACTCTATTATTATTCTGATTTAATAAGAGTGCTGTGTTTACTGATTGTGCTGTGTGTATGTATGGTGTATGTACTGTGTGTGTATGTACTGTGTGTGTACGTACTGTGTGTGTACTTTGTGTGTGTATGTACTGTGTGTACGTACGGTGTGTGTACTGTGTGTGTACTGTGTGTGTATGTACTGTGTGTGTACTGTGTGTACGTACTGTGTGTGTACTGTGTGTGTACTGTGTGTGTATGTACTGTGTGTGTACTGTGTGTGTACTGTGTGTATGTACTGTGTGTGTACGTACTGTGTGTATACTTTGTGTGTGTATGTACTGTGTGTACGTACGGTGTGTGTACGTACGGTGTGTGTACTGTGTGTGTATGTACTGTGTGTGTACTGTGTGTGTATGTACTGTGTGTACGTACGGTGTATCTACTGTGTGTGTACTGTGTGTGTACTGTGTGTATGTACTATGTGTATGCACTGTGTATGTACTGTCTGTATGTACTGTGTGTGTACTGTGTGTATGTATTGTGTGTACGTACTGTGTGTATATTGTGTGTGTATGTACTGTGTGTACCGTGTGTGTACTGTGTGTATACGTACTGTGTGTGTACTGTGTGTATTTACTGTGTGTATGTACGGTGTATGTACTGTGTGTGTATGTACTGTGTGTATGTACTGTGTGTGTATGTACTGTGTGTGTATGTACTGTGTATGTACTGTGTGTGTATGTACTGTGTATGTACTGTGTGTGTGTACTGTGTGTGTACGTACTGTGTACGCATGGCACACTGGGTTGAGTGTGGGGACAGAGAGAGAGAGAGAGACCGCAGGGCAAGCCTCACTTCCCTTCCCTCTCCCACATCCTCGCCATCCTCTCACTCGGCTTCCTGCTTGGCCCGGTCACACGCCAACCCGGGCCGCTCCACCACCCTGCGAGCCCAGCACAGCTCAAATGAAACCCACGCTCTCAAACCATGCTAGCTCACACTAGCCTCTCAAACCATGTTAATCCATGCTACACTCTCAACCCATGCTCACCTCTCAACCCAAGCTAGCCTCTTCGATTAGCACGGTTGGCTACGTACGGTGCGAAAGAAGTTCTAACGTACATAAATAGCCCATGCTAGCCCAGTAACCTAGTGCACAGTCTAGGAGCTCACCCCCAGACCAGGAGTCGAACCCTAATGTTGGGGGGAGTGGGTCATGAGAGCCAAATGGGGGCGGGGGGGGGGCGGTGTGGGGGGTGTACCGGTGTCGATCCCCTGCACGTGGCGCGTGCCACTCTTTGTGTGCGCGTCATTGTCTGCGGGTGTGTCCGTGTGTGAGTGAGTGAATCTGTGAGCGTCATTGTCTGCGAGTGTGTCCGTGTGTGAGTGAGTGAATCTGTGAGCGTCATTGTCTGCGGGTGTGTCCGTGTGTGAGAGAGTGAATCTGTGAGCGTCATTGTCTGCGAGTGTGTCCGTGTGTGAGTGAGTGAATCTGTGAGCGTCATTGTCTGCGGGTGTGTCCGTGTGTGAGAGAGTGAATCTGTGAGCGTCATTGTCTGCGAGTGTGTCCGTGTGTGAGTGAGTGAATCTGTGAGCGTCATTGTCTGCGGGTGTGTCCGTGTGTGAGAGAGTGAATCTGTGAGCGTCATTGTCTGCGAGTGTGTCCGTGTGTGAGTGAGTGAATCTGTGAGCGTCATTGTCTGCGGGTGTGTCCGTGTGTGAGAGAGTGAATCTGTGAGCGTCATTGTCTGCGAGTGTGTCCGTGTGTGAGTGAGTGAATCTGTGAGCGTCATTGTCTGCGGGTGTGTCCGTGTGTGAGAGAGTGAATCTGTGAGCGTCATTGTCTGCGGGTGTGTCCGTGTGTGAGTGAGTGAATCTGTGCGCGTCGTTGTCTGCGGGTGTGTCCGTGTGTGAGAGAGAGAGTGAACCTGTGAGCGTCATTGTCTGCGGGTGTGTCCGTGTGTGAGTGAGTGAATCTGTGCGCGTCGTTGTCTGCGGGTGTGTCCGTGTGTGAGTGAGTGAATCTGTGAGCGTCATTGTTGGCGAGTGTGTCCGTGTGTGAGTGAGAGAGTGAACCTGTGAGCGTCATTGTCTGCGAGTGTGTCCGTGAGTGAGTGAATCTGTGCGCGTCGCGGGTGTGTCCGTGTGTGAGTGAGTGAATCTGTGAGCGGCATTGTCTGCGGGTGTGTCCGTGTGTGAGTGAATCTGTGTGAGCGAGTCGGTGTGGGTTTGTGTGTGTGTGCATTTCTCGGTGTGCGATTGTGTCTGGAGTCCCTGTCCCAATCAGCCCGTCTGTGTGAGTGTTTTTGAGTATTTGTCAGAGTGTGTCTGTGTATTTCTGCGTGTGTTTGTGTGCACGAGGTGCTCGCAAACGGCACTTGGCCCTAAAGTATTGTAAGGCTATACGGGGGATCTTTGTCTTTGTACCCGTGACGATGCGTGGCTGCCCTCGTACAGACGCCGACGACTACGCCGAGATCCCGGACGATGACAGCACGTACTGCTGCCTGCCTGGTGCGCGCCCTCTACACGCACCACGCACTCACACACCACACCCCACGCACTGCACACACCACACCACGCACTGCACACCCCACACCACGCACTCACCACGCACTGCACGCACCACGCACTGCACGCACCACGTACTGCACGCACCACGCACTGCACGCACCACGCACTGCACACCCCACGCATCACGCACTGCAGACCCCATGCATTGCACATCCCACGCAATGACGCACTGCACACCCCACGCAACTCCACGCGCTCCACACCCCGTGGACCATGACCACCACTCGCAACGCACACCTCGCACTGCACACCCCGCACTGCACACCCCGCACCCCATGCACTGTGAAGGCCACGTGCGCCGCGGGCCACCCACCACACACCACCTCGCCCAGCACACACCACCTCGCCCACCATACACCACCTCGCCCACCACACACCACCTCGCCCACCACACACCACCTCGCCCACCACAGCACACCTCGCCCAGCACACACCACCTCGCCCACCACCTCGCCCACCACACACCACCTCGCCCACCACCTCGCCCACCACACACCACCTCGCCCACCACCTCGCCCACCACACACCACCTCGCCCACCACACACCAACCTCGCCCACCACCTCGCCCAGCACCTTGCCCACCACTCACCACCTCGCCCACCACACCACACCTCGCCCACCACTCACCACCTCGCCCACCACACACCAACCTCGCCCACCACCTCGCCCACCACCTCGCCCACCACACACCACCTCGCCCACCACCTCGCCCACCACACACCACCTCGCCCACCACACACCACCTCGCCCACCACCTCGCCCACCACCTCGTCCAGCACCTCGCCCACCACACACCACCTCGCCCACCACCTCGCCCACCACCTCGCCCACCACACACCACCTCGCCCACCACCTCGCCCACCACACACCACCTCACCCACCACCTCACGCCGTGCCCCCCCCTACCCCCCTACCCGTGTCACCCAAAGTGCGCCGAGGCGAGGTGGCGCGCGCCAGCGTCCGCGTCTCCGAGTGCCTCGGGGAGGGACAATTCGGGGACGTGCACCGCGGGGTCTACACCGACCAGGTCAGGCCACGGGGCCCCCCAGGGGACCCCCAGGGGGACCCCCAGGGGTCGCGGGCTCATGGGGGGGGGCACAGCGAGGTCTTGCAGACACGGCCTCAGTGGGACGCAGGCTCAGGGAGGACATTGGGACGTGAGGACCCAGGGACACGAGGTCAATCTCCGCACATCAGATTAGCACGGTTGGCTACGTACGGTGGGAAAGAAGTTCGACGTACAGACATAGCCCATGCTAGCCCCAGCAGAGTCCATCCTAAATCCCTGACATCTCGGTGACTCGATTAATCTGTATCTCTCCGTTTGTCTGACGATCTGACCATCCGTCTCCCAATCTACATGTACCTCCCTCGCTGTGTCTCTCCATCTGCATGACTCTCTAACTCTGCATTTCTGTGGCTGTGTTTCTGTCTCTGTTCTTGTCGACCCCTCTATCCATTCGACCATCTGACTGCACGTGGTGCCCCAGCTCGAATCCCAGGCCACGGCTCACATCCGTTGGTGATTAGTCTAAACCGGTATTGGGACTCCTCTAGGTCGACTCAGCCTTAAATGAGTGTACCTGGCACAGTGTGTAGACATTAGCACTGGGGAGACAAAGGCGGACGGGGAAGACATGTTGCTTGCAACAGCACCTGCTCTGTGCTGCCCTTTGTAGGGTACTGGGAGCATCGTTGTCTGCGTCTTGATCCCGCAGGACGGCGTGGAGGTGCCTGTGGCCGTGAAGACTTGCAAGGATCCCACTGTGTCCAAGGCATTCCTCCAGGAGGCCTGTACGTCAACATCACATCCATCCACATCGTCATCATCATCATCATTGACCAGCACATCACCAACGACAAGATCATCGTCATCATCATTGACGAGCACATCGCCAACGACAAGATCATCGTCATCATCATCATTAACGAGCACATTGCCAACGACAAGATCATCGTCATCATCATTGACGAGCACATCACCAACAACAAGATCATCGTCATCATCATTGACGAGCACATCACCAACAACAAGATCATCGTCGTCATCATTGACGAGCACATCGCCAACAACAAGATCATCGTCATCATCATTGACGAGCACATCACCAACAACAAGATCATCGTCGTCATCATTGACCAGCACATCACCAACGACAAGATCATCGTCGTCATCATTGACGAGCACATCGCCAACAACAAGATCATCGTCATCGTCGTTGTGAACATCCTCATCATCAACAATACATCTTCATCCACAACTCATTAGCAAATTAGCATCAGCAATTTATCATAGTTTTTCTTTATTTATTCATCGTCTTCATCATCGCCACCAGTTGTTTTGAACGCTGTGACTGGTGAGGGATAGTGGTTGAGGTACGATGGCGAATATGGTCGCGAGAATGGTGGCATGGTGGAGAGTGTGGTGGTGAGGTAATGAGTTTAGTGGTGAGTTTAGTGGTGAGGTAATCAGTAAGGTGGTGAGGTAATCAGTAAGGTGGTGAGGTAATCACTTAGGTGGTGAGGTAAGTCGGTGAGGTGTTATGCTGAGGTATGTTCATGAGTATGGTGGCTAGGTAATGAACATTTTGGTGAGTATTGTGATGAGCTGTGGGTTGTGAGCGTGTTTCTGAGCTCACCTTTGATGTATTTAACGCGCCGCGCTCTCCGCAGACACGATGCAGGAGTTTGACCACCCTCACATCGTCCGCTTCGTGGGCGTCATCGCCGAGGGAGAGCCACAAAGCCTCCTCATGGAGCTCTGCCTCTACGGGGAGGTGAGGCGGCCGGCAGGCGATGGGAGCGGTGATGGTGGTGATGGTGGTGATGGTGGTGGTGGTGATGGTGGCAGGGAGCGGTGGTGTAGCGGTCAGTACTATGCGCTGCGAACTTGGTGACCCGGGTTCGATTCCCGCTCACGGCCATCACCGGTGACGATTTATTTGAACCGGTCCTGGGCCTCCCCTAGATCGTCTCAGCCTCAAATGAGTAATTGGTGCGGTGTGTAAACATTGCCACTGGGGAGACAAAGACGGCCGGGCGTGGTGCTGGCCACCCACCGCTTCATGTGCCGTTCTGGCTTTCATAGGTGCTTGCTAACAGCACTTGCCCCAACAGTTTGGCAAGGCTACACGGGGGATCTTTGTATTTTTTTATTATTGATGGTGGTGATGATGGTGGTGGTGATAGTGGTGATGGTGGTGATGGTGGTGGTGATGGTGGTGATGGTGGTGATGGTGGTGATGGTGGTGATGGTGGTGATGGTGGTGTGCGTGCTCGCAGCTACGCAAGTACCTGCAGACCAATTTTCTGGAGCTGGAGCAAGACCTGCTGCTCTCCTTCGTCTGCCAGATCAGCACGGCGCTCTCGTACCTGGAGAGCCGCAAGGTAGTGCACAGGTGGGTTTACGGGTCGTCGTTGTCGCTGTTGTTGTTGTTGTTGTCGCTGTTGTTGTCGTTATTGTTGCTGCGTCAGGCAGCAATACGTTTAGACGCTGAATGCCAATGTACCAGGTCTGCTAGCCACGACGAGAGGGCTTCCGTAGATGGAGTAAGAGTTGTGATGATCCTTCTTCACTGAAGGAACGTGGACTGCAGTGGTTCACTCTACGGTCCATACTTTGAGTTGCATGGCCACAATTGCACTACTGGTCTTAAAATTTACATTAATTCTAGATTTGAAGCTTTTGTGACTGCAAGGATTAATATTCTTAGGTTTTTTCGGTAAAGTCAAGTAGGTACATTTTTTTATTATTAATAAAAGTAAAATAAAATAAAAATAAAATAATATAATAATACATTTTATGGAGTAGATGTTTGCACATCGTCATGTGTTGATGTTCTGATGGCATTGATGGTTCCACCAACCAGTGTCTTAGAGGAGGAATGGTCAGAATCAGGAGGTGTGGGATGTTTGGTTCTCGAATAAGGAGGAGGTGTTCATTATTTTGGACGACCGCGTTGTTCCACTCTGTGAGAACGCTAGCAGCGTTCTTCCGGATCTGGGTGAGATTCTAGGATGACGGTGACAGCAGCAGCAGCAGCGTGATCCCAGAAGTGGGATCGGTGGCGAGGTGGGATGTCTTGGTTGATGGTGGGTAGGCAGTGCCGGATAATCCCAGTGGCAAATGAAGCTACATATGCTACGGGCATATGCTAAATGTTTTCAAGCTATCAATTCCGGTTCAGTGATTCTGCACTTGCTCTACCACTATAGTACTATACCGCCTTCAACTTTTACGAACGACGGTGTGTTTAAGGTTAGTGATTTGTCATATTATCTGGCTGTATAGCAAATAAAAAAATACAATTACTTTACTACGCGATTAAAAAATTAGTGTTTTCATATTTAGGGCCCCTTTATAACATATTCTACAGGCCCCGCACCAGCTTAATCCGCCATTGTGGGTAGCCGGTTCGTTTCGGCAAGAAAACAACGTGTAGACTTCTTGGTTCTTTCGGTAAAGTCACATAGAAAGAACCAAGAAGATGAATCCCTGCAGTCACGAAAGCTTTAAATCGAAATTTTACGTGTAGACTGCCTTGCAGTTTGCGCGATGAACTCTGCGGCTATTTGGTGGCAGAATGTTTGCCAGAATAGGGAGCCAGGGGATCGGTGTCAGGGCTCTGTTGATGATGCGCATCGCGCTATCTGATTGTGCATCTGGCAGTGTTGTACATGAGCTCCTGGACCAGGCTTGCCGTGCATTTGGAGTGCAGCTGATCTACTCTGTCACAGAATAGATCAGTGAGAGGGCGGCAGATGGCAGCAGATGGCAGCACATCAGCTCAGGTGCCTCAGGTTGTCCCTGCAAGGTTCTGTAGCAGGGTGATCCTTGAGATGTTTTTTTTTGACAAATCTGTTTTTACGTGGGGCTTTGTAGTGTGTAGGTGAGAGCATAGGTGACGTGGTGCATGGGTGAGTGTACAGGTGAGATGGTGCACAGGCGAGTGTACAGGTGAGCATACAGATGAGGTGGTGCACGATTGAGTAAGCAGGTGGAGGTGGTGATAGGCGGGTGCACGTCACCAACACGATCACCCTCCTGCACGTACCCTGTGACCTTGTGACCCCCGTGTCTCAACGATGACCCCGTAATCCCCATGACCCCCTGGCGTTTCTCGTAACTCCGCGTGACGCCGTGTGACCTCACGCGCGCGATCGCTTGCGTGACCCCCCGATCGCCCCACCGTGACCCCACGACCCCCGTGACCCCGTCACCTCGTGACCCCGTGACCCCACGCAGAGACGTGGCGGCAAGGAACGTGCTGGTGGCGGCGCGCGACTGCGTGAAGCTCGGGGACTTCGGCCTCTCCCGGAGCATGGGGGACAGCGAATACTACCGAGGTGAGTGGGTGGCATGGTGAGGGGGGGGGGGGGGTGAGGACGAGGTGAGCGGGTGGCATGGTGAGGTGGACAGCGAGTACTACCGCAGTGTGTGGGTGGGACGGTGAGGGGGAGCTGAGGTATTAAAGTTGCTTGAATAAAGTGTTCATCCACAGATATTTCTATTCCATGGTACCCTATTGAAGTCAACGTTCCCGTGAAATCCTCTCTGTCCATATGATACACAAAATACTAATGTACATAGCAATATACTAATGTCCACGTGATATAATATATATAATTGCATCGATGATACACATCATACACCACATAAAACGTATACGGTATATATTTAGTAAACGCATTATGTACCATATAACGGTTCTTTAATTCAACTAAGACAATATATTTGGTTCTCGGCTCACCGATAATGTTGTAACGCGTGCAGGAGAGCTTGGGGGTACGTCACACGTCCAACTTATCCCCGACATAATTTAATTTCCTTGAGGTGTTGCGGGTGGTGTGTTTGGTAGCCGTGAAAAGGAGCCATCGGATTCCTCCAGTCTAAATGAAGATTCTGATTCTGAAAGATTCTGATTCTGACATCACTCTCCCGACCAACGGGGATTTCTCAGCAACAACAATCAACAATCATCCTCCCACGACTGGCAGCTGAGGGGGCGCCGCTGCGTCGAGATGTTAATGTCTCTCCCCACCTCTCCCCCCCCCCCCACGTCTCCCTCCCCACTTCTCCCCCCACCTCCCCCCCCCCACGTCTCCCTCCCCACCTCTCCCTCTCAGCCGCCAGTAAAAGCAAACTCCCCATCAGGTGGATGGCGCCCGAGTCCATCAGCTTCTGCAAGTACACGTCAGCCAGCGACGTGTGGATGTTCGGTACGAGGGGAAGGGGGGGGCCCGGTTGGGGGAGAGGGAGGGAGACTGGAAGGGTGTGTGGGGGGGAAGGTCTCTCTTCTCTCCCGTCTGTCTGGATGAAGGGCAACCTGAAAGTCCGTGTCAAAGTCAGGTAGCCGGGAAATTGGCTTCAGACGCTGTCTTCTCGACAGACCTGGTCTGCACCTGAGGACGGCTACTTGCGTTGTGCCCGAAACGTCGTGAAAATTATTTTATTATGTTTTACTTTTATTATTTTATTATTTCCCTTCTACGTGACTTTACCGAAAGAACCAAGAAGATGAAATTGGCTTCAGTTGATGTGCACTGGGTTGGCCTCGATGTCTCCGTTACATTTCTGGAGGTCAGTGATTCACGACAGGAGCGGATTTTGGCTGGCCATCGCACAGAGACGGCCAACCGCATCGCGCACATTCAGATGCACTTCTGCGGCCGTCTGGAACGCTCTTCTTTCCGATATGAGGAAGCCACCGGGAGCTCTGCACTTTTAAATCATCATCTAGATTGAAACACTCATTTCCTTAGAAGTGCTTTTTGTGTTTAGTTTGTTGTCCTTCCCCTGCACCCTCGATTTGCATGGTTCGCTACGTACGGTGCGAAAGAAGTTCAACATACGGTACTTACATACAGGGACTGCGTGGGCTGGCATAGTGAGACGCGTCGACTCGCACGCGCGGAGCTCTATAGAGAGGTGTAGGCGGAGCGGTGGCGCAGCGGTTAGCGCGCTGCGGCTACGACTCCCGGCGACCCGAGTTTGACTCGTGCGCTCACGGCCAACAACGCCAGCGATGATTATCCAAACCGGTCCAGGGCTTCCCCTAAGTTGACTCGGCCTCAAATGAGTACCTGGTGCTGGCCACCCACCCACCCCCTCGTGTGCCGTGCCGGCCTTCATAGGTGCTCGCTAACGACACTTGCCCCCAGCAGTCTTTTAAGGCTATACGGGGGATCTTTGTCTTTGGGGCGAGGTGTGAGCTTTGAGATGGAAAGCCAATGCAAGGAGGAAATGGGGAAGTGAGGTTATGGTTATGGGCGGGGGGGATGGTGGGGAGGGGGAATTTATAAATAGTGGGGGGGGGGGGGGGAGAAAGGAGTGGGGGGGGGTGCCATCGTCGCTGGGCGAGAGAATAACCCGGTGACGTTGGGCAACAGAGCCACACGTGGACCGTGCGGAGTGTCCATGTGTCCTGTGCATGCACTACATTACAGCGATTGTTAAAGTAAACTTATTTTGATCATTTATTTATTGAATGCAATTCACGCGAACTGCATCTCGACGCGCCGTGGAATGTGTAACGCGCGCAGTTTCCACAAGGGGTGCACAGGAAACCACAGACGAGGGGGCCGGGGGGTAAGCAGCCGGAACCGGTGCTAACCAACGATTGCCCAGGCTCTGCGGTCCTCCATTTGGGCGTTTGGGCCAAACTCCGTCAACGATCGTACATCACGACAATCTGCACGTCGTCACATGCTACTAACACTCACTGATCGGTCGCCAACACCTCCGATGAGCACGGTTGGCTGTGTACGGTGCGAAAGAAGTTCAACGCACATCTAGAAACTGCAAAGCTTAAGCAATTGTTGGTAGCACCGACTCGCCACCTGGCGGCTGCCGCTGCTGCTGCCTTCCCGCTCGTGCCTCCTGCGGGTTCCTAGGCGACTTTGAGAGATGCGATTTGAATGAACGGCAGCGAGATGTTAACTACCTCGCCTGGTATACAGGAGGTCATGGTTTCGATCCCGACCCTGACGCATGTTGTATATTTGAAGTCTGTGTGTGTCTCTCTCTCTCTCTTATCATCATCACGGTGGCTAAGAGATGTTAACTACCTCGCCTGGTATACAGGAGGTCGTGGGTTCGACCCCGACCCTGACGCCTGTTGTATATTTGGAGTCTGTGTGTGTCTCTCTCTCATCATCATCACGGTGGCTAAGAGATGTTAACTACCTCGCCTGGTATTCAGGAGGTCGTGGGTTCGACCCCGACCCTGACGCCTGTTGTATATTTGGAGTCTGTGTGTGTCTCTCTCTCATCATCATCACGGTGGCTAAGAGATGTTAACTACCTCGCCTGGTATACAGGAGGTCGTGGGTTCGATCCCGACCCTGACGCCTGTTGTATATTTGGAGTCTGTGTGTGTCTCTCTCTCATCATCATCACGGTGGCTAAGAGATGTTAACTACCTCGCCTGGTATACAGGAGGTCGTGGGTTCGATCCCGACCCTGACGCCTGTTGTATATTTGGAGTTTGCGTGTCTCTTTCTCCCTCCCCGTGGTCGCGTGGATTTTTCCACCCCACGTTTAGAATCAACATCACGCGTTTAGACGATTTGGCTGCTATAAATGTCCACGTGATAAGCCACTTCATTGGGCTATCATTTGTGATAGCCAGGTCGTTTCTGCAAAAAGAGCTTCATCACTCAGTGGACCTTACCTCGTAAAATAGAATAGTAACCATGCCATTGTTATATATTACTATTGTGATTTGTTACGGTATCGCACCGTGATAAATGATATCACGGCAACACTGGCGAAGGCGAGGCTCGTGGAGCCAGACTAAGGCGCTGATTGCTCCCCCCTCCTGCCCCCCCCCCCCACGCTCACCAGGCGTGTGCACGTGGGAGATCCTGTGCCGGGGAGCGAAGCCGTTCCCCGCGGTGCGGAACGATGAGGTCCTGGGGCGGCTGGAGAAGGGCGAGCGGCTGCCTCTGCCCTCCGGCTGCCCCCCCAAACTCTACCGGCTCATGGGGCGCTGCTGGGCGCGCGACCCCACGGCGCGGCCGCTCTTCTCCGAGCTCAAGCGGCAGCTCCAGTTAGTCGCCGCCACCACCACCATTATCACCACCGCCACCACCACCATTACCACCGCCGCACACACCAGCGTTATCACCATCACCACACCTCGATCACCACTTTGCGCACCAGCTCAACCACGCATACTGGCACCACCACCACCACACCCAGCAGCTCAACCATGCACCCCAGCTGGAACACGCACGCGGGCACCTCCACGCACTGAGCCCCTCCACCCACCCCCTCCCCGTGTCCCAGGGAGATCCGCGAGGAGGAGAGCGCCCAGGGGGAGCCACGCGTGAAGGGGCCGTGGCGCATGCCCTGCGGGGTTGACCCCGGCCCCCCAAAGGTGGTAACAGCCTGACCCCCTCCCCTCGCAGCGTATCTATACTCAGGCTCGGACTGGCCATAGGGCCGATCCATTCCTAGAGCCGGTGGGCCGGTCTGTGTGGGCAAATCGCAAATGTGATCAGAGTAGCAAAAACTATTTTAATTAAAATATTGTATTACCTCTAATGTGTACGCTCTGTTGCCTACTCACGATCTCTGTTGGCATCGAGTCCCCGAATATTCGGGAGCCCCAAAGATTATTCCTCACCGGGCCCCCGTTTGTTCTTTTGGACACATCCCCCATATGGGCCCAATGAGATCGCACAGCAGAATGACGCCAAACACTTCGTCACATCGCAACGTCGAGCAGGGACTCCGTAGCCCCCCGAATTTTGGCCCGGTGTGTTTTCAAAATGCCTGGGCATGTTTTTAGTCCCATTTCGTCACTGTCCCAACGCCTACCCCCTCTCACGGGGACCGTTCCTGGGTAACTCTTCCACTAACCTTGCCCACGCAAAAAAATGACTTAATCGGTGACAACCAAAAAAACCCCGGTGTAGTCACTGCAGCGGCGGGTTCTGCCAACGCCCCAAGTAGTGACGGCTGCCCACTTGGTGGGGGGGGGGGGGTTCCTAGGCTAGACTGCCGGAGAGCAATGCTGAGGAATGTAACCAAGCGGCACCAGACATGCAAATCGTTACATCGTTTCACCTCTGACGTTGTTGTTGACGACGATGATGATGCTGCTGATGAAGATGTTATTGACGATGATGATGATGTTGCTGATGAAGATGCTATTGACGATGATGATGATGGCTGATGAAGATGTTATTGACGATGATGATGATGTTGCTGATGAAGATGTTATTGACGATGATGATGATGTTGATGATGGTGCCCCCAGCCCACCCGCTTGCAGGGCTCACTCTCCCCGGGTGTGGACGATTACGCCGTGCCACTGCTCAATCTGCTGGGGGAGCCAACCCAGGTTCGCTCCCCCATCCCTCCTCCGCTCCCCCTCATCTCACCACCCACAACCTCCACCTACCCGGATGGATTTTTTTTAGTTGCAGTCGGCTCTTCGTGTCCCAGTGTTCATTCTCATGTCCCCATGTCCCAGTGTCCCTGTGACCACGTGTCCTCCCCCGTGTTTTGTCTCTGCAGCTCGGGCTGAACGTGTCGTTGCTGCAGGACGAGCTGCTGCTGCTGCAGAAGTCGGCCATGGCGCGGGATGGACTGTGGCTCCACGGGGTGAGGCGACGCCACTCGGAACTCACCACCCACTCACCACCCACTCACCACCCACTTGCTACCCACTCGCCACCGCTCGCTCTCTCTCGATGAGAGCGAGCGAGGACGACTCGGACGCGCCAGGGAGCAACCACAGATGAGCGGGAAAGGGAGCCAGGCAGTGAGGCGGCACAGACGTTCTCACCCCCAAGCTCTGCGATCCTTTCGATACATTAAGGCGTCATCGACCGACGAATGAGTGTTTACATGCGGGAGGACCCCGGGGCACACGGAGAAAATCCACGCGTGCGAGGGAGCAACGCTCTATCCCCATACAGATGGGACAGGCGGAGTCCACACACTTGTTTGCCGTACTACTGCATTCCCCTGGCTCCTCGACGCCCGACCACGCGAAGGGAGATTCACAGCCATCTGTGGGTGATCCACCAACCCTCGCTGCTGCTGCTGCCTCCACAGCGCTGGGTCACAACGCAGCCGCCGCCGCGTGCATAGCCGCCTTTAACGAGCGGCTGGCCGCACCGCGACGTTTGTCTTTAGCCGACTCGTAGCGGACCGGCGTTGTGGCCGCCACTCCACTGGAACGCGGGCTAACGGAGACGAGAGTGTGGGCACGTCGCTTGGGCTTGTGTCGCACCGCACGTAACCGACCGAGCGAGCGACCGTGCTCGTCGGAGCACGCCGGTTCCGTCCTTGTTTGGAGTCATCATTCGTCAGGAGGGCGTCGCCGCCGTGGCCTACCGCTGGCTGCGGTGGGTCCTCGTATCGTGAACGAGACCTCCGTGCTCACGGTGGCAGTGGGGGGAGGGGACGGTCTGGTGGCCCCTATCCAAGGGTTGAGGGTGGGTGGCAAGTGGAGTGCAGGGGGGGGGGGGTCCGGGGCGACCCACACCACCCTGTGGGACCCCCACAGGGTGGAAGTATTACGTCTGACAGCGTAACGTCGAAGCGCGTCACCCTCCCTCCCCCC
Source organism: Lethenteron reissneri (assembly GCF_015708825.2). Taxonomy (NCBI): domain Eukaryota; kingdom Metazoa; phylum Chordata; class Hyperoartia; order Petromyzontiformes; family Petromyzontidae; genus Lethenteron; species Lethenteron reissneri. The sequence continues at coordinate 1,670,162 of NC_083797.1, forward strand.
CCAAAAAAAAAGTTCGGGGGCCCGGGGCAGTCGTCCCGATTCGCCGTCACCCCAGGGGCCAGTTCTGGCGACAGTAAAATCAAACGCTGAGCAAACTCTCTTCGAGCACGCGGCGTCATGATTCACTCGTCGTTCACGGGCGGTTGCATTATTGTCCACGGTGGTCGGGCCGTTCCATCGATAGACCGGCGCCCGTCATAGGAATGTGGAATTGACCCAGGGCCGTGAATGCGGACGAGCTCGATCACAACGCGACACGCTCGCTGCCGGCGTGAGCAGGAAGCCGCCCACTCACTCGCCCGCCTTCTGAGCCCCCAGTGGGAAAACCACAGCCCCCCCCCTCTCCTGTGAGCCCTTCCTGGGGTACAAGCCGCTCCCTTTACACCGATGCAGCTCGAACCACAAACACACGCAGCACTCTCTCACCGACTCGCACTCATAGCCACGCCGTGCTGAGTCTTACTCTCATAGCGACACCAGACTCCGTCACTCTCACAGTCACACAGACTCACACCTACACTACCCTCTCACAGACTCACACCTACACCACCCACTCACAGACTCACACCTACACCACCCACTCACAGACTCACACCTACACCACCCACCCACTCACTCTCACAGACTCACACCTACACCACCCACTCACAGACTCACACCTACACCACCCACTCACAGACTCACACCTACACCACCCACCCACTCACTCTCACAGACTCACACCTACACCACCCACTCACAAACTCACACCGACACCACCCACTCACAGACTCACACCTACACCACCCACTCACTCACTCTCACAGACTCACACCGACACCACCCACTCAGTCATCCTCGCAAAGACTTGTCACAGGCACACCACACACCATGCTGCGCTCGTGCTGGGGCACCAATTGACCAACTCACACATTCACTCTCTCACACTCCCTAACACACACGCACACACATTCACGCTCACACTCACTTACACACAATTACTCGCTCTCACACTCTGCGTCTCTATGCTAAAGCGGCTGAGACTCCGGTTTGGCAAAGCGGTACCGGCTCCACCCACATCCGCCGTGTTCATCCACCGTGTTCATCCTTATCCACCGTCTTCATCCACACCCACTGTGTTCATCCACAGTGGTCATCCACATCCACCGTGTTCATCCACACCATCCACGACCTCCACTGTGTTCTTCCAGATCATCACATTATCGAGATTTCTCTCTCCCGCGCTTTGCCCACGTGAACACTGTGCACGTGGAGTCCGGCATGCTGCCCTAACCCTACCTCTGATCCTAACCCTACCCCTGATCCCAACCCTACCCCTGATCCTAACCCTACCCCTGATCCTAAACCCTACCCCTGATCCTAAACCCTACTCCTAACCCTGTCTCTATCCCGATCCCTACCCCTACTCATGTCCCTACCGCCCGTCTTTATCCCCAGGACAGGGCGGGCAAGGCTGGGCGGCAGCTCGAGGAGCAGGACACCCCAGGACCTCAGCAGGAGGCGCCTCACGTCGTGCGGACGGTGAGTGAATTGGGTGAGGGAGTGAGTGAGAGAGCGAGCGGGTGAGCTGGTGAGCGGGTGAGTGAAGGGGTGAGGAAGTAAGGGCGGGGAGGGGTCAATGAGCGGCTGAGTGATGGGGTGAGAGAGTGGGTGAGTGATGGGGTGAGAGAGTGGGTGAGTGATGGGGTGAGAGAGTGGGTGAGTGATGGGGTGAGAGAGTGGGTGAGTGATGGGGAGAGAGAGTGGGTGAGTGATGGGGAGAGAGAGTGGGTGAGTGATTGGGAGAGAGTGGGTGAGTGATGGGGTGAGAGAGTGGGTGAGTGATGGGGTGAGAGAGTGGGTGAGTGATGGGGTGAGTGGGTGAGTGATGGGGTGAGAGAGTGGGTGAGTGATGGGGTGAGAGAGTGGGTGAGTGATAGGGTTGGAGAGTGGGTGAGAGAGTGGGTGAGTGATGGGGTGAGAGAGTGGGTGAGTGATGGGGTGGATGATTGACATTTGTAAAAAAGAGCTTTATAGCTCATCGGATTGCTCCAAGATAAATATTCTGATTCCGAATCTGACTGAGGGGTGAGTGAGAGGTGAGTGAGGGGTTTGGGAGAGGATGACATTTGAGGGGTGAGTGGGCGGGGGGGGGGGATGAGTTGACACAGGGACACCGAGATACAGCAACAGTTGTGAGTGCAGTGGAAGATAATGATGGTGAGGAGGAGGAGGGGTGATTGCGATGGTGATGGAGGAGTGGAGGGATGAGTGGTCAGCGTATCCGATGCAGGAGGAAGTGCCCCTCCCTGCCTGCCTCTCCCCGCGGGGTCTCACGGACGCGCCTGCCCTTCCCTTCTACCCACAAACATTCATACACTCACACACACACGTACACACATGTACACAAACATTCATACACTCACACACACGCACACACACATTCATACACTCACACACACACGTACACACATGTACACAAACATGCATACACTCACACACATACATACACGCATGTACACAAACATACACACACACGTATATACACACATATACACAAACATTAATACACTCACACACGTACATACACACATATACACAGCATTCATACACTCACACAAACACGTACACACATGTACACAAACATTAATACACTCACACACACACGTACACACATGTACACAAACATTCATACACTCGCACAAACACATACACACACACATGTACACAAACATAAATACACTCACACAAACACATACACACATGTACACAAACATTCATACACTCACACAAACACATACACACATGTACACAAACATTCATACACTCACACAAACACATAAACACAAACATTCATACAATCACATACACACACAGAACCCCGTGGAGCCGACGAGGCGAGATGCACTTCCCACCACGTGCGGTGAGTTTCTCTGTCACACGCGCGGGTGACTCACGCACGAGTTCACCCACCCGCTCACCCGTCTGCTCACCCACTCACCCGTCGATTCTCTTATTAAACCGCGCGCTCACTCGCCCACCCACACACTCACCCATTCATTATCTCATCCATCCACTCACTCACTCGCTCACTCATTCACTCACTTATCCTATCCTCTCATTTACCCACTTACTCGCTTGCTTACTCATTCGTTTACCAACTCATTTCATTCACTCGGTCACGTACCCACTCTTCCCTCCTCTCACCGACTAACTCATCCATCCAATCTCTCACTCATTAAGTCGTTTATCCACCTCACTCACCCACTTGCTCACACAACCACTCACTCGCTCACCCACTCTTCCCTCCTCTCACCGACTAACTCATCTATCCAATGTCTCACTCATTCAGTCGTTTATCCAGCTCACTCACCCACTGGCTCACACAACCACTCACTCGCTCACCCACTCTTCCCTCCTCTCACCGACTAACTCATCTATCCAATGTCTCACTCATTCAGTCGTTTATCCAGCTCACTCACCCACTGGCTCACACAACCACTCACTCGCTCACCCACTCTTCTACTCACCCGCTCACCCGCCCGCTCACCTGCCCGCTCACCCACCCGCTCGCTCACCCACTCACCCGCTCACTCGCTCACTCACCCATTCACCCGCTCACTCACTCACCCGCTCACCCTCTCACTCACTCACTCACTCACCCGCTCACCCTCTCACTCACTCACCCGCTCACTCACCCTCTCACTCACCCACTCACCCGCTCGCTCACTCACTCACCCACCCACCCACCCACTCAGCAGTGGGGAGTGTTAATAATGGTGTTCGTTGGCGGACGGATGTGGTCTCGAATATGATTAAGCTCGCGAGTGCTTACTCACCTGCCGCCCGCAAACTCGCATTGATGCTCACCGGGCTCTCCTTTCCCTCACCTGCTGCCCTGTAAGATCACCCTTCGTCCGTAAGCTCACCCCGCTGTAAGGTAACTTTTCTGTCCGTAATAAGTGGGTTCTGCAAATCGCTTTCTTGCAAAACCGGTCAAACCCGGATACCGATTAGCGGCACGTGCCGATGCGTATCCCGACGTCGCTTTAACTTTGACAGCTGAGAAGTTAACGGAGCCGCTGCCACAGCGGCGTCGTGGTCAGTACCCCGAACTTGCAATCTTAGCGGTCGCCGGTTCGATTCCCTCTCTCGGCGCGGTAGTTTTTTTAAACCCAAATTCTTTGTTTTAACCCCTCCCCCACCCCCCAACCTATTGTCTGTCCACCCACCACGAATGGGTTCACCATGGTGGGGTAAAGTGTGGGTAACTCTACCCTCCCTTACCCCCCACCTCTTCCCAGACTTCTAGTCTCGCGTGGAAAAGTCGTCCAAATACGCTCTCGAGCTCCCCCCCCCCATCCGTCATCAGCAGCAGTGGCGAGAGCGCGCAGTTGCGGGGCTGCGCTCTTTAATCCCTTAAAGCCGAGACGCGAAGCGAATGAACCACGCGCTGACTTGCGCCGCCCGTGCCCACGTTTGTACTTCTGCGCGAGCCAAACTGTGCCTTGATTTCTACAATTCAAGGCCGTAGCCATGGAGTCAACATTGAGGGGGACCAAATCTTCCAGGGGGTGTGGGGTTCCCCCCCCAGAAAAAAAATCTAAATTTTAAAACGAATTTCCTGCCTAAAATATTTTTAAAAATCACGAACACATAGGATGGACTTTTTCTTTTTTTACAATAATGTCTAATAGTGTATTGTATTACATTGCTCTGTTTTTTTTGTACCTTTTCTTGTTTCATTGTATGTAATGGCAGAGATTAGGGATTAATAAAGTACAACCATAACTACACAATCATATAAACATAAATCTATTTTAGCAATATATTGGGGGGGATGTGTGTCCCCCAATATATATTATAATTCCACTCGAATCGGCTTACCCGCTCCTGTCTGCTCACACCCCCCCCCCCCCCTATAATCTCACCCCTCTTCCCTGTCAGCACACCCCTTGTACGCTCACCCCTCGGCCTGTAACATCATCCTCTGGATGCTCACCCTTCTGCGTGTAAGCCCTCACCCCCTCTGCCTGTAAAAGCTCACCCTCTCTGAGCTCTCCGTTCCGAGTGTCAGCTCACCCCCCCCCCCTTGCTGCTGGCCCGACAGGAGAAGTGTTCGCTCCTCGGAAGCCCCCGAGGCCTGGGGCACCATCGGTGCCCGAGGGGGACCTGGGCAGAGGAGAGACGCAGCTCACGGGAGCCAAGGTGACTCGCCGGGGTTGTTGTGATTGCGGTGTGCGGCGTGCTGTGTTGTGACGCGTACGCACGGCGCGCTGTGTGCGACTTGGTGTGCGGTGTTGCAGGTACAGAGTGTGCGGCGACGGCGGTAGAGTGCATTGTATTGTGCCATCTGTGGTGCAGGCGGGTGAGGGTGCAGCGTGGTGAGTGCGCGTTGCAGGCTGGGTGAGTTCGAAGCGTGGTGAGTGTGCAGGCGGGTGAGTGTGCAGGTGGGTGAGGGGCGTGGTGAATGAGCGGCGTGGTCAGTGAGCGGCGTGGTGAGCGTGCAGGCGGGAGAGTGCGCGGCGTGCGCGGCGTGGGCGGCGTGGTGAGTGAGCGGCGTGGTGAGCGTGCAGGCGGGTGAGTGCGCGGCGTGGTGAGTGAGCGGCGTGGTGAGCGAGCGGCGTGGTGAGCGAGCGGCGTGGTGAGCGAGTGCGGGGCGTGGTGAGTGAGCGGCGTGGTGAGTGAGTGAGCGGCGTGGTGAGTGAGCGGCGTGGTGAGCGTGCAGGCGGGTGAGTGAGCGGCGTGCGCGGCGTGGGCGGCGTGGTGAGTGAGCGGCGTGGTGAGCGTGCAGGCGGGTGAGTGCGCGGCGTGGTGAGCGAGCGGCGTGGTGAGCGAGTGCGGGGCGTGGTGAGCGAGTGCGGGGCGTGGTGAGTGAGCGGCGTGGTGAGTGAGTGAGCGGCGTGGTGAGTGAGCGGCGTGGTGAGTGAGTGAGCGGCGTGGTGAGCGCGCGGCGTGGTGAGCGAGCGGCGTGGTGAGTGAGAGCGCGGCGTGGGCGGCGTGGTGAGCGAGCGGCGTGGCGAGCGAGAGCGCGGCGTGGTGAGCGAGCGCGCGGCGTGGCGAGCGAGTGAGTGAGCGGCGTGGCGAGCGAGTGAGTGAGCGGCGTGGTGAGTTCAGGTGCAGGCTTGGTGAGTGATCGCGCTGCGTGCTGTGTGCAGGTGGGCGAGCCGGTGGTGCTGGGCCGCACGGCGCCACGTGAGCGCGCCGGCGACGCGGTGTTCGCGTGCGTCACGCGGGTGGTGCAGGCCGTGCTGCAGCTCAACTCGCGCTCCGCGGACGCGACCTCCGACGACCTCGTCGCGCTCGTCAAGGTGATGCTCATCCCCCGTCACCCCAAGAGGGTCCTGGCTCAGATACATTTATCACACTGTTTTGGTAGCTGCTAGCAGTGCCGGACTAAGCTAGTGCGGGGCCTGTAGCATATGTTATAGAGGAGCCCTAAATATATATTTTTAAACACATAAATATTAAAACACAATTTTTTTTTACCTGCATAGTAAAGCCATTGTATTTTTTAATTTGCTATACAGCCAGATAATACGACAAATCGCTAACCTTAAACACCCAGTTGTTCATAAAAGTTGAAGGCGGTATAGTACTATAGTAATAGAGCAAGTGCAGCATCACTGAACCGGAATTGATAGCTTGAAAGCATTTAGCGCGGGGCCCTTGAAAGTGCGAGGCCCATAGCTTGTGTAGCTACTACATATGTACTACTACTTGTTATACGAGGATAATCCAGCACTGGCTGCTAAACTGGAAGTAGGAGTCGGCACGTGGCTGGAAGCTGCATCCCTCGCGATGGACATCCTGGATGTGGCGTGCCAGGCGCACCTCCGATTAGCACGGTTGGCTCAGTACGGTGCGAAAGAAGTTCAACATTAAATATTTTCCGGCTTTGCCGGTAGACTGGAGTAGGTAGCACGTGGGCTGCAGAAAATGGATGTGGTGTTCTGGATACAGACAGATTTTATTTGCCTCCGAAGCATGACAGACCTGGCCGAAATTAAACCCTGCTCCTACATTGAGTTGTTTGGCCAGTTGCCTCTGAGACAAGTGCTGCTGCTGCTGATGATGAAATCACACGCGCCGATCATCTCTAAAACTCGGCTATAAATGAAACTTTTTATGTTATCAGGTAAGTGGCCGTCCATAAATGACGTCACGCGATTTGAGGATTTTTGACGCCCCCCCCCTCATCGTCACACAGTGTCATAAAAAGTCAGACCCTCCCCTCAAATGACGTCACAAAGCTCTGCCCCCCCCCCCAAAATAAAACATGCTTCAAATCGCTTTAAACTATTGTCATTGTAGTGCATATTTAATGTGCCGCTGCACTCTGATGTTGTAGAAAACATTTATTAAAAAGTCTATTTAATTAAGTAGAACGTGTTGTCTATATTTATTTAAAGTTGCGCATTTTGATGTGACGTCACATTTCTCAACCCCCCCCCCCCGTCACACATCACAAATGTCTGAACCCCCCCCCCCTAGGTGCGTGACGTCATTTATGGACGGCCCCTAAGGCCCACTGAGCTCTATAGCTCATTTTCAGAAGCGACCTGGCTGCAATGATAGCTCAACGAAGTGGCTTTTCACGTGGAAATGTATCAGCCAAATGCTCTAAACGCGTGGTGTTGATTTCAAATGTGGAGGTAAAGACCGGAGGAAAATCCATGCGACCATGGGGAAACCGTGCAAACTCCAAATGTAAAGACGTCAGGGATCGAACCCACCCACAACTTGGGTGCATCCCCGGCGAGGTAGTGAACTTTGCGTTACCGTGGCGCCCCACCTCTATCTGGGGTGAGCAATGTGTGGAATGCCGATTGATGTTGGTGGTGCTTGTGGTGCTTGTGGTGGTGTCCGCCCTGCAGACTGTGGGGGAGGCTCTGCGCGCGCTCCTCTCCGCCGTCGAAGACGAGCTGCCCTCGCTGCCTCTCGACTCGCATCGCCAGGTGGGGGTCGGACCTCCGCGGCGCCACATCCACCATCCACGAATTATCCTCAGAGCACAAGTAGCTACTATATATGTTGTAGCTACACAAGCTATTGGCCTCGCACTTTCAAGGGCCCCGCGCTAAATGCTTTCAAGCTATCAATTCCGGTTCGGTGATTCTGCACTTGCTCTACTACTATAGTACTATACCGCCTTCAACTTTTATGAACGACTGGGTGTTCAAGGTTAGCAATTTGTCGTATTATCTGGCTGTAGAGCAAATTAAAAATACAATTACTTTACTGTGCAAGTTAAACATGTGTTTTAATCTTTTTTTTTTAAATGTAGGGCCCCTTTATAACATGCTACAGGCCCTGCACTAGCTTAATCCGGCACTCCCCTATGGTAGGTGCCTGTAACGCTTTCCGCTCATGTCCAACGACCGTGATGAATAATTCAGAACCGGTCCTGGGCCTCCCCTCGGTCGTCTCAGTCTCGAGTACCTGGTACGATGCGTCGTCACTTGGGAAATCAAGGCGGCCGGTCGTGGTGTTGGCTACCCACCCCTTCGCGCGCCGCATCCTGCCTTCCATAGGCACTCGCTAAACCACCACTTGCCCCCGGCCTGTTCAGGCTGTAACTACCTTCCAGTCTTCGCACGTACTCGCCCCCCCCCCCCAGGTGGAGATGGGGGAGCGGCTACTGAACGCCGACCTGGGCCGCCTCATCAGCAGCCTGCGCACGGCCCAGCAGTACGCGGACACCACGGTGGCGCAGGGGCTACGCAAGCCCCTGCTGAACCACGCCCATGTGCTGGCCATCGACGCCAAGGCCCTGCTCGATACCGTGGACCAGGCGCGAGGGACCGTGCCCCCCACCCCAACGAGCCAGGCGCCCCTCTGAACCGTGCCAACGCCTGGGCCAAGGTGGAGCGGGCACAGTGCCCAACCCAAGTAGCACTTTGTCGAGCTGGTGGAACGGCCTTAAAAAGGAAAATGTCTCATCAGCCCATGGCTAAACTACTGCCAGCAGCACAAGCCTCTGCCACACCGTTAGAGGGCAGCGAAACACCACCCCGAGACCCCTCTTGCCTGGTCCCCGATTAACCCCTTCCACAATCTCATGGGTGCCTGAAAACAATTCCCTGACTCCCTCCCCCCGGCCCCAGCCAAAAGGAGTCTTATTGGTGGCGTCAGAGGCATCTGCACGAGTCTCGTTGTGTACACTGTTCTTATTAAAATCTCGTAATCTATGATTCGTGTTTCTACCAAATGTCTTTAGCACCACAGCACACGTGCTATCAACACGTTCAATAGACCACATGCATTCTCACACAGCACCAGCCTAACACCACAGAGGCGATATCAGTGTAACCCACCACTGGCACACAATCTAACGCTTCACCACACATCCTATAAGTATCATAAAGTCCATCACAGCACCACACATTCGAACACCCCACATTCCTGAACGCATTCAAAGAGCTTCATAGCTCATTGAATTCCTCCAGGCTAAATATTCTGACCGATGGATCAAATCCACCAGAGCCTATACATTACAACACTCAACATATTCTAACAGGGCACCACGCAGCACAGCTTTGTTATCGCAACGATTTTATTGCCAACCGAATCAGAGGCCTAGTCAAACAGTCCGAAACCCATGTCGTCGTCTTCCTCTTCGTCCGACTCGTCCTTCTTTTTCTCCTCCTCTTTCTTTTCTGCAGCTGTTTGTGGACACACGTGCACACACACAACCATGAATGAACACGTGCACACTTGTACATATAAAAATTATAGGAGTGGGAAGATCAGTACGTTAATGGACTAATAGTAATCGACTACTTTTAAAAGTTGATAATACGAGGTCCCTGCCTCATTATGCGACTTCTATTTGTGTATTCATATTAATCGAATAATTGAACCGATCATTGGCAGACTTAGATTAATGGGGAGAGCCCAGTCCGGAAACACAACTTGGCAGTGCATGACTAAGGCTGGCAAGGCATACTGAAGCTGCCAGCATCGCGCATAAGCTGTGTCTGCTCATGTCTGATATGCTCTACACCAGCTATTTATTTAAGGCCGAGTTAACTCAAGGTGGGAGACTGCCATGGTGTCCAATGGTTAGCGCACTGGACATTGTATTCTAGAGATAATTGGGAACACCACAGTGGGCACATGATGTGTGGTGGGTGGGGTGTACTCCTACCTATTCCGAATGTGAAAAGAGGCCAAAATACTCTCCAGAGCTCCCTCGAATAGAAGTCTTTCCACAAGAAGTGGCATTAACAATTGGTTATATAAAATTTACAAATGTCAAGGAGGCATTGGGAGGAATCATGTGCCACAGATGTTATCCCTAGATTAACTAGTTTTCTGGCACTGTGATGCAGTCAGGGATTAATATCAGCTAGGTCTAGGGCTAGTGAGATTTAAAAAGTCTTGGTTGCAGTGTACCAACCAATGCATCACCACTCTCCACGCACGCGTGGTTACCTGGTGCTGGGCCGCTGGCTGGAGCCCCTCCCGCGGACGCTGCTGGCGCTGCGCCTCCGGCCCCCACGTTGCAGATGAGGCTGCCCAGGTCAATGGAGCCCAGTGCCTGCACAAGCACACGTCATCAACACCATGACTAACATGCACCACCACCAACACACCACACAGGCAACATCAATACTTACAAACATCATCCATGCGTCACTAAACCGCACGCCATGAATATTAGACACCTTATGTGCAGTACCGCCCAGCTCTGGACCCAAAGGCTGATAAAACTAAACTATATTTTTAACTATACTATTTTTATGTTATCAAGTAAGGCCCACTGAGCTATTAGCTATTTTACCGAAGCGACCTGGCCACAAACGATAGCTCGATGAAGTGGCTTATGTGGAAACTTATTGCAGTCAAATACTCTGAACGTATGTTTATAAATGTGGAGCGTAAAAACGAAAGACCCTGACAAAAATACATGCCGCTACGAGGAGAACAGGCAAACTCCAAATATATAGGCGTCAGGGTCGAGATGGAACCCACAACCTCCTGCATACCAGGTGAGGAAGTCAACATCTCGGTGAGGTGCCCGTGAGTGGTTCAGTTATGTGTGGGTGGTTGATTGCACACGCAGGAGCTGAGTGCAGTTATGAGTGGTTATGATTTTAGTTGTTACTTTCAGTTTTATAGCGTGCTTGATAATCGCTTGAGAAATCGGGGTCAACAATCCTTAGGTTACAAACCCTTGCTGACCAGCGTGATCAAGCCTACCACATAGTTGACTGATGCAATCGTTGAACATGTGCTGTTCAACCGGTAACCCTTCTCTGGTTTTCTAACACCAACCACAACACTGAAAGTGGCCATGTAAAATCTCTGTCCATCCGTCAATAACAGGGGTGGGTGGTGGCACTATAACGCTTGTAAAAATGGAAATACGAACCAAACCTGATGGCGTATATTTGGAGTTTGCATGTCTTTCCCAAGTAGTCGAGTGGATTTATCTCTGGGTCCTCTAGTTTTTCTTCCACTTTTAGAATCAACATGCATTTAGAGTATTTGGCTGCTATAAATTTCGAAATGATAAGCCACTTCGTTGAGCTATCATTGGTGTCCAGGTCGCTTATGAAAAAGGGCTATATAGCTCAGTGGGCTTCACCTGGTAAAATATAAAAAAATTTTAGTTTAAAATCGGCCAAATTGATCAAAGAGATGCCCAAGATTTGCGGATAAATTAAGAGGGCCCCCTCCTTAGGCATCCTGGCCACTCTCGCCACGGCGTGCGGCGCTCTCGTCCTGGGCAGAGGCGCCCCATCCGAGCCCTGTGGTCTTACCGGTGCAAACACGGTGACCGTTATCATTCGCCAAAAACTGCCGAGTGCAAATGCATTGTTGGAAAGTGTCATATATAGATGGTCCATGTTAATATTTAATTGTGCAGTATCGTTTTCAAGAAATAATTTTTTTTTTTTTACAAAATCCATGTATGCAACGGTTTAACATTGTTGTTGTGCAATACATATTTAAAATTACAGCAATTAAAGAGACTGTTGTAGAAGGTAAAATTCCACAAAAGTATTGGAAAGTGGATTACATTTAAGTGAGTGGAGTTAATTGCACATCAAGTTGAGTAACCGGATATACCCCAGCACCACATGGGCTCCCAAAGAGGTTTTAGTGTAAATCTTACACTCGCCCAAATTTCCATTTGTAGGCCAATCAATTCCATTAAAGTGAAACGCATTCAAACACTTTATATATCAATGGTAGTAATCTGTAAATTCAAACCTGTTAATTCGTTTTTTTCGTGGTGTTTTAACTGCACAACCCCCTACACTACTGATCCCATGCGCAGCTCACCCCCCCCCCCCCCTGCACCACTCACACACCTCTCACCCTCAGCACCTCTCACCCATGCACCACTCACCTTGGCGAAGAGTCCGGGCCAGAATGGCTCCACTGTGACTCCAGCTGCCTTGATCAGCGCGTTGATCTTGTCTTCCTACAGAGAGGTGAGAACACACGAGGGCGTTCACATTCACGATCTCAAACAGCACACACGCGGTGTCCACGCGTGCTCTGCAGTATCGTTCACACGTGGTGTTCACGCCTAATTTGCCGTATTGCGTAAACGTGGTGTGCTCGTGCGTACACGTGATGTTCACCCTACGCCATCGCGTTATCCCGCAAACACAATCGTAGTCATGGGTCAAGGCGACAGCAGTGCACGGCTGTCCCGACACCAGGGTGGCTACTCTGGAGTCCAAGAAGAAACTCCATATTCTACAACCAGGGAGGTGGGGAAACATTTTCCTTACGAGGGGCCGAAGAGCAACACTTTCAAACAACTTTGGAGGGCGGACCGCACAACTTGCACCCTGCCTTAGCAATGTGACATAAGTGACATGAGTTTGCCACAATTACCGTACATACCGGTGTTTTGCCAGACCAAACATAGGCCATTCTAGTACCAAACCAGTGCGCCCAAGATTCCCGCGGCTTTAATGTGACCACTGGCATAAGTTAAAGTCACGAATACAACGGCATGGGCCCCGGGGACATGCGTTCTACACTTTTGTTCTATGGAGTTAAGATCGGAGGCACAGAGTTTTAAAACAGTGCCACTCGAGGCGTTTTGAGACGACCGGCCTCCACGGAGAACCACGTGGGTTTCGGCTGCATCAACAGGAGGCCCGATTCGAGTTAAACCCATTGGCTTGCACAAGACTCGTTGTGGCCAGCACTCCGCCTTTGTCTCCCCCGGTGTTAACCGCGTGCACTTTCGCCGGGTACCCAATTGAGGCTGGGTTGACCTAGCGAAGGCCCAGGACCGGCTTAAGACTCCACGTGTTACTCACGTGCCCCATGGCAGAGTTAGAAGGCACGCAACCGGCTCCGTGTGCGCAGTGGACGAGACAAGCCAACCACCATCACCACAACCACCCACATCACCATCACATCGCCCAACACCAGATAACTTAACACCTACACACGCCAGTACCACCACACAGGCGGTATAGTACCACCACACAGGCGGTATAGTACTACCACAGTCATCGCCAACCTTCCCCTCTCATCGACACCACCACCTCCAACCCTATGACCATCATCACCACTAACATCCGATTCCTCACCACCTCGCCCATCACCCAAACGCCACATCACCGACTACAGCGAACCCGCCAACACCATCACGAGTTCCAACCGCGATCACCGCCTCCACTATTACCACCAAACTTCTCCCATCACTACCCTCATATAAATACTTCACCCACAACCAAACACACTCCCAAATCACTTGTATTTATTTTACCCTCATCACAATCAAATCCATACCCGATCAGCCCCCCCCTTCCCCTCCTTAAGCGCCATGTTTGCCGCCTTAGGCCTCAACCTCGGCCGCTCACCGTGATGGCGACTTCGTCATCGTGGAGGATGAGAGCGCTGTAAATACACGCGAGTTCGGATACGGAGGCCATGGCGCTGCGCGGGATGCGTTGCCGGGGTTCGGATGGCGCACGGTCGAGGAGGATTGGGCTCGGATTGTGCGGCGACGGCGGCGGCGAAGCGCTGCTCGCGTCTTGTCGGGTCGCGCTCGCGGTGGGAGAGGAAGTGACGTCGCCGGTCGCGAGACTAGTAGGCGCGAGGGGGGTGGGGGAGCGGCGGCGACGCTCATTGGTCGAGGTCGCGTGTGTGGGCGGGGCAAAGACGTCCACGCGCGCGCGTGAGAAAGAAGCCGCCATCTTACCTGAGGGGTTGTGGATGGGGAGAGGTGGGGTTACATTTAATAATTTTTGTTTTAGTATTTAATATTTTATTTTCTATCTACGTGACTTTACCGAAAGAACCAAAGAATATGGAGATCCTGTCGAAGCCGCACTTCCGTGGATGATGCTTCCTTATGCTTGTCAAATATCTAGCATACTGCAAGCAATTAATTTACACGAATTCACGCCTACAAATTCAACCTACACTTAATAATTGGATGACAAACCACATGATTGTAGTTTTTTTAGGTAAAGTCACGTAGGTAAAAAATTAAAATAAATAAAAAATTACAACTAAATTAAAACACATTCCTGCTGAGGGAGCTGGTAGGAACGTTGGGTTGCTCGGTCAATGGCCAGGGTCAACGGCGGCGTGGTGTATTCCGCAAATATTGCCGACTGTGAGGGCGGGCACAAGCCGGCGTGAGTAGGTTAAACGTTGAGTTTTATAAGGGCACCACGGGGTGACCAGCCCCTCCCCACCCAGCCCCACCCCTCCCACCCCCCACCCAGCCCCACCCAGCCCCACCCTCCCCATCCAGCCCCACCCCACCCATCCCCCACCCAACCCCACCCTCCCTCAAATATGACGTCACAAAACTCTGCCCCCCCCCCAAAAAAAATATAAAACATGCTTCAAATCCCTTTAAACTATTGTCATTGTCGTGCGTATTTAATGTGGCGCTGCACTCTGATGTTGTAGGAGAAAACATTTATTAAAAAGTCAATTTAATGAAGTAGAACGTGTTGTCTATATTTATTTAAAATTGCGGATTTTGATGTGACGTCACATTTCTCAAACCCCCCCTCGTCACAAAGGTCTGACCCGCCCCCCCCCCAGGTGCGTGACGTCATTTATGGACATCCCCTTTGTCTCTCACTGAATTGCCCGGGCTGTGAGGCTGGCTGCTCAGATGCGTCCAATGCGACCAGAGAGAATCACCTGCACGGGGAATCCTACAACGATGCGAATGGAAATGTTTCTCGCAAGAACGGACGGGAAGAGGAGCGACGTTTTAATTGGGCTTGGCAATGGAGCCCTCGGAAATCGGAGAAGCAACAGAACCCACGGGATACACGGGGAAGGAAATGACGACGATGATGCTGGCCTTTAACAGCAATAACGATGGCAGAGTTTGGAAGGCGTTACACAATTCGCGGTGTGCGTGTTTCCTACCTTGTTGGTCGTCGACAACGGATATCCACGAGTTTCTGAAGACAAAAAAGCCACCACAGGCTGGCTGACAGTAGAGCGTGAAAAACTAAGAGGAGGTTTTACCCTTTCTGGCAATAAAACAGGAGGTTTTAAATTTTGATTTCAAGAATATGAAAACATGAGCTGTTAAGATGTTCAAACACCAAATAGAAACATTTTGCAAGGAATCATATCTGCATTAAGCACACGTACTTGTGGTGAACATGCAAACACACATGCTCTGATTATAAATGCATTCTCTTAGGGTTTTTCGGAAAAGTCACGTAGGTAAAAATAAAGTGTTGCCAATGCGCCAGTCTGCCACCCGAGATCGGTGTGTGTGTGTAGAGAGCCCGTTGAAGTGAAATGTCACCAGTTTTGTAAAATGAACAGGTCCCTGCGGGGTGGGCTGGTAGGAACGAACAAATTAATGGCTATAATAAAATGAAATGGCGGGGGTACGATACGAAGGGAGAGTTTGAGGCCTAGTTCTAGGCTTTAGGCCTAGCTGTAGGCTTTAGGCCGCTGTGAGTTATTTTTTTATTTAAATGTTTTAATTATTAATGTAAAAGCTTTAAATGTAAATGTTTCTATTTAAAAACATCAGGGAATGTAACATTGTTGAATATTAACTCCCTTTCACACACGCGGGGGTACGATACGAAGGGAGAGTTTGAGGCCTAGTTCTAGGCTTTAGGCCTAGCTGTAGGCTTTAGGTCGCTGTGAGTTAATTTTTAATTAAAATGTTTTAATTAATAATTAAAAACTATCTCAGGGAATTATAAGGGAATGTTACACTTGTTAAGCCAGGAAAGCCTCACTGACTCTAAAAGTTTTTGTAGGGTCCTGCCAAGTGCTTGCAGTAGGGGGCGATGTTGCTACACCTCATCGGACATCGGACGGACGATATAATCTATTGTAGGCTGGTTCACTTCGTTCCTACCAGTATAAGGGGCCCTCTCTCTTAAAAAGACAGAGACTTGAGACTCGGTGAAGCTTTCCTGGGTAAGCAAGAAGAATAAGAAGGGAGGCTAAATAATGTGACTGCAGCTGCGTAGCTATGGAGTGCATGCGCTGGGAGCGGTGGCGCAGCGGTTAGCACGCTGCGCTACGAACCCGACAACCAGAGTTCGCTTCCCGCTCACGGCCAACACCAGTGATGATTATCTGAACCGGTCCTGGGTTCTCCCCTAGGTCGACTCAGCCTCAAATGATTACCTGGTGCGGCGTGTAGTAAACATCGCCACTGGGGAGATAAATGCGGTCGGGCGGGATGCTGGCCACCCACCCCCTCGTGTGCCGTGCCGGCCTTCATAGGTGCTCACTTACAGCACTTGCCCCAACAGACTGTTAAGGCTATACGGGGGACCTTCGTCTTTGACGTGATGTGACTGAGGTTTGAACTGAGATTCCAAGATCACATTGCGGGTGATTTGGTCATCATAGGCTTACGTAGCGTTACCATCCAGTGTGTAATGCACGTGGATTGAAAACGATGGATGGATGGATGGTGACGCGCGAGCATGCATTCGTGGCGAGTGATAGGTGCGCGTAGAGTGCGACGAAGACCAAAGCCACGATCCGAGACTGTCACAGATCAAGCTGTTGTCCTGGTGGGGAGGAGGGGGGGGCTGATGTCGGTAAGCCTCCCCCCCACCCCCCATCCCAGGGGTGAACGTCTGGGGCTGTTTCGTTGTAACAGGAACAAGATTCTGAACGCTATCCCACACACGGTTGTCCTCGGAGACGTTCAGTTCCCAATAATTTTACTTTCCGAGCCACACAAGATGACATCACGCGTCCCGGGGAAGTGAGTCACAAGGCGGTGGCCGAGGATCTATTTTAGCGCTGCATTTTTTAATTGCCAAATTTTGGACAGGCCATTTTTTCAATATGGCCAGATCAGGCAAGACCTTGATCGCAAGGCCATTTTATATTAAAATTGTATCTATATAGGATAAACTTTAGATGGATTATCACACGGCTCCCCTCTGCTACAGATAAGATTGACACACAGACGGGCAAACAGCCAGACGTACAGAGCTAATGCTTTCACACTTTCACCCTCAGTTTGAAAGTGTTGAATAAAAAAAACGACGCCACAACAACAGCAGTGATGGTAATGCTCCGTAATTATTCTCCAGAAAATGCATTTCAACCGTGACAGCGGCGCCTAAACCCGGCCTTCTCCGAAGGAGGTGTACAAACAAAGGGCAAGGCACGCTCGGCTCAGTGCATCTTTTCCACTCGATATATTGGCTTTCTTTTTTGTTTTAAATACTTTATACTTTACATTAACATCGGGGAAATCACCACCGGGCGATCATTCACCCCACCAGGCACGAGTGTCGGTTTGTTCCCCAAGGATCCGGAGATTTCGCAACAGCAGTCCCTGGTTTTGCTTACTCCCTCTACACACCAGGGGTGGGGGGACACTTTCCTTACCGGGGGCCGCCACAGTAACGGAGCGTACCCCTCGGCCACTGCTGTCTCCGCAAGAGGGCCGCCTGACCTTGCGGTGACGAGAAGCGACTGTGCGTGCCACGATTATAAACACGGTGTTGGCAGGTCGAAAATCACTCCTCTCTGTGGTGCCGATTAGTGCAGCTAAGATGTTTGGTGCAGCGATGCGACAGCCATCGGTTTGAGGGCCGATGGAAGCAATGAAGTCGCGGGCCAGAGGGCTGGTGGGTTCCTCGCCCCTGATCGACAGCTTCTGGCAGCTTCTCTCCCAACATCCGCTCGTCACCACCCTCTACAGCTCCAGGGGAGCCACGCTACGGGCTCCAGGCAGTGACCACTGTCTACAGCAACCCAGCTACCACCGTCTGTGGTCCCTTAACTACCGGTAGCTACTCTCTACAGACCCAGCTTGCCACGGTATGGCGCCCCCAGGCAGGGTGTCTTTAGAGAGCCCCGGTAGGCAAACCCTACATGGTGGCTTTGTGAGCGTCACTCCGCGGCTCAAGGCACATGGACGCAGGGCAGTGCGAGCTGGGGCCTCGCGGGCAGTGCGACGAGACCTCCGTTATTAAAAAGCTTCAGTTTTGTTAGTGTAGTAAAACGCAGAGTAAAACACATATAGTAAAACGCGTGGTAAACGGTGTAGTAAAACGCATTTCCCACCCCCCCGCCCCTCCCGCCTGTGCTGCGTACGAGCACTCTTGATGGCATTGCGGTGTAACACTCAACCGTTGTGGTTCCTTCAACCCAGGGGGAACCCCTTTTGATGATTTGGTAATACTCCTCCACACGCTCGCGCCGCAAAATCGGCGGGCGACCGGCACGGCCGAGGCGGCGCGAGAGCTCAGGTGACCCGCGAGCGCCGGATATCGGCGCCGCCGCCGGCGCCGTCCCCCGCTCGTCCCGCGGACCTCGCCCCGCTGCCGCCGGGGAGCGGGGCGGCCGCCCCTCGGGCCCGCGTGCCGGGGGGTCGTGCCGCACCGCGCCGGCTCCTGGGGTTCGCCGCAGCCGCCGCCGGTGCGGGCGGCGCCCTCTTGTGGACTCGGGGAGCCGGGGGAGGCGAGGGGAGCCTCGCCACGGGGGAGGGCGGCGGCGGCGGTGGCGTTGCCGCCGCACATTCCTCGTCCCCCGGCTCTTTCCCCTCGGTCCCCTGCCCCAGGGGGGGCCCCTCCCCTCGCGGCTCAGTTCTCTCGGCGACGTCGCCGTGGTCGCTACAGTCCTCGACGTCGCTCTCGGCGTCCGTGTCGTCGCAATCTCCCACGTTGTTTTCGCCGTCCTTACTGGCGCTTCGGGCTCCGTCGTCGCACTGCTGTCGCCGCCGGTGGTGGTGGTCGCACCCCTCCTGCTGCTGCTGCTGCTCCCCAGTTGCCCTGCAGGGCACAGGTCGGTCACGCGCGTCGCATGTGCAGCTCCCCTCTGTGCCCGCCTCGGGCACCGCGGGCAGGCCATCCTCCCTGCTGGAGCGAGAACAACGCCCTCCTCCTCCTCCTCCGTCCTCGTCGTCGTCTCGAGAGGCCTCGGTCGCCTCTCTTCTGGGGTCGGCGACCTCCGACCCCGCGAGCTCCGGCGCCCCCGCGGCACCGTCGCACAGCGTGGCGCTGGACGTGCTGTGGGAGAAGTAGCCGCTGGAGGAGAGGCTGCTGGCGGTGGGGCTGCGCGACACGGCCGCCGGCCCCGCCGCGGGGCCTCCCAGCGCGGCCGCGTCAAAGGCGGCCGCGCCCGAGCCGCCGCCGCCGGCTGAGAAGCCGACGAACTCAGAGAATTCCCCTCCTCCTCCTCCTCCTGGGGGCGGAGTACTTGGTGGCGGCGCGGGCGACGCCGCGGGTCCCGGGGCTCCCGACGTGGCGATGGTCGTAGCAGGACCCAGCTCGTTCTCCTCCTCCTCCTCCTCGGACTCGGATTCGGACGAGTCCCGAAGCTGCTCAGACCAACCGCGAATAAGGACAACGCCACCGGTGCCGAAGCACACGCGGACGTAAAGACCCCCGCCCCCCCCCCCCCCGCGCGAATCACACGCGTGTCAACACCCCAAGTCATGGGCATCGGAGCACCGGTGCGAGCTCAAAGCAGGCGAGAGCGCGATTGCGCGCGAGATCGGACGGCAAACGGATCCGGCACAAAGCGTCCCTGGCTCGGTGAGAGCCGAGAGCAGGGCCACAGCGGAGCCACGCCCAGGGCAGATCTGTCAATCACAGGCGCAGGAAGCCAAGGCAGACCGCGTCAAATCCCATGATTGGCATGGCTAGTTTGAGATGCGGTTAACGTGCGGCAGTCGCCGTGCGAGACACGGACAAGAGGGGATCGTGAATCCTGAGATCCCCAGTCAGGCACCAGATTAGACCGATAACCCAGCGAGCGGTGAGGCAGGTCGGCATGCGGGGAGACAGGCAACCAAGCAACAAGTAGGAATGTGGGAGACAGAACAACCAGGCAACCAGATAGACAAGCAGGTGGGTGGGTTCATGCAGGCAAAGCACGCATGCACGCACGCACACACGCACACACACACAGGTGTAAGTTGTTGTTACACCTGCTGGTCGGAGGCGGGCGGAGGGCTGTCGTTAGGGCTTATGCCGAGGCATGGTTCAATGGCGCACACACACGGGTCCTGGAACACAGCACGGGTTAGCACACATTGGGGTCGGGTTAGGGTGTGGAGAGGTCGGGGCCAGGTGAGAGCACACGGGGCCGGGCCTGCGGTTGCCTAGGTCCTAGAGGGCCCCCGCGCGACGCTCCTTGCTCCTCGCCGTCACCTGTGGCCCCAGCAGCGGCCGCGCCTCGCGGGGTCGCTCCGACAAGCGGAGCTGCCGCGTCGGCATCAGCGCCTTCATCAGCCGCGGGGGCGGCGGCGGCGGCGGCGCCGGGGGGCGTGGCGCTGGCGGAGGGGGCTCCGTGGGGGGCGCGGAGTCGAAGGCCGGGGCGGCCG
The DNA here is from genome assembly GCF_015708825.2 of Lethenteron reissneri. Taxonomy (NCBI): domain Eukaryota; kingdom Metazoa; phylum Chordata; class Hyperoartia; order Petromyzontiformes; family Petromyzontidae; genus Lethenteron; species Lethenteron reissneri. The sequence goes on from NC_083797.1 coordinate 1,690,926, forward strand.
TGGCGGCCGTGGTGGGGGGGTCGTGACCCCGCGCGGCCCTCGAAATGTCCTGGAAGCTGTCCCAGTGCAGCTGCAACTTGCGGGAAAACGCACGCACACACCGTCGCGTGAACACGCTCACACGTGTACAGACGCACAGGAAAACGCGCGTAACGTCGCGTCCGTCAAGAGGGGAAGTACAGCGGCGTAGCTATTGACTGTGTAGGCAGTGCAGCTGCACCAGGGCCCACGGGCCAGAGAGGTCCGTTCCGGGCACCGTGCTGCTAAGAGCAGGGAAATTATTTTGGATACTCTAGAGTTGATTTAAAAAATATAAAATATACATTCTACTGTACGGTGCCCTGTTTGTACAGAAGGGTCTCATTTCATTCCTTGCACCGGGGCCCATGCCACCCACGCTACGCCACTGGAGATGCCCCCCCCTGGCATTACCGTGTAGTGCAATCCTATCCAAACGGACAAAAAAAAAGAACCCCGTATAGCCTTCACAGACTGTTGGGGTAAGTGCTGTTAGCGAGCAGCACCTATTAAGGCCGGCATGGCACACGAGGGGGTGGGTGGCCAACACCACGCCCGGCCGCCTTTGTCTCCCTAGTGGAGATGTTTACACACTGCACCAGGTACTAATTTGAGGCTGAGTCGAATTAGGGGAGGCCCAGGACGGGCTCAGATAATTGTCGCTGGTGTTGATGGCCGTGAGCGGGATTCGAACCCGGGTCGCTAGGTTCGTAGCGTAGGGCGCCAACCAATACACTTTCGCTCCCCATTTCCACACGGACAGACACACACACGTGAACGTGCACGCCTGTGCTTGCACTCAGCAGACCGATACCCATACCTTGCTGTCGTCCTCCTCACAGCCGCCACTCAGATCCATCCGACTGCCACTCGACAGCTGCATTGCGAGCGACGCCAACACGGGCAGGGAGCGCAGGGCACAGACAGCGCGATGCGTTGGCACACGGGACTCGGATTGAAGGCCATCACAAATTTAGATGGATGTGTGCGCACGTGTGTGGGCGAGCGTGTGACATCGTGAGTAGGCATGTCCCTGTGTGTGTGTATGTCTCCGTGTGTTGAGTGTGTGTATGTCTCCGTGTGTGAGTGTGTGTATGTCTCTGTGTGTGTGTGTCTCTGTGTGTGTTGTGCATGTCTCTCTGTGTGCGTGTATCCCACTCACCCGCTGCATGTTGCTGCTGCTGCTACTCCTACGGCTGGGTCGGCCCTTGGCGGCCAAACTCTCCCTGACGACCACCTCCTGCACACACGACACGCCGAGTACAAGTCACTTCCTGCTCCCTCCAGCACCGAGCCACTGGCACTCATCGGTGCTATGGTCAGTGTTCCAGTCAGAGCTATGGTTATTGTTGGAGGTAATGTTCCGGTTCGTGTGAGCGCTACGGTTGGAGCGAGGGGCTGCGCTCTTCCGCGGGGGAGGGCGGCCGCCGCACCTGTCGGAGGCGGTCGAGGCCCAGGATGCTCTCCACGCCCAGCACCCCGCGTGCGTACGTCTCCATGTAGCCGTCCCCTCCCCCCCACGGCTCCTCGTCCCCCTCCTCCCCCGCGCCGGCCCCCTCGCCGCCCCGCGCCGCCATCAGCGCCAGCGTCTCCCGCTCCTCGGGCTCCTCCGACGCCTGGCGCAGGCCGAGACATGCGCACGGGTGAACGCGCGCAGGGCAACGCTGGCACGGGTGGCATGGCTGTCAACCCACAACGGTTTACCCGTAATTCTTGCACGGGAAATTGAGTTTGCAGGTCCATACGGCGATACAGCCGTTTAAATACGGGCAACATTTTCTTTGGTGTGTTTCTCCCTTGTGATGGGACTTTGTAGGATGAACGTTGAGATTTATAAGGGGCAGGGGGTGACCAAGAAGGTCTGAGTTGGTCTGTAATAAGGTAGGGCACTGATAAGGGGTTGACAGGTATGGGGTGAACACTTGTGCGGTATGTGGCGGTGCGGTGTGTGGAGCGCGGGAACTACCGTGGGAATGTTGGACACGATCTCGTAAGTAACCCCTGTGCTGCGCTGGCTAATCCGTGACGACATCCTCCGCTTGAGGCTCTGCGTGAAACTCTGATGAATCAAGCGCAGCGCAAAGCAACATCAGCATCTCCCCCCATGCGCTGTCTGTACAAACGCACACGCAATCTATACGCACACACACACACGCACTGTCTATAGATGCACAAATACAGTTAATGACAACAGCCACCATTTGCCACTACAGTGCTTGTGCCAGGCTAGGTGCACTGAGGCCACGTGAAGTGTCGAAGGCTCGCTGGCAGGAAGTCAGGGGACAGACCCAGATGCCATGGGTTGACTGATTTACTCTTTTTCAGCAGGATCCTGCATTGGGTTGTTAATTTAAGGATGTTTTCAGCCAATTAATGAGAGCTTATTACACACGTGGGAGGAAACCGGAGGCACCCAGAGCAAACCCAGGGGTGCAAGGGGACAACACTCGATCCCCATAGGGATGGAAATAGACAGCGATGAGTCCACTTGCTGTACTGCCTTCTCCTGGCAACTCCTCGACGCCCACGGGAAGGGAGTTCCACAACATCTGCGTGGTGATCCACCAACCCTTGTTGCTTCCTCCAACAGTGCTGGATCGCAAACCACGTCCAGCACAGCCACCACTGTTGTAGAAGCACACAGACGCACGCACGCACGCGCGCGCGCGCACTCGACGCGCACGCACTCGCCTGCTTGTTGTAGACGCACACGCACACGCGCTTGCGCAGCACCATCTCCATGGCGGCGGGGTGGCTCAGTTGCACGGTCGCCTTGGCGATGAGGTAGATGCGCTCCGTTGCCGCGGTGATCTTGTTGAGGTGCGGCGAGTCGTGCAGCGACGAGTCCCACGAGGCCACGGCGCACACCTGGGGCAGCCGGCACGGTGGCGCGTGGGGACAGGTGCCTCCAGAGGACGGTGTGTGTGTGCGCGTGTGTGTGTGTACGTGTGCGCGTGTTGGTTTATGCGTAGGCGCGTCTGTGTGTGTGTGCCCTTGTGGCATTTTAGTTTGTTGTCCATCCCCCGAACCTTTCGACTAGCACAGTTGGCTACATGCGGTGCGAAAGACGTTCAACGTACATACATTGGCAGCGGTTAGCGTGCTGCACCACAAACCCGTTGAGCCAAGATCGAATCCCGCTCACGGCCACCAATACCAGTGATGATCATCTCAACCGGACCTGGAGCTCCCCAAGGGTCGACTCAGCCTCAAATGAGTACCTGGTGCGACGTATAAACATCGCCACTAGGGAAACAAAAGCGGTCAGGCGTGGTGCTGGTGACCCACCCCCTCGTGCACCGTGCCGGTCTTCATTAGGTGCTTGCTAACAGTAGTTGCCCAATCTGCCTGTGTGTTTCGTGTGTCAGTGTGTCGGTGTGTACCTGTGTGCCAGTGTGTATCCGTGTGTACCCGTGTGTACCTGTGTGTCAATGTGTAGCCCGTGTGTCCCCGTGTGTACCTGTACGCCAATGTGTATCCGTGTGTATCCGTGTGTACCTGTACACCAGTGTGTACCCGTGTGTACTCGTGTGTACCCGTGTTTCTGTGTGTGCCAGTGTGTCACTGTGTCACCGTGTACGAGCAGCTCACCTGGCTGTCCGAGTGCCGCACGATGGGCAGGCAGTAGAAGGGGCTGCCGAGCTCTTTGGGCAGAATGGAGTTGGTTCCGGCCGCGTAGCGCCCGGTCAACAGCTCCTGCGAGCTCAGGTCCTCCGCTACACCGCACGCACGCAAGCAGGCAAGCACAGTACGCGTATCAGAGCATACACATTGACACACACACACACATGAAGTCCTTACACACACGCGAGCGGAAACAGGCAAAGACATGCGCACACACACACACACCCACCACACAGGCACACACACACAGACACCCACCACACAGGCACACACACACACACACACCCACCACACAGGCACACACACACAGACACCCACCACACAGGCACACACACACAGACACCCACCACACAGGCACACACACGGCACATGTTTCAGAACGTTCGCATTTATGACAAGACAAAGATCCCCCGTATAGCCTTTAACAGACTGTTGGGGCAAGTGCTGTTAGCGAGCATCTATGAAGGCCAGCATGACACACGAGGGAGTGGGTGGCCAGCACCACGTCCGGCCGTCTTCATCTCCCCAGTGGCGATATTTACACTCCGCACCAGGTAATCATTTGAGGCCGAGTCGACCTTGGGGAGGCCCAGCACCGGTTCAGATAATCGTCCCTGGTGATAGTTGTGAGCGGGAATCGAACTCGGATCCCCGGAGTTCGTAGCGCAGCGCGCTAACCACTGTTCCCCACACACTATTTAAAAACTACTACTAAACAATTTTTTATTTTACCAGGTAAGGCCCACTGAGTTATTCAGATCTTTTTCAGAAGCGACCTGGCCACAAATGATAGCTCAACAAAGTGGCTTATCATGTGGACATTTATAGTAGCCAAATACTCTAAACGTGTGATGTCGAGTCTAAATGTGGAGGGAAAACCCGGAGGACCCGGAGAAAAGTCCACGTGACCATGGGGAGAGACAGAGAGAGAGAGACACCGCAATTCCAAATATGCAGCAGGCGTCAGGGTCGGGATCGAATCCACGACCTCCTGTAGACCAGGCGAGGTAGTTAATACGCACAAGCAGGTGCACGCACACAGCCAAGCTTGGGGCCAAGGCAGTAACATTGGAGGGAAGTGGAGAGCCCCAGTGCACCCCCCCTCGTACCCCCTCCCTACAACACCGCACCCCCCCCCCACCCCATACAGAGGGTCGCCCCTCACCGTTGAGATCGAGGAAGAGCACTGGGATGTGTTTCTCCATACCAGGCGGGGGGGTCCTGCACAAACACAAGAAGACAAAGATCCCCCACGTAGCCCTTCTTAAAGACCACTGAGGGCATGCGCTGTTCTAGCGAGCCCTCTTTCAGGCTGGCGTGACACACCAGGAGGCGGTGTGGTCGGAGCCACAGCCAGGCGTTTCTACCTTGCACCATTGAAGGTCGTGTCAAGCTAGCGAAGGCACATGACGGGTTCAGATGTCACCCGCACTTCATTTTAGCCGTGGCTGGCAGTGCAGTGCGTGAACCACCATGCTACTGCGTGCATGTACACGCCGACAATTCGCACAGGCGCGCACAGGTGAGAGCATATGCAAGTGCGTGAGAATCTGTGTGTCAATGCACATGCACGCACATGCACACATGTACACAACAAAGATCCCCGTATAGCCTTCAATAGACTTTTGGGGCAACCTGTGCAGGCCGGCACGGCTCACGAGGCGGTGATGTAGCCAGGACGACGCCCGGCCACCGTTGCCTCCCCGGTGCTGATGTTTACACACCACACCAGGTACCAATTCAAGGCCGAGTCGACCTAGCTGAGGTCCAGGACCGATTTAGATATTCGCCACTGGTGTTAGCCGGGAATCAAATTCGGGTCGCCGGGTTCGTAGCGCCGAGCGTTCACCACCGTACCACTGCTCTCCGTACAGAGGCGTGCGCGCACATGTACACACGCGCAGACGCACACATACACGCGCAGACGCACACATACGCGCACCGACACTGCCGTTGCTTTTGTGTTTATTAACAAGGGTGCGGCACAAAGCGCGAGCGATAAGAGGGGGTCACGGATATTCCGCGGTGCTCACGAGGCAGGAGAAGGGGACAGAGGTGGGCTCACTGCCCGACCGGCGTAGGGATAACGATTCGGGAGCACGGCATTTTTATGGGAAGTGAAGGAAAAGGGGAAAGAGGGGGGGAGGGGGGGGGGGTCGTCGTTACCAGTCAGCGGGCGCCCCTGGGATGCCACTGCCCGGAGACGGTACGAGCACCGCGTTGCGCTCCTCGGTGAGGCTCACCCACTGGTCGACGAGCCGCACCTCCCGCTCCTCGTCCCCGGCGCATTTGTCTGCCGCCCGCAAGCACCCCCACGGCAAAGGGTTAAGACAAAGACCCACTGCCGTATCGAGTGCCGTTCACAAGCACCTACACGTCGGACGGTGGCGGTGGTGGCTACGCTGCCGCACGTGGCCGCCTGTGATCAAGCGCTGTGGAGGCAGCAGCAGCAGCAGCGATGGTTGGTGGATCACGGTACAGGTGGCTGTGGAACTCCCCGCAGGGGTCGAGGAGGAGCCATAACCTGAGACGCCAGGAGAAGGCGGTCTAGCAAGCTGACTAATCGCCATCTGTTTTCATCCGTATGGGGATAGAGTGTTGCCACCTTGCGCGAGGTCTTCTCCGGGTATTCCTCCCACTGCATGTGTAAACAAATTGTCTTTTTGTTGCTGCTTTGCTCACGGCACCACAAATAGATAGCTGGGAAAACTGGCTGAACGGGATCATCCGTGTAACAAATTAAATCAATTAAAACGAACTCAATTTGGCTGGAAACATAAAATAAAAATAAAACTCAAAGCAGGACCACCCTAAAAAAAGAGTCCCAATCATAATTAAAATTCTATCTCATGAAGGCCGGTCTGGAGCACAGGGAGGTGGGTGTGGCCAGGAACACGCCCGGCCACCTTTGTCTCCCCCAGTGCTAATGCTTACACACCGCACCAGGTACTTATATTAGGCCAGATTGATCTTGGCGAGTCCCGGCCCTCCTCCCAACCACTCCGCTCTGCTCGCGCACACCCACCTGGCTTGTCGATGACGCGCCGCATCTGCGCGCCCATGTACTCTTTGCGCTTCATGAGGGCCTCGGTCCAGCGCTCTCTCAGGTAGCTGAGATCCTCCTCCTGGAGGGTGGGGTGAGGGGTGGGGGGTGGGAGGGGGAGTAACGTGACGCCGGCGGGACGAGCGACTCGCCGCAGCGACAGACACGGCGGCGGCGGCGGCGCGCCCGGTCCTAGAATCGTGACGGATCCGGGCGGCGCGCACGGGGCACCGACACGGACGGGTCAGGCAGGAGCAGCGGCATCATGCCGCACGGCGGGGAGGGTGGTGGGGAGAGGGGGCCGGGGAGTGGGGGGGTACGGGGTGAGAGGGTCAGCAGGCACGTTAAACATTCGCTCTGCTGTGCGCGTGGAAGGATCCGAGTGAGTGGTTGCCTGTTAATAAAAAAAAAAATCCACCGGCGTGCGCTTTAATTTCAATCGGGTCTGCGAAGCAACAATCGGTGCGAGCGAGGGCACGACTCACGATGGCGCGCGGCGAGCAGGGCGCTTGTTAGGCCGCGGCCGCACGCGGTAGCGCAAGGCCGCGCGTGGTAGCGCAAGCTCGCGCGGGGCGGGCGGGCGGGCACGCACGGGCACGCACATGCTCGTGCAAGGTGGGTGTGAGCGAGCGCTGTTAGTGGGCGCGTGCGGTGCCAGCGGCTCGACTTCATTCGGGGTCTCCGCGGCTCTGCGTGCTCACGAGCACCGGGGACACCATGCGGGGGTGCAGGGGTGGGGGGCGACGACCGACGCGATACCTGGTAACTATCCAACTCCTTGGGATCTCCCTCCTCACTCTGGCAGGGGACGGCACGCGAGTTACGACGACACAAAAAGAGAACAACTGCATTAGGGGAGCTGCGATGGAAAACCACGAGCGCGATGGTGTGTACAGGTGTGCAGGTGTGCGCAGGTGTGTGCAGGTGTGCGTGAGCGTGCAAATTTGGCCCACATCTGTGCATGCGTGTGTGCATTTGGGTGCTCGCTAACAGCACTTGCCCAACAGTCTGCTAAGGCTATACGCGGGGATCTTTGTCTTTGTGCTTGTGTGTGTACAAGTTCACGCGCCTGTGTTGTATGTGCCCGTGTGCACGTATGTTTGTGTTTGTTAAATGCACGAGTGTGCGTGTGTGCACGCTTTCGGAAATGAACCTTATGGCGGGACCTCGGGGTGCCGAATAAACGTAAGTCAAAATCGTAATTAATTTCTGGCGACTCCGTCCCACCGCGCAAATAAACACCACGACCCACCTGGCGCGGATCATTCTGTTGCTGTGTCATCCAAGCGCAGAGAGGACGAATGCGCACAAGAAACTAAACTTTTAAACTTCGATTAACGCATCGTGTAGAGCTCGTCGAGAGGAATAGATTGCCGTATCGTTCACTTTCAACAGGCATAAAATGACGTCGCAACGCAATTTACGCGAGAGCCGGGGGCTTAAGGGACCCCGGGGTCCCACCATGAGGTTCAGTATGTCTGTCCCCCCCCCTCCACCCCCGCATCAGCTGGGTGGAGCCTCGGCACCCTGCCGGTGGCGGGTGCCACTCGCCTGGTACGAGTCGAGGGGTCGCTGGAGGCGACTGCAACGGGCGGTGATGCCGCCAACGGCGATGGAGAGCACCTCCTCGGGGACGATGGGCAGGGTCCCCGACTGCTGCACCCCCCGCACGCTCACCTGCACGCGGCGCGACTGGCCCTGCACGCGCGCACGCAGACGACGCGCGGCGTCGGCAACGGCGGCGTCCGTCGGCGGTGGCGCCGGCCAATCGCGACAGTCGAAACGGCGGAGGTGTCAAGCTACGCGTCGTTGGCAGGAGGTCAAGGGACAGACCCCGGTGTTATTGGTCGACTGACTGAGATGACTAGCAGATGCAGCAGCTGTGCTCCCTACCGTGCCAACTTGCTGCGTTTTATCCACAATGGCGCTCTGCTCGTTGTTGCGAGCGTGGCTCCAACTGCCCAGGAGGATCCTTCACGAGCCTCCTCGTTAGGGGCGGATCTCAACGCCGCAGGTACCAGCCATCGGCAAGTCCAATCAGCTCCGCGTCCTTCCGTACCACATCAACCCATCTCTTCTTCAGCTTGTGCCATGCCCGTTTAGACCCCTCTAAGCAGCCAAACAGAAGCTGCTTGGGCGCGTGGTGGCCGTGCGTTCGGGCTGTACGGCGGCTTCTGCTCTCGTCGCTCGGGGTCTGGCCGGTGCTGGAGGAGAGTGAGGACCGGACACAATGTGCGTGTGGAGCGGCATCTGCTCGTGCGTGCGAGGTTGGGTGCGTGCAGCCCGCTCGCACCTGTCTCAGCTGGTACACGCCTCCCGTGTGCACGTCGCGGGCCTGCGTCACCTCCACGGGCGAGTACTCCCCCTCCTCGTTCAGCTCCTGAATCTCAACCCACAGCTCCAGCTTGCGCGTCACCTCCCCCCACCTGCAAAATGAAAACAAACCTTCGCTCAGCGGCAGGTCGCTCGTTCCGCTCTGCTGCCCTCATTGCCCGCAACCATCCAGGCCCCACGCTTGAGCGCTTCCCTTTTGGCCCCTCCTGCCAGTGACAAACTGCTTCTCCATTAATTAAACATGCTCTGTACAGGTTCTGCAGTTGCGGTCACATTTAAAACGTGAAACAAAGATGTTTCTAAACATAACGTGCGTGCGTGCGTCCCCGTACGTGGGGAATGGTAGTGTCATGGTTAGCGCACTCTGCTGAGAACTGAGCGACCCAAGTTCGATTACCGCTCATGGCCAAACTTGGCGACGAATTTCTGAACCAGGCTTGGAGCCTCTCAGAGGTCAACTGGCGCTGTGTGTAAACATCGCCACTGGGGAGCCAAAGACGGCCGGCCGTGATGCTGGCCACCCAACTCCTAGCGCGCCGTTGCCGGCCTTTATAGCTGCTTCGCTAAAAGCACCTCGCCCCAACGGTCTGCTGGGATCTTCATCGTTGTGTGCGTACCGGTCACGCAGTGAGCGCGTCTTGGCCTGCAGCGTGGTGAACTCCCAGGGCGGTCGCGAGCCGGCCGCACCCCCGTGCATGTGACCCCACACCTCCACGGAGAGGGCCCCGTCCATCATGAACTCCAGGAAGTCCTCCGTCACATTCACCACAAACTCCTGACAACACCGACGACAAAAGATCCCCCTTGTGTAGCCATTAACAGACTGTTGGGGAGAGTGCTGTTAGCGAGCACCTATGACGGCTGGCACAGCAAACGTTGGGAAGGGCGGTCAGCACCACGCCCGCCCGCCCACCTTTGTCTCCCCAGTGCTGATGTTTTTACACACTGCACCAAGTACTAATTTAAGGGTTGAGTTGACCTACCGCAAGCCCAGGACCGGTTTAGATATTCGTCACCGATGTTGGCCGTGAGCGGCAATTGAACAAAAGTCGCCACATGTTCGTCGTGTGGTGTGCTAACCACTACACCACTGCTCCCCAACCCCGCCCCAGAAACAAGACACACACACAGTGGTTGACTCCTCAGGGTCACTATAAAATAGTGGCCACTCCCGAAGGCAGGAAAATCACCTTCCATGAAGCCTACGCCCAGCGATACCGCTGAGGTCAGCAAGTCCCACCCATCACCTCCTGTCCAGCGGCACATGTGTTGCAACCTTGTTGGTGTTATCTGCTCTGCCAAGTGATTAAACCCCATAATTGCCAGAGTGATTGATTACTTAAACAATCACAGAGCTCCGCTCCGGATGCCGTGTGACCGCCCCGCATCGCTCACCTTGCAGTGGCCGAACTTGACGGAACAGGAGGGGGCCGAGGGGGCCGTGGGGGTGGAGGGGGAGCGCGAGTCGGGGCCCAGCGCGGGCGGCACGACCGTGGCCTCGGGGTGGTCCCAGAGCCAGTACTGGCAGAAGACGAAGTTGGTGAGAGCCTGGGGGCAGCCCCGTAGCCTCGCGGATCTTCACCTGATGGTCACACGCAAGAGCCGTGTGACGGAAGCGCACAATCTTGTTAAGCACAAACAAAGATCCCCGTATAGCCTTAACACACTGTTGGGGCAAAGTGCTGTTAGTGAGAAGCAAACATGAAGGCTAACACGGCACATGAGGGGGTGGGTGGCCAACACCACGCCCGGTCGCCTTTGTCTCTCCTTCGTGGCGATACGTACACACCGCACCAGGTACTCAACAATAACAACCGCTAGACAACCTGGCACAAGCCAGGCCACTTAGTCTGCAACACTTTGAGGCGACGTGACGTGTCAATGGTCATGGAATAGACCCAGGTGCCACGTCACACAGCCGTGTCAGACACATTGAGGGCCACGTCACGCACATGCCATGCCAGACACACAGTCACATCACACACACACACACAGTCGCGTGACGCATACACAAGTAAATATAAACATACAAACACACACAACGATGTCACACATATCTGCAAGGTTTACAAGATGTTACAAACAGCATTACACACACACAGCGTTACTGGACATCTGTGAAAAAAGCTTTATAGTTCATTGGATTCCTCCAGGATAAATAAATATTCAGATTCCTGATTCTATTACATAAATAACATTACGATCCCATTGCTCACGGAGAGTGCCGAAATGTGGGATGGGAGGGGGGGGGATGGGGGGGGCCGCTCACCCTGCAGATGAGGCGGCGTGGGGGGCTCCCGTCCCCCTCGCACTCGTCGCACACTCCGCTCTCGCTCGAGTTCTCCGAGCCCCCCTCCTCGCCGCCCCCAAACCGGTCGGGCACGGCCCCCCCCACGCGCTCCAGCTCCACGTGCAGGCGCCCGGCCACCTGTACGTGCGCACACACGCATGCGCACACGCACATGCACAGTCACATACACACAGTCACACACGCACAGTCACACACAAAGACAACGATCCAGTGTGTGGCCTTTAAAGGACTGTGGTGGGGTCAAGTGCTGTTAGCGAGCATCTACGAAGGCCGGCAAGGCGCACGTGGGGGTCTGTGGGCCCACAACGCCCCCCGGCCGCCTTTATCTCCGCAGTGCCGATGTTTACACTCCGCACGAGGTGCGCGTTGAAGGCCGAGTCGCCCGGGGAAAGGCCCAGGACCGGTTCAGACATCACGGACGTTGGTCGTGAGTGGGAATCGAATGCGGGCCGCCGCCGGCTTCGCAGCGCAGCGAGCGAGCCACTTGCCCTGCCGCTCTCCACTTGCCCTGCCGCTCTCCACGTGTGCACAGGAGACGAGGCGGCGCTCGCTCACCTCGCCCTGCTGGCTGATGATGGGCGCCGCATACTGCAGCGTCACGTCGTGGTACAGGCACTCCAGGAACACGTTGGCCACGCCGATCAGCTTCTGGTTCTCCTGGGCCTCGAAAAACGGGTCGGCTTGACGGCCCCAGCCGGCTCCCTCCTGCACACGGTACACCAAAGACAAAGATCCCCCGTGTAGCCTTAATAGCCTGGAAGGGACAAGTGCCTGTTCGCGAGCACCTACGAAGGCTGGTACGGCACACAAGGGTGGCCAGCACCACGCCCCGGCCGCCTTTGTCTCCCTAGTGATGTTTACACACCGCACCAGGTACTCATTTGAGGCCGAGTCGACCTAGGCGAGGCCCCAGGGCCGGTTCCGATATTCAGTTATTGGTCGTAAGCGGAGATCAAACCCGGGTCGCCGGGTTCGTAGTGCAGTGCGCTAACCACTGCAACGCTGCTCCCCACGCGAACACACACGATGAGACGCACAGCACAGCAGGACTGGGGCAAGGGTGACATAGAGCGGGGCAGTGTGACCAACACACACAGGGCTGACCTCGGGGTGGCGCTTGCAACACACACTCACCACGGCAAGAGTTGTACAGGATCAGTGCCACGGCGACAACAGCAGCAGCCAGCGAGACACGTGGTCAAACTGTAACCGATGGTGGAATCATTTGTACAAATAATTAATAATAAGTAAATAAAAGGTTGCTATCTGTGCAGTTCGTATAAAGCAAGAGTGTTAGTAGTTTATTTAGAGTCAAGAAGCTCTTAAATCGGGTTTCATCAACAACAAAAAAACACCGCTGCTTCTCCGACATACGCAACATGTCGCAGTAAAAATAAATGAATAATAAAAAGGACAAATAAGCCAAATAAGAAAAAGGACAGAAAATCATCACGAAGAAACCCATTGTGTTCCACAGACAGAGTCTGCAGTGGAGGAGGTGAGGGGGTCCATGTTGATCGATTTTAGGTGAATTCATTCATATTTGGCAAAAAAAATGTTTACGTCCACCCACGAGCGAAGCGACGGGCGCGTGGTAGTACTTTACAGTTAATCCTCAGCACGGTATTAACCAGGGCGGCCGGCCGGATTCAAAACCGTGAACCCTCTGCAATAAAGCAGTAAAAGCCAACACCGCTGGGCCACGCCGCCGCCTCTCAACAAACCGATCGTCAGTGTCCGCGCGGTGGTGATATGTTAACTACCTCGCCTGGTATACAGGAGGTCGTGGGCTCGATCCCGACTCCGATGCCTGCTGTATATTTGGAGTTTTGCGGTCTCTCTCACCGTGGTCGCGTGGATTTATCTCCGGGTCCTCCGGTTTTCCCCTCCACATTTTTAAATACCAACACGCGTTTATTCGGCCGCTATCAATTTGGCTGCTATCAATTTCCACATGGCAAGCCACCTCGTTGAAGCTATCATTTGTGGCCAGGTCGCTTGTGGAAAGAAAAAGAGCTATGCAGCTCAGTGGGCCTTACCTGGTAAATTAATAAAAAAATACTTCGGTATTCTTGGTTCTTTCGGTAAAGTCACATAGAAGGGAAATAATAAAGCAATACAATTTAAACTATTAAATTCTCACGACGTTTCGATTGCAACACAAGCAATCATCATCAGGTGTGAAAACCACAGCAATTTTTTTAGAAAAAAGTTTTTTCTTAACGTTATTATTTTATTATTTCCTTCTACGTGACATTACCGAAAAGAACCAAGACTATGAATCTCTGCAGTCACGAAAGCTTTAAATCGAAAAAAAGATATAGTTCAGCGTTAGTTTCACGCCGATAACGACCGGTAATGCGGCAGGCAGGGAAGGGTGCGGCTCGCGGGGACTCACGGCGGGATGCTGCTCACGCCACGCCTGGTACAGCTCCCGCATGTCCACCAGCTTGTTCTCCAGCTTCTCCACGCCCCACACCTGCGTGCCCCTCCCCTCCCTCCTCACCTGCACGGCCGCCTCGCTCACCATGCCCCCCCTCTGTGGCGCGCGCACACGGCGTACGAGCACGCGCAGAGACAAAGACAAAGGTCCACCCGTGTAGCCTTAACGGACTGTTGGGGCAAGTGCTGTTAAACGAAGGCTGGCACAGCATGCGAGGGGCTGGGTGGCCAGCACCACGCCCGACACACACACACACTCACACGGATTCACAGTGCTCATGCACGCGCACACACACACTACTACAACATGCATGCATCTCGCCAAGGGTGCGGTGTGTCGAGCGCCGCGAGCGTTGGTACCTTGCGGTTGGCGCTGAGATTGTGCGCTGGGATCTGCAGCGTGACCTGGTACTCGGTGTTCCTCCCCATCTCGCCAGCGAGGAAGTTCGCCTCGCGCACCAGGGCGTCGGTGCGCACCACCTGCTCCCGTAGCCTTGCCAGGCTGAGCCTGAACACCTGGTCCCTGCGCACACAAACACAAATAAAGATCCCCCGCCAAGAGCCTAAACAGACCCAGAGGGCGAGTGATGTTAGCGAGCACCGATGAAGGCCGGCATATGGTACACCACGTCCAGCCGCCTTTGTCCCGACACACTGCACCAGGTACTTATTTAAGACTGAGTTGACACACACATACACATATATGTGCACTGAACTACACAGACTCACAATCACTCCATCACCCGTACACACACTGTTTTATCGCGGTCGGCTACGTAGGGCGCGAAAGAAGTTCAACGTCCATACATAACCACGCGGCTCGGCACACGCACGCCACCGGCACGGGGTCAGCACGGCGACGCGAGCAGCAGACAGCTCGGCGTCCGCACCGCTGGCGCCGAGCCCCCTACCTCTCCTCCGCCCACTGTCGGAGCCGGTTGGAGGTCCCAGGGGTCGGGGGCGACAGCAGCGTGGCGCGGGCGCCACTGGCGGGGGCTCGCGACGGAGACAGCGACTCGGGGGGCAGCTGCTGGCGCAGCGAGTCGAGCTGGCGCTCGTAGAGCTCGCGCTGGCGCTGCAGGGCCGAGCGCTTCTCCTGCTCGTGCTGCCTCTCCAGCGAGCCCAGCAGGCTGGCGACGGGGTCTGGCGATCGCGACATGGAGCGCTCGATTACAATGTATCGTGCGTCAATGGACTCAAGCAACTTAATTTTCCCTGATTTACAAAGCAGGGAGTGATCTCAACGTGTTATGAATGATCCAGGAGGCTGGCTCTGCTCTCCGGGAGCCTCCATACACAGCCAAACAAATTAGACGATCACGCGTACGCGCATAACGACGCGCCAATTATTAAAGTTGTTTAGGCTGACACCGGCAAGTTGAACAACAATCTCGCGATCAGATTTATAAATTGTACACGACGAATCGCTTGAAACTGCATTAAGCATCCACAGGTCATGAAACCAGGCGAGCCGAAACAATAACATAATTATAATCGGCGCGTCGTTAAACCGCTCCAATACAACGTGGCCGTGCCGGGTGGCGGAGGGTTACACGACAACCAAAATTGGCCACGTTATTACGCGACCTAAAAAACACACAAACAAAATAGTGACGTCGGCCACGGGGAAAGAAAAACACACCGACGCGTCAACTGGTCGGCCGCCAGATGGCGAGCGAGCAGCGCACGCACACCGACTCACGCACACCGACTCACGCACACCGACTCACGCACACCGACTCACGCACACCGACTCACGCACACCGACTCACGCACACCGACTCACGCACACCGACTCACGCACACCGACTCACGCACACCGACTCACGCACACCGACTCACGCACACCGACTCACGCACACCGACTCACGCACACCGACTCACGCACACCGACTCACGCACACCGACTCACGCACACCGACTCACGCACACCGACGCACGCACACCGAAGCACGCACACCGACGCACGCACACCGACGCACGCACACCGACGCACGCACCGTCGTTGCCGAGCGCCTTCATCATGACCTCGGTCCGCGCGAACTCGAAGCTGCAGTCGTACTCGGAGGAGACCTCGCTGCCCGGGGAGCCGCCCACGCTGCCGCTCTCCCAGTCGGACGCCTCCGGCGCGTCCGCCCCCCCGCCGTCCCGCGCGCGCGTCCGCCGCTTGTGCCCGGGAAGGTTTATTCTGCGCCGACAAGTGCGGTAGGTGCGGGTGGTGGTGGTGGGTGTGGGGGGGGGGGCACACGGTACCGCCGCGCAAGTCACCCTCCGCCCCCGCGAGGCCGGGTGGCCCGAAACGATTTATTTTACTACAGAAAATTATTTCTTGCTGTGACTGTCCCACCTGATGACGGAGGTTTGTGGTGCTTCCGAAACGTCGTGATTTGATTTATTTTTATTCTGTTTTATTTTTAATGTATGTTTATTTTATACCTACGTGACTTTACCGAAAGAACTAAAGAGTATGTTTTGAAATTGCACATTTTTAACCACAAATAATAATTAAATGTCATCTGGGATGCTGCCGCGGTGTACTGGTCAGCATTGCGAGATTCCTTAAACTTTCCACAATCCCCTCCCCCGCCCCCCACCGCCTCCGTCCACAGCGGATCGCCAGGCCACGAGAGGGAGGTCGCTCGCTTGGAGGCTTGGGGCCAGGAGACGCCTGGGCTGTGTTGGGGTGCCGTGCTCCGTCTCGGTGTGCGCTCGCCCCCCCCCCCACCGCGCTTGCCGTGTCGCCAGGCGAGAGCATGAGGGTGTGTGTGCGACCGTGTCACCTGAAGAAGTGGTTGTTCCCCCAAAGGATGCGGTCTCCGTGCCACAGCGGCGTCGCGCTCGTCACAACCGCCCCGTTCACGCACGTGCTGCGCGGCCCACGCACACAAAAGACATAAAGATCACCATGTAGCCTTCAGTGAACCGTTGGGGGCAAGGGCGGATAGTGAGCGTCTTTTGAGGTCGGCACACCGCACGAGGGGCCAGTGTGGCCAGCACCATGCCCGGCGGTGCCGAAGTTCGTGCACCGAGCCAAGGCCCAGTTACGGAGTACAGGGGGCAGAGGTCAGCCCAGCGTCGATGGGGGTCACTGCGAGGCGGCGTCATTGCAGGGGACAGGGCCGACCGCGTGACGCAGAGTGGTCGTGCGACGCGGCTCGCGAGGGGCGGCGCGAGGAGAGGTGGCGTGCCGTGAGTTACCGTGCCCCCTGGAACGGCTGGAGGGTGATGTCGCCGTCGGGCGCCATGGTGATGGTGCAGTGCTCGGGCAGGATGCCGATGCCGCACAGCTGCACGTCCTGCGAGTCGGCGGCGCCGACGGCCGTGCGCTCCTATGGCAGACGCGTCGCTCGTCACGTCACCCCGGCCCTCACCGCTCGCCACTCATAACAACTCACTGCTCAACCCTCATCACTCCTCCAGCACGGCCACCGCTCACCCCTCGTAACCCACTGCTCGACCCTCATCACTCCTACAGCTCACCCCTCATCACTCCTACAGCACGGCCACCGCTCACCTCTCGTAACCCACTGCTCAACCCTCATCACTCCTCCAGCACGGACACCGCTCACCCCTCGTAACCCACTGCTCAACCCTCATCACTCCTCCAGCACGGACACCGCTCACCCCTCGTAACCCACTCCTCAACCCTCATCACTCCTCCAGCACGGACACCGCTCACCCCTCGTAACCCACTGCTCACCCCTCATCACTCCTCCAACACGGACTCTGCTCACCCCTCATCACTCCTCCAGCACGGCCACCGCTCACCCCTCGTAACTCACTGCACGTCACTCGCCGCTCGCTCACCACTCATTTGTCACTCACTCGTCACATAATCGCACACCACCCATCTCACGGTCGGGCTGTGTGCTTCATGTGGCAAGAAGTGGGGAGGGGTAAAGAGGTGGTGGGGGTAGGGGGGTGGTAGGGGGGGTGGTAGGGGGGGTAGGGGGGGTGGTAGGGGGGGTGGTAGGGGTGGTAGGGGGGGTGGTAGGGGTGGTAGTGGGGGTGGTGGGGGGGGGGGGCGCTGACCTTCAGGTAGTAGACGAGCAGCTCGTTCAGGGCCGGGTCGGCGTTGAGGTTCACGAGGAAGCTCTTGTCCTCGCCCACCTTGATGCCGGACGACTCCAGCGAGATGCCCATGCTCTCCAGCTGCTTCTGCCTCTCCTACCGCCCCCCATTCCGCCGGGGCCACGCGGCAAAACGGGACGGAATCACTCACCGGCCTGAGCACGATCGCTCCCGTTCGTACGCGCCATGCGTAGCTAATGACCGATGAGAATTTATGAATGTAATGTTCCGGACAGCAACCCTGTGACATTTCAAGAATAAACTCTGGGATCAAGGCCACGCGTGCGTTGTACGATTCCAGTTAAATGTTTATTGGTGGATATGTACCTTGCGCCAGAAACTGTACATTAAGATAATTTACAGCACGTCCGCATAGCGTGCAGGGTGCCGCTGTCACCGAAGGAGTTACGTTAGGGAGGAGGGAAGGAGAGGGCGAGACAAGGAAAGAAAGAATAGTGGGAAGGAGGGAGGGATGGAGAGTTAGATAGGGGATGAGGGAGCGAGGGAGTGAGGAACTTGATGCCCCGTCCCTACTGGACATCTGCGGCAAAGAGCTTCCTAGCTCATCGGATTCCTCCAGTCCAAATAAAGATTCTGATCCTGAAGGGAGCGAGGGGGTGAGGAAGGGTTAGACGGGTGGGATGGATGTGAGCGAGGGGGAGTGGTAGGAGTTTGAATGCCTACGTTGAACTTCTTTCGCACAGTACGTTAGCCAATCGTGCTAATCGGAGGTACAAGGGAAGGACAACAAACTAAACACAAAAAGCAGTTCTAAAGAAGTTCGTTTTTAATTTCGATTTAAAAGTGTATAAGGGAGCAAGTGACGTGCGGACGTCGGGGAGCAGCGAGTGGGGGGGGGGGGGGGGGTGGCGGGAGAACCTCACCTGCGCGATCTCCTCGGTCTTGCGGAGTTTCTGCTCCCAGGTGAGCGTCATCTCCTGGATCAGCTTCTCGCTCTGCTGCAGCCGCTCCTGCAGCTCGGGGGCCATCAGAGACTGGGCCCCGACGCCACAGCCAGGGGATTGCGCAAAGCAGCCACGGCGGTGGCGGTGAGAGGGGATTGTGGGTCAGGGGGACACACATGACACATCTTGAGTGACTGTGTGTGAATGTGCTAAATACAGCGTTTGTTTTAAATGTGTAATAACAGTTGGTCAGCGTGCTGCTCTACGAACCCGTCGACCCCAATTTGATTCCCGCTCACGACCAATGACAGTCGTGAATATCTGAACCGGTCCTGGGCCACCCTTAGGTCGACTCAGCCCTCAACGAGTACCTGGTGCAGTGTGTAAATATCAGCACTGGGGAGGCAGTGGCAGCCGGGCGCGTGGTTGACCACCCACACCCTCGTGTGCCGTGTTGGCCTTCACAGGTGCTCGCTTACGGCACTCGTCCAAAAGTCTGTTAAGGCTATACGGGGGATCTTTGTCTTTGTTGTGTCATTGTGTGTCGTTGTTTGATGTGCCAGTATCTACGTGTGTGGGTGGTGTACCGGTGTGAGTGTGCGTGCTTGCCCCCAACAATCTGTACAAGGCCTACGGGTGATCTTTGTCTTGTGTTATACTATTAATTGGTGGCAACGCAGTCACTGCGACGGATGACTGTGTAGAAAATCCTTCATTCGGCAGTGGATAAACTACGGCTGCTGCCGCTGCTCAAATGATAATTCGGCCCTTATGGAGGAAAGCATTGGCCCCACTCCTATGGCAGCATGAAGAGCCTACGTAGGGCGTATTTACATATGGCATGGCGCAGGCTGGCACTGCTGTGCTGCTCTGTACACGCCAGCTGGCACGGCACGGGACACGCAGCACACCATGTGGTGTGCACACGGCGCGTACGCACGCGCACACACCACAGACACACGTGGCACACACGTGACCACACAAATATAAAGTGTTTTAAGTCATCGGCCGATAATGCCGGTGTGTAAAATGAATAGGCCGATAACTAAAAAATATTTGATTTGTACTAAGACAGAACGGAGGTCTTATTTAGACATGCATTTATTATACGTTCCATTGTGCTGTTTGTTGCTGGCCGCCAGTAGCGGATCCAAAGGGGGGTTGGGGGGGGGCAATGTGGGCGATGCCCACCCCACTCCTTGAGATCCCGAAACTGTTTTATTTTATCGATATTTGCCGATCGATATTGTTTTCAGAATTTTTCCATGAAAGTAAGAAACTACGTCATTACAAATTATTCACCAGAGAAAAAAAACCATGAATGTTATGTTTTTTTTATGTAGGGCCCTGTTTAAATAAGCTTTACGTTTCAGGACCACCCGCCCCCCTTAGCAAGCTTCCAGATCCGTCTGCCCTGGCCACTTGGTGTTTAAGCCGCTTGACGTTTTTAGGCCGGTCAGGTCTTTGGACCTGTCAGGGCCTTCATTTACAAATAGAGATTACCACCCCCCACTCCCGCCCGCACCCCACTCCCCCGAGTCACCTCGGCCTGGTTGAGCTGGCTCCTCAGCTTGTCCACCTCGTCGCGCAGCTCGCGGATGATGCGTGCGTTGGGGTCCTCGTTGACGACGGCGTGGTTCACGATGCGCTTGGCGCGGTCGGCGTAGCGCAGCGTCGACAGCGTCTCCTCGTAGTTGTCCGCGGCGGGGCTCACCGTGGCCACCATCGCCGTGCGGCTGTTCCCGCCCAGGTTGTCCTGGCGAGCGAGGGAGGCGCGATGCACACAGCCCGAGCGCAACCACGCGGCGCGCAACCTCAACGCAACCTCAACGCAACCTCAACGCAACAGCACCGCAACCGCACCGCGTACACCTCTAACCGCGACGGCACAACGCACTCCAAAAACGCGACCACACACAAAGCTGTCATCCCCTGATCAGTGCCCGACCTTATTACAGGCCAATTCAGACCCTATTGGTCACCTCGAGCCCTTATACATCTCGACAGTCATCCTTGACGTTCGCACGTTCTCCCCTGTAAATCTGATATTGTATTTGCATAAACACAGAGGCTAATGCCACTTCCATCAATTTGCTCGACTTCAACATTACGAAAGCTTACTGTATGCAAAAGACCAGAAATTACGTTCTAGTCTGAATTAAGTTAATTACAATGGGACTAAAACGTAAAGTAAAATGACAATGTCTCACCATATATAAGACACGTATTTTAACGCAAATGCTACAACTAATTCCGCTCTCCCCTACTAAATTGGCTATTTAAAATAATAACAATTTACAAAAATTTGTATTCTGGCAACCAATTAATTTCCTTTCATTTTTAATCAGCTGTCAATTCCATTTAAATAAATAAAGAAAATGGTAGAAAACATGTTTTGGTCCATTTGGCCTCAGTCCAAAATCGCATCCGAAGCATTGCGACATTTGATACACAGACATTTCATCCCACTTTTTTTTCAGAACGAAGTGGCTTATCAAGTAGAAATTTATAGCAGCCAAACATTCTAAAAGCATGTTCATTCTAAAAATGTGGAGGGAAAAACCGGAGGCCCCAGAGAAAAATCCACGCAACCACGGGGAGCGAGAGAGAGAGAGAGACACGCAAACTCCAAATACACAGCAGGCGTCAGGGTCGGGATCAAACCCACTGAAGGCCGGGCCGACATCGGAGAGAATCCCTCGACCGATTCACGCCCCTCACTCACGCCCACGCACCTTGAGTAGCCAGGTGAGTGCCGAATCGCGGTACGGCACGAACTTGTTCTTGTTCTTCCCGGCTGCCTGATCGGCCAGGGCTGAGATGACCAGGCCCAACGTGGACAAGGACCTGGAGACGGCAAGACGTGAAGAGGCGCCGGCGTGAGCCGCAGGCCCGGCCCGGGGCCCTGTCGGAGCCTCGCGTGACATGCGGGACGGGTTTTGGTTTGGGGGGCCGTGCGGAGCTGTGATGAGCCGCAATTGTCAGTGTTGGGGACTATGGAAGCTGTGGAGTTGAAATTGAATGGTTCATTGTGGAATAGAAGATAATAACCCGTTTGATATACATGAAATATTACAATATATAGGTTTTATTGTACGTGTTGTAAATAATAGGGGAACAGTGGAAGAGTGGTTCGGGCATCGTGCTGTGAACCCGGCGACCTGAGTTCGATTCTAAGCCCAGGCTAATGTCAGTGACGAATGATCTTTGCCAACCCCCTTGAGTAATTCACACTTACCAGCGTGGTGAAGTGTGGTAAAAAAAGCCCCATGAATTACACGGCCTTCATCCATTCGCGGATTGACAAAGGACTGAAAATAATTATACTAAAATAAATTCCATTATTTATTCACAGGTTGTTCGAAATTTATCTTGGTTTTATTATTTTTCCTCAGTGGTCTTGGGTTATTGTGTTGCATGGGCACATGTTGTGGGGAGCGGTGGTGCAACGATTAGCGAACTGTGCGACTAACCCGGCAACCCGAGCCCGCTTCCCGCTCACTGTCACCACCAACACGAGTGAAGATTATCTGAACCGGTCCTGGTTCAGGTTCCTGGTACTTTCCTAGGTCGCCTCAGCTTCAAATGAGTTCCCGATGCGATGCGCAAACTATGCCACTCGTGGTGCTGGTCAGCCACCCCTCTCTTTTTGCCGTGCTAGCCTTCGTGGGTAGTCACTAACAGCACTTGCCTCACCATCATAAAGGTTTTTGGGTTAGATCGCGTAAGTATAAATGCGTCGTAACCCTCCACCACCCGACACAGCCAGTAAGGTTCGTCAAGTAAACAACGCGCCAATTAGTTTACTACTTCAGCCCAATTAGTTACTACTTTGTGAATAGTATTGGTCGTGAAAGCGGGGATATTGGTCTCTGTGCGTGTGCATAGGTGACGGCGTCCGTTGCCCGCACTTGTTGATGTTGCTGCCCTCTTTGAGACGGTCGCCGGCCGCCCCCGTCTTGGAGGCTCGCTCGCTCCCGGCCAAGTCCACCAGGCTCAGCCGGCTCACCTTCTCACCCGACGTCTTAGGGGGTCACGGCGGTGGGGGTGTGACGGAGGGGGGAGGAAACACGCGTACGCGCACACACGTACGCGCAGCCACGTGACTGTCAAAGGTCTGCTCCCGCAGGTGGGGCCGGGGACGCGGGCCAGCGGTAGCGCACGCCGCCCGTCGGGAAAGCTCGTGGTTGGAATCCCAACAGGCCGCCCTGGTTAATACCGCCGCTGTTATTTTAGTGTAAAATATTCAGCGCTGTCTGCTTTGCGGTGGATGCTAAATATCCCGTGATGTCATTTGAAAGGAGCAGGCCATTGTGAACCGTTATCTGCAAATGACTCAAGTGAGAGTACACAACAACGGCGTAAAACTACAGCAGGCTGTGTGTGTGTAAAATGTGTGTGTGTGAAATGTAACGAATGCTGTGTGTGTGTGTGTGAAATGTAATGCAGACTGTGTGTATGTGAAATGTAACACCTCTACACAATAACAAACACAAAGCAAAACACAAAACATCAAAAGCTATAATTGGGATGAGTTGGCTTTCCATGGAAATAACGAGGTATTGTGTGTGCTTGCCAGTGCATGCGTGTGCCTGTGTGTGTGTGCAGTGGTGAATATTTGGGCCTCTCCTAAGTCAACTTGGGCTTAAATGAGTGCCTTGTGGCATATGTAAACATTGGCACCGGGGAGACAAAGGCGGCCGGGCGTGGTATTTGCCACCCACCCCCTCGTGCGCCGTGCCGGCCTTCATAGGTGCTCCCAAACAGTGCTTGCCCCAACAGTTTGTTAAGGCTATGCGGGGGATCTTTGTCTTTTGTCTTCGTGTAGTTTGTGTACACGTGTTGGTGCATGAACGCCAGTGCGTTCGTGGTCTTGTGTTCGTGTGCCAGTGTGTCCGCGTGCGCCAGTGGGTATGTGCTAGTGCACATGTGCCTGTGGGTATGTGTCAGTGCACATGTGCCTGTGCGTGCATGCCTGAGAGTGTGTGCCACTGCGCGTGTGCCTATGTGCAACATGCCAATGCAAGTGTGAGCAAATCGACGGCGTGCGTGCGTGCCTGTGCGCGCGTGCGTGCATGTGCGTGCATGCCAGGGCATGTGCGTCTTTGCCCGCCTGTTTGTGCATGGCGATGCGTTTGTGTATATTTTCACAAATTTTCCGAGCCGGACGGGCATGTGGACAGTACCAAACAGCACTATTATCAAAGTTGAAATAGATAAGAGCCCTAACACGTGTCGTGAATTAAGCAAGGTATGTGTGTGCGCGTGCGAGCCGGTAAGTGCGTGCGTGCCAGTGCGAGCCAGTGTGTGCGTGCTCACCCCCGAGGCGAGGTCGGTGAGCGTCTGGGTGAGCGTGATGGTGAACACGGCGTGCGAGCGGCTGCTCTCCTCGTTCATGTTCGTCGCCGCCACCGTCCTCGACTTGTTCCCCTCCGACATCAGCGAGTCGATGTCCTGGTGACAGAGACGATGCACGGCTCACAACCACCAAAGAAGGCCGGCGCTGCACACGAGGGGGTGGGTGGTCAGAACCACGCCCGGATGCCTTTGTCTCCCTCAGTGCTAATGTTTACACAGCGCACCAGGTTCTCATTTGAGGGTGAGTCAACCAAGGGGAGGTGAAGGAATGGTTCAAATAATCATCACCGGTGTTGGCCGTGAGCGGGAAACGAACTCTGGTCACCGGGTTCGTAGCGCAGCGCGCTAACCGCTACACCACCGCTGCCCACCACCAACGCTACCACACTACGAGACTACCACACACACCACCATCTCACTACTACACACACCATACCACGCACCGCCACATTGCTACGCACCACCACAACACCATCATACATCACCACACCACCGCTACGCACACTCCACCACCGAACCACTGCTCCACACCATCAGCACAATACAACACACCGTCACACACCGCCACACCACACTGCCACAATACTGCACACCACAAGTGCACACCGCACCAAACCACCAAACCAATATTGCGCGCACACACACCACCACGCTACGACACTTCACCACCACAGCCATCTTTGTCGTCTTCTTCTTGCCCTTCTGCCTACGATTTCCCCAAGGAGGCAGCGTGACGGTCGGCGCTCCCGGCAAGCCTCGCGCTACAAAGTCCACAGCACGGGCAGTCGCCCTCCACACCACGTGCAGTCGACCCCCGTCTGACTGCGGCCAGCGTCGTTCGACGGCAAACGCCCCGTTGTGTGTTCAACCTCTTTACAGGGGCGGTGCAGCAGCGGCGAAAAAGTCAAGGCCTTCGCACAAACAGGCTCGCAATCACCCAGCACAAATATACCCCACGACAAACAATTCTGCTCATTTCAGACTCACTGCTGCCAGGTGCCCATGTGCAGTGACACTAATTGTGCCCGACTGTTTACTCAGGGAAAGCTTCACAGAGCCTCGAGACGTTTTAGCGTTGTCACGGAGTGCCCCCGCTGCATTGGGGATCTTTTCACCAATTCGCGTGGCAG
Source organism: Lethenteron reissneri (assembly GCF_015708825.2). NCBI lineage: Eukaryota > Metazoa > Chordata > Hyperoartia > Petromyzontiformes > Petromyzontidae > Lethenteron > Lethenteron reissneri. The sequence continues at coordinate 1,716,162 of NC_083797.1, forward strand.
TAAACGGGAGAGCACCCGGAGAAAACCCAGGCATACGTGGGGGGTGGGACGGGGGGGGGGGGGCGCTCAGCACTGCCACCTCCTGGTGGCAACCTTATACACCCCGCCCACCACCCTCCCCCCCACCACTCTCCCCCTCCACCCCTGTATACCACTGGCAAGCTCTCTGCTGGTAACCCATTCCAAGCGCTAGCCAGGCTCCCGCCTGCTTAGCTTCTGAGATCCAAGGTGCCCCGGGTGAAATTTTGAGCAAGTTTTGTACAATAAGATAATTGGTTTTTTACCCTTCTATCTGGCAACAAAACTGACACCTTTTTGCAAGGAGTCATGTTTGCATAGACCGCAATACCTGCAGTCATAATACAAACAAAAGAACATAACTCTGATAATGTGCACTATCAGAGTTATGTTCTTTTGTTTGTATTATGACTGCAGGTATTGCGGTCTATGCAAACATGACTCCTTGCAAAAAGGTGTCAGTTTTGTTGCCAGATAGAAGGGTAAAAAACCAATTATCATATTTTTACTGGCAAATGAGGTCCCCATAGTGTAGAAGTTTTGTACAGCTGCGACGATGAGTCAAGTCAATGAAGTGGCTACGGAATTGTAATGAACTATTTTTGTAGTGGATCACTCTGCAGCCTTTCAAACAAAGCAGCCGCCCCCCACTTTCTGGCTTCCGACAACAGGAAACCCCTGAACAAGAGGTCAGGCCCAGCGTGACGCGGCTGACGATGCCCACGACGTCACCAAGCCATGCTCATCACCTCCCGTCCAGCGGCACACGGGTAGGAACACAGCTGAGACCGTTTTCCCCCACCCCACCCCACTGCCCCTCCCCCCCACCACCAATTATCTTTACGTTCGGTCGAGCGTTCGAACCGATAATAACCGGCAGCAGAGTTATCAACGATCACTTCAGTAATAATCTCATATCCCAGTCACGTGGGTGTGGCCATGAACGATGGCACGTGGGGGCACACGGACGCCACGGCCGGGAGCGCCCCCGACGGCGCGCGCACGTAAAGGTCGTGCCCAACGTCCGGCGTCACGGCGGAGACAAAGCGACCCGTGGCGGAGTTTGGCAGGTTGCATGCAAGCGAGCGGCATGCGCATCGCCCGGTGGCTTGTGGGAGTGGCCACCCCATTCCAGGAATGCCGGCGCTGCAGCGTGAACACATTCCACCGTGACCTAACGCGGCAGCGAGCACACTGACACTCACACGCTCTCTCTCACAGACCCCCCCCCCCACCCCCCCCCCAGAACGCTCACATGTACTCGCACCGACTGCCAACTTTCCATGGGGTGAGAGCGGCTCTGACAAAAACACAGGCCGTGTTTCCACGGCCCCCGTGTAACACACCGACTAACCCAGCACTGTACGTCAACTGAGACAGGGAGTGGTAACGTTATGTCATATCATGACTGTGTCTGATGAGGAGCGGTGGTGCAGCGATTAGCGCGCTGCGCTACAAACCCGGCGACCCCGAGTTCGATTCCCCACACCGGTGACGATTATATGAACTGGTCCTGGGCCTACCCTAGGTCGACTCAGCCTCAAAATTAGTACCTGGTGTGGTGTGTAAACTTCCCCACGAGGGAGACAAAGGCAGCTGGGCGTAGTGCTGGCCACGCACACCCTCGTGTACCGTGCTGGCCTTCATAGGTGCTGCTCGCTAACAGCGATCGTCCCAACAGTCTGTTAAGGCGATAGGGGGGATCTTTGTCTTGAATATCTATAGCTAGAGGTGAGTGTGTCTGTGATATTTGGATGCGTGTGGGTGATATCGGGGTATGTGAATGCCTGTAGCGATGAGAACTCTGGCGATGAGTGGCGGTGTGTGGCTGTGAATGTTTGATATCTGGGCAGAGTGAGTGATATCTGTGGGGTGAGGAGCCTCTGTGTCCATTTGGCAGTCGCAGCTCTGTGTGGGGTCAGCTCCTGTGAGACGTAGTTCCGGGCAGGAAGCAGGAAAGTTCACTACAACCGCTCCACCCAGCTCCACTCGACTCAGCTGCACACAGCTCCACTCTCCACACAGCTCCACCAAACTCACAGCACCACCCAACTCCACCCTCTACACAGCTCCACTCACTCTAGTGAGCCCCACTCTCCACTCAGCTCCATCCAACTCACAGCTCCACTCCACATACAACTCCACCCTCTACACAGCTCCACTCACTCCAGTGAGCTCCACTCTCCACTCAGCTCCACCCAACTCACAGCTCCACTCCAGAGAGCTCCGTCACACAACAGCCACTCTGCCCACCACGCCGGTGCCCGTGGCAGCCACAGAGCGAGCGACGCCCGCATCACTTAGCTAACCGCACACTCCTGGCAAAGTTCACACCGCGAGCCGTCACCGCTGACATTAAAAGTGACAACCAATTTACACCTAATAGCGTGAGCCCCACCCAGCTCGGATCGGGAGGTGAAGGTTGGGGGGGGGGGGTGAAGGGTGACTAATGATGCCAGTGGGATGGGGGGGGGGCACAGCACCAAGGCCCCCCCAACTCTCATCCCGTTAGCGCTGGACCCCAGTGCTGGATAAGGATTGGTGCCGGGTTTGCAGTGAGCGTTAGGGGGAGGGCAACCAGTTAGTGGTTGGGTTCAGTGGAAGCCCCGGACAGGCAGAGACGGGCTTTGAAATGCCAGGGTTGTGGACTAAGCTGTTAACCCTCTCCCGTTCTGAGCGCTAATTCTATTTAAGCAGGCATAGCGCCGTTGGTTTTAAAGACGCCGTACTCACCGCAGAGAACCGAAGCGGCACGACCGCACTCTATGATAGCCGACGCCAAACTGTGCTACGCGCCCTCCCACACGGCCTTGTGGGAGCCTCGGTACTGCTAAAAGTTATTGATGTGTAACGTCACTGGAACGGAGTCGGAAGAGAAAACTGATGATGTACACGTACGTAGAACAGGATCGGGTTAAGCTGCTGGAGGAGCCAGCTTGTAGGTCGGGCTGCACGGGGCTCAGGGCGGCGGTGCAGCTGGAGGAGCTCACCTGGAAGGTGCGCACGGCGAGCTGCGACAGGCCGTCCACGTAGGGGCCCAGCAGCTTGTGCTCGCGCACCTTCAGGGATTGGCGGCCGCTGCAGGTTTGCCACAAGAAGCAGCAGACACACACGCGCGCGTGCGCGGCATCAGGGGCGTTCACCTCCGGCCGTGACGATTCATCCTCACGGCGGCAAACCCAGTTGACTTTCAGACGAAGACGATTTGAAATAAAACAAATTTCGCCGCAACTTTTCCACCAATTGTATCCCGAACTTGCGCGATCGTCCGTCGCGGTCGTGACGCGAAGAATCCATCCGGAACTCTCGCGGAGCGGCGTGACCCTTCGTGCCACAGAAACGGCCCGTGGACACGGACACCACGGAGCTACCGCTGAGATCCTTGCAAGTGAAATGCCGTCTGGTCCACACAGTACGGGGCAGCAGTTTCTTACCCGCCCTGTTACAGACTGTAATGTTAATCATTTTTATTCTCAGAGCTGAAATTGAGAGAAATTACGCGCAGAATTAAATGTAATGCGATTGCTTTTTTGTGCCGAGTCCATGAACTCACTGCGCTCAAGAACCCGGTTTAATCACAGCTTGGTCTATGCGATTCTGTTGGTCTCTATGCGAATCTATGGGTATCCATGCAGGTCATGGGTGACCGAGCTGAGACCATGAACTCGCTGGACTTGAGAACTCAGTTTAATAACAGAGGACTGATAAACCTTTGTTATGAACCCAGGATCTCAGCGGGTACCGGCTCAGCGCTGACCTTCGACCTATCTGGCTGCACCAAGAGCGGACACTTGCCGAGGAAAAATCCCTCCCTGGGACGGACGGCGCGGTGGGTAGAATCTACAGGAGTTAAAGAGAGAAGGGGGCCTTACCCCTTGGGGTCGAGCAGGTCGCGGACCTTCTCGTTGTAGATCTCCATGTAGGACACCTCCACCTTGAAGGAGTGGTCGTCGCGTGACAGCCGGGACACGCGCTCGAACAGCGCCCCGCACAGCCGCGGCGTCAGCCCCGGCTGCTCGGCCGACCCCATCATGGAGTAGGACTTCCCCGAGCCTGGGCACGAGCGCAACGCAGCCATCAATGCCGACACTCCGAAGCCGCCTCCGGAGCCTCCCCGGGATCGCCGGCCTTGAGTGACCACAGCGGCCCCGGCACTGTCGTGCCCTGAGAGTCGTTGGTGACTGGGCCGTGGGCCCGCCACCCCAACTGTGAACGTCTCTTGGGATTTGCCGGTGCTGCCCAGGCTTGTTCCTGCGGCTCGTTGTTGTGCTTGTTGGTGGTGGTGCCGGGCCCCGTTGCTCTGTCCCAGGCTGTGCCGCAGAGTCAATGTTATCTCACCTGTGTCACCCTACTACTAAGGCCCACTGAGCTATACAGCTCTGGCCACAAATGACAGCTCAACGAAGTGGCTTATCACGTGGAATGTCTAGCAGCCGAATACTCAAAATGCACGATTCTAAATGAGCAGGGAAAAACCGGAGGACCTGGAGAAAGATCCACGTGACCACGGGGAGAGAGACATCGCAAACTCCCTGCCCTGACCACCCTCACCCCTAACCCTCCTCCCCATCTACTTGAGTGCAGTTTTTGTTTACGTTTGCCATTGCGTACTGAGATGCGATTGTATTGAAGGCGCCTTACAAATTGAAATGGTTCCTGTTTTTAGGACTGGCGTAGCTCAGACGGGTAGTGCGCAGGTAAGCGAGTAAGGTGTGTGGTGTCAAGTGTCAGGGGTGGTGTGTGGGGTGTGATGACAGGTGCGAGGCGTGACGTTCTAAGTGCGCGATGGAAGGCGAGTGATGTTGCGACGCCATAGTGGGGAACACACGTGGTGCCATCTGCCACTCATTTCTCTCAGCTAACCGATGACACCGGGCTCGGCGCCGTGACCTGTCGGCGGCGAGCCGTCGACATGCCACTTGTCCTCCAAGAGCACCTAGCCTGGCACAAGCGCTGTAGCGAATGACTTATGGCTGTTGCTGTTGCTGTGATGTGTGGTGCAAGGTTTGAGATACAAGGCGCGTGTGGCGTTGGGCACAAGGCATGTGGTTTTCGGCACAGTGCAAGGCGTTAAGACGCACAAAGTGTGTGGTGTTCCACGCGCAAGGTGTGCTTTACCAGTTTGCCCATAGGCGAATATGCACGCGTTGTATCCCTGGAAGGCGTTGTCAAGGATCCCATCACCCAGAGCGTGGAACACGACCTCTTGTCCTGATGCCGGATTCACACCACACGGAGCACAACCAAATCAACAACCACCACTTCCACCACGGCTGCACCGCTCCAATGCAACAAGGAATTCACACGCACAGCCCCAATGATTGCCCATCCACTGCTGGATGAGGGCGTGGCGGTTAATTGACCCAACTCCATCACGCTGGGCTGTGCGCGTTTGTGAAGGTGGGGAGCACAGGCGAAGGATCGAAGAAGCACGGTACAGCAATGGATGTTGCTGTACCTGGCCCCTGCTGCCTGCAACAAAGCGCTGCACACTCTAAGTCAACCTGCCGGTGAACGGAGGTCACCCACCCAAGTCTATCCAAGCTCACGTACAGCTTAGCTTCCGAGACCTGACGAGACCAAGGGCATTCCGAGCAATTTGGTCAAAGGAACTCTAGCGCACAGCTGCACACACTCAAAGACAAAGATCCCCCTTATAGCCTGAACAGACTTATGAGGCAAGTGCCTTACGCGAGCACCTATGAAGGCCGGTACGGCACACGAGGGAGTGGATGACCAGCACCACGCCCGGCCAACTTTGTCTCCCTAGTGGCGATGTTTACACACCACACCAGGTACGCATTTGAGGTTGAGTCGACCCTGGGGAGGCCCAGGACCGGTTAAGATATTCGTGACCAATGTTGGCCGTGAGCGGGAATCGAACTCGGGTCGCCGGGCTAATAGCGCAGCGTGCTGACTGCCGCACTACCGCTCCCCACACACGCACACAGACGCACGTGGTTGACGTTTGACGAACAGAGGCTGCACTACTGCCTCCGCCCGGCACGCGAGGCCATGGTCCGCAAACCTCACAACACAAACCCTCTCGGCCGGCGTGCGAGCGTTGAGCTCTCGCTCCGCGCCCCCCGAGTTCTCGATCGGACAATGCATGACATGTTGTGTGTTTGTTATCATTATTGTTTTTTTTTTCCAATGAGCCCCAAAGGCTCGAGGCATCCGAGTCAGCTCGTCAAACTTCCAACGTAAACAGACAACGCTGGGATGGTAGTCTTGACCCCCGTTGAGTTTGGACTCCGGGATCTGTATACTATATATCACTTTAACCCCCCCAACCCCACTGTGTGATAGTTTAACCCCCTTCACTCTCCCACAGCCAGTTTGGGCCAGTCATAGCTGTAATTGTGCTGCAGGGAGATCGCCTATTTAGTCTGGTACCTTAATACAGCCAAAAGCCAATTTGAACAAGGTTGTAAGAAACCTTGGGCAGACACCCGAACCCTATATTGTATTCAACTGACGGAGACGGGGGTGGGGGGGGGGGTGCAAGTGGGAGGGAGGGGGACGGGGGAGTCATATTGCCGTAATAGTATTTGTACCCAGGGCTCTAAATAATATATTGTATTCCGATTACGGACGGGGTCAGTTTTTCACAGTGGGGGATGTCAACTGCTGCGACCGCATCTAAAACAACATAAAGGGCTCCGACCCCAGGGCCCAATAAATCTCACACAGGCACCGAGGGCTCACTGGGAATTGGTGTAACCTCTCTCCCGACACCTGCGCCCCACTTGTGCGGCACAACGAACCGAGGGGTCCGCTCCTCTCGCCGACCCCCCACCACCACCCCTTCCCAGGATGGAACACCGCGAGGAGGGCAGCCTCCTGCTGCGCACGGCTAACATTCCTCTTCAATACAGAACGTCGAATACTTTCCAGGTCGCCGGGAGACTGGAGCAGGTGGTATGCGGACTAGTAGCCGCAGCCCTCGCGAGTGCTACGATGGATGCGGTGTGCCGGGCACGCGCATTTTTTTTCTAGGTCGCTGACCCCGAATGGATGTGGCTGAAGTTAAGCTCTGGTTACACTACAGTGCCGGTCCCTAGGCACTGGGCAAGCGTAACGATGGATCGAGTCATTCATCCAAAAATCTATTTTTTTTTCGCCGCCGACACCGAGCGGCGTATCGTGCGTGCGAGAATTACGTGCGCATTACACAAATCGTATAAGTGCGAAATGCTAACGTAACGTGTAAGCAAACAATTTATTGTACAAGATAAAAAAAAACGTAATCGAATCACGTAAGTGCTAGCGCAGTGAGTGGAGGATGCCCGTCGTGACCCCCGGGGTGGGTGGGGGGGGGCCTGGCCACCCGAGGCTCCCACCTGCGTATTTGCCTTTGTTGCGCTCATCCATGGACCAGAAGCAGTGGTCAAACGCAAACACCTGCACGCGCACACGACGGCACAAACGCACGCAGACGCACGCACGCGGCGTCAACGCCCTCCGTTCACTCTCGCCACAAGCTCGTCACACGCTCGGCCCTCCACTTAAAACTCAAGCGCGGCAGTCCAAGTGTACGTTTGTGCCCGAGTGAATGCATCAAATTGGCACTTCGTTGAAGTTTAGACAAGAACAGCTTGTTATTGTTATTACACGCTTTTATTTAACTCACTCTGTCTGTTGTTGTTGTCGTCGTATCCTCAATTTTAACCCACTTCCCAATGTGGTATCGACTGCAAACTTGGTAGACTTATGTCATACTGATGACAATACTATATTCTATCATTAAAAATAAAAAAAATATTTTTAAACCATCTTTTATACATGTTATGTTTCACCTTGGGTCTAATTGTCCACGGTCAACTCACGTTGGCTGTAAATCACCACGGCCCCTTACGTTATGGCAAGCTTTGCGGCCACTTCCTGGAGTCATGGAGTTCTGCCATTACGAGTACGGTACATTTCATTAAAGCGTGTTTTTAAAAAAGTATTTTGAAATATTACTTATTTTTAAACTGCTGTCGCCATAGAAGCAAGGAAGGATGTCGGCGTTTCATAAACTGGAATTTTTTCGGAAAACGCAGACTTACATAGTCTTAAATAGTCTTGGTAGGAGACATTGGGTAGCGGAGGTGAAACTGCGATACAGAGGTGATACAGTGATACGAGATCAATGATTTCTTGCACGTGGGTAATAACAAGCGTCGGCTTACCTTAGGTTGTTTTCTAATTTTGCAGAATGCAACGGGAGAGGGGTGGGAGAGAAAAAGAGATGAAACAGATTACATTAAATAAAAGCAATAGCATTAAGAAAATCTGTACAAAATAAGCGGCACATCGGAAGGCACACGTTGACTGGTCCAGGGACACGGGGCAACGGGGTACAGAGGGGGCACAGGGACATGGGGCATGGACAGGAACAGAGGGACAATGACACCGCCCGAGGAACATGGGGCCACTGAGCAAGAGGGACACAGGAACAGATGGTACACAGGGACACGGGGCACAGGGACATAGATAGAGGGGGTGCACAGGGACATGGGGACACAGGGACATGGGGCATGGGGCCAGAGAGACACAAGGCACAGAGCATGGAAGCGACGTAATTGTAAATCTTGTTTGTGGGACATGAGCTACAGGGATTTCCCCAACAAATATGCCACTAAGTGCCAACGGATTTTGTTTTACGCCACTGCACACGAGGCGCGCACACTGGCGCGCTTCCTCATCGCGCACGCCGCCACATCTGCGTCTCCGTTGTCTGTGGTCAGCGGCGATAGGCCAGCATGGGACTGCTAAACCGGGGCTGACGGCACCACTCGGGCGCGACCATCGAACCGTGGCTCCAGCATCTCCCCCCACAGTGCGGGCAGACAGCACCCAGCCCCCCCACCTTCTTCCCTCCCGCCCACAGCGGCTAAGCACAGGGTGCAGTGTTGTCATCACATCACATGGCAGAGGCCGCCTGCTCCCGACTGTACGTGTGCGCAGCCTTCCTTGTCAAGTCACTGCCGAATTAGGGCCTCCCCAACCCGGTGTGGGGGTTTGTGGGTGTTATTTGACCACACTTCTCCGAGCCGGTCAGTTGCGGGTCCAAACTCCCGATCGGTAGAAGCACAGTGTGCCAATGCATGTCCACCACACTGCCCTCTGCTGACCACCTGGTAGCAACAGCCCCCCACCGCAGCTGCCCGTGACAACCCCGGCGTGAGTGGTGGTCACCCATTCAAGCCGTCGTCCGGACTTATTGCCGCTTAGCTTCGAAGAGATCTGACGAGATGGGGCACATTCCGGCTTCGAGTTCATTACGAATTCACCCCCGGGGCAGACGAGAGAGAGAACATTATTACATCCACCTGAGAGCTCTATGCTGGCCACGAGCTCTGCTCGAATTACCCGATTTTTAAACCAGCACGTAGATCATATTCTATTTTTAAAAACGTCACGCAAGCACAGCAATTGTGCCCCGCGTTATACACCGCTCTCGCACCGCCGGCTTCGCTGCTCGCTGGATATTTTCCGGACGTCGCCCCGCTCGCGAAGGCTGCCGGGTGGCGCGTGCCGCATCGTAGCCACAGCCTTTTGCGGAGCGCGTATTCACGGATGTGGTGTGCCAGGGCGGTGGGAATATTTTTCCGAGTCGCCGACCCAGAAAGACCCGGCATCGAAAAAAACTAAGCCCAGGGTGAACGTGGCACGGGGAAGCTGTCGCGTAACCGATACGCTGACGTCAACGGGTTTCGCGTAGACAAAAAAAATTGCGAAACTTTTTCAGACTAATTCTTCGCGTGGCTCCGAGTCCAGCTCGAGTTGGGCGACGGATGAGAGCGGGCACAGCCGAGGCGAGAGGCGTGGGGAGGGCTGCAGCACCACGCCGTAGGTGCCCAAAGCAATGACGTGACCCGCACATGACAGCTCCGCCACTAAGTACCCAATGTGCCCCGAGTGATGAGCACCGTTCCAGCTGCTACTAACCTCGCACCCTGCTGCCACGGTACAGTCACCGACTCAACCAGCAGCAGAGTTGGGTATTGTATTGTTTTAAGGAAATCCCCCCCCACCACCCCCCCTCGAATGTCACCACCTCCCCTTGAATGTCATCACCTCCTCGCGGTGCGAGTTACAGCGACCGACCGTTGATTAGTGACGAAGTAACAAAAAAGACACGTCCGGTTAAGGGGGCAAAGCGCAGGCAAGTGACTCGATTGAATATCAAAACAGCTTGCACGTAGAAAGTGGTTTGTTACGAGTGCGGCCACGTCCCAAACAGGAACAGGGAGAGTAAATGGAGCGCGTTGGAGGGGGGGGGGGGCAGGAGAATCCAACCACAACAACAATCTACTGGAAATCTGTGAAACTACTGGACATGTGTGAAGAAGAGCTCATTGGATTCCTCTAGTCTAAAAGTAATATGCTGGTTCTGATCCTCTGTCCTCACTCGCACTTTACTCTTGCTTATTACTACAGGAAAGCCTCGCCGAAATCTGAAGACTCTCTTTCAGGAGGGCCATTCCTGGCAAAGTTTTTCGCAGAAGGTTGCCGATGCTGCTGCCACGTGCCTAAACCTCGGTTGAGAAATCTGCAAGCGTAACTTTTCAGCATTGGCATGTTTTGGCCAACACCAGTTACAATTGTGTGTGTGCGTGTTTCGTTCTACTCTCTTCACCTCAGACAAATCTCTTCGCTCACCTGCATCCGTCACGTTCAAACCAATGCCCTTTTACTCACGACACGGCCACGGTTCTGCATTCACCTGTCAGCCATCACTCTTCATGTACATCTCTCCGTTTCATCGCTCTACCGCTCAACTGGTCGCCGTTAATCCTCGTCAGCCGTGTTTGTCTCTCCACTGCTGGATGAAGGGCTCCACAAGTCGTCGCCATCCCTCACGGTCCACGGCTGCGACCAACCACCCAACTCACTCTTGCACACACGCACACACCGATCTGATCGCTCAATCTCCGCGATAGTCATCCTGCCATTCCGTCACCAGCCTCATCCATCGCCCATCATCCGGTCCAGCGTTGTGTTCTTCCCAAGCTCATTGCACCGTTCTTGTCAATGCGACGTCTCGGATTTGCGTATTGTTCTCCCATGCACCGTTCCTTTTTCGGTCTCTCGGTGTAATTCCAAGTGTGCGGTGTGCACCGATGGAGGTCCTTTTTGAGATGCATCGCTTTGCTCCTTCTCGTCTTGTTCGACTGTCTCAAGGCTCTACTTCTGCTCTTTATTTCATCAGTTTGGGCCCCATCCGCCTTCAACAACAACAACCGCCCTTAGGCGCCCGCACATCGTGGTGCCTTCAGGTCGTGTCCCTTCCACGGTTTGTTTTCTTTTATTCGGCAAACGTACCGATCGTGACTTTCGTCACAGCTACCACTCTTCGATCACCCGACGAGCACCGCTTCGCTCATCTCACGCCGGTTGGATCTCTCTTTATCCGTCTCCGGGGGAGCGAGCGAGAGAGACTGCCACCTTCAGCACGCATCATCACTCGTCCAGACGCGTGGGGCTCCCCGCCGTTTTGGGCTCTCACGGAGCCAGATTAACAGGTTCAGGTGCGATGTGCTCCGCTTTCGCTGTGCCAATAGCCAACGCTCCTGTCGGCGCAAGGGAGAGGCCGACTCTGTCCCACTGTGGGACGTATCCTCCGCCACACATGCGGGATTGGCTGCCCTTTCCGCGCTGGAAATATGTAAGAGAGTCGATGGGTCTCTGTGCGAGTCTCTGGGTCTCTTGCGTGAGACTATGGGTCTGTTGCGTGAGTCTATGAAGTCCCTGTGTGAGCCTACGGGTCTCGGTTATGCGGAGAATACTGAAGACTCCCAGATATCTCCCCAAACATGAACAATGCTCTAGCCACTGCTGGATGAGATATGCTCAAGTTGATCATGGCGAACTGGGAGGACAGTGACAGGCCAAAGAGAATCTGACTGCATCTTACACAGTAACGACTTGCATCTCATCTCGTCTTGCCGCATGGGCTATACAGTACACGCGTATACTCATGCCTCTCACAGATCCATCACTCTCCACTCATCTCTTCCCAGACTCGTGGACTCATCTCAGGGTGATTACCCCATCCCACGTTCCCCCAGCTGAGTCTCTCACCTCCCGTCCGCCTTGACGCCGCCACCGCTGCCGCCGCTGTCGGGAGGGTAGAGCACGGTCTGGTTGTCATCCATGTCCACCACGCAGCGGGTGTTGAGGTCCCGCTCTGCCGGGGAGATGCGGGGGGGGCAGTGAGATGGGGGGGGCAGTGAGGGGGGGGGGGCAGTGAGGGGGGGGGCAGTGAGGGGGGGCAGTGAGGGGGGGGCAGTGAGGGGGGGGCAGTGAGGGGGGGCAGTGAGAAGGGGGGCAGTGAGGAGGGGGGCAGTGAGGGGGGGGCAGTGAGGGGGGGGCAGTGAGGGGGGGGCAGTGAGGGGGGGGGCAGTGAGGGGGGCAGTGAGGGGGGGGGCAGTGAGGGGGGGGGCAGTGAGGGGGGGGGCAGTGAGGGGGGGCAGTGAGACGGGGGGGGGCAGTGAGATGGGGGGCAGTGAGACGGGGGGGGCAGTGAGACGGGGGGGCAGTGAGGGGGGGGCAGTGAGGGGGGGGCAGTGAGGGGGGGGGCAGTGAGGGGGGGCAGTGAGGGGGGGGCAGTGAGGGGGGGCAGTGAGGGGGGGGCAGTGAGGGGGGGGGCAGTGAGGGGGGGGCAGTGAGGGGGGGGGCAGTGAGGGGCAGTGAGGGGGGGGCAGTGAGGGGGGGCAGTGAGGGGGGGGGGGCAGTGAGGGGGGGGGGCAGTGAGGGGGGGCAGTGAGGGGGGGGCAGTGAGGGGGGGCAGTGAGACGGGGGGGGCAGTGAGACGGGGGGGGCAGTGAGACGGGGGGGGGGGGCAGTGAGACGGGGGGGGGGGCAGTGAGACGGGGGGGCAGTGGGACATGGAGTGAGACGGGGGAGGAGATCCGTGGACAGGCCCCGGAGTGAGACGCGGGGCCGGGCATTGAGAGGGGAGAGAGACGCGGGGCGCTACGGGGCATTGAGAGGGGAGAGAGACGCGGGGCGCTACGGGGCATTGAGAGGGGAGAGAGACGCGGGGCGCTACGGGGCATTGAGAGGGGAGAGAGACGCGGGGAGCGCCAGAGATGGAGAACAGAGAGCCCGCCGGGGAGTGGTGGGCACGGGGGTGGGAGACGAGAGACATGGGAGTGAGACAAGGGGGTGGTGGGACGTGGAGAGAGAGAGAGACGGGGGAGTGAGGGGAGAGATTGGGAGAGAAACAGGAGGAGGAGGAGATGTAGAGGAGTCAGGCGAGAGATGCAGCAGGAGGGAGCGGCGTGAGACGGCCACAGGGGATGGAGCGAGGCACGAGGGGTAGAGAGAAAGTTATGGAAGCGTTGGGGAAGAGAGAGGGGATAGCCGAGGGAGAGCCCCCCTAAGAGGGGTGTGAGGAGGAGGAGGAGAGGGGGGGGGGGGCACTGACCTCTCTTGCTCATGGGCCTCACTCTGACGGCCACCGTCACCTTGGCGTCCGGCATCTTCCACGGCCCCAGAGGCGCGGCGGGGAGACCCCGGGGCGAGGGGGGTAGAGACCAGGGCTAAGAAAGGGGGTACACCCCCCGGGAGAGACGAGGGGAGGTGATTGGAGCTGGGGGGGGGGGGTCCCTGGGAGTCGGAGGAGAGAGTCCTAGAAGCGGGGGGGGCAGGAGGCAGCCCCCCGGGAGAGACGCCCTCTCACTCCGCTCCTCTCCCGGCCGGAGCCGCCGGCACGGAGCGGAGGCCGCGCAGCGCCATGGCCCGGGGCGAGCGACGAGGAGGAGGAGGAGATGGAGCGAGTGGGATGATGATGAAGATGACGACGAAGATGATGAAGAGCAGCGCAAGATGAGGATGGAGGAGGAGGGATGATGACGACGACGACGATGATGATGATGTGGATGTTGGGGTGTAGGAGGAGCAGGATGAGTG